>NC_133150.1:45086255-45769380 GCF_048418815.1 Hemitrygon akajei | reverse complement strand
GAGGAACAAGTCTCTGGATATCCATTGGAACTACGCTTCCTATCATCTTGTGCACCTCCATCAAGTTGCTTCTCTTGCTCCTCCACTCACTCAAAAGCCCTAGCTCACTCAAACTTTCCTCATAATACACGCCCTCCAAACCGGGCAGCATCCTGGTAACACGAGAAATCCTGCCGATGCTGGAAATCCAAAGCAACACACACACAAAATGCTGGAGGAACTCAGCAGGCCGGTCAGCGTCTGTGGAAATGAATAAACTGTCGATGTATCGGGCCAAGACCCTTCTTCAGGACTGGAAGGGAAGGGGGAAGATGTCAGAATAGAAAGCTGGTGGGAGGGGAAGGAGGCTAGCTAGGTGAGAGGTGAAGCCAGGTGGATGGGAAAGATGAAGGGCTGAAGAAGGAGTCTGATAGGAGAGGAGAGCGAACCGTCGGAGAAGTGGACCCGGGGAGGAGAATGGCAGGTGAGAAGAGGTAAGAGGCCAGACTAGGGAATAAAAGAAGAAAGAAGGGGGAGGAATTTTTTTCCCAGAAGGAGAAATCAATATACATGCCATCAGGTTGGAGGCTACCCAGACAGAAAATGAAGCATTGCTCCTCCAGCATGAGGGTGGTCTCATCCTGGCACAAGAGGAGGACAAGTCAAAATAGGAATGGGAATCAAAATAGGAATGGTTGGTCTGGTAAATCTCCCCTGCACCCTCTCTAAAGCTTCCACACCCCTCCTATAATGAGGCAACCAGAAGTGAACACAATACTCCAAGTATAGTCTAACCAGGACTTTACAGAGCTACAAAATTAATTCATGGCTCTTGAGTTTAGTCCCCCAGCTAATGAAGGCCAACACACCATATGCATTCCGAACCACCCCATCAACTTGTGCGGCAACTTTTAAAGTTTAAGAACACGGATCGATGACATTTCACATCCCTGTGTTGTCAGACTCCTGACCAGATGTCTTGTTTGTTTTTGGTTCTGGTACTGGTGTTGGTTTATTGTGTCACATGTACCAAGATGGAGTGAAAAGCTTGATATGCAGACTGTTCATACTGGTTCAAATCCTTAATAAACACAAAGTACACTGCAGATGCTGTGGTCAAATCAAGACGTACAAAAAAGCTGGATGAACTCAGCAGATCGGGCAGCAGTCCTGACGAAGGGTCTCGACCCGAAACGTTGACTGCTCCTTTCAACGGATGCTGCCAAACTGCTGAGTTCATCCAGCTTTTGCACGTCTTGGTTCAAATCCTTGCACAGTGCACTGAGGTAGAACCAGGTACTGTGAAACAACAATGCAGAATAAAGTGTAAATGGGCAAAAATGGGCAGAGTAGGTTAACAATAAGGTGCAAGATCATAATGAGGTAGATTGTGAGGGCAAGAGTCTGTCTTATCGCACCAGAGGTCTCTTCAGGAATCTGATAACAGTGGGGTAGATAGCACCTGTCCTTGAGCCTGGTGGTACAAATAATGAACTCTTGATCTATTGGTCTATCTCGACCTCGCTGGGAACACAGATGACTGCAGAGGCCAATCAATGCTCGAAGAGTTCTTTGGCAGTGTTGACAGAACATGGCAGCCACATTGGGTTGCGGGGGTAGGGGTCGCTGGCTTGGGCTTCCCTGGCTGCTATTGTCGTTTCAGCCTCACGTCACTACCCCAATATGGAGGGAGGAGTGCCACTCAACCCGGTCCTGGGTAATATGTTGCCACGTGTCTGGGTTGATGCCAAAGGCTTTTAGAGAAGTTCTCGGGGTGTGTTTGTAGTATTTCCTTTGCCTTCCGTGGGAATGCTTTCCTTTCTGTAGTTCCAGATAAAGCAGTCACTTGGGCAGCCGGACGTCTGGCCTACGAGCTTCGTGGCCTGCTTAGCAGGACCGGGTCAGTGTCACGACAGAGCAGAACCGGGTCAGTGTCAGGACAGAGCAGAACCGGGTCCGTGTCAGGACAGAGCAGGACCGGGTCAGTGTCAGGACAGAGCAGAACCGGGTCAGTGTCAGGACAGAGCAGGACCGGGTCCGTGTCAGGACAGAGCAGAACAGGGTCAGGACAGAGCAGGACCTGGTCCGTGTGAGGACAGAGCAGGACCGGGTCCGCGTCAGGACAGAGTAGGACCGGGTCAGTGTCAGGACAGAGCAGGACCGGGTCAGTGTGAGGACAGAGCAGGACCAGGTCAGTGTCAGGACAGAGCAGAACCGGGTCAGTGTCAGGACAGAGCAGGACCGGGTCAGTGTGAGGACAGAGCAGGACCGGGTCCGCGTCAGGACAGAGCAGGACCGGGTCCGTGTCAGGACAGAGCAGGACCGGGTCCGCGTCAGGACAGAGCAGGACCGGGTCAGTGTGAGGACAGAGCAGGACCGGGTCCGCGTCAGGACAGAGCAGGACCGGGTCCGTGTCAGGACAGAGCAGGACCGGGTCCGTGTGAGGACAGAGCAGGACCGGGTCCGCGTCAGGACAGAGCAGGACCGGGTCTGTGTCAGGACAGAGCAGGACCAGGTCAGTGTCAGGACAGAGCAGGACCGGGTCTGTGTCAGGACAGAGCAGGACCGGGTCAGGACAGAGCAGGACCGGGTCCGTGTCAGGACAGAGCAGGACCGGGTCCGTGTCAGGACAGAGCAGGACCGGGTCAGTGTGAGGACAGAGCAGGACCGGGTCAGGACAGAGCAGGACCGGGTCAGGACAGAGTAGGACCGGGTCCATGTGAGGGCAGAGCAGGACCGGGTCAGTGTCAGGACAGAGCAGGACCGGGTCAGTGTCAGGACAGAGCAGGACCGGGTCCGCGTCAGGACAGAGCAGGACCGTGTCCGTGTCAGGACAGAGCAGGACCGGGTCAGTGTGAGGACAGAGCAGGACCGGGTCAGTGTGAGGACAGAGCAGGACCGGGTCAGGACAGAGCAGGACCGGGTCAGGACAGAGTAGGACCGGGTCCATGTGAGGGCAGAGCAGGACCGGGTCAGTGTCAGGACAGAGCAGGACCGGGTCAGTGTCAGGACAGAGCAGGAACGGGTCTGTGTGAGGACAGAGCAGGACCGGGTCAGTGTGAGGACAGAGCAGGACCGGGTCAGTGTCAGGACAGAGCAGGACCGGGTCCGTGTCAGGACAGAGCAGGACCGGGTCAGTGTCAGGACAGAGCAGGACCGGGTCCATGTGAGGGCAGAGCAGGACCGGGTCAGTGTCAGGACAGAGCAGGACCGGGTCAGTGTCAGGACAGAGCAGGACCGGGTCAGTGTCAGGACAGAGCAGGAACGGGTCTGTGTGAGGACAGAGCAGGACCGGGTCAGTGTGAGGACAGAGCAGGACCGGGTCAGTGTGAGGACAGAGCAGGACCGGGTCAGGACAGAGCAGGACCGGGTCAGTGTGAGGACAGAGCAGGACCGGGTCAGGACAGAGCAGGACCGGGTCTGTGTGAGGACAGAGCAGGACCGGGTCCGTGTCAGGACAGAGCAGAACCGGGTCAGTGTCAGGACAGAGCAGAACCTGGTCAGGACAGAGCAGGACCGGGTCAGTGTCAGGACAGAGCAGAACCTGGTCAGGACAGAGCAGGACCGGGTCTGTGTGAGGACAGAGCAGGACCGGGTCTGTGTCAGGACAGAGCAGGACTGGGTCAGTGTCAGGACAGAGCAGAATCTGGTCAGGACAGAGCAGGACCGGGTCCGTGTCAGGACAGAGCAGGACCGGGTCCGTGTCAGGACAGAGCAGGACCGGGTCTGTGTCAGGACAGAGCAGGACCGGGTCAGTGTCAGGACAGAGCAGGACCAGGTCCGTGTCAGGACAGAGCAGGACCGGGTCAGGACAGAGCAGGACCGGGTCCGTGTCAGGACAGAGCAGGACCGGATCCGTGTCAGGACAGAGCAGGACCGGGTCAGTGTCAGGACAGAGCAGGACCGGGTCCGTGTCAGGACAGAGCAGGACCGGGTCAGGACAGAGACGGACCGGGTCCGTGTCAGGACAGAGCAGGACCGGGTCAGGACAGAGCAGGACCGGGTCCGTGTCAGGACAGAGCAGAACCGGGTCAGTGTCAGGACAGAGCAGAACCGGGTCTGCGTCAGGACAGAGCAGAACCGGGTCTGCGTCAGGACAGAGCAGGACCGGGTCCGCGTCAGGACAGAGCAGGACCGGGTCAGTGTCAGGACAGAGCAGGACCGGTTCAGTGTCAGGACAGAGCAGAACCGGGTCAGTGTCAGGACAGAGCAGAACCTGGTCAGGACAGAGCAGGACTGGGTCAGTGTCAGGACAGAGCAGAACCTGGTCAGGACAGAGCAGGACCGGGTCAGTGTCAGGACAGAGCAGGACCGGGTCCGTGTCAGGACAGAGCAAGACCGGGTCAGGACAGAGCAGGACCGGGTCAGTGTCAGGACAGAGCAGGACCGGGTCAGTGTGAGGAAAGAGCAGGACCGGGTCCGTGTGAGGACAGAGCAGAACCGGGTCAGTGTCAGGACAGAGCAGAACCGGGTCAGTGTCAGGACAGAGCAGAACCTGGTCAGGACAGAGCAGGACCGGGTCAGTGTCAGGACAGAGAAGAACCTGGTCAGGACAGAGCAGGACCGGGTCTGTGTGAGGACAGAGCAGGACCGGGTCTGTGTCAGGACAGAGCAGGACCGGGTCCGTGTCAGGACAGAGCAGAACCGGGTCAGGACAGAGCAGGACCGGGTCAGTGTCAGGACAGAGCAGGACCGGGTCCGTGTCAGGACAGAGCAGGACCGGGTCAGGACTGAGCAGGACCGGGTCAGTGTCAGGACAGAGCAGGACCGGGTCCGTGTCAGGACAGAGCAGGACCGGGTCAGGACTGAGCAGGACCGGGTCAGTGTCAGGACAGAGCAGGACCGGGTCAGTGTGAGGACAGAGCAGGACCGGGTCCGTGTGAGGACAGAGCAGAACCGGGTCAGTGTCAGGACAGAGCAGAACCGGGTCTGCGTCAGGACAGAGCAGGACCGGGTCCGCGTGAGGACAGAGCAGGACCGGGTCAGTGTCAGGACAGAGCAGGACCGGGTCAGGACAGAGCAGGACCGGGTCAGTGTGAGGACAGAGCAGGACAGGGTCAGTGTCAGGACAGAGCAGAACCGGGTCTGCGTCAGGACAGAGCAGGACCGGGTCCGCGTCAGGACAGAGCAGGACCGGGTCAGTGTCAGGTCAGAGCAGGACCGGGTCCGTGTCAGGACAGAGCAGGACCGGGTCCGCGTGAGGACAGAGCAGGACCGGGTCAGTGTGAGGACAGAGCAGGACCGGGTCCGTGTGAGGACAGAGCAGGACCGGGTCAGTGTCAGGACAGAGCAGGACCGGGTCCGTGTCAGGACAGAGCAGGACCGGGTCAGTGTGAGGACAGAGCAGGACCGGGTCCGTGTCAGGACAGAGCAGGACCGGGTCAGTGTCAGGACATAGCAGGAGCGGGTCCGTGTGAGGACAGAGCAGGACCGGGTCCGTGTGAGGACAGAGCAGGACCGGGTCAGTGTGAGGACAGAGCAGGACCGGGTCCGCGTCAGGACAGAGCAGGACCGGGTCCGCGTCAGGACAGAGCAAGACCGGGTCCGCGTGAGGACAGAGCAGGACCGGGTCCGCGTCAGGACAGAGCAGGACCGGGTCCGCGTGAGGACAGTGCAGGACCGGGTCAGTGTGAGGACAGAGCAGGACCGGGTCCGGGTCAGGACAGAGCAGGACCGGGTCCGTGTGAGGACAGAGCAGGACCGGGTCCGGGTCAGGACAGAGCAGGACCGGGTCCGGGTCAGGACAGAGCAGGACCGGGTCCGCGTCAGGACAGAGCAGGACCGGGTCCGGGTCAGGACAGAGCAGGACCGGGTCAGTGTCAGGACAGAGCAGGACCGGGTCCGCGTCAGGACAGAGCTGGACCGGGTCAGGACAGAGCAGGACCGGGTCAGTGTCAGGACAGAGCAGGACCGGGTCAGTGTGAGGACAGTGCAGGACCGGGTCAGTGTCAGGACAGAGCAGGACCGGGTCAGTGTCAGGACAGAGCAGGACCAGGTCCGCGTCAGGACAGAGCAGGACCGGGTCAGGACAGAGCAGGACCGGGTCAGTGTCAGGACAGAGCAGGACCGGGTCCGGGTCAGGGCACTGCAGGAGCACCTTGGTAAGTACTTCAGCATGAGGGATTCTGTCTATTCACTTCGTGCTGCGGAGTTCTCTGAGTCACACTTTATGGAAATGGAAAACCCCTTCGACTACCTTGATCTATTTATGTCTGGGTCTATCGAGCTGGTGTGCAAACCAAAAGCTCTCCACTGTATCTCGCTACGTGTGACAATGATAAACTCATTACAGTTTACCACACTGAGTCAAAGTAGGGACTGACGGAAGAAGATCTTCCAACCACGGAAGAGAAGTCTCCCCTACCTGACTCAGTCTTTCCACAGAAGCTGCTGCTCTAACGTCCCAGCCGCAGCCTCCTCCATCCCAGAGTAGGACCCCGCAGAGTGCAAGACCTTAAGCCGTAGGAGCAGAAACAGGCCATTCGGCCCATCAAGCTTGTTCCACCCGTCCACCACGGCTGGTTTATTTACCGTCTCAACCCCATTATCCTGCTTTCTCCCCATAGCCTTTGGCGCCGTTACTAATTAAGAAAATATCAACCTGCGCTTTAAATATATTCAATGTCCTGGCCTCCATGGCCGTCGATGGCAATAAATTCCGTGGATTCACCACCCTCAGCATAAAGAAATTCCTCCTCATCTCTGTTCCTTCTATTCTGAGGCTGTGCCCTCTGGTCCTAGACTGTCCCACTAATGGAAGCATCCTCTCCACACCTACACTGTCTAGGCCTTTCAATATTCGGTAAGTTTCAATGAAATCCCCCTCATTCTTCCAAACTGCAATGGGTTCATGCCCAGAGTTCAGTGTTCGATTACACAGTGTAGCACTGCTCTATCTCATCCTGAACAGATGAGGCTTGGTGAAGCTTTGATAGAGCGTCCCTGATAAATTACAATGGGCCACCTCACTGCTATTCGCAAGTAGCAGTACCAATCTACACTCTGCGGCCACGTCATTAGGTACAGGGTGTACCTAATAAATTGGCCACTGATTGTATGTCCATGATCTGCTGCTGTAGTGCATCAACTTCAAGGTTTGATGTGTTGTGCATTCAGAGATGCTCTTCTGCACACCACTGTTGTAACACTTGTTTAGCTGAGTTACTGTCGCCTTCCTGTCAGCTTGAACCAGTCTGGCCATTCTCCTCCGACCTCTCTCATTAACCAGGTGTTTTTGTCCACAAAACTGCTGCTCACTGGTCTATCGCACTCTCTGTAAACTCTGACGACTGGTGTGAGTGAAAATCCCAGCAGATTAGCAGCTTCTGAGATACTCAAACCACCCCATCTGGCACCAACAATAATTCCACAGTCAAAGTCACTCAGATTTCATTTCTTCCTCATTCTGATGGTTGGTCTGAACATCAACTGAAACTCTTGACCATGTCTGTATCCTCTTATGCATTGTGATGCTGCCCCATGATTAAATATTTGCATTAACGAGCAGGAGTATAGGAGTACCTCACAAAGTGGCCGCTATGTGTGCTGAAACATTGTTCCTGCTCACAGGCTGTCAGGAGTTCAAATTACAACAAATCAGATGGGCTTCCTCCCCCTTCCTTTCCAGTCCTGATATTTATACATTTCCACAGATGCTGCCTGACCTGCTGAGTTCCTCCAGCATTTTGCGTGTGTTTGCTTCGAGCAAACACCAGTCACCAACATGCCTGTGGGTTCTCGTGCTTCACATTTTTATCAAAGCATAGCAGGAGACCATTCTGCACAGAGTCTATGATAGCTTTGAGATCAGTCTTTCGAGTGCCTCCATCTTCCTTACCTCCCCAGAACCTGTTCTCCTCACATCCCCACAGGTTTTACCACCAATTACAGCAGATTATAGGGGCAACTTACAGTAGACAGTTAACCTACTGACCCACATGTCTTTTTCAAAGTACATTTATTATCAAAGTATGTGTATTGTATAATCATCCTCATCATTATGTGCCGTGTCGTATGACATCATCATTATGAACCGTGTTGTATGACATGGGTGATCACGGTCTCATGACCATGATTGTCCTTGGCAAATTTTTCTACAGTAGTGGTTGGCCATCGCCTTCTTCTGGGCAGTGGCTTTCCAAGACGGGTGACCCCGGCCATTATCAATACTCTTCAGAGATTGTCTGCCTGGTGTCAGTGATCGCATAACCAGGACTTGTGATATGCATCAGCTGCTCCCATGGCTTCACGTAACTCTGACCAGGGGGCTAAGCAGGTGCTACACCTCGCCCAAGGGTGACCTGCAGGCTAGTGGAGGGGAGGAGCACGTTACACTTCTTTTGCTAGAAACATATCTCCACCCCACCACCCAATAGCATGGATAACCAGGAGATTCACCTTCTTGCAGGAAACAAAGAAACACAATAGAACCCATTAAAAACAAACACAACAAAGACCATCAAACACCCAATGAGCAGAAAAGGAACAAATTGTGCAAACATTTAAAAAAGTATGCAAATATCACAGAACGCGAACTGCAGGGCCTCCGAAAGTGGGTCGACAGCCATAGAGCCAGTTCAGTGCTGAGGTGAATGCCAACCACTACAAGCCTCAGCCTCAGAGTCAGTTCAGTGCTGAGGTGAATGCCAACCACTGCAGGCCACAGCTTCAGAGTCAGTTCAGTACTGAGCTGGATGCCAATCACTACAGGCCTCAGCCACAGAGTCAGTTCAGTGCTGAGCTGGATGCCAATCACTACAGGCCTCAGCCTCAGAGTCAGCTCAGTGCTGAGGTGAATGCCAACCACTGCAGGCCACAGCTTCAGAGTCAGTTCAGTGCTGAGCTGGATGCCAATCACTACAGGCCTCAGCCACAGAGTCAGTTCAGTACTGAGCTGGATGCCAATCATTACAGGCCTCAGCCACAGAGTCAGTTCAGTGCTGAGCTGAATGCCAATCACTACAGGCCTCAGCCACAGAGTCAGTTCGGTGCTGAGCTGGATGCCAATCATTACAGGCCTCAGCCTCAGAGTCAGTTTGGTGCTGAGCTGGATGCCAATCACTACAGGCCTCAGCCACAGAGTCAGTTCAGTGCTGAGCTGAATGCCAATCACTACAGGCCTCAGCCACAGAGTCAGTTCAGTACTGAGCTGGATGCCAATCATTACAGGCCTCAGCCACAGAGTCAGTTCAGTGCTGAGCTGAATGCCAATCACTACAGGCCTCAGCCACAGAGTCAGTTCGGTGCTGAGCTGGATGCCAATCATTACAGGCCTCAGCCTCAGAGTCAGTTTGGTGCTGAGCTGGATGCCAATCACTACAGGCCTCAGCCACAGATTCAGTTCAGCGCCCCAGCAAGTAAACCTCAGTGAGTAGTGAGCTGAACACAGGTTTGTCTTTCACCCTCGACCTTGACACCTTGACAGTTTTAATCTGGCTCAGTGCTTTTATCAGCTAAACATTCGTTCATTTTCCACACCCAGGTCAGGACCTCACAGTATCAATCTAGCCTGAAGTCCACTCCTGTGATCACCCCCGCGGCCATACCTGCATTCTCATGAGTCCAGTCCCGTGTCAATATCTCTGAGAACCTAACCTAGCCCCAACATATCGATGCAACCATAAAGAAGACAAGACAGTGGCTGTACTTCATTAGGAGTTGTAGGAGATCTGGTATTTCACCAAGAACACTCACAAATTTCTAGAGATGTACTGTGGAGAGTATTCTAACAGGGTTGCTTCACCATCTGGTTTTGTGGAGGGGGGTCTACACAGGATTGAAGTAAACTGCAGAAAGTTGTAAACTCAGTCATCTCCATTGTGGGCACTAGCCTCCATAGTATCCAAGATATCTTGAAGGAGCGATGACTCAAAAATCCTGCATCCATCATTAAGGACCCCCATCACCTAGGACATGCCCTGTTCTCATTGCTACCATCAGGAAGGAGGTACAGAAGTCTGAAGACACACACTCAATGATTCAGAAACAGCTTCTTCCCCTCTGACATCGGATTTCTGAATGGACATTGAACCCATGAACACTACCTCATTACTTTTTTATTTCTATTTTTTGCACTACTTATATAATTGAAATATTTTATATATATATATACACTTACTGTAATTCACAGCTTTTTTCTCTCTGTTATTATGTATGTCGTGATACTGCAGTTGCAAAGTTAATAATTTCATATGCCGGTGATATTCTGAGTCCTTCAGTACACTGCAAAAATACCAGGTTGTACAGACAGATTAAAAGCACTTCTCTCTAAGGGAAATTACAGGCTGTGAATTGCAGGGATTGTAGTCCAGAAAAAAGTGTAATGAATAGAATAGTTAGAAGTTCTGTTTGCTGCCTGCAGAACATCGCCATGTCTTGCCAGCACCATCTTTACCGGAGACGTGGAAGGAAGCTTCAGTGCAAACCTGTGTAATCACAGGGAGAACATGCAAACTCCACACAGACTACACTACGTTAGTGTAGAAGTGTTACTGTGCCAGCGATCACCGATCAGGGTTTAATTCCCACTGCTGTCTGTAACAAGTTTGCACATTCGCCTCGTGTCTGCCTGAGTTTTCTCCAGGTGCTCTGCATTCCTCCCACATTCCAAAGACATTTGGGTTAAGATTCAAGATTCAAGATTCAAGACTATACAACATTATGAGAGGTATAGATAGGGTGAAGGCAACAGGTTTTTTCCACAGAGGTTGAGCGGGACTACAAATAGAGGTCATGGGTTAAGAGTGAAAGGTGAAAAGTGAAAAGTTTAAGGGGAGCATGAGGGGAAACTTCTTCACTTCGAAGGAGGTGAGAGTGCGGAACGAGCCTCCAGGACAAGTGGTGCATGCGAGCTCGATTTCAACTTTAAGAGAAATTTGGATAGGTACATGGATGGGAGGAGAATGGAGGGCTAAGGTCTGGGTGAAGGTCGATGAGAGTAGGCAGTTTAAATGGTTTTGGCATGAATTAGATGGGCTGAAGGGCCTGTTTCTGTGCTGTACCTTTCTATGCCTCTATGAATCTATTGTTTAATGTCATTTCCAGTACAAACGTGTTTCCTCCCACATTTATCCCAAAGACGTATGAGTTAAGGTGAGTGAGTTGTGGGTATGCTGTTAGCATCAGAAGCACAGCAACACAGGCAAATTCTCCATGCCAACGGTGCACTTCACTGTATGTTTCAATGATCTGATGTACAGGCGACAAATAAACTCTTCTTTATCATCTTTTATTGTTGTATTTAAACTAAACCTGCCTTTTCTATTTTTTATTCTCCACACTCTTCCATCAGCTCCCCCAAAATTCTATCACTTTGCCCCACATTAGGGACAATTTACAATGGCCAATTAAAGTCAAACTCAAAGTTTATTGTTATTCATGCACAAGTGTATGCATACAGTTCCTCAAGGTTGTTTTAGCCGGGGGTGGTAACGGGGATAAGCTCCCACTGCCTATTAAACGCTCCCAATGACCTGCATCTCAAATAGCCTCTGACAAGCAAGTCCAGCTCCTGGCCTTCACTGTGGCTTAGCTACTAATTTTTTCTACTGACAGGGGCAGACAGCACTCGTCAGCCGTGGTTGGCAGCTCATTAAGGAGAAGGAAAACTCTGATCTCAAGCTTCTGCTGCCTTGCGACTGTACCCAGTCGTGGGGAGGGCTTCGGGAGTAAACCCCGGGGGAAAATCCGGAGCTGGCGCCCCTGAGGCGGTCCGACGTTGTTCAACGTTGACGGGCAACACTTGCTGTACCGCTGGTGCCAAACTGTGTCGGTCTCTGCCGTTCCTTTGGGTTCATCAGCTGCGTGGAGAGGACGAGCTTTCTGCATAGACAACAGCTTACTCACCATATCGTACTACCCTGGCTGGAATATCGGCTTGGGTGTCACAAAGACCACTGGGACAGAAAAGGAACAGCAGAGACTGATATAGTTTGGCACCAGCAGCAACACAAGAGTTGCTGGTCAGTGTTGAACTCAGTGCAGGACTGCCTTAGGGACTCCAGCTCCATATTTTTCCCTCGGGGTTTACTCCCGAAGCTGTCCCCATCAGTGGGTATAGCCACAAAAGCAGTGAAGGTTTGAGGTCAGAGATTTCCTTCTCCTAGGTGAGCTGCCAACCACAGACAGCGAGCGCAAAGCAACTGGTTCTAAGGCGCCAGTAACCCACCTTTGTCCCTTCTGCTGTTAGTAGAAATAGCTCCACTGGGCTTAGTCCCTAAGCCACGTGAAGGCCAGGAGCTGGACTTGGCTGTCAGAGGCTATTTGAGATGCACGCCATTGGGAGCATTTAGTAGGTAATGGGAGCTTGTCACCACTACCACCCACCAACTGTAACAACCTTATTGAACCAGCAATAAATAGTCATAAACTAATAAGGCACAAAATCTCAACCATGAGTGATAGCCTAAAAAGATGAAACTTCAGGCCACTTTATTTTTCGCAATGACCTTCTGGGTTCACAAATCGGTGAGACCAGAGTTTCAGGGCAAGTGATCAGGGTCCTGTCATCAGTGAGGCCTAGTGTTCAGGCTCCTGACACCAGTAAGCAGACATCCCACCTCTCCCAGAAGTTCCGGGAGTCTCCTGCATATTGATAGCGGCTCCCTGACACCCGCAAATTATATACAATATCCTGGAAATAGATTTTTTTGAGAGCGAGAGAGAGAGAGAGCATGCGAGGGAGACAAAGAGAGAGAGAGAGAGAGAGAGCAAGAGAGCGCACCATGGCAGAGTGTTCTGAAAAAAAGAAAATATGCTTCACCCCAGACTACACTAAAGTGTACCCCTACCTAATAGGGGTCAAAAATAATGACAATGTTGCTCGCTGCACTGTTTGCAACAGTGATTTTTCTATTGCCCGTGGTAGATTAAATCACTGCTGAGGTGAGTTTAACAGGTGTCATTTATTCATTAGCATAGCTAACGTTATTTAAACTAGCTGGCTAGCTGCTAAGGAGCTACTCTATTGCAGACATCCCACCTCTCCCAGAAGTTCCAGGAATCTCCCCCAAACTGATGGTGCTACCTCCCTTAAATGAGTTTTTGCAGGGTGGGATGTTTGAGTAAGGCCTAGTGTTCAGGGTCCTGTCATCGGTGAAGCCTAGTGTTCAGACTCCTGTCCTCAGTGAGACCAGAGTTCAAGGCCTGATGTTCATGATTGGCAGGCCTTGTGGTCAAAGCCAAAGATCAAGGCCCAAGGTTTGAATCCAAAGTCTGGAAGCTGAAGCCTCTTGGCCAGAGCCCTGGGTCTGCGAGTTTGCTGAGGTAGTCGAAGGTCCAATGTCTGCATGCCCATGTCTGAATCCAAGTCCAAACCCAATTCCTCTGGGGGCTGGAAACCGAAGAATACAAGCTGTCTTGGCAGCTGGATTACCATGAGAGTGCATGGGTGGGAGGGAGGAAAGGGGCTTTTTTTGCTGGTGTTGTTTTGTTGTGTTCTGTGGTGTTCTGCGAGCATTGTGGGCATGCTGTGTGGGCGCCATTATGCGTGATGACACTTGCAGCCAGCCACCAGCACACCCTTGGGTGTGTTGTTTGTTAATGCAAATTACGCATTTCACTATATGGTTTGATATAAAGTTCAAAGTTGAAAGTAAATTTATTATCAAAGTACATGTCTCTCACCATATACACCCCTGAGATTCATTTTCTTGTGGGCATATTCAACGAATTTATAGAATAATAACTATAACAGAATCATTGAAAAACTGCACCAACTTTGGCGTTCAACTAGAGTGCAAAAGACAACAAACTGTGTAAATACCAAAACAAAAGTAATAATAATAACTAAGTAACTAAACAATAAATTATCAAGAACATAAGTTGAAGAGTCCTTGAAAGTGAGACCATTGGTTCTGGGAACAGTTCAGTGATGGGGCAAGTGAAGTTGAGTGAAGTTCTCCCCTCTGGTTCAAGAGCCTGCTGGTTGAGGAGTAGTAACTGCTCCTGAACCTGGTGTGAGCCCTGAGGCTCCTGTACCTTCTTCCTGATGACAGCAGTGAGAAGAGAGTATACCGTGGGTAGTGGGGGTCTCTGATGTACATGTGATAAATAAACTTGAAACCTGAACCCCGAACTGTATTGGTCACATACTTCCTTAAACCCATCACCCCTTCTGGGGCGTAGGCCGCCCACAGTGGCTCGCTGCAGTCCTCTGCCCTGGGCCAGTCCTTCAAGTTATCCCCAGGTGTAGCCATCTTCAAAGATCCTTCCTCTCCCCAGGATGAGGTTTTCAGAGCTTCTTTTGGCCTTTATGTAGCTCTGGGTTTTTACGGGATGGGGGTTGCTAGCCCCCGTCTATTTGCAGCCAGGCTTGGGACCGCCCATGGTGGAGTTACTTTATTGGACAGCATGCTTCAAAATTTTCCTTGCAGCATTAAGGACTCCCACCACCCAGAACATGTTCTCTTCTCACTGTTACCATCAGGGAGGAGGAACAGAAGCCTGAAGACACACACTCAGTGATTCGGGAACAGCTTCTTCCCTTCTGCCATCCAATTTTTAAGTGGACAATGAACCCATGAACACTATCCCACTACTTCCTTATTTCTGATTTTGCACTACTTAATTAATTTAACTATTTAATATATATCTATACTTACTGTAATTCACTGTTTTTCCCTATATTATTACGTATTGCATAGTACTGCTGCCAGAAAGTCAACAAATTTCACAACATATGCCAGTGGTATTAAACCTGACTCTGATTCTGATGTAGCGATCCATTAAGAACGTCAAGCAGTAAGGACAAAACTCCAAAAGAGAGCATGGCCATTGGTATCACAAAGTATTTGGATAAGAGCAGATATTTGAATGTGACTATAACATGGAGGAAAGTATTAATTATATTTTACAACACACACAAACTGCTGGTGGAACACAGCAGGCCAGGCAGCATCTATAAGAAGTACAGTCGCCGTTTCTGGCCAAGACCCTTCGTCCTTCTATAGATGCTGCCTGGCCTGCTGCGTTCCACCAGCATTTTGTGTGTGTTGCTTGAATTTCCAGCATCTGCAGATTTCCTCATGTTTGCGGAATTATATTTTACACATCCACGCAATGAGTTCAAATAGAAAAACACTGTAGATGCCGGGATGTTGAAATAAAACATTCTGAAAACACTCTGTGGTCAGGCAGCGTCCATGAAGAGCAAAGCAGAATTAATGTTACTGGTTGATAGGCTTCCATCAGGACTAGATGGTTCCAAAACGAGAGAACACAGAAACAGGGGCAGGAGTAGATCACTATTGTCCTCAAACCTGCCCAGTGACAGGTCTAACTCAGACTCCTCTACCATGTTGGTTCCCTTTTGGCCTGAGTTACCATTCAGCCTTTCAGGGTGGTGGTGCTGGTGTGTGTGTGTGTGTGTGTGTGTGTGTGTGTGTGTGTGTGTGTGTGTGTGTGTGTGTGTGTGTGTGTGTGTGTGTGTGTGTGTGTGTGTGTGTGTGTGTGTGTGTGTGTGTGTGTGTGTGTGTGAGTGTGAGAGAGAGAGAGAGAGAGGATGGAGGTCTGGGGGAATGTGTGGAGACTGCTCCTTTGCTGACTCCGATCGTTCTTCTCTCCACACCAAACCGCTCTATTCCAGAGTGTAGCTCACTATTGACCAAAGAACTGTGAAGTTTGATTGGATTCTGTGCATTCAATATCAGACAGTTCAAAGGGCATCCCATAACTTTAATCTCTTTTTCTCAGCAGCTCTTTTAAAGCAATGGTCCCTTTCGGTGAGCTAGATACATGCCCATGCAAACTATTTTTATTACTCTTTTCACAATTGTTTTACCGATGCTCTCTGCCCCTCCAATTCATCCACTGCATTTATCTTAAACACTGATGATAATTTGCAGCCTGGTCCTTTTTATGTACATATAATTATCTTTATTGAAATTAGATCAGTTCTTTTGCACAGGCAGCTGAGGACATGAAGTCGCTGACACAAATTGTTAAGAAACTTTACAAACTTTGCAATGATAGGGACTTCCTTCACTTTGGCTGACATATGCCATGAAGCGTGTTGCACCAGCTTTACAGTGCAATACATTAAAAATTACTATGACAATAAAAAAATGTGCAAAAAAAGAGCAAAGTATTGAGGTAGTGCTCAGGACTTTCTGGACAGTATAGAGTGCAACTTCATAAAACTCTAGTCAGGCCACATCTGGGGTATTGCGTACCGTTCTGGTTGCCCTGCTACAGGAAGGATGCTGAGGCTTTGGAGAGGGTAGAGAAGGGGTTCACCAGGACGCTGCCTGGTTCAGAGGGCACGTGCTATCACGAGAGGCTGGACGAACTTCCGGTTGTTTTCTCTGGAGCGGTGGTGGCCGAGGGGAGATCTGATAGAGGTTTATAAGATTACGAGAGGCATGGATAGAGTGGACAGAGAGTATCTGTTTCCCCGAGTTGAAATGTCTAATACCAGAGGGCATAAATTGAAGGTGAGAGGGGGTAGTTTCAGGGGGTATGTGAAGGGTAAGTTTTTTACTCAGAGAGTGGTAGATGCCTGGAACGTGCTGCCTGGCATGGTGGTAGAGGTAAATACATTAGAGGCTTTTAAGAGACGTTTGGATAGGCACATGGATGTGAGGAAGATGGAGGGATGTGGACATGATGTAGGTAGGAGGGATTAGTGTTTGGGTGTTTTTGATTTGCTGGTTTGGCACAACATTGTGGGCCGAATGGCCTGTTTCTGAGCTGTACTGCAGGATGTTTTATAAGCCCGATGGCAGAGGGGAGGAAGCTGATCCTAAACCATTGAGTGTGGATCCTCAGGCTCCTGCGCCTCCTCGCTCATGGTAGCAATGCAATGAGTGAATGTTCTGGATGATGAGGGTCTCTAACGATGGATGCCACCTTCTTAAGGCACCGCCTTGTGAAGGTTCTTTTCATTTAGAAATACAGCGTGGAATCAGAATCAGAATCAGGTTTATCATCACCGGCATGTGACGTGAAATTTGTTAATTTAGCAGCAGCAGTTCAATGCAATACATAATCTAGCAGAGAGAGAGAAAAAATAATAAATAAAACATAATAATAAATAAACAAGTAAATCCATTACATATGTTGAATAGATTTTTTCAAAATACACAAAAAACAGAAATACTGTATATTTTTTTAAAAAGTGAGGCAGTGTCCATGGGTTCAATGTCCATTTAGGAATCGGATGGCAGAGGGGAAGAAGCTTTTGCTGAATCACTGGATGTGTGCCTTCAGGCTTCTGTACCTCCTACCTGATGGTAACAGTGAGAAAAGGGCATGCCCTGGATGCTGCCTTTCTGAGACACCGCCCCCTAAAGATGTCCTGGGTACTTTGTAGGCTAGCACCCAAAATGGAGCTGACTAGATTTACAACCTTCTGCAGCTTCTTTCGGTCCTGTGCAGTAGCCCCTCCACACCAGACAGTGATGCAGCCTGTCAGAATGCTCTCCACGGTACAACTATAGAAGTTTTTGAGTGTATTTGTTGACATGAAAGCTCTTCTGGCCCTTCGAGCTACACCTCCCAGCAACTCCCAACAACCCCGGCTTAACCCAAATCTAGTCACGGGACAATTTACAGTGACCTGTTAACCTACTCGATAAATCTTCGGATTGTCGGAGGAAACCAGAGGAGCTGGAGAAAGCCCACGCACTCCATGGGGAGGACGCACAGAAACACCAGGATTGAACTCCGAATTCCGATGCCCCGAGCTGTAATAACATCGCGCTAACCGCGAGGATACCGTGGCGCCCGTGATGGTGGGGAGGCCTGTGTCTGTGATGGAGCTGATTGAGACTACAACCTTCTGCCGCTCTTTCCAATCCTGTGCAGTGGCCCCTCCATAACAGACTGATGCAGTCAGATGCTCTCCACGGTACATCGGTAGGAATTTGCTAGAGTCTTTGGTGACATACCAAATCTCCTCAGACTCCTAGTGCAGTATAGCCGTTGGCATGTCTGCTTTGTAATTGTGACTGCCCTGTGGCGGACGGCAAGGCTCGACAACAGGTAATTAAAACTGCCCAACACAGTGCCAGCACTAGCCTGTTGCCATCAAGGGCACACAGTATACACAGAAAGGTGCTGGAAAAGGGCCAGTAACACCATGAAGGATCCCAACCACCCTGCTCATGGACTGTTTGTCCCTCTCCCATCAGGGATCAGGCAACATAGCATCCACACCAGGACCACCAGACTCCAATACTTCCCCAAGCAGTAATGCTGATCAACAGCTCCACCCACTAACTCCACCTCTGCTTTATTTCCTGTCAGTCACCTTATGTACAGCCTAACATCACTTTATGGACATACAATCTATCTATGTATATAAGCTATTTTATGTGTTTATATTTATTGTAGGTTTTTTTTATTATTGTTGTGTTCTTTATCTTTTATGGGGGGTTTTTTGTGCTACATTGGATCCAGAGTAACAATTATTTTGTTCTCCTTTACATTTGTGTACAGGAAATGACATTAAACCATCTTGAATCAATATGCAACACACACAAAATGCTGGAGGAACTCAGCAGGCCAGGCAGCATCTACAGAAAAGAGAAAACAGTCAACGTTTCAAGCCGAGGCCCATCATCAGCCCTGCCTGGCCTGCTGAGTCCCTCCAGCATTTTGTGCATGTTGCTTTGGATTTCCAGCATCCGCAGAATTTCCTGTGTTTGAATCAATGTGTTGGGTCCAGGATAGGTTCTCTGAGATGTTGAGGCCCTGGAACTTGAAGCTGCCCACTCTTTCCACCACTGACCCTTCGATGATGACAGCCGTGAGTTCTCCCAACTCTATGGAAACTTGCTACAGTTTTTGGTGACATACCAAATCTCTTCAAACTCCTATTGTAGTACAGTATGTTGGTTCTCTGTGCTGGTCTATACATCGTGTCCTACTCAGCCTCAGAGGACTCTGTACACAGTAGACACAGAAATCCACTCCCCTTACAAGCACAACAAATTTGGAGTCAGATACCAGTTGGTAATGATTCTGGCTCAGTCTGAAAGCAGGTTGAGATTACTTTAACAAATAGCTCAAAGCAAAACTGTTCCATTAGCTTCATTGTGCTAATGACAGCCAGGAAGTGTTGCATCAGCAGAAACGTTAGAAAAGCAGACAACAGACAGACAATTAAGGGACAAACCATATTTCTTGTCTCAAAATGGGACCCGAGCTGTCAGTGAGAAAACTGCTTTTGTGCTTCAATGGCTCAGGAAGACTATTTCAGTCTCAGCGGCGGGGGAAACACATGAAGGGGCTCACACTGCGCACTGCATTGCAAGAAAATATTTGGAGTATTATAAGCGGTTTTGAGCCCTGTATCTAAGAAAGATACCTATTGCCAAGAATAATCATGGTCACGAGACCATGATCGCCTATGTCATACAACACGACACATAGTGACCACATAAGAAAGATCATACTGGCAATTGGAGAGGGTCCAGGGGAGACATATGCAATGATCCCAGGGCTGAAGTTCATAGTTCAAAGTTCAACATATATTTATTATCAAGGTACAATATACTGCCTTGAGATTCTTTCTCCTTGCAAGAATTCACAGGAAAACAGATAAATAGAATCAATGAGAAATTACACACAAAGACTGACATACAACCAGTGTGCAAAAGAGGACCAACTGTGCAAATAAATAAATAAACAGACAAATATGTAAATAGATAGATCAAGAGGCCACATGGTCTACTCTCTTGGTAACACACCCAAAATGCTGGAGGAGCTCAGCAAGTCAGGCAACATCTATGAAAATGAATAAACAGTCAACATTTTAGGCCGAGACCCTTCTTCAGGACTGGATGGTGTTTCTTGTATTTTATATCTTTGTTTTCTCTAA
This sequence comes from Hemitrygon akajei, assembly GCF_048418815.1. Lineage (NCBI taxonomy): Eukaryota > Metazoa > Chordata > Chondrichthyes > Myliobatiformes > Dasyatidae > Hemitrygon > Hemitrygon akajei. Next base: position 45,749,582 of record NC_133150.1, on the reverse strand, counting down.
CAGACTACGGAAGCACAAGAGTTTCTGCAGATGCTGGAAATCCAGAGCAACACACACAAAATGGTGGAGCAACTCAGGAGGTCAGGCAGCGTCTATGGAGGGAAATAGAGTGGATGTTTCGCGCCTGAATATTCCACACCAGGCAGGTTTGACTAGTTATACCAACACACGATCTGAAACACTGATATTTCATCTCCTCCTTACTACAGGAGATGCTTGAACCCTCTGAGTGCCTCCAGCACATTGTTTGTTGGAAACCTTGAAAAAAACACGCAAAGTGCTGGAAGAATTTAACAAGTCAGACAACATCGATGGGGGGGAATCAACTATCGATGTTTTGGGCCAAGACCCTTTAGCAGCTGACTGTTCATCAATTTCCATAGATTTAGCCTGACCTGCTGAGTTAGAAACATAGAAAACCTACAACACAGTACAGGCCCTTCGGCCCACAAAGCTGTGCTGAACATGTCCTTACCTTAGAAATTACCTAGGGTTACCCATAACCCTCTATTTCTCTAAGCTCCATGTACCCGTCCAGGAGTTTCTTGTATCCGGTTCCACCACCATTACCGGCAGACCATTCCACACACTCACCACTCTCCGAGTAAAAAACTTACCCCTGACATCTCCTCTGTACCTACTCCCCAGCACCTTAAAACTGTGTCCTTTCGTGCTAGCCATTTCAGCCCTGGGAAAAAGCCTCTGACTATCCACACGATCAATACCTCGTCACCTTAAAGACCTCTATCAGGTCACCTCCGTCGCTCCAAGGAGAAAATTGGATTATATGGGTCAGCACAACATGGAGGGCAGAAGGGTCTGTACTGTGCCGTAGTGTTCTATGGTTCTATTCTATGCTTCTAAAAGGCCGCGTTCACTCAACCTGTTTTCATAAGGCATGCTCCCCAATCCAGGCAACATCCTTGTAAATCTCCTCTGCACCCTTTCTATGGCTTCCACATCCTTCCTGTAGTGAGGCGACCAGGACTGAGCATAGTACTCCAAGTAGGGGTCTGACCAGGGTCCTATATAGCCGCAACATTACCTCTCCGCTCTTGAACTCAATCCCACAGTTGATGAAGGCCAATGCACCGTATTCCTTCTTAACCACAGAGTCAACTTTAAGTTCCTCCAGCATTTTGTGTGCTTTCCCCTTTCCTATCCAGTCCTGATGAAGGCCCTCGGCCTGATTGACTGTGATTAAATTTATCCATGGTACTCTTCACTTCATGCTCTCAATATTTATTGCTTATTTATTCATTTATAATTATTATTTCTCTCCTGTTGTATTTGGATGTTGGTTGGCATTTGCACACTGTCTGCCCTGTCGATGCAGTCTTCCATTGACTCTACTATGGTCATTGGATTTATTGAGTATGCCTACAATAAAGTGAATCTCAGGGTTCTATATGTACTTTGATAATGAATTTACTTTGAACTTTTAACCTTGATGCCAACAGTCTCCGTTCTAATTCTTATAGATCTAAGGGCTGCCTTCGACACACTTGACGACAACACTCTCTGAGATCGCCATCAGTGTACGGCAGGTTTCCTGAACTCGCGAGAACTTCAAGCGTTTATGACCAACGCCAACACGACGGAGTTCTGGAGGAATTCTGAGAGACAAGAGGCTGTGCAGATGCTGGAATCTGGAACAGCAATGTATTGCCGGCACAAAACAACATATCTCACAATGTGTCAGTGATAAAAAGACCTGATGAGGCGGTTAGATTTCTACTTACTGATTTATTTATTGAAACAGAGAACAGAATAGACCCTTCTGACCTTCTGAGCCACAGCAGCCTGCATCGCCTAATCACGGGGCAATTTACAATGACCAATTAACCTACTAACTGGTAGGCCTTTGGACTGTGGGAGGAAGCCCACACATTCCACGGGGAGGACGTACAGACGACATTGGAATTGAACTCCAAACTCCAGCACCCTGAGCCATAATAGCGACGTGCTACTGCGGGTCCCACCCAGCACCCATGTACACCCCGTCTGAATGCCCTGCCGCCCACCCCCCAGCTCACAGACACACTCTCATCCTGCACTGGTCACCTTTCAGCTTCTGCTGCTGCTGTTTCACATACTTATACCGCAGCTCGGTTTGTTAAAATAGCACCAGGAACATTATACTGTCTTACATAACCATGCACCTCCCACCTTCTGTCAACCTGTCAATCTTCAGGCCATGTTATTCGGGGACTCGTGCTAACTTGCTTTTGTGGCAGTGTGTGCTGGGCTGTAACTACATATACTGTGTGTGACTACACACGCAGTGGCCACTCCATTAGGACCACCTGCTCATTGATGCAAATATCTAATCAGCCAATTCTGTGCCAGCAACTCAATGCAAGACATGGTCAAGAGGTTCAGTTGTTGTTCAGACCAAACATCAGAACGGGGAAGAAATGTGATCGAACTGACTTTGACTGTGGAATGACAGCTGGTGCCAGATGGGGTGGCTTGAGTATCTCAGAAACTGCTGATCTCCTGGGATTTTCATGCGTAACAGTCTCCAGAGATGGCAGAGCCCACAGAACCTTCAGCGAAGTAAGTGAACCTTGGTCCAGAGGGAATTCTCAAGAAAAATGGCAAAGCCAGTGGCTTCTGCTGAGCTGTCCAAGTGTCGTCCTGACAGTCCTAGGGCAAGGTTGATTTACTGAGCCCACAGTCTTGATGCATGTGTTGGCATTCTGTTGTAACAGTAGTTTATTATCAGATCCCTGTGAGCCTAGAGGTCGAGGCCCAGAGTTCTGTGTCCCGAGACTGCTGACTCCTGGGGTCGATATTGGATGTCAGTGTGCCCGGAAGTCGGAGGTCTCTGTGAGTCTGTGGGTTCAGGCCAGGGTACTGAAGGTCGGAGGCCCAGGGGCAGCCTACGTTAGGGCTGGAGGCCTGTCTATGTGTGTGTGGATGGATGGGTGCTTTGTTGTTGCTGTTGTTTTGTTGATGATATTGTGGCTCGCGTGGTTCTGCTGAACGTTGTGGGCACGCTATGCTAGTGCTGGAATGTGTGGTGACACTTCCAGGTTGCCCCCCCCCCCACCCCCAGTGCATCTTTAGGTTGTGCTGGTAGTTAACAGAAAACAATACATTTCACTGTATGTTTCCATGGACATATGACTAAAAAATCTGAATATATTGTCACATGTACCAAGACACAGCAAAAGGCTTTTGTTTTGCAGCCATCCATAATTACAATGAGGTAATAGAAAGAAACAGAAGGCAGAATTTAGTGTTACAGTGACAGAGAACATGTCACGAGGGTATTAGGTGCAAGGGCCACCATGAGAGATTGTGAGATCAAAGGTTCATATCTTCAGAATGTGAGAGGCCAGTTCAAGATTCTGATAACAGCAGGATAGAAACTATTCTTGAGCCTGCTGACCATAAAACCATAAGACATGGGATCAGAATTAGGCCATTCAGTCCATTGAATCTATTCCGTCGTTCCACCATGGCTGATTTATTATCCCTCTCAACCTCATTCCCCTATCTTCTCCTTGTAATCTTTGAAACCCTGACTAATCAAGAATCAATCGACCTCCACTTTAAATATACCCAATGCCTTGGCCTCCACAGTCTGTGGCAACAAATTCCACAGATTCACCACCCTCTGGCTGAAGAATTTCCGCCTCATCTCTGTTCTAAATCGATGCCCTTGTACTCTGAGGCTGTGCCCTCTGGCCCTAGACTCCCCCATTATAGGAAACAAACATGTTCTCAAGCTTTTGCACGTTCTGCCGGACGGGATGAGAGAGAAGAGAGAATGTCCGGGGTAGGTGGGACCTTTGAATCTATCGGTTGCTTTCCTGAGGCAGCAGGACATGCAGACAGGGTCAATGGAGGAAGGCTGTTTTGCATAAGGGACTGTTTTAAATGGGATATTTTAAAGGAACTAATGAGAAATTCTGGAATAAAATGCTGGTGGCTATTAAACCCACATTTTATGTGGAAAGAAATCTATTTCTAGCGATATGGTCGACCCACTGAAATAACCCAGCTGGTCTCTTGCTTCAAGGACAAAGACATTAGCCTTACATCCCGTGAATAATTCAGAAAATACGGCTGTTGTGTTAACCCATTAATAGATTCCGCGCTATTTATAGGAATCAACAAATTCTTTCTGGTTTGAACTTTTGTTTAAAATATTCATAAAAGGCTTGTGGATTTGCATTTCTATTTCATCACATCCACTGTGATCCACCGGAGTGGAATTAATTGCAAAGAGTGAAGGGGGTGGTCGGGATTATTAAAGTACACCACGGAGCTGACAAGGGGACTGGTGCTAATTTTACCGCAGGTTTCTGCGGTTTTAAATCAAAATTCACACAAGCAGGGAAAAGTCTGCTTCTGAAGCAACTCATTTTCAAGGCTGGAGGAGCAACTCCTCATGGGGCGGCTCAGCCGCGTAGTGGTCAGGACAACGTTTTACAGCGCCAGTGACCCAGGTTCAATTCCCGCTGCTGCCTGTATGGAACGTTCTCCCTGGTAAATTATCCCATAAGTTAACTAAACTAGGGTTAAAGGACCAGAAGGGCCTATTCCATGGTGTTTCTCAATGAATAAATAAGTAAATATTATCATAACACAACACCGTAGAAATTAGTGCAATCCTCTTACATCTCAGAGCACTCCAGAGTTCAGAATTCAATTCCAGCTCCTTCTGTAAGAAGTTTCAAGGTTCTCCCTGTGAACTGTGTGGGTTTCCTCCGAGTGCTCCTTTTTCCTCCCACAGTCCAAAGACCCTACCACCTAGTAGGTTAATTGACCATTGTAAATTGCCTTGTGACATAATAAAGCAATTCTGATCCAAACCAGACTGGGTTTGACATTATTCCACAGAGACAGCAGTCTCCCAATTTCAGTTCGAGTAAGTATGAAGGCAGCTCAGCTAAAGCATCACTGGGTGTATTAACATACTCTGGAGGTCTTTGGGATTGTGCGGGAATCATTGGTCGGGAGAAAGCACATTTTTTTTAAATGATCAGACGCAGGTACAATCATTGATTGCTTTTGATAACCAGTGTGAAGTGTTCTGGGCACAGACTGATGTTCAGAGTGACCTTGGGGTCCAAACCTCCCTGAATGTGTCCATGTATTTAGACAGAGTGGTGAAGAATGTGTTTGGAATGAGGGCTTTCATCACTGGGGGCAGTACAAATTCTATCTCTTGGGATCCAGCACCAACCTGACTTTCCCAATCTACTGGCATTTTGAAATCCCCCATGGCTATCGTAACATTGCCCTTTGGACGTGCATTTTCTATCTCCTGTTGTCATTTGTAGCCCAGATCCTGCTATTGTTCGGAGGCCTGTATCTAACTCCCTTCAGGGTCCTTTTACCCTTGCAGTTTCTTAAATCTGACCACAAGGATTCTACATCTTCTGATCCTGTGTCACCTCTTTCTAAGGATTTGATTTCATTTTTTACCAACAGACCCACCCCACCCCCTCTGCCTACCTGCCTGTCTGTTCCATACAATGTGTATGTATCCTTGGATGTTAAATTCCCAACTATGATCTTTCAGCCACAACTCTGAGATGTCCACAACATCATACCTACCAATGTCTAACACCACTACAAGATCAACTACCTTATTCCGTATACTGTGTGTATTTAGATATAACACCTCCAGTTCTGTACTCATCACTCTTATTGGTTTTGTCCCTATGTTACATTTCAACTCATCCCACTACTGTAATTTTGCCCTACCATCTCCCGGTTCTTCCTCACAGTCTCACTACACACTGCATCAACTTGTGTACCAATCTCAGCCCTATTACTCTGATTCCCATACACCTGCCAAATTAGCATAAATACTCCCCAACAGACCTAGCAAACTTGACCACAAGGATATCAGTACCCCTTGGGTTCAAGTGTAACCCATCCTTTTGTACAGACCATACCTTCCCCAGAAGGTATCTCGATGATCGAGGACCCCCCACCACCATCAAAGCCACACTCACTGCTACCATCAGGAAGAAGGTATGGGAGCCTCAGAACCCACACCACCAGGTGCAGTAAGAGTTATTACCCGTCAACTATTGGGCTTTTGAACAAGAGGGGATAACTTTGGTTACAAGGGGAGACAAGATTGAATAGATTTTTGGACAGTAGGGGAATTAAGGGTTATGGGGAAAAGGCAGGTAGGTGGAGTTGAGTCCTTGGCTAGATCAGCCATGTTCTTATTAAATGGTGGAGCAGGCTCGACAAGCCAGATGGCCTACTCTTGCTCCTGTTTCTGATGTTCTTATAAACCACTCAACTTCACTCACCCCAACACCAAAGTGTTCCCACAACCGATGGAATCACGCTCAAGGACTCTTCATCTCGTGCTCTCAAAGTTTTTGCTTATTTATTATTATTAGTTTTCTTGCTCTTTTTGTGTTGTCTTTGCACATTGGTTGTCCATACGAGGGGTGATTTGTAAGTACATGGTCTAAGGTAGAAGGAGATGAGTTATACAGCTCTCGTTACATGCACATGCAGGTCAACTCTGAGTGATCATGCAAAAAGTTTGAAGTTAATAACTCATCTCCTTCTACCTTAGGCCATGAACTTATCAATCACCCCTCGTATTGTTCTGTGCGATCTTTCATCGATTCGATTATGTTTCTTTGTGTTTACTGTGAATCCCTGAAAGAAAGTGATCCTCAGAATCGTATGTGGTGACATATATGTACTTGGATGGTAGAACAGAGTGGAGGGGCAGAGTGGCCTCCTCCTGATTCCATGTTGCTTTGCTGCAGCTTCTGCAGAAATGGTTATCCATCAGACTGAGCCAGCAGGGAGCTGGCAAATTACCGTCTTGAAAAAAAAAAGAAAGCAGAAATTTTCAGGATGAAGTCAAAGAGTTTAAAATTCAGTTTGATGTCTCACTTTAATCAGTTGACTTCACAAGCAAACCTTCTGCAATATGACAACAAATTGCAGAGTTTATGCTTCAACTAAATGAAAGGCAGAGAGACAGAAGGGAACATCGGATAAAATCAGAGAAAAAATGAAATGAACACTATTTAAATTAAAGAGATATTTTTAATTAACAAATTGACTTCATGCATAATCACAGGATACAGAATGCTGTTTGCTTTAACAATCTAATCTTACAAGTAATCTAGCATTCAAAATGCTAGAGGAACTCAACAGGTCAGGCAGCATCTATGGAAAGGAATAAACAGTCGATGTTTTGGGAGTCTGATGAAAAGTCTCAGCCCAAAACATCAGAGTTCGAAGTAAATTTATTATCAAAGTACATATATGTCGGTCTGTGCAGTTGGTGAAATGTCACCGGGTGTCAGGTTTCAACCCGGCCAGCTCCTTGCACAAGTTCTACACGTGTTGTCGAGTGTCGAGCTAGCAACTCGGCTTCATAAAACAGACAAATGCTAAAGAAACGGCAAAGTTGCTGCCCATTGAGAGGAATTTTACTTTTTCACTTTTGTTACCATATACAACACTGAGATTCATTCTCTTGCGAGCAGACTCAGTAAATCTATAGAACAATAACCATTACAGAATCAGTGAAATTCTGCCCAAATGGGGCATTCAAGCAGAGTGCAGAGGACAACAAACTGTGCAAATACAAAATAAGCAATAACAGTAATTAACAGATAAGCAAAAAATATCGAGAACATGAGCTGAAGCGTCCTTGAAAGTGAGTCCATTAGTTTTGAGAATATTTCAATGATGGAGCAAGTGAAGCTGGTTGATGTTATCCCCTTTGAAAAGATAAGCCAAAGCCAGTGTGGTTTCCTGAAAGGAAAATCCTGCCTGACTAACCTACCGCAATTTTTTGAGGAAATTACAATCAGGGTAGACAAAGGAGACACAGTAGATGTGGAGTTTTTAAAAACGCAAACACAAGGAAATCTGCAGATGCTGGAAATTCAAGCAACCCACACAAAATGCTGGTGGAACACAGCAGGCCAGGCAGCATCTATAGGAAGAAGTACAGTTGACATTTCGGGCCAAAACATCGACTGTACTTCTGCGTTCCACCAGCATTTTGTATGCGTAGATGTGGTGTACTTGGATTTTCAGAAGGCTTTTGACAAGGTGCCACACATGAGGCTGCTTAGCAAGGTAAGAGTCCATGGAATTACAGGGGAGTTACTACCATGGGTGGATCATTGGCTGGTTGACAGAAAATAGAGAGTGGGAATAAAGGGATCCTCTTCTGGCTGGCTGCTGGTTACCAGTGGAGTTCCACAGGGGTCAGTATTGGGACCGCTGCTTTTTACGATGCATGTCAATGATTTGGACTATGGAATTAATGGATTTGTGGCCAAATTTGCCAATGATACAAAGATAGGCAGAGGAGTGGGTAGTGTTGAGGAAACAGAGAGTCTGCAGAGAGACTTAGATAGTTTAGGGGAATGGGCAAATAAGTGACAAGTGAAATACAATGTTGGAAAGTGTATGGTCATGCACTTTGGTGGAAGAAATAAACAGGCAGACTATTATTTAGATGGGGAGAGAATTCAAAATGCAGAGGTGCAAAAAAGGACTTGGGAGTCCTTGTACAAGATACCCTAAAGGTTAACCTCCAGGTTGAGTCGGTGGTAAAGAAGGCGAATGCAATGTTGGCATTAATTTCCAGAGGTATGGAATATAAGAGCAGAGATGTTGAAGCTCTATAAGGCACTCGTGAGACCACACTTGGAGCATTGTGTGCAGTTTTGGGCTCCTTATTATAGAAAGGATATACTGATATTGGAGAGGGTTCAGAGAAAATTCACGAGAATGATTCCAGGAATGAAAAGTTTACCATATGGGGAATGTCTGGCAGCTCTTGGGCTGTATTCCCTGGAGTTCAGGAGGTCAGGGGATCTTATAGAAACATTTCGAATGTTAAAATGCCTGAACAGACTAGATACGGCAAAGTTATTTCCCATGGTAGGAGACTCTAGGACAAGAGGGCACGATTTCAGGATTGAAGGACATCCTTTTAGAACTAAGATGCGGAGAAATTACTTTAGTCAGAGGGTGGTGAATCTGTGGAAGTTGTTGCCACGAGTGGCTGTGGAGGCCAAGTCATTGGGTGTACTTAAGGTAGAGGTAGATAGGGCATCAAAGGGTATGGGGTGAAAGCAGGGGAGTGGGGATGACTGGAAGAATTGGATCAGCCCATGATTGAATGGCAAAGCAGACTCGATGAGCTGAATGGCCTACTTCTGCTCCTATATCCTATGGTCTTTGGTTCAAGAGACTGATGGTTGAAGGGTAATAACTGTTCGATGTAAACATCGACTATTGATGTAAACGTTGACTGTTTATTCATTGCCATAGATGCTGACTGACCTGCTGAGCATTTTGTGTGTGTTGCTCTGGATTTCCAGCATCTGCAAAATCTCTTGTGTTTGTGTTTTTTTTAATTGTATTCTTTATACCTATTGTGTTTTGTTTTTATGCTGCATCAGCTCCGGAGAAACAATCATTCTGTTCTCCTTTACACTCGTGTACTGAAAAATGACAAGAAACAGTCTTGAATCTTGAAATGTTTCCTTTATTTTCCATGTCTCATTGGTTAAAGTGACAGAATTCATTAATTTTGCAGGAGTATTTAACTCTGATCCTTTGCTATTTTGCTCACAGCACAGAAATGGATGGTGTGTCTTTGTTAAAATGTCCCATTAAAATTTGCTTCAATATTATTTTAAGTTGAAAGAGAAGTCTGGTTCATTCTTGGAGAGAACTTAATTCATTTCAGTGAATTAATTAGGGCAGCAGGGTAGTGCAGCAGTTAGCATGACGCTTTTCAGCACCTGAGATCACTGATCAGGTTTCAATTCTCACTGCTGTCTGTAAGGAGTTTGTACATTCACCCTGTGACTGCGTGGTACCCTGGTGTCCTCCCACGTCCCGAAGGCGTATGGGTTAGTTTTGTCCTGAGTAGGCTATGCTGGCTCTGAAAACATGGAGGCACTTGTAGGCTGCCCCCAGCACGTCCTCGGACCGTGTCGGTCCTTAACACAAGCGGCATATTTCACTGTACGTTTCAATATTTCAATGTGCATGTAACAGATAAAACTAATCTTTATACAGTGAGAAACTTTGCTTTGCTTGTCATCCATGCAGATCCTTCCAAAACATCGAGGTAGTAAATGGAACAGAATATGTTGTTGCAGTTCCCACTACTCAGGACATTTACAAAGACAGGTGTGCAAAAGGATCATAGGAGGCGTGAATCACCCCAACCACAAACTGTTCTAGCTGCTGTCATCCGGCAAACAGTAGCACAGCATAATAGGCTCCAGGACAGCTTCTTCCACCAGGTCAACTGACTGATTAATTCATGCTGTTACAACTGTACTTCTATGTTATATTGACTGTCCTGTTGTACATAATATTTATTATAACTTACCATAAATTGTACATTGCACATTTAGAGAGCAATGTAATGTAAAGATTTTTACTCCTCATGTATATGAAAGATGTAAGAAATAAAGTCAATTCAATTCAAGTTGCAATTACAGAGAGTTTAATTGTATGTCATTGGCCTAATTAAATTGGCACAAAATCTCGGCCATAGAGCCTGCTCTATGTTCTATAAACATTGTTGTTCCTTCAGCGACACGCACAAAATGCTGGAGGAACTCGGCAGGACAGGCAGCATCTATGGAGAGGACTTTTAGGTGAGTTCCTTCAAAATGTCAACTCTTTACTCCCCTTCACCTGACTTGCTGAGTTCCACCAGCATTTTGTGTGTGTTGTTCTCGATTTCCGACTTCTGCAGAATCTCTTGGGCTGACGATTCCTTCACCCATTACTCGCTTGTAGTTTTTGGCTTCTTGAATCCGTCACTGCATTTGTCAGTATTAGGTTTGATTTGGATGCCTATCTACCTTCATATTAGTCATTTTTTGAGTCTGGTCTAACTTCTTTCTCATCAGGATTGTGTGTGATGAGAACACTACTGTATGATTGGTCATCTTGGCAAATAGCATCAGAACAACGTCAACGGCACTAACACATCGACCTTCAGTCCAGGAGGCAACTATTCACAAGGTCCTCTGACTCTTTAGCAACACAAACAAAATGCTGGAGGAACTCAGCAGGTCAGGCAGCATCTATGGTGAAGAGTAAACAGTCGACGTTTCAAGCTGAGACCCTTCATCAGGACTGGAAAGGAAGGAGGAAGATGCCTGAATAAAAGGTGTTTGCAGGGTATCCAACATAAATCGGGGGACTTCTTTGTCAAGCACCTCTGCACCATCCACCAGTAGCTTGATTTCCTCTGGCCAGACTTTTTAATTCTGATCCCCACTCCCGTTCTGATGTGTTGATGCAGGGTCTTCTCTTGTGCCAAGACGAGGACACCCTCAGGATGGAGGAGCAACAGCTTATATTCTATCTGGGTACCTTCCAACATAATGGCATGAATATCGAATTCTCTTTCCGGTGAACAAACTTCCACCCCGCCCCCCCCCCCCATTCCTCTATTCCCCACTCTGACTTTTCATTTCCTCTCCCCTGCCTATTACTTCTCCCTGTGTCCCCTCTTCCTTCTCTTTCTCCTACTGTCCACTCTCCTCTCCCAACAGATCTTTTCATCTCCTGCCCTCGACCTTTCCCTCCCACCTGCCTTCACCTGACACCTTCCAGCTAGACTCTTTCCCCTCTTCCCACTTTTTAGTTCAGGCATCTGCCCCCCATCGCTTCCAGTCCTGAAGAAGGGTCTTGGCCCAAGACGTCGACTGTTTAATCTTTTTCATAGATGCCGCCTGGCCTGCTGAGTTCCTCCAGCATTTTGTGTGTGTTGCTCGGGATTTCCAGCATCTGCAGACTTTCTCCTGTTTGTCCTCTGACTCCCTGTCTGATTATGGGATGGTCTAGCATTGTCTTGCCCCTTCTTCGGTGGCACATAAGGCCACTTCAGAAGGACAATGGGCCTGCAGTAAGACGCACACTTGAACTGTGTTTGTCGAAAGCTGTGCTGCGGAGATCATTCTGACGGCCTGTATCACCATCTGGTATGGGGAGGCTACTGCACAGGACCGAAAGAAGCTGCAGAAAGTTGGGTACAGGCCTCTGTAGTGTCCAAGGCATCCTCTAGGAGCGGTGCCTCAGAAAGGCAGCATCCATTATTAAGGACCACCATCACCCAGGGCATGCCATCTCTCATTGTTACAGTCAGGAAGGGGGTAAGCAATTAGTCAGCAACTCAGGAACAGCTTCTTCCTTCGACCACCCGATTCTTAAATGGACATTGAATCCATGAACACTACCTCATCTTTTTTGTATTATATTATGTCTGTTTTTGCACTATTTTTAATTTAATTATTTAACATACCTATATATACTTGTTATCAACTTACTTATTTTTCTATAGTACCACATACTGCATAGCATTTGCTGCTGCTAGGTTAACAAACTCCACAACATATGCTGGTGATATTAAAGCTAATTCTGATTCTTTGCCACAAGCAACGCGTTTCACTGTTTGTTGTGGTGTTTCGATGTACAGATGACAAATAAAGCTGATCTTTATACAGTGAAATGCCTTGTTTTGCATGTCACCCATGCAGATCCTTCCAAACATGGAGGAAGTAAAGGGAAAAACAATAACAGAATGTAAAATTGCAACTGCAATCATGTTAAAAACAGCTTCTTCGCCTCCATCCTCAGATTTCTGAATGTGCCATGAACCGATGAACAGTAGCTTATTTTCAATCAGCTTTTGCACTATTTTCTTCTTATATACATCTTTTTGTAACATTTTTTAATATATTGCACTGTACTGCTGCCACAAAACAATAAATTTCACGACATATATCATGCTTTATATTATTGGCTAGTTTTCCCTCATATTTTATCTTTTCCTTCTTATGGCCTTTTATTGGATTTTAAAAGCTTCCAATCATCCAGCCTCCCATTCACTTTTGCTGCCTTCTATGCCCTTTCCTTGGTTTTTATGCTGTCCTTAACTTTTGTCAACCACGGTTGCCTACCCTGGACATTAGAGAACTTCTTCCACTGTGGGACGTAGCTATCCTGTGCCTTGTGAACGATTCCCAGAAGCTTCAGTCTCCTCTGCTCTGCCATCATCCCTGCCAGTATCTTTCTCCAATCCACCTGGGCAAACTCCTCTCTCATGCCTCTGTAATTCCCTTTATTCCATTGCGATACTGATACCTGTGACTTATGCTTCTCCCTCTCAAACTGCAGTATGAATTTAAACATATTACAATCAGTGCCTCCTAAGGGTTCCTCTACATTAAGCTGACTTAATACAATGCCAATCTCGTGCTTATTGAAGTCCCCTATTACAATTGTGCCATTACCCTTATCACATGGCTTTTCCAGCTCCCTTTGCAATCTCAACCCCACATCTTGGCTACTATTTGAAGGCCTATATATATGATTCCCATAATGCTTTTTCACCCTTGCAATTTCTTAACTCCACCCACAAAGATTCAACATTCTCTGACCCTATGTCACCTCTTTCTTAAGATGTAATTCCATCTCTTACTAGCAAAGCCCCACCCCTGCCTATGCCTTCCTGTCCATCCTTTTGATACAAAGTACATCCTTTGATGTTAGACTCCCAACTATGGCCTTCTTTCAGCCACGACTCAGAGATGGCCCCAGTGTCATATCGACCAATCTCTAACTATGCCACAAATTCATCCACCTTATTCTGAATGCTACACACATTTAAATGCAGCACCTTCAGTCCTGCATTTTTCACCTTTTTGAATTTTGCCTCTGCGGTACAAGTTAATTCTTTGCTTTGTCTGTATTTGTACCCAATCATTGGCTTGTCATTCCTTACATTTAAGTTACATCCATCATCTACTTGTAAGCCTGCTGACTCATCCTCAGCTCTATCATCCTAGTTTACACCACTCCCAACAGCTCTGGTAAACCTGCCCGCAAGAATATTCGTCCCCCTCAGATTCAAGTGCAACCCATCCCTTTGTACAGGTCCCACTTGCCCCAGAAGAAGTCTTAATTATTCAGAAATTTGAATCCATGCCCTCTGCTCCAAACCTTCAGCCATGCATTTATCTGCCACCTCATTCTATTCCGATCCTCTCCGTTGCAAGGCACAGGCAGTAATCCTGAGATTACTACCCTTGAGGTCCTGCTTCTCAGCTTCCTTCCTAACTCCCTACATTCTGTTTCAAGACCTCCTCCCTTTCTCTATCTATGTCCTTGTTACCAATATGTAACACAACTTCTGGCTGCCCACCCTTTCTTGTCAGGACCCTGTGGAAGAATACAGAAACATCTTGGACCCTGGCATCTGGGAGGCAAACTACCATCCGTGTTTCCTTTTGTCATCCACAGAGTCGCCTATCTGTCCCCTGACTATAGAGTCCACTGCTACTGCTGTCATCCTCATCAGTATCTGGTCTTATAACTTAGCTATGTACCTCGCCTCTGGCTGTTCTTGCCAAAGCCCTGTTGAGCTAAAGTCTTACTACTCTGCCTTAGACTACTCCGACAATGACCACTGCCACGGTGACCACTCCGCTAGGGGCGAGCTGTCTTTTATAGAGACTGGGTTTCCCATCCAAAATCTTTGTTGGACTTGTGCAGGAGCGCTCCTGTTGCATCTGCGCAGTACTCCAATCAAAGATTCCTTTTGAAAAACTTACTGCTTTTTCAAGCTCTTTGTCAGACCTACGCAGGAACGCTCCTATGACAGTTACTATTCTATAGACTTGTTGTGTATGCCCACAAGAAAATGAATTTCAGGTTTGTACATGGTGACCTATATGTACTTAGACCATAAGATATAGGAGCAGAAGAAGGCCATTCAGCCCATCGAGTCTGCTCCACCATTCGATCATGGGCTGATCTAATTCTTCCAGTCATCCCCACTCCACTGCCTTCTCCCCATACCCTTTGATGCCCTGGCTAATCAAGACCCTATCTATTTCTGCCTTAAACACACCCAATGACTTGGCCTCCACAGCCGCTTGTGACAACAAATTCAACAGATTTACCACCCTCTGACTAAAGTAATTTCTCCGCATCTCAATTCTAAAAGGACGTCCTTCAATCCTGAAGTCGTGCCCTCTTGTCCTAGACTCCCCTACCATGGGAAATAACTTTGTCATATCTAATCTGTTCAGGCCTTTTAACATTCAGAATGTTTCTATGAGAATTTTACTTGGATAATAAAATTTACTTTGAGCTTTGAACTGTGTGGCATCCGTTAGTCTCGCGAGACCCTGGATCTGCACCCTCTCCAGGGCACAGGCCTGGGCAAGGTTGTATGGGAGACCGGCAGTTGCCCATGCAGCGAGTCTCCCCTCTTCACGCCACTGATGTTGTCCAAGGGAAGGGCAAGGGTCGATACAGCTTGGCACCAGTGTTGGCGCAGGAGTTGCTAGAACGAGGTTGAAGACTACGTCAGACTTCCTTAGGGATTCCAGCTCCGGATTTGCCCTCAGAGTTTACTCCCTAAGCCTTTCTCATGAGTGGGTATAGCCACAAGGCAGTGGAGGTTTGAAATCAAAGTTTTCCCTCTCTTAGATGGACTGCCTTCCCAGGCTGATGAGATCCATCTATCTGAAGCATTGGTTTTAAGGCGCCAGGACCCGCCTTCGCCTCTTCTCCTGTCAGTAGAAACAGTTCCGCCAGGCTTAGAGGCTAAGCCACACAAGAAGGCCAGGAGTTGGACTTAGTTGTCAGAGGCTGTTTAAGGCGCATCCCGTGAGGAGCACTTTTAGGTAGTGGGAGCTTGTCCCCACCACCACTCCTCGGCTTGACAACCTTGGAACCTTGAGAATCAATAAAACACACACACACACACACACACACACACACACACACACACACACACACACACACACACACACACACACACACACACATACTCACACACACACACACACACACACACACCACACTCAACCAGTGTGCAAAAGAAGACAAACTGTGCAAATAAAAAATAATAATAAATTAATAATACTGAGGACATGAGTTGTAAATTCCTAGAAAGTGAGTCCTTTGGACGTGGGAACAGTGTTGGGAAGAGGGAGTAAACTGGGCACAGAGTTACAGGGAGAACATGCAAACTTCCACATTCAGCCCCTTAAGTCAGTATTGAAGTTGTCTCCTGGGAGATGCACAATCTTGGCGCAAGTCAAAGTCAAAGTAAATTTATTATTGAAGTCACCATGTACTACCTTGAGATTCATTTTCTTGCAGGAATTTTCAGGAAAATAAAGATATACAATAAAATTCATGAAAAATTACACATAAGTGAAGAGCAACACTCACAAAATGCTGGAGGAGCTCAGCAGTCCAGGCAGCATCTAGGGAGAGGAATAAAGAGCTGACATTTTGGATTGAGACCCTTCAGCAGGGCCTGAGTGAAAAGCATCATTTTCTGTAATTTTTTTACATATAAATCTTCACCCTGCGTGAGTCATCCTTCTTCAGAGGCCAGGGAAGCTGACGTTCTCTGTGTATTGAGGCTGTTTGCTAAGATCATCAAATCACACAAATCACGGGGTGTGATCTTCACCTCAGCCAACTCTCACAAGACTGATGGGAGAGAAATTAGACAACCCAGCTTTACAACGAGTTATTTTCTTCCGCAATCCACAGCTCCAAGGTCACATCTTTGATTCATACCGGTGAGTTAAGGCACCAAACTCTGTCTGAGTTCACAAGTAATTATCCATCACACGCAGCGATTTAATGTGGACTATGCCTCAGAGGGGGGACCCTGCTAAACTGAATGCTGTGATCTGAGATTCGCTGTTAATTAGTAGGTGGCAATTTTTGCTCAGGTTCATGAAGTTTGTTGGTGAAGGAAAGAATCTTCTTTTTCAAATGCTCTTTAATCAGGTTTGATACCATTGCTATTAGACACTGAGAAACTGCTTGTTAGCAGAAGTAAATATAGAGTAAAAGGCTCACCATCTTGTTCTGACTGGCCAGCTTATAGCACATGGGTTTAAATATCAAATTCAACACTTTCAGGTAACCTGCCCTTTAGGTTTATATCAAACCTGTTCCAGTAACGATGTAAAGTCATTAAAATATGCCGGTTAACTTTGTTCCTAGGTTCATAGATTTATCGAGTTACAGTATACAGCACAATAACAAGTCCTTCAGCCCAGCTCCTCCATACCAACCTAGCTGTCTGCCTGGGTCAGTCTCATTGCCTGCATTTGGCCCATATCCCTCTAAACCTTTCCTATACACATACCCTTCATCTGGACTGTCTAGACTCAAAACATTGAGTTACTAGTTTCCATGACTAATGTTGTTCCAGTCCTGAAGAAGGGACTCAGCCCAAAACGAACGTTGACCGTTTACTCACTTCCATAGGTGGTGCCTCCAGCGTTTTGTATGCGTCCTCTGGTGCTCCATAGGGATCTGTTCCGGGATACCTGCTCATTGCGATTTTTATAGGTGACTTGGATGAGGAGGTAGAATGGTGGGTCAGTAAGTTTGCAGATGACGTGAAGATTAGTGGTGTTGAGGATACTGTAGAAGGCCGTTGTGGTTTACATGCAGATCTGGGTTGAGTGTAGCAGAGTTCAAATGGAAAAGTGTGAAGTGGTACACCCTGAAAGGTGAAACTTGATGGCAGAGTACAGGGTTAATGGCAGAATTCTTTGCAGTGTGGAGCAATAGAGGGATCTTGTAAAATTAGTGAGCTCCATATGGGTTCTAGCCTCCATAGAATCCAAGATACCTTCAAGGAGCAGTGCCTTAGGAAGGCAGTGTCCATCTGCAAGGATCCCCACCACCCAGGGCATGCCCTCTTCTCATGTGACCATGAGGAGGGAGGTACAGAAGCCTGAAGGCACACACTCAGCGATTCAGGAACAGCTCCTTCCCCTCTGCCATCCGATTCCTAAATGGACATTGAACCCTTGGACACTACCTCCCTACTCTTCTGTTTCTGCTTTTTTATTGCACTACTTATTTTAACTGAATTTGATCAAGTGGTTAAGGAGGCATTCATTCATTCCGTTGCCCTTCATTAGTCGGGGGATTGAGTTCAAGAACCGTGAAGTAATGTCAAAACTCTATAAAACCCAGCTTAGAACACACTTGAAGCATTGTGTTCGGTTCTAGTCACCTCATTTTGGAAGGATATGGAAGCTTTAGAAAGGGTGCAGGGGAGATTTGCCAGGATGCTGCCTGGATTAGAGAGGGTGCAGAGGAGATTGACCAGGATGCTGCCTGGATTAGAGAGGGTGCATGGGAGATTTACCAGGATGCTGCCTGGATTAGAGAGGGTGCAGAGGAGATTGACCAGGATGCTGCCTGGATTAGAGAGGGTGCAGGGGAGATTTGCCAGGATGCTGCCTGGATTAGAGAGGGTGCAGGGGAGATTTGCCAGGATGCTGCCTGGATTAGAGAGGGTGCAGAGGAGATTTACCAGGATGCTGCCTGGATTAGAGAGGGTGCATGGGAGATTTACCAGGATGCTGCCTGGATTAGAGAGGGTGCAGAGGAGATTGACCAGGATGCTGCCTGGATTAGAGAGGGTGCAGGGGAGATTTACCAGGATGCTGCCTGGATTAGAGAGGGTGCAGGGGAGATTTACCAGGATGCTGCCTGGATTAGAGAGGGTGCAGGGGAGATTTACCAGGATGCTGCCTGGATTAGAGAGGGTGCAGGGGAGATTTGCCAGGATGCTGCCTGGATTAGAGAGGGTGCAGAGGAGATTTACCAGGATGCTGCCTGGATTAGAGAGGGTGCATGGGAGATTTACCAGGATGCTGCCTGGATTAGAGAGGGTGCAGAGGAGATTGACCAGGATGCTGCCTGGATTAGAGAGGGTGCAGGGGAGATTTACCAGGATGCTGCCTGGATTAGAGAGGGTGCAGGGGAGATTTACCAGGATGCTGCCTGGATTAGAGAGGGTGCAGGGGAGATTTACCAGGATGCTGCCTGGATTAGAGAGGGTGCAGAGGAGATTGACCAGGATGCTGCCTAGATTAGAGAGGGTGCAGAGGAGATTGACCAGGATGCTGCCTGGATTAGAGAGGGTGCAGAGGAGATTGACCAGGATGCTGCCTGGATTAGAGAGGGTACAGAGGAGATTTACCAGGATGCTGCCTGGATTAGAGAGGGTGCAGAGGAGATTTACCAGGATGCTGCCTGGATTAGAGAGGGTGCAGAGGAGATTGACCAGGATGCTGCCTGGATTAGAGAGGGTGCAGAGGAGATTTGCCAGGATGCTGCCTGGATTAGAGAGGGTGCAGAGGAGATTTACCAGGATGCTGCCTGGATTAGAGAGGGTGCAGAGGAGATTTACCAGGATGCTGCCTAGATTAGAGAGGGTACAGAGGAGATTTACCAGGATGCTGCCTGGATTAGAGAGGGTGCAGAGGAGATTTACCAGGATGCTGCCTGGATTAGAGAGGGTGCAGAGGAGATTTACCAGGATGCTGCCTGGATTAGAGAGGGTGCAGAGGAGATTTACCAGGATGCTGCCTGGATTAGAGAGGGTGCAGGGGAGATTTACCAGGATGCTGCCTGGATTAGAGAGGGTGCAGAGGAGATTTACCAGGATGCTGCCTGGATTAGAGAGGGTGCAGAGGAGATTTACCAGGATGCTGCCTAGATTAGAGAGGGTACAGAGGAGATTTACCAGGATGCTGCCTGGATTAGAGAGGGTGCAGAGGAGATTTACCAGGATGCTGCCTGGATTAGAGAGGGTGTAGAGGAGATTTACCAGGATGCTGCCTAGATTAGAGAGGGTGCAGAGGAGATTTACCAGGATGCTGCCTAGATTAGAGAGGGTACAGAGGAGATTTACCAGGATGCTGACTGGATTAGAGAGGGTGCAGAGGAGATTTACCAGGATGCTGCCTGGATTAGAGAGGGTGCAGAGGAGATTTACCAGGATGCTGCCTAGATTAGAGAGGGTACAGAGGAGATTTACCATGATGCTGCCTGGATTAGAGAGGGTGCAGGGGAGATTTACCAGGATGCTGCCTGGATTAGAGAGGGTGCAGGGGAGATTTACCAGGATGCTGCCTGGATTAGAGAGGGTGCAGGGGAGATTTACCAGGATGCTGCCTGGATTAGAGAGGATGCAGAGGAGATTGACCAGGATGCTGCCTGGATTAGAGAGGGTGCAGGGGAGATTTACCAGGATGCTGCCTGGATTAGAGAGGGTGCATGGGAGATTTACCAGGATGCTGCCTGGATTAGAGAGGGTGCAGAGGAGATTGACCAGGATGCTGCCTGGATTAGAGAGGGTGCAGGGGAGATTTACCAGGATGCTGCCTGGATTAGAGAGGGTGCAGGGGAGATTTACCAGGATGCTGCCTGGATTAGAGAGGGTGCAGGGGAGATTTACCAGGATGCTGCCTAGATTAGAGAGGGTGCAGAGGAGATTTACCAGGATGCTGCCTGGATTAGAGAGGGTGCAGAGGAGATTTACCAGGATGCTGCCTAGATTAGAGAGGGTACAGAGGAGATTTACCAGGATGCTGCCTGGATTAGAGAGGGTGCAGAGGAGATTTACCAGGATGCTGCCTGGATTAGAGAGGGTGCAGAGGAGATTTACCAGGATGCTGCCTGGATTAGAGAGGGTGCAGAGGAGATTTACCAGGATGCTGCCTGGATTAGAGAGGGTGCAGGGGAGATTTACCAGGATGCTGCCTGGATTAGAGAGGGTGCAGAGGAGATTTACCAGGATGCTGCCTGGATTAGAGAGGGTGCAGAGGAGATTTACCAGGATGCTGCCTAGATTAGAGAGGGTACAGAGGAGATTTACCAGGATGCTGCCTGGATTAGAGAGGGTGCAGAGGAGATTTACCAGGATGCTGCCTGGATTAGAGAGGGTGTAGAGGAGATTTACCAGGATGCTGCCTAGATTAGAGAGGGTGCAGAGGAGATTTACCAGGATGCTGCCTAGATTAGAGAGGGTACAGAGGAGATTTACCAGGATGCTGCCTGGATTAGAGAGGGTGCAGAGGAGATTTACCAGGATGCTGCCTGGATTAGAGAGGGTGCAGAGGAGATTTACCAGGATGCTGCCTAGATTAGAGAGGGTACAGAGGAGATTTACCATGATGCTGCCTGGATTAGAGAGGGTGCAGGGGAGATTTACCAGGATGCTGCCTGGATTAGAGAGGGTGCAGGGGAGATTTACCAGGATGCTGCCTGGATTAGAGAGGATGCAGAGGAGATTGACCAGGATGCTGCCTGGATTAGAGAGGGTGCAGGGGAGATTTACCAGGATGCTGCCTGGATTAGAGAGGGTGCAGGGGAGATTTACCAGGATGCTGCCTGGATTAGAGAGGGTGCAGAGGAGATTGACCAGGATGCTGCCTGGATTAGAGAGGGTGCAGGGGAGATTTACCAGGATGCTGCCTGGATTAGAGAGGGTGCAGGGGAGATTTACCAGGATGCTGCCTGGATTAGAGAGGGTGCAGGGGAGATTCACCAGGATGCTGCCTGGATTAGAAAGGGTGCAGAGGAGATTGACCAGGATGCTGCCTGGATTAGAGAGGGTGCAGAGGAGATTGACCAGGATGCTGCCTGGATTAGAGAGGGTGCAGAGGAGATTCACCAGGATGCTGCCTGGATTAGAGAAGGTTCAGAGGAGATTGACCAGGATGCTGCCTGGATTAGAGAGGGTGCAGGGGAGATTTACCAGGATGCTGCCTGGATTAGAGAGGGTGCAGAGGAGATTTACCAGGATGCTGCCTGGATTAGAGAGGGTGCAGAGGAGATTTACCAGGATGCTGCCAAGATTAGAGAGGGTACAGAGGAGATTTACCAGGATGCTGCCTGGATTAGAGAGGGTGCAGGGGAGATTTACCAGGATGCTGCCTGGATTAGAGAGGGTGCAGGGGAGATTTACCAGGATGCTGCCTGGATTAGAGAGGGTGCAGAGGAGATTGACCAGGATGCTGCCTGGATTAGAGAGGGTGCAGGGGAGATTTACCAGGATGCTGCCTGGATTAGAGAGGGTGCAGGGGAGATTTACCAGGATGCTGCCTGGATTAGAGAGGGTGCAGAGGAGATTGACCAGGATGCTGCCTGGATTAGAGAGGGTGCAGGGGAGATTTACCAGGATGCTGCCTGGATTAGAGAGGGTGCAGGGGAGATTTACCAGGATGCTGCCTGGATTAGAGAGGGTGCAGGGGAGATTCACCAGGATGCTGCCTGGATTAGAGAGGGTGCAGAGGAGATTGACCAGGATGCTGCCTGGATTAGAGAGGGTGCAGAGGAGATTGACCAGGATGCTGCCTGGATTAGAGAGGGTGCAGGGGAGATTTACCAGGATGCTGCCTGGATTAGAGAGGGTGCAGAGGAGATTTACCAGGATGCTGCCTGGATTAGAGAGGGTGCAGGGGAGATTTACCAGGATGCTGCCTGGATTAGAGAGGGTGCAGGGGAGATTTACCAGGATGCTGCCTGGATTAGAGAGGGTGCAGAGGAGATTGACCAGGATGCTGCCTGGATTAGAGAGGGTGCAGAGGAGATTGACCAGGATGCTGCCTGGATTAGAGAGGGTGCAGGGGAGATTTACCAGGATGCTGCCTGGATTAGAGAGGGTGCAGAGGAGATTGACCAGGATGCTGCCTGGATTAGAGAGGGTGCAGAGGAGATTGACCAGGATGCTGCCTGGATTAGAGAGGGTGCAGGGGAGATTTACCAGGATGCTGCCTGGATTAGAGAGCACATCTAATAAGGAAAGACTGAGTGAGCTGGGAGAAAAAGAAGGATGAGTTGACTTGATAGAGGTGTGCAAGCGATGAGGCATAGATCGAGCGGACAGCCAGCACCTCCGTTTCGGGGGCGCAACGGCTAATACAAGAGGTGCTTGAAGCAAAGTAAGAGGGGATTTCAGAAGTGGGCTTTTTTACACAGAGTGCTGGGTGCTCCCTAGGGTGGTCGTAGAGGCAGATACATTGGGGACATTTAAGAGATTCTTAGAGAGGTTCAAGGATGATAGAAAAATAGAGGGCTGTGTGGGAGGGAAGGTTAGATTGATCTTGGAGTCAGTTAAAAGGTCAGCACAACAATCTGTGATGAACGTTCCCCCTCTGGAAGCCTTTTAATCTTTCCTCTCTCACTATAAACCTGTACCCTCTAGCTTTAGACTCCCCGGCCCTGGGGCAAAGACTGTGATTATTCATCTTATCTGCTCCACTCATGATCTTCTAAAGCCAGTCCTCACCCTCCTCTGCTCCAAGGGAAACAGCTACAGACTAATCTTCAGCAGTGCACACAGTATGGTGGAGGAACTCAGCAAGTCATTCAGCATCCATGGAGGGGAGATCTATGAGTCCTGATGGAGAGTCTCAGCCAAAAATGCCAACTGTTTATTCCCCTCCCTCGAGACTGGCTGACTTGCTGAGTTTCTCCAGCACTTTATGAGTATTATTCAGTATTCTGTCATTGTTTTCCTTTGTACTACCTTAATGCACTGTGTAATGAAATTATCGTATGGATGGCGTGTAAAATTAAGTTTTTCTTTTTCCACTGCACCTCAATACATGCAGAAATAATAAACCAATTAACCAATTTACTCATTTAACTTTGTGCTTCCACTCAATAATTGGAATCGATGGAGTCATAAGAAAAGACCATAACAGAATTAGGCCATTTGGCCCATCGAGTCTGCTCCATCATGAGTGATCCATTTTTCTTCTCAACCTCATTCTCTTGCCTTTTCCCCATAACTTTTCATGCCCTGACTAATCAAGAATTAATCAACCTCTGCCTTAAGTACACCCCAATAACCTGACCCCTACAGCCGTCTGTGGCCACGAATTCCACAGATTCACCACAACACGCACAAAATGCCGGAGGATCTCGGCAGGTCAGGCAACGTCCATGGAAAAGAGTAAACGGTCGATGTTTCAGGTCAAACCCTTCCTCAGGACTGAGAAGGAAGGGAGGAGATGCCTGAATTAAAAAGGTGAGGGGAGGGGAAAGGGTCTAGCTGGAAGGTTATAGATGAAACCAGGTGGGTGGGAAAGGTCAAGGGCTGGAGTAGAAGGAATCTGACAGGAGAGGAGAGTGGACATTAGGAGAAAAGGAAGGAGGAGGTGACCCAGAGGAAGGAATGAAAGATCAGAAGAAGTGAAAGGTCAGAGTGCAGAATAGAGGGAGAGGGGGTGAATTTGTTCACCTGAAGGAGAAACCCAGATGGATACAAGGTGTTGCTTCTCCACCTGTGGGTCTCATCTTGGCTCAAGAGGACGACATAGACCAACACATTGGAATGGAAATGAGAATCAGAATTAAAACGTTCGGCCATCGGGAAGCCCCTCTTGTAGCAGATGGTGCAGAGACGCTCGACGAAGCGGTCCCCCAATTTACAACAGGTCTCACCAATGTAGAGGAGGCAGGTTCACCACCCTCTAGCTAAAAACATTCCTCCCCATCTCCGTTCTAAATTGGTGTTCCTCTATCTGAGGCTGTGCCCTGTAGTCCTAGACTCCCCCATCATAGGAAACATCCTCTCAGTCTAGGCCTTTCATAAAAAGATCAAATAATCAAACCTGATGCAAAGATAAAATAAACTCAGCATATTGTTAGAAAGACTTACAGGGCAGTGAGCATCTCTGCAGTCGTAAAGGAGTGAATATCTCCTGCCTTCCATATGCAAGTCCTCAGATGGCATTGATATTGTGCTCTAATCTATAATACTGTATACGTCAGAAACTCCTTCAAGGCAACATGTCTACCAATGTTCCATTAAAGTCAGAAGCTGCAAGGGAAACAAAGATGAAAGCCCAGGACTCACATCTCATACCAGTCCCACAGTCTGCAAAGGGAAGATTTTTTTTCTCTTGACATTTCCATTTTAGGACTGTAGTTTCGATTGCTCATTCTTTTCCCCTCACTTACTTAGAAATGTCATTAAACACCACGTTATCTGTTGTAGCTACCCCGAGCTTAAAACAAAATCCACAAGGCACAGCAGTCTACCCGTATCTTTGCTGAGATCTCAATCCGCAAAGCACTTGATGAAAATGCACATCCCTGCAATTCTTCTGCTAAGAGGGAATTTTATCATTAAGATTCCGCTGTTACCTTCATGGTAAGCCTCAAGATTGACAGAATCATCATTATAAAGGTAACAGTGGACAGGGTCAGGACAGCTAACTATCTTCACCGATTCCATCCACCCTCCCCGCTGTCTCCTGAAAGCAGCTATTTTGCCGATTTTTGGAGACTTAGGGGCCGAATGTGTCGAGTGCTGCAAGACTGCAGGACTGGTCTAGTGGGTGGCTGGGTCAGAGATAATCAAAGACCCCTCCCACCCTTGTTGTTCTCTTTTCTCTCCCCTCATATCAGGCAGAATACACAAAAGCTTCAGAGCACAGACCAGGCTCAGAACCATTCTTCCCTGTAAGCTGCGCAGTAACTGAAACGCTCCAGTGTTACCATGCGGCTGCAATAAAGACAGACGAGAAAACGTTTACGAAAGGTGAAAGATTTTCTTTGTTGTACCATATTTCATCATACCCTTCAATTAATAAATAAAATCAAAAGTATGCGATGTTTCAATTTTCAAAGTTCAGACAAAATTTATTATCAAAGTACATTAATGTCACCATCTACAAGCCGGAGATTCATTTTCATGCAGGAATACTCAATAAATCTATAGAATAATAACCATGATAGAAACAATGAAAGAGCGCTCCAACTTGGGTGTTCAACCAATGTGCAAAAGGCAACAAACTGTGAAAATACAAAAGTAAGAAATAATAATATTAAATAAATATTGAGAACATGAGATGAAGAGTCCTTGAATATGAGTCCATAGGTTGTGCGAACATTTCAATGATGAGGAAAACGAAGTTGAGTAGTTGAGTATAGTTATCATTTAGAATGAAATTTTCATTCTAAATATGTATGGTGTGCATATTACAAAAAACATTTAAAGAAAAGGAAGGAGAAGGGGCACCAGGGGAAGGAAATAAGCAGATGAGAAGAGGAAAGAGGCCATAGTGGGAAATAAAAGAAGGGGGGGGAGAGATATTTTTACCCGGAGAAGAAATTGATATTTGTGTATTTAATATTTCAATAATATTTGAGTAATCTTGTGTGTATATGTATGTGTGATGTGTGTGTGTATATATATATATATATAGATTATTGATTAAGATCAGTATTAAACACCATCTCCTCAAAACTATGTAAATCCGAGACCTGGGCCTCAGCCTCAACACCCCCATGTGCAATTGGATCCTTGATTTCCTCACTTGTAGACCCCCGTCAGTTTGGATTGGCAAAAACGTCTCCTCCACAATCTCCATCAGCAGGGATATGTAGCTAGCCCCCTGCTCTACTCACTTTACACCTATGACTGTGTGGCCAAACACAGCTCCAACACCATATACAAGTTTCCTGACAACAGCACTGCTGTTGGGCTGTATCAAAGATGGATCAACATACAGGAGGGAGATTGAAAATCTGGCTGAGTGGTGTCGTAACAACAACCTCTCACTCAGTGTCAATAAGACCAAGGAACCTGATTGTAGACTTCAGGAGGGAGATACCAGGGGTCCATGAGCCAGTAATCATCGGAGGGCCAGAGGTGGAGAGGGCCTGTAACTTGAAATTCCTGAATGTCACAAACTTAGAGGACCTGTCCTGGACCCATCATATAAATATAATTGCGGGGAAAGCACAACAGTGCCTCTATTTACTCAGAAGTCTGCAGAGATTCAGCATGTTATCAATAACCTTGGCAAACTTCTATAGCTGTGTGTTGAAAAGTGTGCTGACTGGCTACATTACAGCCTGGTATGGAAAGACCAATACCTTTAAGCAGCAAATCCTACAAAAGGTAGTGGATTTGGCCCAGTACATCACGGGTAAAACCCTCCCAACCATTGAGCACATCGACATGAAACATTGCCACAGTAAAGCAGTATCCATCATCAAAGATCCTCACCACCCAGGCCGTGCTCTTTTCTCACTGCTGCCACCAGGTAGAAGGTCCAAGTACCTCAGGACTTGCACCACCAGGTTCAAGAGCAGTTACTACCCTCAACCAGCAGGCTCTTGATCAAAAGGGATAGCTACACTCATTTAAGGACTCTTTTATCATGTTATTTATAACTGCACATGTACGGTTTGTTGTCCGTTGATCCTGTTTACAGTTATTGTTGTATAGATTTGCTAAGTATGCCCACAGAAAAAGAATCTCAGGGTTTTATGTGGTGACCTGTATGTACTCTGAAAATAAATTTTACTTTGAGCTTTCAACTTTGAATTAAGCATATGTAAAAATAAGTTAATTGCATATGCCATCACGCTGTCACATGATATGTGCGCACCTCGCTTAAAGAAAAGACAAAGTTACACCCGTGTTCTTCGGACTCCCGTGTTTTCATTTGACTTAGTTTAATGTTTTTTTAAAACAATTTTCATGTCATCAGGTTGGAGGCTACCCAGACGGAATATAAGGTGTTATTCCTCCACCCTGAGGGTGGCCTCATCAAGAGGATAAGATAGATTCTTGACCTCACCATCAATCTCATCATGGCCTTCCACCTTACCATCTGCCTACAATGAAGTTTCTCCATAGCTGTTACACTTTATTCTGCATTCTACTACCTCAGTGCTCCGTGTAATAATTTGACCTGTATGAACGGTATCCAAGACAAAGTTTTTCACTGTACCTTTGTAGATGTCACAATAATAAAATCATTACTTTACTTTATTGTCACCAAATAATTGATACTAGAGCGTAAATCATCACAGCGATATTTGATCAAAGTATGAATAATCTAGCTAGTTGACATGAACACAAAAGCCTTTGTGTGAAATTAACCCAATTCGAATTTCAATTCAATGTATGACATGAATGGTCTGGTTGGTGTGCGAACAAATCTTTTCACTGGATCTCAGCACATATGACAGTAATAAAAGCAGCCCTCTGATACAACCTTACTGTAAAAAAACTGTCATCTTTGCAAATGCACTGACAAGGCAAGACATTCAGGAGGCTCAGGGAGTTGTCTGATTTCAGTTCACTTCCAATTACTGATCAACATTTGTCTCTTTAGGGTTAATGTGTGAGGAGTGTTTGATGGCTCAGGGCCTCTACTCGCTGGAGTTTAGACGAACGAGTCAGGATCTCATTGAAACCTTTTGAATATTGGAAGAGTGGACATGGAGAGGATGTTTCCTGTAATGGAGGAGTCTAGGACCTCTGAATAGAAAGATGTCCCATTGAACAGAGGTGCGGAGGAAGTGGGTGACGTAACTGAGGAATTAGTTGCCACAGACAGTCAGTGGGTACATTTACAGTCAGAGGTCGGTAGGTTTGTTTGTTTGTGTATCTATCTATCTATCATCTATCTATCTATCTGTCTGTCTATTTATCTGTCTGTTTATTTATTTATCAATCTGTCTATCCATTTATTTATTTAGAGATACAGTGTGGAATAGGCCCAGCATCTCACCTATTTAACCCTAGCCTAATCATGGGGCAATCTACAATGACCAATAACCTACTAAGCAGAACACGTTTGGACTGTGGGAGGAAATCGGAGTACCCGGAGAAAATCCATGCGCAGATGGGAAGGAATGTATAAGTTTGCTCACAGAGGACATTGGAATTGAATTCTGAACTCCATCGCCCCCGAGCTGTAATAGCATTGTGCTAACCGCTACGCTACTGTACCATATCGAGGTTCTTGATTAGTAAGATTGTCAAAATTACGGGAACAAGGCAGGAATATGGAGTTGAGAGGGGTAATAAATCAGCCATGGTGGAATGGCCTAATTTTGCTCCTGTGTCTTACGGTCTTATGGTCTTTGCCATGTTCAAGAACTTGCTGAATTTGCATATTAATTGCCCACATGCCCACAAACTCAGCTCAAGAAGTTAAATCTGGAACTACGTGGGGTACTCACATTCTAAAGCACCACAAGCATGCGGGGCGAGTTCCTTTCTTAGCGTTCACTAATCAACGTTCAAGGTAAATTCAAACTTTGAATGATTAGAAAGAAACTCACCCCGCTTATATCCAGATTACTTAATTCAGTAATCACTTATGCAATGGCAATTAAACACTTGGTCCCGAAAGGGAACAATTTAATCAGTCAGATCCTACTCTTGAATGTAATTAATTCTTATAAATTTTTAAAATGTCAACTTAGAAGAATTATGTTCGCTTTCCTTTTCTGCCTCTTTTTTTTAAAACCCAGACTTCTTTTCCTTTTCTTGATTTCCCTTTTCCTGCCAGTTTGAGCTCAGCTCGACCCTACGTCCAGTCCTGAGGAAGGGTCTTGGCCTGAAAGGTCAACCGTCCATTTCCCCTCCGTACTGTCAATGCTGCCTGACCTGCTGAGCTCCTCCGGCATTTTGTGTTACTCCAGGCTTCCAGCGTCCCTTATACCTCCACCCAACATCCCACTGTGTTTCCTTAAACCCCATTCCTTAAGCAGATACATAATTGAACATAGAACACTACCACACAGGAACTGGCCCTTCGATCCAAAAGGTTGTGCCAAATTAAAGGAGCAATCAAATGCGTAACTAAACCAATCCTTCCTGCCTACACCATGTCCATATCCTTCCATTCTCTACACATTCATCTGCCTGTCTTAAACACCTCTATCATATTTTCTTCCACCTCCTGCCTAGGCAGAACATTCCAAGCACCCACCGCTCTCTGTGTAAAGAAGTATGCCACGCTCACCTCCGTTGATGTTTCACCTTCTTTCCTTCAATGTACTCCCACTGGTTTTACACATTTTGACCCTGGGCCAGGTAATCAGTTACCACGGTGCCAGTTGTCACCAGCAGCTCACGTTTACAGCTCATTGTAAGAATCCGGTAAAAACAAATCTTTGTCCTCTGCGTTCAGTGGTCCAGTTGAGCGAAGAGTCCATCTGTGGCACCTTGGCAAGCACATCAACTATAGAAAATGCACAGCCTGCAAAAGGCATTGCCAAGTTGGCCAGCTGCGCCAACTATCCCATGTGTACTGATGTACCAGCTCACAGCCCTGCTGTCCGTGCCTTGCACACCAGTTTAGGCCATCATACCACATGGAGCAACAATCTGAGCCCAGCTTGCTGCGACACGTCATGAACTCACAGAGTACTGCAACGCAGAATCAGACTGTTTCCATTTCCTCCCACGTTCCTAAGATGTACAGATTAGGTTTAGTTAGCTGTGGGCACGCTATATTGGTACCAGAAGAAGGCAACGCTTGCAGTCTGTCCCCAGCACATCTTCAGACTGTGTTGGACATTGACCCGATCAACACATTTCACTCCTGTTGAAGGGTCTCAGCCCAAAATGTCGACTGTACTCTTTTCCATGGATGCTGCCTGACCTGCTGAGTTCCTCCAGCATTTTGTGCGTGTTGCTTTTCTCAGCTTTGAACACATTTCACTATATGTCTCAATGTACATGTGACAAATAAAGCCAATTTTAAACTTCAACCCTCCTAGTTAGTGCTGAGATGTTATTCTGTCAAGTCCCATCTGGACCATAGCCTCCGACATACCCCTCCCATCCATGTACACATTCAGACTTCTCTTAAGTGTCATAATCGAACTGGTATCTACCACTTCCACCGGCAGCTCGTTCCACACTCACTCCACCCTCTCTGTAAAGAAGATCCCCCTCAGGTTCCTCTTAAACATTTCACTTTTTACCCTAAACCTGTGACCTCTATTTTCTTCCAACCCAAAGGGAAAAAGCCAACATGCATTTACCCTATCAATACCCCTCAAAATTGTGTATACCTCTATCAAACATCCCCTCATTCTCATGTGCTCCAGGGAATAAAGACCTAACCTACTGAAAAATTTCCCTGTGGCTCGGGTCCTCAAGTACTGGCAACATCCATGTAAATTTGTGTTCTGAATCATCAGACCCACTGGCTAAAGATGATGTTAATGCTGAAACTCAGAGACACAGCCTTCAAATGAGTTATTGACCAACTAATAACCCTAATGGAAGTGGCTCTCTTTTGCACTTCATTGGCCCTGCTGCGCAGATCACATTAAAAACACAAACTATTGACATTTGTCAACCGCAGCGCAAGAGTTGCATTCACCGCAGTTCAGACTGGAATTGGAATTGGTTTATTATTGTCCTGTGTACAGAGGTACAGTGAAAAACTTGTTTTGTACGTAATTCTCCTCAGTGTTACGGGGGGGATCAGCCGCCTATTATGCTCTTAGCTAAGCTATGCAACTCCTCCATTTCCAGTGCTTTCACGTTCAGTGATGAATCCCTCCCTAATTTGGAAAGGATGGTGTCTGTGTGAATGATTTCCGTGCCATTGAGTGATATAACAGAGTGACAGGCCCATTGGCCCATTGAGTGTGTACTGACCACCCACCACCCATTTTCACCAATCCTACATTCATCATCATCATTATATGCTGTGTCATAACAACCTTAAGGGTGTTACAGCTGGAGGGGTGGTAATGGGGACAAGGTCTCACTATCTATTAAATGCTCCCAATGGCGTGCACCTCAAATAGCCTCTGACAACCAAGTCCAGCTCCTGGCCTCCATGTGGGGCTTAGCTGGCGGAACCGTTTCTACTGACAGGAGAAGGGGCAAAGGCGGGTTGCTGGTGCCTTAAGACCAGTCGCTTCGGGCAGATGGGGCTCGTCAGCTGTGGTTGGCAGCTCATCTAGGAGAAGGAAAACTGTGATCTCAAATCTCCACTGCCTTGTGGCTACACCCACTCGTGGGGAAGGCTTCCGGAGTAAACCCTGAGGGAAAAATCTGGGGCTGGAGTCCCTAAGGCAGGCCTATGCTGAATTCAATGCTGACGGGCAACCCCAGCGACGTTGACGGGACCAAAATGTATCGGTCTCTGATGTTCCTTTGGGTTCATCGGATGTGTGGAGAGGGGGAGCTTGCTACATGGGCAACAGCTTGCTCTCCATATCATACAGCTAGGCTTGCGTACCTAGACAGCCAGGATACAATATCCTAGTTGGAGGCCGACAGAGACCTCGGAGTCAAATGATGTGGGTGATCACGGTCTTTATGTCATGGTCCTGGCTGGCATTTCCCTGTCCTCCCTAATTGGTCCTTAATCCCCACACTTGATTCCCAATCTTTCCCAATTCCTCTCAATCACCAGCACCTGGTTTCCATTAGCCACCAGAGGATAAGACTCCGACAGCTCCGGTCAGCCCTTGCCAGATTGTTGGTTGACTCTCAGAGACAGAGAGGAGCCTTGCTCCAAGTATTCAACCCCATATCTCTTCGTAAACCAAGTCTCCCAGGTCCTGACTCAGCCTGGTCCCGATTCTCCACTTGCTACTGAGATTCTTCCTCCGGATCCTGCCTCCGTGTCGGAGTCCTGCACTTGGGTTCGTTTTCCTACCCTGTCCCTGTCACACTTTAATCTGGTAACTGCCTGTGGGGAAGTACCCTTTCTTGTTATTTTTCTTATTCTTTTCTTTATCCATGACCAGGATTATTTTTGGTCAATTTTTCTACAGAAATGTTTTGCCATTGCCTTCTTCTGGTCAGTGTCTTTACAAGACCATGTCACTTGGGTTTACGCCACAGGGAACCTTTTCAGTAACATAATGCCTTGTCCCAAGTTGTGAACAACTCCTTTCTTCCAGCCGATGCGGCTCGATCTGCTCAGTCTCTTCATCAGCGTGTTTGCTGGTCGTACATGTTGCCATGGCATCTGCTTCCACCACCACCTCTGGTTGCGAGCAACATGCTGGAGGACCTCAGCAGGTCAGGGAGCATCTCTGGAGAGGAGTAAACAGTCTGATCGGCCTGAAGTCTTGACTGTTTGTTCCTCTCCGTAGACCTGCTGAGCCCGTCCAGCATTCTGTACGTGTTGCTTTGGATTTCCAGCATCTGCAGAATCTTTTGTATTTACCCTTGACACTGTCCCATGTCTCTATATATCGAATCAAGGTAAATACAGGACAGCAAGCAACCTGCATCCTAAAGCAGGGTTTCAACCCAGAATGTAAACAATTCACATCCATCCCCTACCCCCACTCCAGAGATGCTGCTCGACAGACTGAGTTCCTCCCGTAGATTGCCTGTTGTTCAGATTCCAGTACCTGTAGTCTTCTGAGTAGCCATTGCCCAAGTCCTTCTCCCTCATCTAGAAGAGGGGTGGGGAGAACGTCATGAGACCATGAGATACAGGAGTAATATTAGGCCACTCAGCCCATGAGTCTGCTCTGCCAATCTATCGTGGCTGATTTATTTTTCCTCTCAATCCCATTCTCCTGCCTTCTCCTCGTAATCTTTGATGCCCTGACTAATCAAGAACCTACCAATCTCTGCTCTAAATATACCCAATGACTAGGCCTCCACAGCAGTCTGCAGCAATGAATTCCACAGATTCACCAACCCCTCGCTAAAGAAATTCCTCCTCATCTCTCTTCTAAAGAGACGTCTGTCTATTGGGCGGCACAGTAGCATAATGCTTCAGCACAACGCTTTACAGTACCAGTGACCCGGGTTCAGCCCCTGCCGCTGCCTCTTAGGAGTTTGTGTGTGTCCCCGTGACTGTGTGGGTTTCCTCCGGGTGCTCCGGTTTCCTCCCACAGTCCAAGGACACACCAGTTGGTAGGTTAATTGGTCATTGCAAATTGTCCCATGGTAAGGCTAGGGTTAAATCGGGGGTTACTGGGACGGCACAGCTCAAGGGGCCAAAAGGGCTGATTCTGCACTTTATCGCAATAAACAAATAAATAAATAAATTCTGAGTCTGTGCCCTCTAGTCCTGCTCTCTCCTGCTATTTGAAACTTCCTCTCCACATCCACTCAGTCTAGACTGTTCAATACATATTCAATAGGTTTCAATAAGCTCCTTCTTCATTCTTCTAAACTGCAGCAACTATGGACACAGAAGCATCAATCCTTTGTCATATGTTAATTCTTTCATTCCCGGGATAATTCTCATAAATGTCCTCAGGACCCTTTCCAATGCCAGCACATCTTCTTTTAGAAATGGGGTCTAAAACTGCTCACAGTATTCCTAATTTGAACAAACTAATGACTAATAAAATCTCAGAATTACAACCTTGCATTTATCTTCTCATCATTATCACCATCATTGTTATGTGCTGTGTCGTATGACGTGGGCGATCATGGCCTTTCCGTGACTATGATTGTTCTTGGCAACTTTTTCTACAGAAGTGGTTCTTCTGGGCAGTGTCTTTACAAGATGGGTGACCCCAGCCATTATCAATACTCTTCAGAGATTGTCTGCCTGGTGTCAGTGGTCACATAACCAGGACTTGTGATCTGCACCAGCTGCTCATACGACCATCCACCACCTGCTCCCGTGGCTTCACGTGACCCTGATCGGGGGGCTAAGCAGGTGCTACACCTTGCCCAAGGGTGACCTACAGGCTAGCGGAGGGAAGGAGCGCCTTACACCCCACTGGTAGAGATATACCTCCACCCCACCAGTAGTCCTCTCAAAATGAATGGAGAAGTCCCTTTGACAGTTCGGAGGGCACTTGAGGGGTTTCTTGACAACAGAGAATGAAAAATCACCAAGATATAGATCGTTTCTCTGGATCTGAGCATCTGAAATCTCTTGTGCTTCCAAGGTAAGTGCAGCTGTGAGGGGGCTTGTGGGCTGCAGTTCTATGTGGGGGCTTGTCATGCCAGCCAGAAGTACCCTGATCTTTCACATCAATAGCCTTTCGTCGAGAGACAGTAGGCAATCTTGCTGACATGCCAAAAAGCCTTGCAGAAGCCAGCAGAAGTTAATTGAATAACAAGCCGACTACATTTGATTCCTACTTCCTTTTGTCAGTTCCAGCAGCCAGGAACATTAAACATTTATATCAGATACACTGGTCAGATCTGCCTGATATAG
Source organism: Hemitrygon akajei (assembly GCF_048418815.1). Lineage (NCBI taxonomy): Eukaryota > Metazoa > Chordata > Chondrichthyes > Myliobatiformes > Dasyatidae > Hemitrygon > Hemitrygon akajei. The sequence continues at coordinate 45,714,804 of NC_133150.1, read as the reverse complement.
AATTGTTCCATTATCCCTCATTCCTATCTCATGCCACTCAGCCAGAAAGAATACACATGTAAGGTACAATCTCTGAGACCAAAGACAAGAGACAGAACTTAAAATTAACTTCTCTATCATCTTACTTTTTACCAAGTGCTAATAATTATTTGGCCTGAGCTGTGAACTCTGCTTGCAAGACATTTTCCATTGGGTCAGAGGGACAGTTGATAGGCTGATTCATTCCAGCTGGTTCATATACACTCAGTGGCCACTTTGTTAGGTACACCTATACACAAGCTCGATAATCCAAATATCTGATCAGTTAATTAGGTGGCAGCAACTCAATGAATAAAAGCATGCCGACAAGGTCAAGAGGTTCAGTTGCTCAGACCAAACATCTGAACGGGGAAGAATTGTGGCCAAAGTGACATGGACATGGAATGATTTTTGGTGCCAGACGGGGTGGTTTGAGCATCTCAGAAGCTGCTGATTTCCTGGGATTTTCACACACAACAGTCTCCAGAGTTTACAGAGAATGGTGTGACAAACAAGAAACATCCAGTGAGTGGCAGTTATGTGGGTGAAAATGCCTTGTTCATGAGAGAGGTCAGAAGAGAATGACAAACTGGTTCAAGCTGACAGGAAGGCAACAGTAACTCAGAAAATGATGTCTTACAACAGTGGTGTGAAGAAGAGCATCTCTGAACACACAGCACATGAAAAACTTTGAAGTGAATGGACCACAGCAGCAGGAGACGATGAACAGGCACAGGAGGTACCCAGTAAAGTGGTCACCAAGTGCAATCCATATTGAAGGAGTGGTTTGGTTTACAAAATATTCAGGCTTCCAAACAGAACCTAAATTCTGAGTGGGGCCAAAGTATTAAGAACTAATTCATGTTAGAAGATCTTTAAATATAATTCCCTAACTAGATGTAGCTTTAAATATACCCAATGATTTGATAAATCTGGGGCTTTGTGAGGCATTGGTCAGACCACATTTGGAGCATTGTGAGCAGTTTTGAGTCCCTTATCTAAGAAAAGTTGCACCTAGGTTTAGAGAGGGTCCATTGGAGGTTCACAAGAATGATGGCTTTGGATCTGTACTCATTGGAGTTCAGAAGAATGGGTGGGTGGATCACATTAAAACCTATCGAATATTGAAAGGTCTGGATAGAGTGGATGTGGAGAAATCTAGGACCAGAGGGAACAGCGTCAGAATAGAGCAAAGTTCATTTAAAACAGAGGTGAGGAGGAATTTCTTTATCCAGAGGGTGGTGAATCTGTGGAATTCTTTGCCACAGAGCTGTGGAGGCCAAGTCATTGGATATATTTAAAGCGGAGGTTGATAGTTTCTTAATTCGACCATAAGACCACAAGACATAGGAGCAAAATTAGGCCAATCAGTCCATCAAGTCTGCTCTGCCATTCCATCATGGCTGATCCCGGATCCCACTCAACCCCGTACACCTGCCTTCTTGCCATATCCTGTGATGTCCTGACCGATCAGGAAACGACCAAGTTCCACCTTAATTACCCGCACGGACTTGGCCTCCACCGCAGTCTGTGGCAGAGCATTCTAGGGCATCAAAGGTTACAAGGATAAGACAGGGGAATGCGGTTAAGAGCGATAATAAATCGGCCATGATGAAATGGTGGAGCAGACTCGATGGGCCAAATCGTGTAATTCTGCTCTTATATCTTACGGTCTTATGTAAGCCTTAATAATAATAATAATTTGGGTGGTAGGGTGGAGTTACCAAAGGAGGTGTAAGGTACTCCTTCCCTTCGCTAGCCTGTAGGTCACCCTTGGACAAGATGTAGTCTGAAGCCACGGGAGCAGGTGGTGGATGCTTGTACGAGCAGCTGGTGCAGATCACAAGTCCTGGTTATGCAACCACTGACTCCAGGCAGACAATCTCTGAAGAGTATTGATAATGGCTGGGGTCACCCGTCTTGTAAAGACACTGTCCAGAAGAAGGCAATGGCAAACCACTTCTGCAGAAAAATTTCCCAAGCCCTTAACCCACTTACTATCAAGAACTTATCAACCTTCACCTTAAATATACCCAACCTCCACAGCCATCTCTGGCAATGAATTCCACAGGTTCACCACTCTCTGGCTGAAGAAATCCCTCCTCATCTCAGTCTTAAAGGGACATACTTCTATTATGAGGCTGTGCCTTCTGGTCCTAGACTCTGCTAAAGAAAATATCCTCTCCTCATCCTCATTATTCAGGCCTTTCAGAATCTGATGCGTTTCAACGAGATCCCTCCTCACCCATCTCAGCCCAATAATTCTCACTTCTCTGGCTAAACCTGTGGCTGAAGTAATTCATCCCTGGATACATTTTAGTTAATATTTCATTTTTGTTGACTCTTTATTTCCCTAAGGAGCAGTGGTCAGAATTGGACACCATGGTCCAGTTTCGGCCCAAAAGATGTTTTGTACAGGTTCAATATTTCTATTTAGGAGACAGTGAACACAACTCCCTGTCCTTTACCAAAGCCTTGGACGGGGATAGGAGCAGTCAGTTTGGAAAAGATAAGATTCATTGATAAAGTGGTCAGCCAACACCTTTTTCTCAGGGCAGAAATGGTGAATTTGAGAGGGCATATTGTTAAGATGATTGGTGGAAAGTAGGGGAAGGTGTCAGAGGTTATTTTTTTTTACACAGAGATTGGTAATGTATGGACCACACTGCCAGGGATGGTGGTGGAGGCATAAACATTAGGGACGATTAAGAGTCCCTTAGATAGGCATATGGATGAAAGAAAAATGGAGGGTTGTGTAGGAGGGGAAGATTAGATTAACCTTGGAGTAGATTAAAGGGTCAGCATAACATTGTGGGCCAAAGGGCCTATACTGTTCTATATTCTACATTCTATGCAGTACATGTTGGAACTAAATTCTGAAACAATTAACTTTCAAAGTTTAAAGTTCAAAGTACATTTATTATTGAAGTATGTATACCATATACAGCCTTGAGATTTGTCTCCTTGCAGGCAGCCACAAAGCCAAGAAGACCAATGGATCCCATTTTAAAAGACTGTCAAACACCCAATGTGCAGGGCGAAAAAAACAAATTGTTCAAACAATAAAAGTAAGGAAATAACATTCAGAACTGAAGTTCATGAAAATGAGTCCACAGACACGAAGTCAGCCACAGTCGATTCAGGAGCCCATTAGTTGCAGTACACAGCCTCGGTTCAGTGCAGGAACCTAACAGAGCAGCAAGCTGAACTGGCCTGGCCCTCCGTTCCAGCTCCAACACCCTGATCTTTTTTAATCTGGTTTGCCCAGAGGTAATGCTGTTGATAATCTGCAATGAAAGTGATTATCTTCTCACCTTCCCTGATATAGCAACTAAATCGATGACGCTTGTAGCTTGGAAATAACTCTCCCAGAACAATCGAGGGTTATGCTGTACTTAGCAACCAGTGACATTGCTCTGTGCTTGTTATATTTTCATTTTATGTCTTTCTCAAATAAATGGACAACTCTGGCACCAAGATCCCTCACAGAACTTCCTGCCATCACTTCAAGCTGTGCCTGGCCTACTTAACCTATCATATCAGTTCCTGGATGTAACATTATCCGCCTTCTCACTCCAGTCTGTCTGCCATCAAGCCCAGTCAGACAAGAGTATAAAATTCAGATTTGCAAAGGATAATGGTAATAAGGTGAACTGGGAAATTGTTCCCTTATTGTCTTGTGTAGTGAGGTGCGGTGGAAAGCTTTGCCGTCTTTGGGCGACTTTGAATCAGGGCATCCTGCAAATGATGAACACTGAGCTGAAATGACTATGCCTGGATTCTTTCGATTTTGTGTTTTGCTCTGTTTTTTTCTCCTCATTTTTTTTTTGTTGCCATTTGTGCGATCTTTTGTGTGTGTGTGGGGTGGGGGTTTGACTTTTACTGTTTGAATCAGTTCCACGCTGTTTCTTTGTTTCGTGGCTGTCTGTGGGAAGACGAATCTCCGGGTTGAGTACTACATACATACTTGGATAATAATCATACCTTAAACCCTGAACCTTGAGAAGTTTGGGCAGGGTCCATGGAGGGGAAAATGCAGAAAGAATATTTGCAGCAGCTTAACGTTAAATAAATGTTGCTGACTGGCTCAACTTCAGGAAGCTGGCATGTCATCGGAGAGGCATGTTAGGGCATCATTTTTGAGTTCTTCACCCCTAGGGATCAGGGGTTAAGGCTCAACTTTATTCATCATATACATTTACATGTATCAGGAATTTGCTGTGGCATATTGGCGTGACATACAACAAAAACAGCAACATTCAACAATTATAAGAATAAAGAATGATATTAAAAAAACAGAGGTTAAAGTAGGGTTATGGAATAAAATCTGCATAAATACATAGTAAATATACATAACAAAATGTGCATAAATACATACAAATAAAGTACCTGATCAGGTGGGTTTTCCAGAATTAAATAAGGGAATGTACAAACCAGTGCATTGGTATTTGGATTAAAAAGATCATCCAACGACGGGCATTGAACAATCCCAGCGCAGTGTCACACTTCGAATGCTCTCAGCTCCAACTGGATAATGCAAACACTGTAACCATTTCAAAGCAGTAGCTTTCAATTAACACTCACTTAATTGAGACGGTCAACAACAAAACTGGTCTGTAATCTAGATTATGATAGCACGTTTCAGACCCTTTGGCCCGCGATGTTGTGCTGAACTTTTAACCTACTCTAAGATCAACCTAACCCTTCCCTTCCACGAAGCTCTCCATTTTTCTATCATCCATGTGCCTTTGTAAGAGTCTAATGCCTCTACCACCACCCTTGGCAGCAAATTCCACGCACTGTGTTAAAAAACACTACCTATGACATCCCCCACCCCATACCTTCCTCTAATCACCTTAAATTAGCTATTTCTGCTCTGGGAAGGGTCTCCACTTGATCTACTGTATGCCTCATCATCTTATACGCTATGGTTAAAAACAGAGTGCACTAGGAATAATCAGTGCATCAGGCAGAATCTATGGTGAAAGAATCAAATTGATGAGTTTTCCTCACCTTATTCCCCGCTTCTCCACTAAATATTTTTCTCCCTCTGCATTTGTTGCCTGGCACACTTGAGTATTTCTGCAACTTGCAGTTTTAATCTCAGGTTTCCAGCATCTGCAGCATTTTTATATTTATGTTGCACTGTCAAAGATGGCTGATATATTGCCTGGAAGTAGAAACACATTTCAAATTTCATCTTTCAAAGTAACTGTTGGAGCACTTCACACATGCCGAAGTCAACTCAAAGACAATTTCTTTGATCACTTATTGAAACTGCACAAATCTATTATCCCGTAAATGATCAAACAAAGAAAATTGATTGCAGGGAAATAATGGTGAAACAATGTGAGTGGTAGCAAATGGTTGTTGGAACAAGCTGGCCAGAACAAATCCTACCCAACCAATTTTTAGGAGTGTTCATCATAGAGTTATTTAATGAAATGCAGTTGACGTCCCAAACATCTTAGACAAATTACAATCTTGCTCAATGCACTCCAACAACCACACATCTGTCATCTGGAATTCTAGGTGTATTCTGCTTTCTTTGGCCCGGGTGCTCTGAGTAACTTCACAACCATATCTAAGGTAGTGGGCAGGTCGGGGAGGAGGCATGAAGGCTGGTGATGCCCCCACCACACCCTGGTCAGCAAGACCTGAGATCAGAAGGCCCAGACAAGTACAGAGTTTAAGGCCCAGAGTTCAAAGTCCTGTGATCTGCAAATCCTGGGGTTGATATCCTTGGCTGAAGGCCAAAGGTCTAAGACTGGGGTTTAAGAGTCCAGAACTCAAGGCCCGATGGTCAAACGCCCTAGATCAATGTGTCCGGAGGCTGGAGGCCTGGCATCTACAAGTCTGAGAGTTTGGAGTAGGGCTGGGAGGTTGGAGGCCCCAAGGGGGCCTGTCCAGCGTTTGGAGGCCCAGAGGAAGCCGCTCTGGTGTTCGAAGGGGCCTGTGTGCGTGGGGGTGGGTGGGTGGCAGGGAGGAAAGAGGCTTGCTTTGTTGCTGCTGTTGTTGCTTGTGTTGTTCTGCTGAACATCGTGGGTGTGCTGTGTTGGCACTGAAATGTGTGCCTCAGCACATCTTGGGGTGTGTTGGCTGCTAGCACAAACAACGCATTTCACTGTATGTCTCAATGTACACGTGGCAACAAATTCCACAGATTCACCACTCTCTGAAATTCCTTCTCATCTCCATTCTAAAAGGATGTCCCTCTATTCTGAGGCTGTGCCCTCTGGTCCTAGACTCTCCCACCATGGGAAACATCCTCTCCACATCCACTCTATCGAGACTTTTCAACATTTGATAGGTTTCATTGAGGTCCCCCCCCCCCCCCCCATTCTTCTGAATTCTAGTGAATACAGGCGCAAAGCGGTCAAAGCCGTTTAATCCTGGAATCATTCTCATCGGACTCCTTTGAACCTTCTCCAGAGTCTCCAGATCTTTTCTAAAATAAGAGGCCCAAAATGCTCAGGAATAAAACCAAGGTGCTCAGGAATTTCTCCATAGTGTTGCATCCCTGGAATTCTCTACCCTATCTGGATGCGCAGGCTGGATCATAGAGGTGGGGGTAAAGTGCTTAAAAGGGAGGTGGGCAAATACTGGAAAAATCAGGGAACTGATGGCTGTGGGCAATTAGCACAGTAGAGGAGATAAGATGTGGAATATATTTCATTAGGAGCTTGTCATTAAGTGTTTGTGGAAACTTGATTTGTCACCAAGGACACTCACAAATTTCTACAGATGTACCATGCAGAGCATTCTAAATGGTTACCTCACCATCTGGTACAGAGGGACCACTGCACAAGATTGGAAAAAGCTGCAGAAAATTGTAAACTCAGCCAGCTCCATCATGGACACTATCCTCCCCAGCAACGAGGATGCCTTCAAAAGACAATGGCCTTTTCTCAACAAGGAGGAGGTACAGGAGCCTGAAGACACACACTCAACATTTCAGAAACAGCTTCTTTCCTTCCACCACTAGATTTCTGAATAGACAATGAATCCATGAACACTGCCTCATGATTTTTTCCTCTCTTCGTTTTTAATATATACTTCTTATTGCAATTTATAGTACTGTTTAGTATGTATCGCAATGTACTGCTGCTGCAAAGCACAAAATTTCATGACTTATGCCAGTGATATTAAACCTGATTCTGGAAGAGATCAGTTATTGAATGGTGGGACAGGCTCGATGGACTGAGTGGTCTACAGCTTAGAAATAGGCCATTCAGCCTTCATGTACCTGCTAGCCATTTTACCCACTCCTGCTCTTTTCCTTTCCTCCGCTGTTAGGTATGCATAAGCGTAGCGTCTGTGTTGAAGTCCCTGAAGAAAGATTGAGCTCCGCACCTTCTGGCCCAGAGACAAGGGAGAGATGCCCACTGAGCGAAGACTGGCGTGGAAGGACCCTTGGATCATCATTTTCAGAGATCTTACCCTTCTAGCAACCTTCCAGAAATTGCAGGAGGTAGAAACTTGTGCTGGGAAATCTACCAAAGGGTTTGTGCCAACTAATGTCTGGCTGAAAGCCAGCATGTGGAGAGTTGCTGTTCTCGCAGAGGGTAATGTAACAGTCTGCCGTGAGTCATTCAGGATTATCTGCAAAACCACAAGGAGCTTCTGCAAGGAGCACTGCCGTAAGAAAGCAGTACCCATCATCAAGAACTCCCACCATCCAGACCGTCCTCTCTTCTCTCTACCGCCATGATGCCTGGGGGACGGTGGGGGTTTGACGTTTGATGTTCTTCTTTGAACTGGTTGGCTCCATGGTTCTTCTTTGTTTTGTGACTGTCTGTGGGGAAAATGAAATTCAGGGTTGTATACCCTATACATACTTCAAAAATAAATGTACTTTGAATCTTTACCAACGGGCAGGAGGTACAGAAGCCTTAGATCCCACACAACTAGGCTCAGGAACAATTACTACCTTACAGCCATCAGGCTTCTGAACCAGTGGGGATACCTTAAATTTATATCAAAGTACATATATGTCACCGTATACAACACCAAGATTCCCTTTCTTGCAGGCATTCACAATAAATACAGAAACATAATAGAGTCAGTGAAAGACCGCACCCAACAGTGAAGAACAAACAACCAGTGTGCAAAAGACAACTGACTGCGCAAATACAGAAAGAAAGAAAGAAAGAAAGAAAGAAAGAAAGAAAGAAAGAAAGAAAGAAAGAAAGAAAGAAAGAAAGAAAGAAAGAAAGAAAGAAAGAAAGAAAAAGAAAGAAAGAAAGAAAGAATTAATTAATTAATTGATTGATTGATTGATTGATTGATTGATTGATTGATTGATTGATTGATGGATAAATAAATAAATGTCAAGAACATGAGGAGGAAAGGTCCTTGAAAGTGAGTCCAGTTCAGTGATGGGGTAAGTGAAGTTCTCCCTACTGGTTCAAGAGCCTGACAATTGAGGGGTAATAACCGTTCCTGAATCTGGTGGTGTGGGTCCTGAGGCTCCTGTACCTTCTTCCTGATGGCAGCAGCGAGAAGAGAGCATGGCCTGGGTGGTGGGGTCCCTGATGATGGATGCTGCTGAATACCTTCACTCACCCCAACCTGAATCCACAACCTATAGACTCACTTTCAAGGTCTCTACAACTCATGTTCTCAGTGTTACTTATTTACTACTTAATTTACTTTTATTATTATTATCTTGTGAATTTATACAGTTTTCTTCTTTTGCACATTGGTTGTTTGTCAGTCTTTGCTTGTATGTAGTTTTTTCATTGGTTCTATTGTATTTCTCTGCTCTTAGTTCAGGGTAGTACATGGTCACATTTAATACACCTTCTTTGATAATAAAATGACTTTCAGCTTTGAAACCAAGGCTTCTTTTGAACTGGTCTTCCTGACAGACGGAGCAATTCTCGTCCATCTGGTGAATTCTCTTTGTCAAGCCTAACTGTCTCCTATCAAATTTATATACTGTTTCTGTTACTGGAGTCGTCGAACACTACAGCATAGAAATAGGCCCTACAGCTCATCTACGGTAATCTGTACTGAACTGTTATTCTGCTTAGTCCCATCAATCAGCAGCTGGACTGTAGCCATCCATCCCCCTCCCATCCATGGACTTACCCTAATTTACAGTCAAACCCACAGTAACCACTTCCACCAGCAGCTTCTTCCACACACACACACTAAACCTCTGAATAAAGAAATTCTCCTTTCATCCTTAATCTACGACTTCTAGTTCCAGTCTCACCCAGCGTAAGGGGGATAGAAACTACTTCCGTTTACACTACCTATACCCCTCATAATTATATATGCCTCTATCAAATCAAATATAGAACAGACTGAGTAAGGTTTGGTGTGCGAATGAATTCTGCCGCTACTACGTCCAGTTTGAGCCCGGGTTACAAATCGTTGCTTGGATCTGGACGGTGTCTCCAAGGACACTTCTCCCTGATGTTAGCAAAGAGAAGGAGGTAGCAAGCAACACTGTGCTTTCATGATAGGGACACAAAGAGAGCCACTATTTGAGTTAATTGCCAAAACATCCAAATGAAAGATGTGGAGAATTTTTTTCTTTTCGGTGAATTGGTTGGCTTTGTGTCCATAAAATGTGGATGTTCTGGATATTGCCTCACGTAAAAGCCTTTGCAGACACTACTCACCCAGGAGACTGCTTTCCTTCTGGAAAGTGCGATAGGGCTATTAAAACAAAAACTTCACCCCAGGCAGTAAATCTGATCAATTCAGCTCAAGTCTAACTGTCATTCAGCCATACATAAATACTCATGAATACAGCCAAATGAGACAGTTACTCTGGGATCAAGGTGCAAAACACAGTACCAACAGTCACACACAGCACAAGCACACATAGCACGTACAAGATTGAAAGGTGCAGCCACACAACGAAAGAGACCAAACTCAAGCCACCCAACGCCGCCAAAATCAGCAGAATACCACGACAGAGCTTGTGTTCTGCCAAGCGAACCCTGGGAGGGGCAGCACCGAAGACAGCCCGAACACTGTGCCACCTTGCCCCGGTGGCATTGGCTCCGACGCCTCTCCCTGGCAGCTGTAAACAGGCAACACCACGGCCTGAGGCCCAGTCCTCACATATACAAGATAGCAAGCACATACAGGATATCAACCACTGCAGTTAACACCCCCAGCCCCCTCGATTACCACCCCCCACCCCGTCACTGGACTGTAAGCACTTCAAGCCACTCTTTATAAAGCTGTTTACACTTTAAGTACATACTGGTATTTATCCACATTTTATTCTATATCCGTACCTTAACCTCTTACTTCACCTTTTATATAATTCTGTATTCTTTATCATTGTTGAATGTTATTATCTTGCATTGCATGTCACACCCTGACCAACACATGGCAGGAAATTCCTTATACATGTCAATATATCTGGTGAATAAAGTTATTCCTTGATCTGTGATGTTGAATCTGCTGGTATATTCGTTAATTTAGTAGACAGAGGTACTGAGGTAGCATTACACTGTTGGATGCTTTCGTAGTTAATATCTATTACATTCTGTGCAGAATGTGTGTTTCAGCTATTGTATATTTAGAACAGTCAAAACGAAGGTGGGAAAATACCAGCAATCTCTTCAAAGCATTGTAAAAGGAAGATGAGCTGTTACACCTTTCATTTTCTTCCATTTCCCCCCCCCCCCCCACCCCGCTTCCCCAGAGCAATATAAACTCCTCAGAGTTGGGGGCAGGGGGTTAAAATAACCAGATTAGGGGGATCTACACTGAGAGGTTCCACTGCGAGCCTCTCGAGAAACGTTCAGCCGTGAGGTATCAGGTACTCTCACTCCCTCGAACACAGTTTCGCTATTTTTAAGGTGCTTTGGTGTGTAGGCTAGCTGAACCTTCCCCGAATCCAGCTGGCAGATTGTCAAGCTGTATAGAACTGCAAATTAATCCATGACTATCGCAGATCTCTCATTCTGAGAGAGTGAAAAAAGGATGTTCAGTGCTAGACAGCTTTCTCATGAATTAATATCTAGACTGGCTGAAGACTTCCTAATGAGGGCAAGTCTATAATATCTGTCAACTTCTTATATAATGAAAATATATTTAACACATTGCACATCCAATAAAATGTTTCATCGCAATACGTTAAACTGCCAATGGAGTCTTGAAGGGGATAGTGGCAGATGCTTGCATTTTTTAATATGTTTATGTAGATCTTTTAAAAGCCGCTTTGTTGGATTTCAAATTTCTCTCACAAGTGATTAGTATTAATTTGTAAGTAGTAATGTCAAAGATGACCTTGTGATGCTCGTATCACCATGTAAAAGCAATTTATTTCTTTTCCCTAATCAAGTGTCGTTTTTTTTCCCCCTGTGTGAAGGTAAACTGGTTTCGGGTGATTTTTAACTCAGCTGAAATCTTGTTACATGTGTGGATAATCTCCAGGCAGAAGGGCTGTGAGAGAAAGAGAGGGGAAGGGAAAGTTGGAGAGATCGAGAATCAAAAGCAGAGGGGGTTAAAGGGGAGGGAGAGAGGGAGGGAGAAAAAGAGGTTGACAGCGATAGGGAGATGGAAGAGGGAGGGGGGGAGAGACAATGGAGGAAGAATGGAAGGAAATGTGACCATATTGTAAGTCCTCTTACCTTCACTGGTAGTGGTGCAGAATATAAAAGTTACAAAACCATGCTGCAGCTATATACTGTAAGTTCAAGTTCATTGTTATTCAACCATACACATGTATATAGATAAATGAAGCAATATTCCTGCGACCCAAGATGCAAAACACAGCACACAGTGCGTAGTGGGGATAAGTTCCCACTATCTATTAAATGCTTCCAATGGTGTCCATCTCAACCAAGAGAAAATCTGCAGATGCTGGAAATCCAAGCAACACACACAAAATGCTGGAGGAACTCAGCAGGCCAGTGGAAAAGAGTACAATCGACGTTTTGGACTGAGACCCATATCAAGACTGGAAAGACGAGATGAGGAGCTAGAGTAAGAAAGTGGGGGAACGGGAGGGAGAGCCACAAGGCGATAGGTGAAACCGGGAGTGGGGGAGGGGTGAGGAAAACTGCTGGGAAGTTGATTGGTGAAAGAGGAACATGACTGGAGAAGGGAGAATCTGATAGAAGAGGACAGAAAGAAAGGGGAGAGGAGCACCAGAGGGAGATGTTAAGCAGGTAAGGAGATAAGGTGAGAGAAAGAAATGGAAATGAGGAATGATGAAGGAGAGGGGATATTACCAGAAATTCGAGAAATCGATGTTCATGACATCAGCTTGGAGGCTACCCAGACAGAATATAAAATGTTGCTCCTCCAACCAGAGTGTGGCCTCATCGCAACAGCAAAGTAGGACATGGAACGGTAGGTGTGTTGAAAATAGTCTCTGACAACCAGGTCCAAAGCTCTTGTGGTTTAGCTACTGAGCCCAGTGGAATCACTTCTGCTGACAGGAGAAGGGGCAAAGGCGGGTTACCGGTGCCTTAATACCAGTCACTTCAAGGAGATGGGTCTCATCAGCCATGGTTGGCAGCTCACCTAAAATTTAGATTCCCAAAAAAATAAAAAAATTTTAAAAAATATAAGTTCCTTCTGTCAAATAATCACTAATATCATTATCTCCTATTCCAAAGCAGTTGCTGTTGTCTGTTTTTGAAAACAATTTTGTCACAGTTTGCATCTATGCAAAGCAATCAGGAAAATACGCCAGCTATGAACTTCCTAATTAACTGCACTCGGTGGACAGTTTATTAGGTTACACCTGTACACCCGCTCGTTAATGCAAATATCTAATCAGCCAATCATGTGGCAGCAACTCAGTGCATAAAAGCATGCAGACATGGTCAAGAGGTTCAGTTGTTGTTCAGACCAAACATCAGAATGGGGAAGAAAGGTGATTAAGTGACTTTGACCGTGGAATGATTGTTGGTGCCAGACAGGGTGGTTTGAGTATCTCAGAAACTGCTGATCTCCTGGGATTTTCATGCACAACAGGCTCTAGAGTTTACAGAGAATGGTGTGACAAACAAAACAAAATCATTCAGTGAGCAGCAGTTCTGTGAGCAAAAATGCCTTGTTAATGAGAGAGGTCAGAGGAGAATGACCAGACTGGTTCAAACTGACAGGAAGGTGACAGTAACTCAACTAACCACGCATTACAACAGTGGTGTGCAGAAGAGCATCTCTGAACACACAACGCGTCGAACCCTGAAGTGGATGGGTTACAGCAGCAAAAGATTATGAACGTGCATTCAGTGGCCACTTTATTACACACAAGAGGTCGCTGATTAAGCGACCACTGATTGTATAAGCTAAAATATTGTCAAACGATGGAGCAGGCTCAATGGGTCCAATGGGTTACTCTTGCTCCTAATTCGCAAATATAGAACAGGACAGTGCAGGAACAGGCCCTTCAGGCCACAATGTCTGTGCTGAACACAGTACCAAATGAAACTAAATTCCATCTGTCTGCCATGATCCATACCACTCCATTCCCTATACGTTCATGTGTCGACAGGAGGCACGCAATAAAATGACCACTAATTGTACGTCACTCGCTTTCAAAACGAATTAGCTTCATTCATTTTCAAAACCACATAAATCTTATGAAAACAAAGTTTCTTTACATTCCTTTTCCATTCCTGAAGTAATTTCCTGTGACATCAAAGTTACCACGGAGAGAAGGACTCGACTCTTCGATAACTCTCGTGTAGGAACAGAGGCCAGGATTATTGTGCAAACACGAGGAAATCTGCAGATGCTGGAAATTCAAACAACAACACACACAAAATGCTGGTGGAACACGACAGGCCAGGCAGCATCTATAGTGAGAAGCACTGTCGACGTTTCGGGCCGAGACCCTTCGTCAGGACTATTGTGCTACCTCACTCTACGGCAGATCTCATGAAATAAGCCCCGTCACATCAGTAAAAACTAGCTGTGAAATTGGTTTCCAAAGAGCTTCGTAAGTGTGCTCACTAATTGGGACTTTTTAATCTGATGATCATGTTTCTGAAATTCTTCAGAAGCAAATGGATTTTAAATATTCATAGGTACTTCCATTCCGACCTTCATCTTTTGACATTCCAAATTGTATGCTCCTTCTACAGATAACAGGATACACAGCAAAGTTATATAATGGACAAGGGAAATAAATTCTACACTTAATGGTGTTCTGTCAGCTGTTCTGCTCTGCTTTGTTTAACAATCTAATCCCGCTTCCTCCCCCCACCCTCCCGCCCCATTGGAGGAATGCCTGACTGTGCTCTAGTGCATAAACCCTGGTCTGGGTTGGTGTGCCGGAGTCAGAATCAAAATCAGGCCTACTATCACGGATGTACGTTATGAAATGCCCAGGACAAAGTAGTGGGAGGGAGGGGGAATCATTGTTGTCACTACCCACCCTGCAAACTACCTGTTTTGAAAGCTCCCTTCGGCAAAGTTTTATAGGGCTATTAAAACAAAACTTCACACCATCTTCCCCTGGCAGTTCATCTGATCAACCTTTCTAGTTAGCCTCCCCACCCCCCTCTATCTAATACCCCCAACACTGCACAATAAACACTTTAAACCACTTTTAATAATGTTTACATTGTAAATGCATGCTGTGATTTATGTATTCATGCACATTTTGTTCCATAATCAACATTAACTTCTAACTTATTTTTATATAATTCTTTATTCTTTATCACGTTCCTTGTTGCATGTCACACCAACACACCACAGCAAATTCCTTACACATATAAATGTATATGGCAAATAAAGTTGATCCTCCATATTTGTTGCTTTGTGGCAGCAGAACTGTGCAAGGTGGGACGTCAGCACGAGTCTCCCCGTGACCGTGTGGGTTTACTCCAGGTGCTCTGACAATCCAAAGGTATACGGGTAAGTTGTGGGCATTCTATGTTGGCACCGAAAGCGTAGTGACACGTGTGGGCTTCCCCAGCACACCCTTAGGTTGTGTTGGTTGTTTATGAAAATGACGCATTTCACCGTGCATTTTGACGCATGTGTGATAGGTAAATTAATCTGAACCTGAGACTGAGGCAGAGAGCGCGTACCGATATCCTGGAGTGGCAAGTAGGAGTGAAGTTAATCCAGACACCAAACCATTCAAAGGTTCATTTTATTATCAAATCATGCATGCAGAATACAACTCAGAGACTTGTCTTCTCCAGGTAGCCATAAAGTACATAAAAATAGTTGAAAAGAATGCTTCAATCCCCTCCCCCGTGCGAAAAGAAAAAGAATCAAAAGCTCACAAACCCCAAACCCCTCCCTTGCACAAAAACGGACAGGTCACCCAAAACCCCGCCCACCAATGGGCAACAAGAAAGAATGGGTGGGAACATGAAACAAAAATGTCAAACTGAAAGAGGCCAATATGAACTTCAGTCCAATCCATAGACATAGAAACATAGAAAACCTACAGCACAATACAGGCCCTTCGGCCCACAAAGTTGTGCCGAACATGTCCCTACCTTAGAAATTACTAGGCTTACCCATAACCCTCTATTTTTCTAAGCTCCATGTACCTAGCTAAGAATCTCTTAAAAGACCCTATCGTATCCGCCTCCACCACCATTGCCGGCAGCCCATTCCACGCACTCACCACTCTCTGAGTAAAAAACTTACCCCTGACATCTCCTCTGTACCTACTCCCCAGCACCTTAAACTTGAGTCCTCTTGTGGCAACCATTTCAGCCCTGGGAAAAAGCCTCTGGCTAGCCACACGATCAATGCCTCTCATCATCTTGTACACCTCTATCAGGTCACCTCTCATCCTCCGTCACTCCAAGGAGAAAAGGCCGAGTTCATTCAACCTATTCTCATAAGGCATACTCTCCAATCCAGGCAACATCCTTGTAAATCTCCTCTGCACCCTTTCTATGGCTTCCACATCCTTCCTGTAGTGAGGCGACCAGAACTGAGCACAATACTCCAAGTAGGTTCTGTCCAGTGTCCTATATAGCTGCAACATTATCTCTTGGCTCTTAAACTCAATCCCACGATTGATGAAGGCCAATACACTATATGCCTTCTTAACCACAGAGTCAACCTGCGCAGCTGCTTTGAGTGTCCTATGGACTCAGACCCTGAGATCCCTCTGATCCTCCACACTGCCAAGAGTCTTACCATTAATACTATATTCTGCCATCATATTTGAACCTCAGAATTTTGATAACATCTCCGAGAACATCAACACCCAGTGGCTCCTCCAAAGCAAGTGACTCAAGCCAGCTGCCCTCTGAGGGGAGCAACGTGAACCAGCTGCCCCTCCAAGGGGAACAACGTGAACCAGCTGCCCCTCCGAGGGGAGCGAAATGAACCAGCTGCCCCTCGAGGGGAAGCGACATGAACCAACTGCCCCTCCGAGGGGAAGGAACATGAACAAGCTGCCCCTCCGAGGGGAAGCGGTATGAACCAGCTGCCCCTCCAAGGGGAAGGAACGTGAACCAGCTGCCCCTCCAAGGGGAAGGAACATGAACCAGCTGCCCCTCCAAGGGAAAGGAACAAGAACCAGCTGCCCCTCTGAGGGGAAGGAACATGAACCAGCTACCTCTCCGAGGGGAAGGAACATGAACCAGCTGCCCCTCCGAGGGGAAGGAACGTGAACCAGCTGCCCCTCCAAGGGGAAGGAACATGAACCAGCTGCCCCTCCGAGGGGAAGGAACAAGAACCAGCTGTCCCTCCGAGGGGAAGGAACATGAACCAGCTACCTCTCCGAGGGGAAGGAACGTGAACCAGCTGCCCCTCCAAGGGGAAGGAACATGAACCAGCTGCCCCTCGGAGGGGAAGGAACGTGAACCAGCTGCCCCTCCAAGGGGAAGGAACATGAACCAGCTGCCCCTCCGAGGGGAAGGAACGTGAACCAGCTGCCTCTCCGAGGGGAAGGAACATGAAATAGCTGCCTCTCCGAGGGGAAGGAACATGAACCAGCTACCCCTCCGAGGGGAAGCGACGTGAACCAGCTGCCCCTCCAAGGGGAAGGAACATGAACCAGCTGCCCCTCCGAGGGGAAGGAACATGAACCAGCTGCCCCTCCAAGGGGAAGGAACATGAACCAGCTGCCTCTCCGAGGGGAAGGAATATGAACCAGCTGCCTCTCTGAAGGCAGCTGTTTCTGGACAACTGGACAACCGGATATGGGTGTTTAACTGTACTTTGCGGAAGAAGAATTGTCTGTGTCAGTATGCTTCGGTGAAGTGCAGAGAGGATGGGAACGGTGATTAGAGAGAACAATAATAAATGCCGTTTATCTAAATTCAATTTACCTTCAAAAAATAGTCGTCGTGAGGATACAAAGAGACTTTGCACTATTACCTGCAGTGACCACGGCCATTTTGAAAATTAGGCATCAAATTTCGTTACATAATAAATTCATGAAGCTCCAATTGCAATGTAATGAGTGAGTTGTGACTGAGCATGAATATTTTGTTTCCTGTGAACTTGGAAAATATGAATGCGTTGCCAAGTGTCGGCTGGTATCAAGGAGGAAAGAAGCCTTCAATTATGCATGGCAAGCCTTCGCTGTGTATCGATGTGGGTGGCCGTAACCATGTTCAAAATAAAGTCCAGCCCCCTATGCACCACTGGTAAGATTCAAGAATCAAGATTGCTTATCGTCATTCTTCAGGACACAAATGTAAAGGAGAACGAAAGGATTGCTACTGCATATCTGATGCCTGATAAATCATTCTGAAATATATCAGACAGACCGTACTGGAGCTGCAGTGGAAGTTCTGTTACCGCATGTACAAAGTCACTAGAGAGGCTTGGCTGGTGGAATACCGTTATTTGACAAAATGGGACATGGCAGGCATCATATGGAGACCCTTTCAGAGGAAGCAGGTCTGCGCAACCCAATGCTACACGACACTTTATGTGCTAAAGATCAAAGGACTATTCCATATTTACAATGCTTCCTTTGAACTAACACAACCTTCACAGCACCCTCTTTGCACCCACACCACACGCACACAGGAATACATTTTAATCGGCATTATCTGGTCCTCCCATCAAATGTGATTCATGGCTCTTAGGAACCCATTGTTCAGAGCTGCATTTTGAATTTAATCTACAGTCTATATTCAGATTCGAAGATGGGTGACTGAGATTAGTTGCTAAAGTTATTTGCTGTATGTGCTAACTCCAAAAACACCTTAACAAGCTCCAGTTGTCAGCATCTCGGAGGATCTACCTTGAGCCCAATATATTGATGCAATCATGAAGTAGGACTGCTGTCAGCTCTGCTTTGTTAGGAGTTTGAGATTTGGTACATCACCAAAGACTCCTGTTAATTTCCATAGATGTATGGTGGAGCGTGGTGTCAAAATGGTTGTTGTGATGCGTCTAGTGTGGTAGTGTAGTGGGTAGTGCTTGTCGCTCTCACTTTCAGCTTCCACTGCTGGCTAGCAGTCTCACAAAAAGGAGAGCTGAATGTGTAGGTCTGTCCCAGCCAGTATGCAGCCTCTCCAACTGCAAGCTTCACGTAGTGCCTCCTCAACACACAGAAATTGAATTCCTTTCGGACTCGGGCTGAACTACGAAGGACAAGGAGGACGCCTAGCGCACAGGTCCATCTGCGTGTGGACATGCCCTGTTGCTCGTGAACCCGAACCCCAGCTATGGGTAAATAGCCCCACTGCCTTATGGGCAGCCTCAGGAGAGATGAAGGCTACGGGAGTAAACCCAGACAGCAAATCCGGAGTGGAGCCTCTAAGGCGGCTGGCCGTCACTGAACATCCTTCCAGCAGCTCCTGGAGCCAAACGTATTGCTTCATAAGCCTTCCTTTGGACTACACTGGTGAGGCTGAGAGGGGGATCTTGATGACTGGGCATCTCAGGATGTCCAGACCTTCCGCCCAGGCTTGTGATGATCATCATCACCCATTGTCCTTCGAGACAGACGAATGCCAACCAGGGTGGAGAGCATTCTGTCTGGGTATGTCATCAGCTGCTACGAAGGCTCCAATGTGCAGGATCGAAAGAAGCTGCGGAGGGTTGTCGACTCTGCCATCCTCACCATGGATGCAACCCACCCCACCACCAAGGATATCTTCAAAGGTGGTGCCTGGAGAAAGCAGCACCCACCACTAAGGATCATCACCGGGTGAGACCTACCCTCTTCTCATTGCTACCATCGGGAGGAGGTACAGGAGCCTGAAGGCCCACACTCAACATTTCAGGAGCAGCTTCTTCCCGTCTGCCATCTGAGTTCTGAATGCTCCATGAACCCATGTACACTACCTCACCATTTTTTCTTTTGTTTTTTGCTCTCTTTTTGCACTAATTTAAGTACGTACAGTACATATTCTTATTGAAATTTGTTGTGTTTTTTATTATTACTATTGCAACTTACTGCAAAACGACACACTTCACGGCATATTAAACCTGATTCTGATTCTGCTCCAGATCAAGTTGGCAAAAATTGTCTGGAGGGGACTGAACACACACACACACACACGCACACGCACACGCACACGCACACACACACACACACACACGAACACACACACACACACGCACACACACGCACACACACACACACACACGCACACACGCACACACACGCACACACACACACACACGCACATGCACACACACACACGCACACGCACACAGACACACACACACGCACACACACGCACACACACACACACACACACAGACACACACACGCACGCACGCACACACACGCACACACACACATGCACACACACACACGCACACAGACACACAGACACGCACACACACACGCACGCACACACACACGCACACACACGCACACACACTTGCACTCGCACACACACGCACACGCACACACACACGCAAACGCATGCACACGCACACACACACGCACGCACGCACACACACACACGCACACGCACACGCACACGCACACACGCATGCACGCACACACACACACGCACACGCACACGCACGCACGCACACACACATATACACACACTCACACACATACAGACACACACGTGCACGCACACACACGCGCGCACATGCACACACACAGACACACACGCGCACGCACGCACACACAGACACACACACACAGACACACACACACATGCACACACACAGACACACACACACGCACACACACACACGCACACGCACAGACACAGACACAGACACACACACACACACGCACACGCACACGCACACATAGTCAGCAACATCAGATTTCTGAATGGTGCATCAACTCAAGAACATTGCCTCGTTATCCTTCTTTTTTTGCACTATTGAATTATTTTTGCAATTTGTAGTACTTTTATGTCCTTGCACCACACTGCTGCTGCAAAGTAACAAATTCACATCATGTGTCAGTGATGATAAATCAGATTTTCATTCTTATTCTGATTCGTCCCAAACTCGGAATGAAGTAGAGCCTCTGGCGTGTTAGCCCCAGGATAGGTCCTCATTTTTATTTATTTGTTTGTTTATTTAATTATTTTATTGAGATACAGTGCTGAACAGGCCCTTCTGGCACTTCGAGCTGCACCAGCCAGCTGCCCCTGATTTTAACCCTCGCCTAATCACAGGACAACTTACAATGACCAACTAACCTATCAACTGGTACAACTTTGGACTGTGGGAGGAAACTGGAGCATCTGGGGGAAACCCATGTGGTCACAGTAGGAAAGTACAGACTCTGCTTCCACAATGAGGCCACTGTCAGGTTAGAGAAGCAAAACTTCATATTCTGTCTGGGTAGCCTCCAAGCTGATGGCATGAATCTTGATTTCTCTAACTTCCAGTAGTTTCTCCCCCCCCCCCCCTTCTCCCTTTGTCCGTTCGCCATTCTGGCTCCCTTCACTTTTCCTCACCTCCCTCTGGTGCCCCTCCCTCCTTCCCTTTCTCCCATGGTCCACTCTCCTCCCTATCGGATTCATCCTTCTTCTTCCCTTCACGTTTTCCACCTCTCACCTCACAGCTTCTCACTTCATCCCCCTCCCATCCACCCACACTTGGTCTCACTCATCATCTGCCAGCTTGTACTCCTTCTCCTCTCCCCCAGCCTCTTGTCCTGGGTTCCTCCTCCTTCCTTCCCCATCCTGACGAAGAGTCTCCGCCCGAATCATTGACTGTTTATTCCCCTCCACAGATGCTGCCTGACCTGCAGAGTCCCTCCAGCATTTTTAGGGTGTTGTTCTGGATTTCCAGCATCTGCAGAATCCCGTGTGTTTACGGTTCATCTAATTCTTTGTGCATCCAAAGCCTCCTTGAGTTCTTTTCCAACGACATCTCTCTCCCCCTTAAAAAAAGCAGTGATGCATCCTGTCTCTCACATTGAGAATTTCCATGTCCCAACAGCATTCTGCATTGAGAAAATTAGCTTTTGTTTCTGTCGATTGTCTCGAATGCATGCCCTCTAGTGGAAATCATCCTTTCCTCCGCTCCCTTCAGCAAAATCCCTTACATCACTGACTGGATCACACTGGCTAATTCCGGCGATTCCAAGCCAGAACCGCTGGCATTCAGCCACCAAAGCTATACTACGTCTGGGACTCCCATGCCACACATGATCAGCTGCAGAAGTTTTGCATATTGACAAGATTTCGAAAGGCTGAACTGAAGTGAATCAGTTCTGACACAGAAGCTCGACACCCTGCTAATTTCACGGACTATTCTATGGCTTAGGAGCTTTGAGAAAAGTAAGTAACTTTTCCTTTATTATTTCACTTTAGGATAATGTGGTTAATTATTTGTTTTATTATTAACATGACTTTATTATTTTTAAATTTTAATACTCTTAAAATGAAAGCCACGCCAAGGTAGCGTAGGTGTTAGCACGAGACTATTGCAGTTCGGGGCATTGGAGTTCGGATTCGATCCTGTAGAGAGCCTCTGTGCGTCCTCCCTGCGGAATGCATGGGTTTTCCCCCGGGTGCTTCCACACAGTTTAAAGGTGTGCCGGATGGGTCAGTTGGTCACTGTAAATTGTCCTGTGACTAGGTTGGGGTTAATCGGGGTTGTCAGGGGTTGCTGGGGTGTTGTAGCTCAAAGGGCCGGAAGGGCCTCCCCTGCACTTTATCACTAAATAAATAAAAAGACGTTGTGTGTTTTGATGTTTTGTCCATGTGACAAAAAAATGCTAAAGGTAATATGCTAATTTATTTTTGCTCCAGATTCCAGCATCTGTAGTCTGTTGTGTGTAAACATTAATCCTCTATTATTACTCAGCTCCCTACAGATCACCGATTGCAGAGATGAGGAGGAATTTCTTAACCTGGAAGGTAGTGAATCTGTGGAATTCATTGCCACAAATGGCTGTGGAGGCCAAGTCATTGGGCATATTTAAGGCAGAGGTTGATAGGTTCTTGATTAGTCAGGTTGTTAAAGGTTATGGGGAGAAGGCAGGAGAATGGGATTGAGAGGGATATTAAATCAGCCATAATTGAATGGTGGAGCAGACTCAGTGGGCCGAATTGCTTAATTCTGCTCGCATGTCTTCTGGTCTTTGTGGTAAACTATGTGTATACCTGTCTGGACACGCCCCTCTGCTGACTGCTCCTGTGGCTCCTCCCACAGACCCCTGTATAAAGGCGATTGGAGGCACTGCTCCTCCCTCAGTCTCCAGGATGTCGTGGTTACGTTTGCAGCTAATAAAAGCCTATCTTTTGCCTCCTGTCTCCGAGAGTTATTGATGGTGCATCAGTCTTAAGGTCTAATATTTTAAAATTATTTTTATTTGCCCTTGTATTGTTTAATATTCTAGTTCAAGTTTATTGTCATGGGCATTCGTACCCAAGGTATAAGTCAATTCGTCCATAAGGCCACAAGACATAGGTGGAGAATTAGGCCATTCAGTCCATCAAGTCTGCTCCACCATTCCATCATGGCTGATTCTGGATCTCATTCAATCCCATATACCTGCCTTCTCGCCACATCGTTTGATGCTCCAAGCGATCAGGAAACGATCAACTTCCGCCTTAAATATACACACAACTTGGCCTCCACGACAGTCTGTGACAGAGCATTCCACAGATTTACTACCCTCTGGCTAAAAAAAATTCCTCTGTTCTAAAGGGTCGCCCCTCAATTTTGAGGCTGTGCCCTCTAGTTCTGGATACCCCCACCGTAGGAAATATCCTCTCCACATCCACCCTATCTGGTCCTTTCAACATTCGGTATGTTTCAATGAGATCGCCCCCACCCCAGCATTCTTCTAGTCAAGTTTATTGTCATTTAACTATATACATATATATAGCGTATATGACCATATAATGTACATAGAAATGATACAACATTTCTCCGAACAAGGGTGCAAAGCACAGTAGTAAACATAACACACATAACTTATGAAGGTAAGGATAAAATCACAGGTGAATCATGCATAAATAACAAACTAAAATGCATTAATATTAGATATTGTAAAATACAGAACAGATTTACCAGTGACACTTCGAATACAATACAGCAGGGAGTTCAGAAGCCTAATGGCCTGGGGGAGAAAACTGTTTCCATCTTGACCGTTCTTGTTTTTATGCATAAGAGTCTCCTGCCTGATGATAAAAAGTCAAAGGGGATGCTGGATGGATGAGTGGGATCCTCAATAATACTAAGGGTGCTGCGTGTGTAGCACTCCTGGTAAATGTCCCTGATGGATGGTAGGGAGACCCCTGTGATCCTTTCAGCTGTTCTCACAGTCCTTTGTAGGGATTTCCAGTCCGATGCTCAGGTGCTCCCGTACCAGATGGAGATGCAACTTGTCAGGACGCTCTCAGTGGTGCTCCTGTAAAACGCAGTGAAGATGGGGGTGGGGGGAACCTCGCTTGCCTCAATCTCCTCAGGAAGTGGAGACGCTGCTGTGCCTTCTTGTTCAGCGAGGTGATATTAAGGGACTAGGTGAGGTCATCCGTGATGTGAGCTCCCAGGAACGTGATGCACTTAACTCTCCCTACGGAGGAGCCATGTTCTCGCAGAGGGCGATGGTTCATCTGCACCCTCCTGAAGTGTCATAGCATGAAAATTTCATATCACAAAAATTTGCTTTCGTAGCATTAACCACATGACAAATTGAAATTCCATAAATTTAAACGAAAATAAATTCTGCATTATTTTCACAACAGGATAAACAAAAATAAACATAATGATATTAGTGCAAGTTGAGGGAGACATAGGCCAAGGTGCAATCAGGGTTTTTCAGGTAGATTCAGGAACGTAATGGCAGTGGAGAAGAAGCTGCTGCTGAACCTTGAAATATGGGTCTTTAGGCTCCCCTATCTCCTGCCTGATGGCAGCATCAAGGAGAAATGTCTCTGAATAGGAAGAGTTATTGAAAAGCCATTAGAAATTACACACAGCTTTTACGTTGAGCAAAACATGGGGCAAAACACTAGCGTAGCAGTTAGCATAACACTTTACAGCACCAGTGATTGCGATTGCAATCAGGGTTCAATTCCTGCCGCTGCCTGTAAGGAATCTGTACGTTCTCCTCATGACCACTTGGGTTTCCTCCCAGTGCTCCGGTTTCCTCCCACAGTCCAATGGCGTACGGATGAGGGTGAGTGTGTTGCGGGAATGTTGACACCGGAAGCATGGCAACACTTGCGGGCTGCCCCCAGCACATCCTTGGACTGTGTCAGTCTTTGGCGCAAGGGACACATTCCACTGTATGCTTCGATGTACGTGTGACAAATAAAATTAATCAATCCAGAGACATTTTTCCAGGGCAGAATTGACTAATATGAGGGGGTATAATTTTAAAGCGATTGGAGAGAAGTGTAGAGGGGGATATCAGAGGTAGGTTTTTTACACAAAGAGTGGAGGGTGAGTGGAATGCACTGCCGGGGTGGTGGCAGAAGCAGGTCCTTTAGGAACATTGAAGACACTCTTAGATAGGCACATGGATGATAGAAAAATGGAAAGCTATGTGGGAGGGAAGGGTTGGATTGATTACAGCAGAGTAAACAGCCAGCACAACATCATGGGCCGAAGGGCCTGTATTGTCACATTTTACAGGCCAGCTTTGTTGTTGACCTTCTCAATTAAGTGATTATTAATTGAACACTACTGCTTTGAAATGGTTATTTGCATTATCCAATTGGTTACTTGTCTAAATAGAGCAGAGGACATGAGAAGTGCTGTACTTGGCTGGGATTGCACCACATTGTGGGCCGATGGGCCTGAATTGAGCTGCATTGTTCTATGGTCTATGTAATTACAATATGAAGGCTTCCTAGTTATATGTATTGATTACTTTTTTTTCCAGTTGCTTTTTGAAAATGAGTTCAATTTGCTTTGGTGGACATGTGAGCAGTGTAGACCTTTACATCAATGTTCTGGTCTAGTGAGTGCAAATTTTTTTCCACTTAAGTTGTTTTGCTTATTTACCTGCCCTCAAAAATAAATAAAATTTTATTTAATATTTAATGACCAGGACTCCCATTTTTTGCCTTGTTTTCCCAAGACCTTAGCTTTGAAGTTGGTCATACCACAGAACTGTGCTCCTAAAGCCATAACCGAGCTGGCCGGTGGTGTAGTGATATCAGCACCAGACAGTGAGGCAAGTGATTCTGGGTTCGAATCCGGCCAGTTCCTTGCACACTTTCTGGCTGGCAACTCGGCCTCGTAATAAAACAGACAAAAAGCTAAAGAAACAGCAAGGCTGCCGCCCGATGCGCCACAAGATGAAGAGGGGAATATCCGTGAACCCATAATCCCCTCCAAGAGGACACAAACTTGTACGGAGGCTTGTGTGCCTCAATGACCCAGAGAGTTATGTTGGCTGGAGTCAGGGCCTTGTGCTTTGGCTTTTGGTACCGTCACCCATGCCCAACAGGTCACAGGGTAGAAGTCAGACTAAGAGTTCAGGGGTTCAGCTCAGGGCTAACAACCCTGACTGGCCAAAAAAATAATTGTTACTGAAACAGCAATGAACAATCCTTCTATACAAACAGAGATGGAGGACCTTCATTGCTGCCCTAAACACCAGCGGCATAACAGACAGTGAGTAAAGCTATAATCCAGATCATTAACATAGGTAGTGAGAACAATTTCCTTCTTTCCAGAGGAGTGACATTGTTCCCATCAGATCAGTCCTTGCAATAATGCTTCATTTTGAACTTCCCATCTCACTGCTCCCTAAACTACCAATCACTTTAGATGTATCAATATTATTAATAATGCATTTTATCAAACAACTAAAGGAGCTCTTGATTGTTCCATTATGGCACAAAAATGTTAGGACAATGGTGTCTTTTTTTAGGTGTTAATAAGTAACACACTGAGTACTAATATTCTAAAAAATTCTCTCATGTAACTATTTAAGTTATGCAATTAATCCCTTTGATTCACTTTCAAAATCCTCCACTTTTTTGTCTCTGTTTTTTGTTGTGTATTTAAAATTTCATATATATATTGATGAAGCATGCTTCTTGGTTTAAATAATTCATTATGGGTTATATGTAAAATAGAAGAATCGCCTATGTCAAGACGCTGCCACGTGATACAAGTGCACCTCGCTTAAAGTAAACATGAAGTTACACCCACATTTCAGACTCCCTTGTCTTCCTTTGCATTACTTTAATGCTTTGAAGTCACAAAACATAGCAGTTTTGTTTTTAATAGTGTTTGAATAATTGCGCAATGGCCCTGTGGTCTATCACCTGCGATATTTGTGGGTTGTATTTCACTGGCAAATGACTTTTGCCTATTTTTTTGTTGAGTTTCATTGGGCCTTCTTGTGCTAAATACACTTGGTAAATTGGTGAATTGGTTTATTATTGTCATGTGTACCGAGGTACAGTGAAAAACTTCGCACCCATCCTTGTGAATCATTTCACCACTACAGTGCACTGAGGTAGAACAAGGGGAAACAACAACAGAATGTACAATTAAGTAGTACAAAGAACATAGAATATTACAGCACAGTACAAGCCTTTCAATGTTGTACCAACCTTTTAACCTACTCTAAGACCAATCAAACCCTTCTCTCCTACATAGATCTCCATTTTTCTATCATCCATATGCCTGTGTAAAGAATCTCTTAAATGTCCCATTGCCATCCATACGAGTCATTTCATCACATCGGTACATCGGGGTAGTAAAAGGGACAACAATGAAAGAATTGTTGGAGTGGGGTGGAGTTGGAGTGGTCTGGCATAGGCGGAACAGGCTTGGGGAAGAACAGACTTGGACAAGCGCAGATGCAGGCTCGAAGTAAGTTTCCAGTAAGTTTATTTGGATACTATTGGGGGTTGATGATCTACCAGAAAGAAGTTAGAGCAAGCAGGTCTCCAGCACTGAGTCTGGCTTTATGACTCAGAAGGGAAGGGGGGGAGAAGAGGTGAGCTAAAGTGATAGCAAGTTCGTTACTTAGGGGAACAGCTTGTTACCTCCTGGATGCTAGGGTCAGGGACATCTTCAATCGAGTCCACAGCATTCTTAAGTGGGAGGGTGACCAGCACGAGGTCATGGTCCACGTTGGTACCAAAGGCATGGTAGGATGGGTGACGATGTCCTGCAAAGTGAGTTCAGGGAGTTAAGTGTTAAGTTAAAGGACAGAATCTGCAGGGTTGTGATCTCAGGTTTGTTACCCGTGCCATATGCCAGTGAGGCCAGAAATAAGATCATCCAGTTTGACAGGTGGCTAAGGAGATGGTGTAGGCGGGAGGGTTTCAGATTTTTGAATCATTGGGCTCTCTTCCAGGGAAGGTGAGACCTGTACAGAAGAGATGGTTTGCATCTAAACTGGAGGGGGACTAATATCCTAGCAGGAAAGTTTGCTAGCGTTGCACGGGGATTTTAAATTAGAGTTGCAGGAGGATAGGATCAAGTGTGCCAGAACAGATAGTGGAGTGGTTGTGGAGAAAGATGTTGTTAAGCCTACATACAAGGACAGGAATCAAAAGGTTGAGCATGGTGGGACTAATGGTGCATATATTTCAATGCAAGGAGTACTGAATGAAAGGTGGATGAGCTTAGGGCATGGATCTATAATGTTGTAGGTGGAATTATAAAGTTGTAGCCATTCGTGAATTAGTTGCTGGAGGGGCAGACCTGGTCAAGATACTGAGATTCTGTTGTTTTAGACATGACAAAGTGGGAGGGATTAAAGGAGGAGAGGTGGCATTACTAGTCAGAGAAAATGTCACGGCAGGGCTCAGTCAGGACAGACTGGAGAGCTCGTCTGGTGAGGTCTTATGGTTAGAACTGAGGAATAAGAGAGGTATATAGACCATCCAACAGACCACAGGATTTAGAGGAGCAAATTTGCAGAGAGATCGCAGACTGTCACAAGAAACATACTGTTGTGATAGTAGGTGATTTTAACTTTCCATATTTTCACTGGGGCTCCCATGCTTTGAAAGGGTTGGATGGGAAAGTGTTTGTCAAATCTGTACAGGAAAATTCCCTTAAACAGCACACAGAAGTCCCAACTAGAGAGAGTGCAATTCTAGACTTCCTATTGGGGAATGAGACTGGGCACGTGACAGAAGTTTGTGTGGGGGAACACTATACAGCTAGTGATCAGACTGCCATTAGTTTCAAGGCAGTTATGGAAAAGGATAGGTCTGGTTCTCAGGTTGGACCTCTGTTTACGATACCCTGCTATCACGGACACCTCGTGCAATACTACATTCACTTCTTATCTGGATGGTGTGAATGTTCTCCCATTACAGTATAATATTATGGTAATTCTTGCATTACCATTTCATCAGTGTGAACTTGGAAATCTTGTCATCTTTGACTTGTACTTCTTATTTTAAAGTAACTTATTTTTTATTCTTTCTTACTTCTCTTCTAATATTTGTGTAGCTGTGAACTTGTAATGCTACTGTGACACTGTAATTTCCTTTGGGATCAATAAAGTATCTATCTATCTAAATTGGAGAAAGGCCAATTTTGATGGAATCTGCAAGAATCTGGTAAGTGTGGATTGGGAACAGGCTGTTTTCTGACAAGGCATACTTGGTAAGTGGGAGGCCTTGAAAAGTGAAATCTTCAGAGTACAGAGTTTGTATGTTCCTGTCAAAAAAAAAGAGATAAGGATAACAGGTTTACAGAACCTTGTTTTTCGAGAGATATTGAGGCCCTGGTTAAGAAAAAGGAGGTGCATAGCAGGTATAGGCAGGCAGGAACAAATGAGGTACTTGAGGAGTATCAGAAATGAAAGAGAACATCTAAGAAGGAAATCAGGAGGGCTAGAAGGAGACATGAGGTTGTTTTAGCAGAGAACGTGAAGGAGAATCCTAAGAGATTCTATAGATATGTTAAGAGCAAAAGGATAGCAAGGGACAAATTTGGTCCTCTGGAAGATCAGAGTGCTAATTTATGCATGGAGCCAAAAAGATGGGGGGGGGGGGAGTTTCTTAAATGGATTTTTTAAAATCTTTATTTACTTGGGAGACAGACACAGAGACTATAGATGTGAGGCAAAGCAGTAGTGAGGTCATGGACCCTATCCTGATTACAGAGGAGGAGGTGCTTGCTGTATTCAGGCAAATTAGAGCGGATAAACTCCCAGGCCCTGACGGGGGTGGAGTTCTCACTCCTGTGAAAGGCAAGTGAGGGGTCATAGCGTAGATATTTAAACTTCTTTAGCCATGGATGAGGTGCTGGAGGATTGGAAGACAGCTAATGTTATTCCTTTGTTTAAGAAGGGCTCTGGGAAATTATAGCCTGGTGAGCCTGTCATCAGTTGTGGGTAAGTTTTTGGAAATTATTCTAAGAGACTAGATATATAAGTATTTGGACAGGGACTGATTAGGGATAGACAACATGGCTTTGTGCGTGGTAAGTCATGTTTAACCAATCTTATAGAGTTTTTTGATAAAGTTACCAGGAAAGTTGATGAAGGCAAGGCAGTGGATGTTGTCTGCATGGAGTTTAGCAAGGCCTTTGACAAGGTCCCGCATGGGAGGTTGGTCGAGACAGTTCAGTCGCTTGGCGTTCAAGATGAGGCAGTAAACCGGATTAGACATCGGCCTTGCAGGAAAAGTGAAAGAGTGGTAGTAGGTGGTTGCCTTTCTGCACAGAGGCCTGTGAATAGTAATGTGCTGCAGCGATCAGTTCTGGGTCCATTGCTCTTTGTCATCTATATCAATGATCTGGATGATATGGTAAACGGGATCGGCAAATTTGCAAATACCAAAATTGGGGGTGTAGTGGTCAGCGAGAAAGACTATAAAAACTGGCAGTGGGATCTAAAACCAATTGGAAAAATGAACTTAAACATGACAGATGGAACTTAATGCAGACAAGTGCAAGGTGTTGCACTTTGGCAGTACCAACCAGTGTAGGTCTTACGCAGCAAACAGTTGGGCTGCAGAAGGATTAAGTTATTTTTTACAATCACTCTAAGTTGATCTGCTGTTCGTTATGCATTTACTTGCATGATGGGATATTGCACTATCAACTGTTGATGAAGTATGTCCTTGTATCCCATCTTAGTCTCAAGTTCTGTTACTCAATAATATACACACATTATGAATGTGTTTACTTCTAATGACCATTTCATGCGTGTCTTTCTTCTCTTAACTGCTTGAGCGGTCTCAGTTGTAAGTGGAACGCTCCCCTGAGAAACACTTGTGGCAGTCGCAGTCTGTGGTGCTGGTGGGTTACTTTGCATGCTGGCTGTACCTTTTTTGCATTTCCCAGTGCCTGTCCGCCTATTCACCAGGGCACCACTTGTTATTAGCATTCTTATTTTTTCTCAGCTCAAGCTGGTAAAACCTGAGGCACAGGCATAGCCGAGCACACTCACTTCTCAATTTCTAAGAACTTTTGGACTATTCCAGTGGTATTTAGTAACACAGCTTTATGGAGATGTACAGAAATATTGTTTTGTTAGCCTGTTTGTTTAATGTTATTATGTAGAGACTTTCTTCTTCCTCCTCTTCTTTTTCTCCTTCTCCTTCTTCTTCTTCTTCTTCTTCTTCTTCTTCTTCTTCTTCTTCTTCTTCTTCTTCTTCTTCTTCTTCTTCTTCTCCTCCTCCCTCTTCTTCTCCTTCTCCTTCTCCTTCTCCTTCTTCTTCTCCTTCTTCTTCTTCTTCTTCTTCTTCTTCTTCTTCTTCTTCTTCTTCTTCCTCTTCTTCTTCTTCTCCTTCTCCTCCCTCTTCTTCTTCTTCTTCTTCTTCTTCTTCTTCTTCTTCTTCTTCTTCTTCTTCTTCTTCTTCTTCTTCTTCTTCTTCTTCTTCTTCTTCTTCGTTTTTCTCTCTCTTTTTGCATTTCTTTTGCACATTGGCCATTTGCTTGACTTTGTCATGTGTGGGTTTTCATTGATTCTATTGTGTTTCTTTGTACTTACTATGAATGCCAGCAAGAAAATGAATGTCATAGTGACATATACACTTGACAATAAATTTACTTGGAACTTTGAAATCTTTTTTTAGTCTTTATATTCATTGCAATTGTGTATTTTTTCAAATGCATTCCAGTGTTTATCGGTTTATTTATTTCCCCTTTATACCTTTCATCCTCCACTTTATTTTTCTCGGCTACTTCTAAACATGGCAGGGCATTAATTTTAATCTGAAAAGTTTAAATAGTTCTGCAATGTTTACTCTAAATGTTCTCTCAAAATATTTGTCAAGTATCTTATCTGTCAGCTTCTTTCCAATCTATTAGACCTTGGCTTGTATTGAGCTCATTGGGATTTCCCTTCTGTTCTGATAATATCCTCAATTGCTAAGATTGCTATTCCCTCAGTGCTTACTTACATTGGAAGTAAAGTTCAAAGTACATTTATTGTCAGTGTAAGTTTACCATATACAACCTTGAGATTCATTTTCTTGCAGGCACCCCACAGGAAAATAAAGCAATGCAAAAGAATTCATGAGGACTCATACTCAACAAAGACTGACAAATATCCAATGTGCAAACAATGTTTAAAAAGTAAGCGATTAGTATTGAGAACATGAGCTGCAGAGTGCCTAAAAGTGAGTCAACAGTCCATGCAGTCAGTTTCACACCGAGGCTCACAACCCAATTCTGGTACAGTAAGACAGTCTGCTAAAAGAACTCAGCTGTGGGAGGAGGAAAGTGGGGTGATGGAGCTGATGGAGTTTCAGGATGAAACTCTGCATCAGGACTGAGAGTGTAGAGGGGTAAATGTTCAGTATAAAGAGAGAAGGGGGAGTAGTGTGACAGAGGTCAGAGGGGAACTGACGAACTAAGGAGTAGTCAAAGCTGCCCAGTGTATCAAGGACACCAGCCTACCTGTCATCAAGGACATATATACAGAAAAGTGCCAGGAAAAGGCCAGCAATCGATGAAGGATCCCACCCACCTTACTCATGGACTGTTTGTCTCACTCCCATCAGGGAGGAGGCTATGTAGCATCCACACCAGGATCACCACACTCAAAAACAGTTACTTTCCCCAAGCAGTACGGCTGATCAACACCTCCACCCACTAACCCACCCCTCCACACCCCAATCATCGCTTCCTGTCAGTCACCTTATGTACAGACACTCCTGTGCCTAGTGTCACTTTATGGATGCAATCAGTCTATGTAGATAAGCTATCTGAAGTATTTATATTTATTGTGATTTCTTCATTATTGTGTTCTTTATCCTATTGTGTGTTCTTTTTTTATGCTGCATCAGATCCGGAATAACAATTATTTTGTTGTCCTTTACACCTGTGTACCGGGACTGGTTTGAAGGGATCTTGAATTTTGAGGGAGGGGTGAAGAGTTGAAGATCAAGCTGGGTAGCAGAGGAGACAGAAGCTGATCTATGATGGTTGGAAGTAGGTTAAAAAAAGGTGAGGTGGATCTCCTAGGAGGAGAGGAGGTGGAGAGAGAGACAACTTGGGGGTGATAAGCAGGAACACAAAGACTGGCAGTGCTGGATTCTAATAAAATATTTTTTTTTA
Source organism: Hemitrygon akajei (assembly GCF_048418815.1). Classification (NCBI taxonomy): domain Eukaryota; kingdom Metazoa; phylum Chordata; class Chondrichthyes; order Myliobatiformes; family Dasyatidae; genus Hemitrygon; species Hemitrygon akajei. Next base: position 45,681,981 of record NC_133150.1, on the reverse strand, counting down.
AAAAGCTTTATTTGTCACATGTACATTGAAACATACAGTGAAATGCATCATTTGTGCCAAATCAAATCAGTGAGAATTGTGCTGGGCAGCCCACAATAATGCCATGCTTCCAGCACCAACTTAGCATGCCCACAACTTACTAACTCTAACCTTTAAGTCTTTCGGATTGTGGGAGGAAATCAAAGAACTCCAAGGAAATCCAGGCGGTCATGGAGAGAAGGCACAAACTCCTTACAGATTGGAATCCAATCCCAAATTCTAGAGTTGCTGCTGTAAAACATTGCAACAATGGCTACACTACTGCATCACACATCAGTAAGAAGGGTGACACTGGGGTCATTCGGAGAGAGATGGAAGGCCAATAGAACCAGAACTACACGGGAAAGGGGCTAAAAGTAAATTCCACTCACTCTACATTGGATATTCTAGCCCTGGTCTATGGCATGAGTCAAGAGAGGTTCAGCTTCTTGGACTAGATGATCATACATTGAACTCTCCTCTTTCTTCATTGATATAGAAGGAAGAAACTAAATTGGAAATATATCTTACAAACATCCCAATGAAACTTCATCTGGCAATGATATTGCTTCTGAATTACTCCTCTTCTTAGGCAGATCCTTTCGATCAAGGAAGATTTCCTTCCACTGCAGTTCTGAAGGGTTCCAAGGCCAACCTGGGATCCACAGATGGGTGAAGGGAAATGTGCTTGATGGGGTGGGTGGCAGATGGTGGGCTCCACCATTTTCTTAGGGTTTTTGAAATCAGCAGGACCATCTCCGATCCCAAGGGCAGCACGGTAGCATTGCAGTTAGTGTATATGGCACCGGCAACCTGAGTTCAGTTCCTGCCGCTGTCTGTAAAGGGTTTGTATGTTCTCCCTGTGACCGTGTGTGTTTTCTCCAGGTGCTCTGACCTCTTCCCACGTTCCGAAGACTTACGGGTTGGTACATTTACAGGTCACATGGGCCTGTTACCATGCTGTATCTCTAAATAAATTAAGGATGCTTCTCCTCCATCTGATCGCAAGGAGGGCGTGCCGACATCTGTACACTCTTTGAAGGTTATGGAGGTTCAGTTTGTCATCAAACTTCTACAAATGTGCTGCTGAAAGTATCCCGATTGATTGCATCATGGTCCAGTATGACAATGTGAATGAACAGGAACATAAGAAGCTGCAGAGAGCTGGACTCTGCCCAGTATGCTCCAGGCACATCCCTCCCCACCATCGGCGGTATCTTCAGGAGGCCCTGCCTCAGGAAGGAAACACCTATCGCCAAAGGTCCCCACCAACCAAGGCCATGCCCGCTTCCCACAGCTACCATCAGACAGGACGTACAGAAGCCTGAAGTTCCACACCACCATGTTCAGGAACAGTTACTTCCCTTCAACCATTTAGTTCTTGAACAACCCTAATCACGACCTCAGTATGACAACAGTACTCGGGCTTATACACCGTACTTTCCAGTCCAGATGAAGGGTCTCATCGCAAATTGTCAGCTGTTTATTCCTCTCCATAGATGAGTTCCTCCAGCATTCTATGTGTGTTGCTCTGATCCCTTTGCACTACTATAGCTTTTTAAATTCTAATTATGTTCTTTCTTGTGTAATTTGTGTTTAAGTTACGTTTTACTTGGGAATGCTGTTTATCTGATGCTCTGCACCTGTGATGCTGCTGCTGACAAGTTTTTCATTGTATCTGTGCACACGTGAATTTGTGTCGATGACAATGAAATCAACTTTCTGGTCGCCCGCTGCGAACTTGTTTATTATTGTCACTGGTACTGAGATGCAGTGAATAACTTCTCTTGGCGTGTCATCCAGACAGATCATTTCATCACATCTGTGCAAGGGAAAAGCAAAAACAGAATGTGGAATAACGTGCTGCAGTTACAGGAAGGTGCACAGCAGGCAAACAGTAAGGTGAGAGGCTATAACAAGGTAGTTTGTAAGGTGAAGAGTCCACTTCATCATTGTGGTGAACTACATATACCTGTCTGGACACGCTCCCCCCGCTGACTGCTCCTGTCGCTCCTCCCACGGACCCCTGTATAAAGGCGGTTGGAGGCACTGCTCCTCCCTCAGTCTCCAGGATGTCGTATGGTGATCTCTTGCTGCTGACTGCTCTCTTCCAGCGAATAAAAGCCTATATCTCACCTCACGTCTCCGAGAGTCATTGATGGTGCATCAATCATTCAGTAGTCTTATAATATGGAGGTCAAAGGGAGTAGGCAGTGTAAATAGCTCAGCATGGACTAGATGGGCCGAAGGGCCTGCTTCTGTGCTGTACTTTTCTATGACTCTGTAATAGTGCGATTATGTTATCTTTGTACCAGGTGTTGTGTGTTTTCAACCTTCAGTATCTTTTGCCCGATGGAAGGTGGGAGAAGAGGTAATGAACCAGGTGGGAAACTCAGGGGTTCCCTGGAGTCAGCGAAGATGTTATACTTTCCGAGGAAGCTTTGAAAACATGCTTGAAATATTTTCTCTCTCCTCCTGGAAATATGTTAACTAAACAGGAAAATTGAAGAAGATTTATCAAAGAACTTAGAACATAGAACTGTAGTTCCCAGATTTAAGTTTATTTGTCACATGTACATTGAAACATAGAGTGAAATGCATTACTCGCGTTACCAACACACAGCCCATAACATTGTACTGACATGAGAAAGTGACATTTCTCCAGAAGGAAGTATAGACTATAGCAGTATGCTGAAACAAATTGAAGAACTGGAAGGTAGAAGATGTCAGACATTGAGGGGATTTTAAAAGAGATGATTTAAAAAAAAGTTAAGGATGCAGATCAGATATACTGTGGAGAGCATTCTAGCTGTCTGGTATTGGAGAGAGTGAGCTACTGCACAGGATGGAAGTGAGCTACAGAGAGTTGTAAACTTACTCAGCTCCATCATGGGCTCTAGTGCCTGCAGTATCCAGGACATCTTCAAGGAGCGGTCCTCAAAAAGGTGGCATTCAGCATTAAGGACCCCCATCACCCGGGATATGCCCTCTTCTCATTGCTACCATCAGGAAGGAGGTACAGAAGCCTGAAGGCACACACTCAAAGATTCAGGAACAGATTCTTCCCCTCTGCCATGAGATTTCTGAATGGACTTTGAACCCATGGACACTACCTCACTACTTTTTTATTTCTATTTTTGCATTACTTATTTAACTATTTAATACATATATACTTACCGTAATTTCACATTTCTTTTCTATTTTCATGTATTGCATTGTACTGCTGCCGCAAAGTTAACAAATTTCACAGTGTATGCCGGTGACATTAAACCTGATTCTGACTTACTTGCTAGGACAGGCATGTCCCTCTCTCACCAGGGTATGAGACAGGCTACTCTCAGCCAGGATGAACCCATAGCCTCTACCACACTATTTCCCTCTATTTCTCATTATTTATTTGCGTTATATTTCTTATTGTAACTTATAACAATTTTTATGACTTGCACTGCACTGCTGCCGCAAAACAACAAACTTCACGATTCTGATTTTGAGGAGAAGTTTGGACAAGTACGTGGTTGAGAGAAGCATGGGGGACTATGGTCTGGGTGCAGGTAATGGGATGAAGCTGGCATGGGGTAGATGGGCTGAAGGGCGGGTTTCTGCACTGCAGTGCTCTATAACACTATGTGTGTATCAGGAAATGGGAGCTTATATAATTAGCTAGTTATCCTGATAACTGATACTTCTGAAAGCAGTATGATTCATCTCCATGGCGTAGGTTAGAATCACATGAGAGGTCATGAGGGTAGGGTGGACAATTTCGTCCCTGTGGGTCATTGTTGAATGAGTTGAGGTTCTATAAAAACTTCAGCTCTTCTGTTATCGATCACTATGATTCAATTTTGTAACTGGGCTTGCTGGACCGTTAATGTTGGCACTTGACAATAAACAGTACAGGCTGTTCCACCCTTTGGTTATGGTTCATCTCTGTACTTTGCGCTGAGGACAGCTGATAAAATGGTGAGATGCTCCGGCTTAGTAATTAGTGGAAGCCTGTTCCTCTTTGTTTCGGGGTCAAGGGGTATAAAACAATAGATGAGAGAATTAAGAGTGGTGTAAGGACAATCCTCCGTGTGGTGAGTGCAGTGCTCCCTCTAAGATGTGCACGTGTGCATGCGCGCACATCTTTTGCTACCAGCGCACAAAGGACTTAAACTGCACACAAAAGGTTGTCACCCTCTACCTCATTGGCATGTTAAGTATATTTCACGATCATACACAATCACATTTCTCTTTCCTGGTTTCTAGATGCGGACGGCATTGATGACGTGGAGTTTACGATGGTTTGTCTGGAGATTTCAGAATTGGCTTACTTATACAGTTTTTAATTGAAGAAATTATTCGGTGCGCACATGTTATTGTCATTGGGAAGAGAATCGCACAGCACTAGATACGCATGCACTCTGGCCGTTACAAATTAGAGGGGACATTGGGTGTGTGGTTGGACTCTGGATCCGCTGTATGGTGTCGGTGTCGGGTGAAGAGGTGGAGGGTAGTGTTGCACAGTGACATCACCAGCGACCCATGACCAGTCCAGCCGCCGTCTGTAAGAAGTTTGAATGTTCCTCCTGTGACTGTGTGGCTTTCCTCTGGGAGTTCCAGTATCGGAATCAGGTTTATTATCACTGACTTATGTGGTGGGGTGGGGGGGGGGGGGGGCGGTACACGGTAGCGTAGTGGTTAGAGTAACACTATGACAGTGCCAGTAACTGGGGTTCAATTCCCATCACTGCTTGTAAGGAGTTTGTACATTCTCCTGGTGACTGTGTGGGTTTCCTCCCACAGTCCAAAGAGGTGTGGGTTAGTGGGTTAGTAGGTCATGTGGATGTAATTGGGCAGCCTGGGCTCTTTGGGCCAGAAGGGCCTTGTACAGCGCTGAATCTCTAAATAAATAGTAAAGATGCAGAGGCAGAATCTACTCTGGTCTTCAAGAGGGAATTAGTCAGATTGACAGGTTTACAGGGCTGCCGAGAGAGTGAGAGTCAAGGGATAGAACTACAAAGGAAAAAGGAAATCTGGAGCAACGCACGATGAGAGGTTATATTCTCAGAATATGCAGTACACCACTTAGAACTGAGTTAAGGAGATGTTCATACAGAGGAAGGATATAAAGATTAGTTTTATTTGTCACATGTGCATCAATGAATGGAGGGGTGGAGTTACTTCTCTACCAAAGGAGGTGTAAGGTGCTCCTTCCCTCTGGTAGGCTGCAGGTCACCCTGTTTAGCACGCCCCCCCCAACCCGATCAGGGTACATGAAGCCATGGGGGCAGGTGGTGGATGGTCGTTTGAGCAACTGGTGCAGATCACAAGTCCTGGTTATGTGACCACTGACACCAGGCAGACAGTCTCTGAAGAGTATTGATAATGGCTGGGGTCACCCGTCTTGGAAAGCCACTGCCCAGAAGAAGGCAATGGCAAATAGCTTCTGCAGAAAAATTTGCCAAGAACAGTCCTAGACCATTGACCACCTCCGTCCTGCAACACGGCACATAATGATGATGTCATACGACACGGCACCTGATGATGAAGATGGTGCACATCTAAACACATAGTGAAATGCTTAATTTGTGTCAAATCAGTTCAGCGAGGATGTGCTGGGGGCAGCGCACAGGTGTCGTCATGCTTCTGGTGCCAACGTAGCATGCCCACAACTTACTAACCCTGACCCCTTCGTCTTCTGGACTGTGGGACCGGAGCACCCGGAGGAAACCTGCACATTCACGTGGAGAGAGTACAAACTCCTTACAGGCAGCGGCGGGCATTGAACCCTGATCTTACTGCTGGGGCTGTGAGGTGATGCGCTAACCACGATGCTACCATGCCACCCTTTCAATGGTGGGACGGCTGTGGAGACTCGGTCACTCAGTTCATTCAAAAGGGGATGCGAGGTGGAAGTGCCCGGAAATGGAGCCCAGGAAAAAGACCTGCCATGAATAGAGCAGCATCACAAGATGCACTGTAGGAGCAGATTTAGTCCATTCTTCCCATCGAGTCTGTTCTGCCAATCCACCACGCCTGATTTATTATCCCTCTCAACCTTATTCTTCTTCCTTCTCCCCAAAACCTTTGACACCCTTACTAACCATGAACCTACAAAACATATCCAATGACTTGGCCTCCACATCCATCTGTGGCAAAGAATTCCACAGATTCGCCAGCATCCAGCTAAAGAAATTCCTCCTCACTTCTGTTCTGAAGGGTTGCTCCTGAATTCCTCAGGCTGAGCTCTTCGGTCTTCGACTCACTAATGGAAGCATCTTCTCCACATCCCCTCTAGATGCAGGATTCACGATTCATTTCCAGTACACAGCCATAAAGGAGAATAAAATTATTGCTACTCTGGGTCTGATGGAGTAAAAAAAAACACAACATGTTAAAGACCACCATAACAAAGAAACACAGTAAATATAAATACATAAGATAGCTTATATACATTGGTTGATTGTATGTCCGTAAGGTGACACTAGGTAGAGTAGTGTCTGTACATAACATGACTTCCAGGAGATGATGGTTGGGGGTGTGGAGGGGGGTGAGTTAGTGGGTAGAGGTGTTGATCAGCTTTACTGCTTGGGAAAAGTAACTGTTTCTAAGTCTGGTGGGTCCTGGCGTGGATGTTACGTAGCCTCCTCCCTGATGGGAGTGGGACAAACCATCCATGGGTGGTAGTGTGGGTGGGGTCTTCTGCACTTTCAATATTCAATAGGTTTTAATAAGACCCCCCCCAACACCATTCTTCAATTTGCTTAAGTGACCAAATGGCAGGCTCCTGATGCTTTTCCTCATACACTTCTTTCTTTCCACAGTCCCGGAGTCCAATAACTCAGAGACACATCTTCCTTCCAGTATAATGGTGACAAATCCTTCTGTACCTTTCCCGTTGTCTCATCCCAAGGAAAGCAGAGCTAGACGCCTCATTCTAAATGTGTTGCAGCCAATATTCTATACGCATTTAACATCGCCTTCTTGCTTCTGTACTGCGCTGCCCAAGCATTGATAAGTACACGAGATTCTGCTGATGCAGGAAACCCAGAGCAACACACATGAAACCGGGGAGGAACTCAGCAGGTCAGGCAGCATCTACGTAGGGGAATAAACAGTTGATGTTTCAGACTGAGACCCTTCGTCTGGCATCTCTACTGAGAAACAATTTCAATCGGTACATTTAATGTCAGAGAAATGTATACAATATGCATCCTGAAATTCTTTTTCTTTGCAAATATCCACGAAAACCGATGAGTGCCCCAAAGAATGAGTGACAGTTAAATGTTAGAGCCCCAAAGCCCCCCCCCCAGCTCCCCACGTATAAGCAGCCGCAAAGTATTTTTAAAGCAATTTCAGCATTGCTGGGACATTTATAAAGGAATCCTATACTGGATTTACCGGGACTGGAACAAAAGCTGGGAATGTTGAATCCCCTCATGCAATTTCCATGGAAGGAGGATCGGAGTGGCTTTTTCCACACTTCTAGTTTCAGGAACAGCCTCGTTCGCCACCTGCACAGCAGCAATCCTATTCCAGCAATGGAACACTGCGGTCCACCATTTGCACTACCACAGACCTGACTTGAATTCTGCATTTGCAGCACGGCCGTTACAGCAGCGTAGCGGTTAACGCCACGCTATTACAGCTCATAGTGTTTTGGAGTTCAGAGTTAAAATCCCAGCACTGCTCTTGTAAGGAGTCCGTACGTCCTCCCCTTGGAATGCCTGGGTCCTCCGGTTTCCTCCCACAGTCCAGAGACGCACCGGGTTGGTTCATTGGTCACTGTAAATTGTCCCGGGATTAGGTTAGGGTTAATCGGGTTTGTCAGTGGTTTTTGGGGTGGCCTGGACTGAGGGGGTCTGCACTGCACTGTATTGCTAAATAAATAAATGGTGCTTTGTTCAGTCTTGTTCTTCACTCCCTTGTATAATTTATGTACTGTTTATGTATAATTCATGCTCAGTGTGCCACTGGAATCTGTGTGCTTGTGATGCTGCTGCAAGTTGATCTTTTATTGTGCTTGCACCTCCGTGCACAGCAAACTCAACGCGAATGCTGCGGACACCTGGTATTATTTCAGCTATTGTGCATCTTAAAAGCTTTTAGTTTTAATTTATTTATTTTAGTATTTATCTTACTTATATGTTTCTGCACCTGCAAAATATCTTACTCCAATTTAATGCTGGGGATACTCAGCAGGTCAGGCAGCATCTATGGAGAGAGGAATAGACAACCTTTCAGGGCAACGACTTTAAATTAAACATTTTCCCATTGAAGGATAGGAATTTAAGACTGATCATTTAATTACTGAATATAAAATGAAATCAGCAGCCCCTTTTCACTCTACAGCACAAGCCTCCGACCCAAGTGTCTGGATTTGACAAGGTTAAACTTCTCCAACACGAGTCCCAAGATTTTAACTTGTCTTGGTATCGCAAGGCATGCCGGAGACTGTAGTTTACGGTGCGACTCTGCGCTATCCAGTTACGCATGAGGACAACGTTAGTAAACTACAAGTTCCAGCCACCCGCACGCAGAGCGCATGCTCAGTCCGCCCTGCGCTTGTGCTAATCCTCTTTTCTGCTTCAACCCAACTTGATGCCGGCCCCGGCGGACAGGCTGATCCTATTGGCTGCTTGCGCCAAGAGGCCCGCTGTGTTGAGTACTCATTCGCCAGTCCGCACGTCAATCCACCGCTCCACACGCTCGCCCACCTTTGGAGTTGTTGGGGGGGGTGTGGAAGAGGTAAAATACTGTCACCAAAGGCCGGGAGCGTGCAAATAGCCGGAGCTTTGCAACTGGGAAGGGGAAGCCGGTGCGGGGAAGACGTCGGAGGGGAGGGATAGCTGAGGTAAAGTTGGCCAATGGGGAGGGAAGGGGGCGGGGGTAGCAGGGTTGGTTGCACGGGCAGGGCTCCGGCTGCGCTGACTTGCGGCGGTCGGTCGGTCGGTCGGGCGGCGGAGAGAGGGGACGCGGGGCTGACCGGGAGCCTTCGGACACCCGCTGGACACTCGCTCAGACACCCTCCCCACCCCCTCCCGTCCCACCACCAAAACCCCCCGCCCCCCCCAAGCCCTGGTGGGGAAGGAGCCGGGACTCGAACCATCCTTCTGCCACCCCCCCCCCCCTAACCCTGGTGGGGAAGGAGCCGGGACTCGAACCATCTACCCACTACTCCCCTGACCCTGGTGGGGCTCGAACCATCCATACACCCCCCACCACCTCTCCTCCGCCTCACCTTCCTCGGACTAATCTGACAGACCGCGGGCTCTCTGCAACCCTGCTTTAATTCCGGATTTCTCCAAGCAAGCTGCCTCCCAGCATTATACCATATTTTTTATTGCCTGAAAAAATATTGGGGAGGTTTTTTTTCTCCATTTGGTTGGGGATTTTTTTTATTAAAAAAAAGCAATCTAGTGTGCTTTACAACCCCCCCCCCCCCCCCCTCTGTTGCAAGGAATCTCAAGGCATGCGAGTGAAGAGGCAGTCATTATAATACAAAATATCCGTGGCAGAGGAGCCAGAAGTTGACAGCGAAGGAAAAAATAAATTTTAAAAAGAAGTGGTCGGGGGAGAAAGCGAAGAAGAGGCGACCCGGATCGTTTGGGGGGTAAGTTTGCAACTTGTGTTTTGCTGCATTGACATGTGAAGTAGGTAACTGGCTTGGCTTTGACCGGGTGGGGTTTGTCAGGGTTACTGCTGGTTTGTTTGATTCTCCCCTTGTCGCAGTTGGGGGAAATACCCCCCTCCCCTTGGTTGCAATGCCCTTTTCGAAGGTAGTCTGGCATCCAGAGCGTCGACTTCCCTGATTTTCCTTGAAAAATGGGAACTGATTGCAATTAATTTCTGAAGAGAAACTGGATTTTCTCTGTGTGTGTGTGTGTGTGCGTGTTTCGGGAGGAAAATATTTTCAGCAGCTGCGTCTTTTATTTGTAAGAGCAACATTTGGTTAACTGTGTTGCAAAAGTCTCGTCATCTGAATGGAAAAAATGTTCAGCGTAGATCGTTTTTTTCACCTCTCTCCTTAATGAGGAGCGTGCTTTGTTCAGTAAATTATTTTTTTCTCTTCTTCTGGATTGTTCTTAATGACTGCTGTTTATTATCCTGATCGCTTGCATCTCTGTTTATAGCGGCTCCATTAAGATGCACACCTCTCGACAGGAACGTGTAGGGTTTTTTTTCCTATCGAGTGTCCTTGACTTTTCTTTCAGGACACTGTGCATTGCAGGATGTCGTGGTCGGTTTGCACTCTTAATCTCTGTGTATGGGAAGGATTAAACATATTGTAGGTGTATCTACACCCAAACCGTAGTGTATTACAGTGCAGGTATATTGAGTGATGGGGAGGGACGTGGGAGGGGGTGGGGGTGGGGTTGGGTTCTACATTGCAAAGATGCGTTTTCAAATTGTTCGCCAGAGCTGATAATGAGCGAGTTTCCATCCTCCCTAACTTTTCCGATCTCGCCCCCACCCCCCCGCATCCAAACAAGGATATCGTTCAACGCCGGCATTCCCGAATAAATAGAAAGCTTTTTTTTCCGAAATGGAGAGAGGGCGACAGAGGAAATAATTGGGATTAATAAACTGGTAGATGGGTTTTCACTTACCTTCCAACCTCACGCTGCAACAGCCCCGGTTCTATCCCGCCACTATACCCTCAAGTTCAGGGAAAAAGGGGGTGAAATCCCCCAAAACCATTCCAGTTATCAGAGATTTTCCTTGATCTCTCTGCAGGAGGCTTATTTGAGCATTCCTGAGGTGTCACCGCACTCAGAAAGCCCTGTAATCTTCAGCATCCTTCACTGTGGGCAGGACCGTCGGAGGATCTCTAAACACTGATTTTTTGGGGGGCTCTTTAACCCCGTGATGTGGCTGTAAATTCTCTGCACCCTTTTGAGTTTAGGAAGCATTTTTCCCTGTTGCTCATTGCCATGCTGGTAACGTGACCACTGTAGAGTCGATACTACCCCTTGTACGTGACCAGGATGAAGGAAACTGACGGTGTCTGCAGAGGTGTCCCTACAATCGGTATTAAATGCTGAAATGTGCTTGCTGTATTGGCAACATGGACGGGTAACCTCCACCTCTGGCCGTCTGATGTTGGAAGATTACCCCCATCTTGTGTTCCCCAGGATAAATCTCCAAAGAGGCCAATTCTTAAATTGCTGAATAGGGCATGTTAATGAATTTTTACAATCACAAATAATTTACAATTGTTTGCAATTAGATCCATAATTTCATTGTAGTGTTTCTTTGTATAACCTATTCCAATGTAAAATGCAGAGCTGAATTGAAGTTATTTTGGCTGGATAGACCGCTGAATAGTGTTATGTTGCCCACTTCATCTCATGTATGTTCGTTTTAGAACAGAGCTGCGGAGGAATTTCTTTAGCCAGAGGGCAGTGAATCTCTGGAATTCATGGTCACAGACGGCTGTGAAGGCCAAGTCATTGGGTATATTTAAAGTGGGGGTTGATAGGTTCCTGATTAGTAAGGGCGTCAAAGGCTATGTGGGAAAGGCAGGAGAATGGGGTTGAGAGGGATAAGCCAGCCGGGTTCAATTCCCGCCGCTGCCTGTGAGAAGTTTGTACGTTCTCCCAGTGACCGCCTGGGTTTCCTCCGGGTGTCCCGGTTTCCTCCTGCAGTCCAGAGATGTACTGGCTGGTAGGTTAATTGGTCATTGTAAATTGTCCCAGGATTAGGCTAGGGTTAAATGAGGGATTGCTCCAAGGGCCAGAAGGGCTAATACTGCTCTGTATCTCAATTTTTAAAAATCAGCCACAATGGAATGACTGAGCAGACTCGATGGGCTGAATGGCCTGTTTCTGCTCCTGTGACATATGTTAATGTCAGGATGTGTTCTGTGAAACTGAGCAGAGATGGTGTTCATATAATTGACTTGTATCCAAATACGGTAAATAGCTATAAGTCATTAATTTTAAATGTAGGCATAATTAGAAATGCACTATATCAGCCATTTAAAAGCTAGTGTGATAAACAGTGGCATTCCAGCTGCAATTTTCACATTCGTAAAACACTGACCGATTTTAACTGATATGTTTAAATTCTGTGAGTTGAGAACAAGTCAAAATGGCACGAGGTTCCAAGTTTCAAACATAGCATTGGCTGGCTTTTGTATCAGCATTACACCATCGTGGGTATTAAATTGATATAATTTGTGATCCAGCTAAACTTTAGAGTACATTAAAATCTATCTGGAAATTCTTTGTTTCATTTATGGATCACTTTGGAATCAGTAATTGGACAATGTATTTTTTTTCGGCAATATTTCCTGACCTGATCTGCCAGCATAGCCTAATCAATCAATAGTGGGCATCACAGTAGCCCAGCGCTATTACAGCTTGGGAATTCCAGAGTTGGAAGTTGAGTTCTGGCTCCATCTATGAGGAGTTTGTGCATTTTTCATGGGACCTCATGGGTTTCCTCTGGGGGGGGGGGGAGAGGAGAGTGGCACGGTAGCCCAGGTTCAATTCCCACCGCTGTCGTTAAGGAGTTTGCACGTTCTCCCCGTTGCAGCATCGGTTTCCTCCCACAGTCCAAAGACCCATTGCTCAGTAGCTTAACTGGTCATTGTAACTTGTCCCATGGTTAGGCTAGGGTTAAATTAGGGGTTGCTGGGTGGCGAGGCTCGAAGGACGGTATGGGTCTTCTCTGCGCTGTACTGCCAAATAAAAAGTGTTTTAATTAGTTGATTTTTAAAATAATGAGGCATGACCTTTGGCTTTTGTTGGAAATGGAAGAATGGAGATTTTAAAGTTAAACTTTTTTAAGAGCTTTAATATAACAGCTACCGCCTGGGGGACTGCCATGGATGCCTCTGCCAAATTTGAGATCATAGAGGAAATTTTAGTTTCATTGGAACAGAATGAATCCAGTGTCATTTATATTCATAATGACCAGAAGTATTCAAAATAACCAGTTAATGATCAAAGCACTAAATTATTATAATTGCTTCTTTGCATATGTTACGTGAATGGACAATCAAAAGCAACTTGCTTATCTTAGTAGATCTAAAAACAGAGCTCAATTTAGCAAGGAAACAATTATTCTCTTTTAAAGCAACACGTAGGCAAACACCTTGTATTCTGTCTGGGTAGCCTCCAACCTGATGGCACGACCATCGATTTCTCAAACTTTTGGCAATTTCTTCCCCCTTTCTCTTTCACCGTTCCCCATTCCTGTTTTTCCCCCTCTCACCTTGTCTCCTCATCTGTCCATCACCTCATTTTGGTACTCCTCCCCCTTTCCTTTCATCCACGGTCTTCTGTCCTCTCCCATCAGCTTTCCCCTTCTCCAGCCCTTTACCTCTTTCAACAACCGACTTCCCAGCTCTTTACCTCACCCCTCCCCACCCTCCCAGTTTCACCTATCACCTACCACCTTTCTCTTTCTTTTTCCAGTCTTGATGATGAAGGGTCTAGGCTCAATATCGACTGTTCTTTCTTCTCCATAAGCACTATCTGGCCTGCTGTGTTCCTCCAGCATTTTGTATGTGTTGCTTTGGATTCCCAGGATCTGCAGATTTTTTCGTGTTTATATTCTCCTTTGGAGCCATTTTTATGGTTTTTCTCCTCCAGTTCTCTGTTGCATGCCTTCAGCATCCTTGGTGAAGGTGATCCTCTGTTAGACATGAGCTTTGTTGGTTAGGCCTACATTAACCTGCTCCCTTAGGTATGTAGTTTTGGCTGGGTTGGGATCCAGCCACCTTTCCCCTGTCTGGGGGATGTGTGCTGACTTCTTGAGGTTCAGCATTAGTGTGAGTGTTCTTCTCCCTGCTTTTGGATTGTTCAAGGATATGGCCATCGCCAATACTTCTTATCTATCTCGAGTAGTCTCTTCAGCACCTGTGGGTCTGGAGTGACATAAAAACCTCATTGAAAGGCTTCAGTAGAGTGGGCATGGAGAGGATGTCGCCTATATTGGGGGAGTCTTGGACCAGTGGGCACAGCCTCGGAATAGAGGGGCGTCCCTTTAGAACAGAGATGAGGCATTTCTTAGCCAGAGGGTGGTGAATCTGTGGAATTTGTTTCTTTAAAGTGGCAGTTGATAGAATCCTGATTTCGTAAGGATGGGAGAAAGCAAGAGAATGTGTTTGAAAGGGATAGTAGATCAGCCATGATCTAATGGTAGAGTAGACTCAATGGGCCGGATGGCCCAATTCTGCTCTAATGTATTTCGGTCTTGTGGGTTGGTGAAGCAGATTTCCTTCTTGGAGGATATTAGTGAACAGGGTTTTTTTTTCCGTGAAAATCTGGTAGTTACAATTACTGAGAGGAGCTTTTTAAATTACATTTAATTTATTAAATTTAAATTCCCCAGCTGCCACGGGATGATTGAAGCTTGTCTCTAGGTCAGTGCTTTGGAAGTGGATGTTCAAACATTACAGCGGGACTGTTCCCAGTCTGCATGCATGACGCAATGCTCTCACGCTGCAGTACAAGGCTGATGTGTGGCTGAAGTGACTCGCCTGTACATAGTGATCTGTGCTGGGTTGCCTGAGCTATCATGTGCCTTTACCAGTCTTGTCATCCCATTAGTAGGGCTGATTCATTCAGTGAGGAGATCTGACCTAAAATAGAAAAAATTGTGGCATGCGCACAAGCTCAGATGAGCTCTTTAGCTCTGTATCATATAATGTATGTTTGTGTATATGTACACACATAGATACATATATGTATACGTGAATATGTGTATACACTTAGTGGCCACTTTATTAGATACACCTGTACACCTTGTTAATGCAACTATCTAATCAGCCAATCATATGGCAGCATGAAAGCATGCAGGCATGGTCAGGAGGCTCAGTTGTTCAGACCCAAACATCAGAATGGGGAAGAAATGTGATTGAAATGACTTTGACCGTGGAATGATTGTGGGTGAGTGCATTTGCTACTACGAGGAAGAATGTGCTTGGGGAAACTGAAAGGTCTGAAGGTGAATAAGTCACCTGGACCAGATGGATTATGCCCCAGGGTTCTAAAAGAGGTAATTGAAGAAATTGTGGAGGCATTAGTAATGATTGTTCAAGAACCACTAGATTCTGGCATGGTTTCAGAGGACTGGAAAATCGCAAATGTCAGCCCATTCTTTAAGAAGGGAGAGAGGTAGAAGAAAGGATATCACAGGCCAGTTAGCTTCCTCAGTGGCTGAGAAGATATAGGAGGTGATTGTTACTTGGAGATGTATGATAAAATAGGCCAAAGCCGGCATGGCTTTTTTGAAAGTAAAATCTTGCCTGATAAATCTGTTGGAATTTTTCTGAGGAAAATACAAGCAGGATAGACAAAGGTGGATGTTTTGTACTTGGATTTTCAGAAGGCCTTTGACAAGGTGCTGCGCATGAGGCTGCTTAACAAGATATGAGCCCATGGTATTACAGGTGTTGAATGATGGTGTTGAATGTCAAGCTGTAGTCGATATAGAGCATCTTGATGACTGCATCTTCACTGTCCAGATGTTCCACGGTTGAGTGAAGAACCAATGAAATGGCACCTTCTGTGCAACTGTTCTGTCGGTAGGCAAATTGGAGAAGAACCCAGTTGCTCCTCGGGCAGGAATTGATGTGTTTATCACCAACTTCTCGAAACACTTCATCCTGTGGATGTAAGTGCTAATGGACGATCATTTTTGAGACAGGTTTCCATGTTCTTTTTGGGTTCCAGTATAATTGAAGCCTACTTGAAGCAGATGGGTACTTCAGATTGCCAAAGTGAGAAGGTAAACACTTCTCTTTGAACACTCCAGCCAGTTGATCAGCACAGGTCTTTAATACTTGCCCAGGTGCCCCAACTGGGCCAGATATTTTCTGGGGGGGGTCGGGGGTTGCCCTCCTGAAGAATTCTCGCACATTGGCCTCAGGGACTGAAATCACAGGATCATTGGGAACTTTTTGGCAGTTTGTGTTGGTTCCTCCATGTTCTGATGGTCAAAACGAAGGCATTGAGCTCATCCGGAAGTGAAACCCTGTTGTTACCTACGTTGCTTAATTTCACTTTGTAAGAGGTAATACGCATTGAAGCCCTGCCGCAACTGGCCTCATTTTGGCCGTGTGTCTTATGGAATGCTTGTGTATTTTGGCTGGTATGGTTGGGGGAGGAAGGTGGAGGGAGACGAGGGGGCGAGAACCTGATGTGGAGAGGTGGCTCTTGAATTGATAGTGGAGGTTTGGCAAAAATGGTCTGAATGTTTGTGGTGGTTCTGCAGTGGCTGTGGAGCTGTAAGGGTAAGAGGGCCTGAATCATAGACAGTGTCAGAATATTAAATTCCGGGCTCAAACATCTGAAGCGAGGTATTTAACCCACGTTCTTCTGGCTCAGACACAAGGATGATATGGCTGACACTGGCACCTGGGATTTCCAGGCAGTCTCCCATCCAACTACAAACCAGGCCTAAGCCTGCTTAGCCGCTGACATCAGATGAGATTGGGCATTTTCAGGCTAGTCTGGCCATTAGAATAGAGGTGTCAAAACTCTTTAATGAACAGCATCATTAGGCAAAGATAAAAGATGCCATTATTTTCTTTTGTTTGCAGCTTATACTTGGGTTTTGGGAAGTGGCTGTTTAAAATATTTATTCGCGATGCAAAATGTGCCCTAATTTGGTATGAAATGTCGACACAGTGGTCTGGCTTTCTTCTCTTGCACTGTTTAACAAAACATGGCTTAATTATTTAATAAGCTTTACATAAATAATTTGAAAGTATGTTTATTAATGTGTCATTGCAAAAGTGTCGGTTTGCATTGGTATGTCTCTTTAAGAACAGAATAAACTGGCTTTCAACAATGGCCCATTTACAGCGATGGCCACATTTAGGCCCAGTGATGAGTGGTCTATATGAATCTCTGTAACCTTTTGATAGCTCACTCTTGTATTCGGTGTCAAAAAAAAAGTGAAGAAACAAAACTCCGGTAAGTTTATCAATAATGAATTATTGTGTTAATTATTTGTCCTTGTTTGTTACAATGATAAACAGTTGGGATTTATCCTGCTTAGAATTCTGGTTTGGCTTTGCAATGTCAAAGTCTTTGTTTTATTTCGGGATACAGCGCGGGACGGGCCCTTCTGCCCCACCGAGCCTTGCCACCCAGCAATCCACTTATTTAATCCAAGCCCAATCACGGGGCAATTTACAATGACCAATTAACCAAGTAAACGATATGCCTTTGGACTGTGGGAGGAAACCGGAGCACCCGGAGGAAACACGCATGCACACGGGAAGAATGTACAGATTCCTTCTAGACAGCATTGGACTTGAAATCCAACACCCCAAACTGCAATAGGTTGCACTAACCACTACGCTACGGCAAAGTAAATTTATTATCAAAATACTTGTATGTCACCATCTGCCATCTTGAGATTCATTTTCTTCCAGGCTTTTACAGGAAAATAAAGAATTATAATTTATGAAAACTATACATAAAAACTGACAAATAACCAAAGTACAAATAAATAAATAATACTGAGAACATGAGTTGTAGAATCCTTGAAAGTGAGTCCACAGGTTGTGGAATTGTTTCAGCGTTTAGTGGAGTTGTCCTCCTAGGCTTCGAGGGCAACTTCAAAAAGATGTTCTTTTGTAGATATCTGTGGTGATGCCTCAAAAAGACATCATCCGTCATGAAGTACCTTCACCATCCAGGAATCCCTCTTTTCATTATTAACATCAGGGAAGAGGTCATCGTGAGTCGTGTTGTATGAAGTGGGTGATCATGGTCTTCCATCTGACTTTAATCTGTGCTTGTAGGGAAGTCCCCCTTCACGCCGTCGTTCTTATTCTTTTCTCTATCCATGACCATGATTGTTCTTGGCAATTTCTTCTACAGAAGTGGTTTGCCATTGCCTTCTGCTGGGCGGTGTCTTTACAAGACGGGTGACCCCACCCATTATCAGTACTCTTCAGAGATTGTCTGCCTGGCGTCAGTGGTCGCATAACCAGGACTTATGATATGAACCATCTGCTCACACGACCATCCACCACCTGCTCCCATTGCTTCACCTAACCTTGATCAGTTGGGGGTGGGCTAAGCAGGTTCTACACCTCGCCCAAGGGTGACCTGCAGACGAGCAGAGGGAAGGAGCGCCTTGCACCTCCTTTGGTAGAGACATATCTCCATCCTGTCCAGGAGCCTGCATATTGAGAAGATGAGTTGCCGAGGCCTTGAAAGTGAACCTGTAGGATATGGAATTAGTTCAGTGTTAAGGTGAGAGAAGTTATTCACACTGGTTCAGGCGCCTGATGGTTGTAGGGTATAACCATTCCTCAACTTCATGGTGTGCAACACTGGTCCCTCCTGCCCAGTGGTAGGAGTGAGAAAAGACCATGCTCTTTTTCTCATACCACCATTGTGACATGCGTCAGTGTTAATGGTACTTACATTGTGCGGGTCACCGCTGCGCCCTCATTGCTTATTTTATTCCTGTCTTTTTGTGGATAATTCTGCCCTATTGAATCTGAAGTCAGAAAACTTGGCAGTTTGAAAAACACTGCAATTGTAATAATCAAAGTTGAGTTTATTGTCATAGCTATCAGTTCATACGTGCATAGATGAACTGAAAACCTTGCCTACAGCTGTGTCACAGCCTTTTGGGAGTGAACAAGGGAAGCATTCCTCCAGGCAAGGGTTTGGCGGAGATGCAGCAGGTGATGCAAGATTATTGGTCAACTGTGCACTGAGGCCTCTAGTTTCGAAAACTGCACACATGGATAAAGATTGGTCCGTTGAGTTGGATCACCCTTGATCTGGAAGCAGAGGGTACTCGGTGCTTTAATAAAAATTAAAGACTACCTTTGTTTGTCACATGAACGTCACAACATAGAGTGAAATGCATCGTTTGTGTCAATGACCAACATCGTCCGAGGATGGTACTAGGGGCAGCCCATAATTGTTGCCATACTTCTGTTGTCAACATAGCCTGCCCACAGTTTACTAACCCTAGTAAGGTATGTCGTTGGAGCTTGAGAAGAAACCAGAGCACCCGGAGGAAATCCACATGGTCACAGGGAGAACATAGAAATTCCTTGCAGGCAGGAGCAGGAAATGAGCTCCAGTCTTAGCGCTGGCGCTGTAGAGTGTTGTGTTATTCACTGCGCTACCCTGCTGTCCATAGGATTACTATATATTGTTCATAATATCCCTAATCAAACGAAGTCAGTGCATTGCATGTTCAAGATCAGGCTTCCAGAAGGAATGAGAGTGGAGATGTGGAAACGTTGTGACCTGTTGCTCCTTCCCGAGGCGTGGTTCTCCTGCTGAAGGGATGGACCAGTTAATTTCAAAGTAAGTTTATTATGAAAGTGCGTATATGCCACCATATACTACTTTGAGATTCTTGTAGGCATTAACAGAAAAATAAAGAATACAATATATGAGAAACTATACATAAAGACTGACAAATCAATTGAGCATAGGAGTAGTAGTGTCCTTGAAAGTGAGTGTGTAGGTTGTAGAATCAGTTCAAAGTTAAGCTGAGTAAAGTTATCCATGGCTAACATTCAGTGACAATCACTTGTATATCAGCCCTTCTTCCACAGTTAACAAAAGAACTCGGAAGACTGGGCGGACAAAGAATTACTTACAGTCACAAAGTGCTTCCCAGGATCTTGACTCTGTAAGTGCATCTCTTCGAAAATGCTAAATGTCACGGTGCCTATGCTCCTGGAAGACCTGTGAAAGATGCTGCCGGTGTGTAGGAGTCCCTGAGCTAAGTTCTCACAGCGGGGTCCTCCATCTAGAATGAAAGAATTCTTTAGGATGTTGGCCAGAATAATTCCAGAGCCACCTTGCTTTTTGGATTATGGCATGTAGTTCTCTTTCCTCTTTTGCCAGAAATGCCCACATCCTGTTATTTATACATTGTTTGTGCTCAGCCTGTTCTATCAAAGGTCACTAGCCTCCCAGGCTTTGAGGACAACTTAAAAACGATGTCCCTTTGTAGATATCCTCAGTGATACATCCATCTCGAAGGACCCTCACCATCCAGGACATGCTGTCTTCTCATTGCTGCCATCAGGGAGGGGGTACAGAGGCCTGAAGACCCACACTCAATGGTTTAGGAACAGCTTCTTCCCCTTCACTGTCAGATTTCTGAACAGTCCAAAATTTCACAAAAATATGTCAGTGATAATAAACCTGATTCTGAAATCCAACATTTATTTTCCTTGAATAGTAAAGCTGAGCCATTTTTGGGTCTTGAGTCAGATGGCAGAGGGGACGTTCCTTGGAGACAGTATTAAACCAGAAAAGGGTTCCCAGACACTAGGGAGTTTCATCCATTGCACTTTTTTTTTACTCCCACCATATTGATTTGATTCAACTTGTGATTAGACTCTAGTTTCTGGCTGTCCAAATGCAGTCCAGTTCAGAATCAGGTTTTTATCAGGGGACCGGCAGAGATGGGTTACAGCCAGTGGGCCTTGTACTCTGGTGAGATAGGGACATGCTCCTCGCATTGGGCGGCTGAGATCAGCAGTGAATCCAATGGCCAGGAAGACAGTTTTGCAACGCTCTGGAGATCGAAGGACGTGACTGGGCACAGAAGATGTCAGTTATCCACTGCAACAAAGGAAGACCCCGGTTTGTGGTGACTGTTCGTACCACTGGAACCAGACTTCCCAAGGTCAAGAGAGTGGAGCTGCCCCAATGCAATGGCTTTCCCACTTTAAAAACTCTCCCGCACCCCGCACGTGTCTCTAAGTAATTAATTAATTAATGGCTCCGTCTGTCTAAGTAGACAATGGATGCGCCCGGTTCCGGGGCGCAGACCTGGGCGATGAATATGGAGGTCTTGGGCTGCCCAGACATCAAGATCCCCCTCTCGGTCTTGTGGATGTGGTCCAAAGGAATGCGAAGCAGTACATTTGGCATCAGCTTGGCTGCAGGAGCTGCCGGGAGGTGGCGTGATATGTCATCCAACCACCTTAGGGGCTCCACTCCGGATTTGTGTAGGGTTTACTCCATAGCCTTCTCTGGAAGATACCCACAAGGCAGCGGGATCCGTAACGCTGGATACGGGGCCCATAGCGGGTACTGTCCGCCGGAGCCAGCTGAGCCCGGGGCTCATGTAAGGCAGGGTCGTCACGCCTTGTAGTAGTGACATATGGAGCCACCACCCACATATAATGGATAACTACCTACAAAAAGACGTAGTGCAGAAAGAGATGAAAAAAAAAGGTGAAGTAGTGTTCGTGGACTGTTCAGAAATCAGATGGCAGAGGGGAGGAAGCTGTTCCTGTATCATTGAGTGTGGGTCTTCAGGCTGTTGTACCTCCTCCCTGATAGCAGCAGAGAAACAAGAACAGGTACATGAAGCTTAGAAAAATAGAGGGCTATGTGCTAGGGAAATTCTAGGCAGTTTCTAGAGTAGGTTACATGGTCAGCACAACATTGTGGGCCGAAGGGCTTGTAATGTGTTGTAGATTTCTATGTTCTAACAAGGTATGGATGGTAAAGGCCCTTAAAGAATGATGCTGCCTTCTTAAGACACCTCCACTGTCCTTTACGGTGGGGAGGGATGTGGCTGCGAGGGAACTGCCTGAGTCTACAACCCTCTGCAGCCTCTAGTGCGGATCCTGTGCACTGGGGCTCCCATAGCAGGCTGTGTTGCAGTTAGTCACGATGCTCTTCACCATACACCTGTAGAAATTTGTTACCGTTTGACATATTGAATTTCCTCAAACCCCTAAAGAAATGGCAAATTTCTACAGATGTGCTGTGGAGAGCATGCTAACAGGCTGCAACGCTGTCTGGTATGGGAGGTTACTGCACAGGATCAAAATAAACTGTGTAGGGAGTTGTAAGCTTAACCAGCTCCATCAAGGGCACAGGCCTCTGTGGTATCCAGGACATCTTCAAGGAGCCTTGCCTCAAAAAGGCAGTGTCCATCATTAAGGATCCCCATCACTCAGGATGCGCCCTGTTCTCATTGCTACCATCAGGAAGGAGGTACAGGAGCCTGAAGACTCTCACTCAATGATTCAGGAACAGCTTCTTCCCCTCTGCCATCTGATTTCTGAATGGACATTAAACCCATGAACACGACCTCATACCTTTTCATTTCTATTTTTGCACTACTTATTTAACTATTTTTAAAATACACACACGCACACTTAATTCAGTTTTTCCCCAATTATTGCGTATTACATTTTACTGCTGCCGCAAAGACAGAATTTCACAACTTATGCTGGTGACATTAAACCTGTTTATGACTTCTAAAGTGATCAATCTGTGGACGAAATGATCCCACCATGTTACCAATCCTGTGTTAATCTTTAAGTGAGGTTCAGCTGTCCAGCAGATCAATTTTATTTTGGGTTAATCTCACTACGTTCAGCCAGCCTGACCCTCCATTTCTACCCTTTGAGCCCTGGTGTGAGAAAGTAATCTCCCTGAATTAGCAGTGGTCTGCCCATCGACTGTAAAACCTGTATCAGATCTTCTGTTTAAAAGTGAATGCTGTAAATATTGTGCATCTGCGACCCGGTGTTGAAAGATCATCCCCTGAATCAGTAGGCTGCATTTCCAGCAGTTTTTGCTCTGTACTTCTGGGCGCTGCTGGTTCTGCATCTCATACTTCCTCCATTTGTTCTTTTGGTCTTCCCTCCAGCCCTCATTCCCCTCCCTGTAGTTACACGCCCTCCAGACAAAATGGTTGTGGCTGGCAAACATTCTCCACCCTCCTTAAGTAATGTTTGAGTCACTTGCATTCTCTTGCTTCCATTCCTATCAGGAGAACTCCACCTGCTCTCTCCATGTCATTTCTTTCTGAGCACAGAGCCGCACAGTCCAGGCCCTGCAGCCCACCATGTTCTGCTGACCTTTTAACCAACTATAAGATCAACCTAGTCCTTCCCTCCTACATAGTTCCATTTTTCTATTGTCCACACACCTATCTAAAAGCCTCTTCAATGATTCCAGTGTATCGGCATGGTAGCGTAGTGGGTTAGCTTGACGCCATACAGTACTGTCGACTTGGGTTCGATTCCGGCCACTGCCTGTAAAAGGTTTTGAATGTTCTTCCCCGTGACCGCGTGGGTTTCCTTCGGGTAGTCCGGTTTCCTCCCGCGGTCCAAAGACCTAGTGGTTGGTAGGTTAATTTGTCATTGTAAATTGTCCCATTGGACTAAATCAGAGGGTCGTTGTGTGGCGTGGCTTGGAAGGCTGGAAGGGTCTAATCAGTGCTGTACCTCAATAAGTAAAACAAAAATTGTGACAACACACACAAAATGCTGGTGGAACACAGCAGGCCGGGCGGCATCTATAAGGAGAAGCAGTGTCGACATTTCGGGCCGAGACCCTTCGTCAGGACAAAAATTGTGTATGCTTTTACTGCCACTCCTGGCAGTATGCACCCTGCACTCATCTCTCTGTGTATTTCAGAAATTAACTCTGCCATCCTACCTAAACATTCCCCCAACCAACTTAAAATTACACCCCTCCTTTCACTGGCTGTCCACTCCATCGGTGCCTTTTATCATCTTGTACACCTCTATCAGATGACTGCTCATTCTCCTTTGCTCCAAAGGGAAAAGCACTAGCTTGCTCAACGTCTTCTCAGAAGACACGTTCTCTAATCCATTTCTCACTTTGTTTTTCCGGTTCTGGTGACACGTTATTGCACTGAAACATTTGACCCTGTTTCTCTCTCTGCAGATGCTGCCTGACCTATTTTTGGCATCTTCAGATTTTGGGAAGTTGGTTTATTCTTGTCACATGTACTGAGATGCAGTGAAATGCCTTGCGTGCCATTCTGAACAAGTCAACTCATTACGCGCTGCACTGAGGTGGTGCGTAGTTAAAACAGTAACATTTTCGAATAAAGTGTGACGTACCACAAAATGCTGGAGCAACTCAGTAGGTCAGGCAGCATCTATGGCAATAAATAAAAACAGTTGACGTTTTGGGCCGAGACCCTTCTTTAGGACTGAGCCAAATCAATGGCAGTTCATGCTTAATTAAGCTGATGGTGTTTTATTTTTTGGCGATGGGAGAGGGTTGGTGAGCAAAGTGGGTTGATGTTGCTTATCTGACATAACGGGCATTCCATAAAGTGCGTCAAGATTGAAATCAGTGGAACGATGGATATGCTATTGATAGCAACACTACAGGTTCTGCAGATGCTGGAAATCCAGAGCAACGCGCACAAAATGCAGAGGAACTCAGCAGGTTAGGCAGCATCTGTGGAGGGGTATAAACAGTTGACATTTTAGGTCAAGGCTCTTCATGACTTATCAGAATAAAGTGTGACAGTTACAGAGAAAGTGCAGGCAGACAATAAGGTGCAAGGTCATGACGAGGTAGATTGTGAGGTCAAGAGTCCATCTTTTTGTACTAGGGGACTGTTCAACATTCTTGTATTATAACAGTGGGATGCAAGTATGGTACGTGCTTTCAGGCTTTTGTATCTTCTGCTTGATGGGAGAGGTGGTGAAGAGAGAATATCTGGGGTGGGTGGGGGTCTTTGATTATATCGGTTGCTTTATCAAGGCAGAGAGGAGTGACTACTGAGCGGAGGCTGGGTTTTTGTGTTGTGCTATGCTCTGCCTGCAACTCTGCAGTTGTTGTCATGGGCTGATTAGTTCCCATGACCGAGGCATAGCTGGCTTTCCAATGATTGAAGTTTTGTTTGCTTTGAGTTTTCCCAGAGCCTGATGTCTTCGGGGAGTTCAGTGCATGTCCATAAGATATAGGAGCAGAATTGGGCCATTTGGCTCATCGAGTCTGCTCGTCATTTCATCATGGCTGATCCATTTCCTTCTCAGCCCCTTCTA
Organism: Hemitrygon akajei; assembly: GCF_048418815.1. Classification (NCBI taxonomy): domain Eukaryota; kingdom Metazoa; phylum Chordata; class Chondrichthyes; order Myliobatiformes; family Dasyatidae; genus Hemitrygon; species Hemitrygon akajei. The sequence goes on along the minus strand of NC_133150.1, from coordinate 45,657,191 downwards.
TCTGTATCCCTTCATGCTCTGACCAATGAAGAAGTCATCAAATTCTGCCTTAAATATACCCAATGACTTGGCCTCCACAGCTGCCTGTGGCAATGAATTCCATAGATTGACCAGTCTCTGGCTAAAGAAATTCCTCCTCGTCTCTGTTCTAAAAGGATGTCCGTTTATTCTGAGGTTGTGTCCTCTGGTCATAGATTTCCCCGCTGTAGAAGACCTCTGCTTCAGACTCATTCTATTGAGGTCTTACAACATTTGATAGGTTTCAACAAGTTCACCCCTCATCCTTCCAAATTCCAGTGAGTACAGACCCAGAACCATCAAGTGCTCCTTGTATGACAAGCCTTTCAATCCTGGAATCATTTTTGTGAACCTCCTTTGAACCCTCTCCAACTCAATCCTTGCAGAATGCAGGAATGTGATTCTGTATATGGCGTGCAATTAAGTTGAAATTTCATCATTTTGAATGTTTTTTTTTCACTGTTTACCTTTAATGTTTTGTGAAGAAAGATGCTGTTTATTTGATATCTGCAGAATGGTTCCTTGTTGAGGCAAGCACCGATTTAACTGTCAGTGCTGAACCTTAAACACAGAAGATTCGGCGGATGCTGGAAATCTTGAGCATCACAGAGCTGGGGGAGCTCTGCAGGTCAGGCAGCATCTACGGAGGGGCTAAAACAACTGATATTTCAGTCCAAGACCCTTCATCAGGGCTAGAAAGAATGGGGGGGGGGAAGAAGCCAGAATAAGAAGGTGGGGGTGCACAAGCTGGCAGGTGATGGGTGAAACCAGATGGGCGAGGGAGGAGGTGGGAAAGAGAAGCTGGGTGGGGATAGGTGGATTGAGGAAGAAGGGATTTGATAGCAGAGGACAATGGTCCATAAAAGTGTGATTTTAATCTGTGAAAAAGCATGGTTGAGACTGTTAAGGTTACACATTCTAACTTGGTGTACAGCCGAGCTATAAACCAGAGGACACAAGGATTCTGCGGATGCTGGAAACCTTGAGCAACACAGTGCTGGAGGAATGCTAAATCATTCTCATACTCCAGATTCAGTTTCTTAAAGCACTGCTGCTTCCACGTCATTAGTCCTGTAATTGTCTATTGATGGGGAACGCAGGAGGGCTGAGGAAGTTTGCATTGCCAGAGGCAATGGATGCCAGTGTATATTTGCCAGAAGGGAAATTAAACTATTTTCCTTGGTTTGCAAGTGAAGCCATTACCTTGTGCTTTGCCCTGTGAGCATCTCAGTGATTCTCTGCATTCCAAACTACTTCAAGGTACTGTTATTCCATTAGTATTTTGGTTTTTTTTTGAAGCAGTTACGACTCTAGCTGACGCTTTAATCGTCATGGGCAATGTTTGCTGCTGTTAGGAGTGCGGTGTGACAGCACTTTATGCATCTGACGCCTTCATTAATGTTCTTTTTGCTCTCTATTAAGATGCTGTTGGCTGGTATTGCCGGTCTCCAAATTGTGTGTAAGTTTACCATGAATAACAGCAGCAAAGCCACAGGCAATAAATACGATACCGCATGCAGAACTTTTGAATTAAGTGAAGGCTTTTGAAATGGTGCTGGGGTCTGTAACATTGGATACAGAATCTCTGAAATCGTTCTATTTAGAGAGTTGAAGACACAGGGTTTGTGGTAGCAATTTCAGCAAAACTTTCACAGCAGCTTCACCGAGATGGGCTTGCTTGTGGCTATATTTATTTATTTGCATTTATTTTGTGTGGCCTCCGTTGCTCGTGGTCGACCATGAGTACTGCGCCTCTGGTAGTCACCGGGAGTGGCTTCTCCGGAGCGCAAGCCAGGGCAGAGTTAATATGGAGATCTGTCTGTTGCCCATGCAGTGGGACCCCCCTCTCCATGCTGATGACAGGTCCAAAGGAACGACGGAAGTCGATACAGTTTGGTTACAGCAGGAGTTGCCGTGCCAGTGCTGGGTACAGCAGTCAGCCGCTTTCGGGACTCCGACTCCGGATTTTTCCTCGGGGTTTACTCCCAAAGCCTTTCCCGTGAGCGGGTATAGCCGCAAGGCAGCGGAGGTTTGAAATCGGAGTTTTCCCTCTCCTAGATGAGCTACCATCTGTGGTTAACGAGCCCCATCTGCCCAGAACAACTGACTTTAAGGCGCCAGTGGCCCGCCTTTGCCCCTTCTCCTGTCAGTGAGAACAGCTCCGCCGGGCATAAGAACTAGGCCACACGTGAAGGCCAGGAGTTGGACTTGGTTGTCAGAGGCTGTTTGAGACGCACGTATTGGTTTAGCAGTGGGAGCTTGTCCCCACTACCACCCAGCCTTGCATTTATTTTATTTATTGAGATATAGCATGGAATAGGTCCTTCTGGCCCTTCGAATCATGCTGCCTAGCAATCTCCCAATTTAATCCTAGCCTAATCACAGGACAATTTGCAATGTCCAATGAACCTACTAACTGGTACGATCAAGCTGACTTTTGTTGTCTTTTGTGGGTAAATTTCCAATTGGACCCTCCCTACAGATCATCGTAAACCAAATCTCAGGAAAAGCTGCAGAGATCGATCGCCCAATCTCTCATCATTTACCTTAAATTTCATTTAGAGATACATCGCAGGACAGCCCATCTGGCCCACCACCCGCCAACCCACCTATTTAACCCCAGCCTAGTCAGAGGGCAATTTACAACGACTGCTCAACTACTAACAGGTGTATTTTGGACTGTGGGAGGAAACCAGAGCACCTGGAGAAAACCCAAGTGGTCACGGGAAGAACATGCAAACTCTTTATGGACTGTTCTAAGCAGGTGCACTTATTCCAGCCGCTGTCAAGGGCGCCACGGTAGTATAGCGATTAACATGAAGCTATTACAGCTCAGAGCGTCAGAGTTCCGAGTTCAATTCTGGTGCTGTCCGTGAGGAGTTTGCACGTTCTCCCTGTGAACTGTGTGGGTTTCCTCTGGCTACCCCAGTTTCCTCCCACATTCCGATGATGTACCGGTTAGCAGCTTGCTTTATCATTGTAAATTGTCCTGTGATCAGGCTAGGATTAAGTAGGTGGCTCAGCTCGTTGGATTGGAAGGGCCTGTTCTGTGCTGTATATCTGAATTTAAAAATCAACAAAAATACAGTATTCCCTTTAATTTGTTAAAGTCATAGAGGACAGAAACAGACCCTTCAGCCCTCATGTCCATGCTGACCATGTATCCACTGACACTCACCTGGGGTCCGAGGACCCCTTGTTTAATGGTATTGGTCCATGGCATAAAAAAGTTTGGAAACCCCTGACTTGCCCTTAACCCATTTGCCTGTACTAGGTTTTGCTACACCTTTGTGATTCAAGCCTCCTTTCAAGACCTGTTCCATAGAGTCGTGGAGCACCACAGCACAGAAACAGGCCAAGCTTACTTCACCCTCCCATCCATGTACCTGTCCAAACTTCCCTTAACTTCCGCAACTGAGCCCACATCCACCACTTCCACTTTGGCATCCTCTTGAGTAGAGGGATCCCCCCTCAAGTTCCCCATAACTTTTTCACCTTTTATTTTTAACTCCTGACCTCTCTAGCCCTAGTCTTGCTCAACCGCAATGGAAAAGGCTTGCTTGTATTTACCTTATCTATACCCCTCATAAATTTCTGTCAAGTCTCACCTCATTCGCCTTTGCTCCAGGGAATAAAATCCTTAAGTATTCAAACTTCACTCCTTAGGAGTATTTTAACCAAACCTTGTGTCATCTTGTGCCCTGGCATTTTGCATGGAGCCTATGTGTCAGCTTTCGTCCAGAAAAGCTCCTTTGCTTCTCTGAGAATGTTTTCTTTTTTGGCTTTTCTTACTGCGAGATTAAATGTTAGCTCTGTTTGCCATATCTTTAATTGTAAGAGATAATTAATAGGTTCCAAGTTTTGCTGTTATCTCTTACTGAGGCACTTCTACACATTTCAAATGGCTGCCTTTCTCTGTACTTCTGGTATCTCTGTGAAATTATGGTGTGACTCTAGGTGTAACGGTTCACGTGGAGGGCAGGCCAGGCAGGAGGTACCTCGTGAAGCAAAAAATAACAGCAGGCTGGAGGCACTCAACAAGTCGAGCAGTATCTGTGGGGGGAGGGAGGAGATAGTTCTTTATTTTATTAATTTTTCCCGTTTGTATTTGCACAGCGTTGTATTCTGGTTGACTGCCCTGTTGGGTGTGGTCTTTCACTGATTCTATTATGGTTATTGGATTTATTCAGTATGCCTGCAAGAAAATGAATCTCGGGGTGTGTACTTTAATAATAAATTTACTTTGAACTTTGAGATGGGGATTGCCGGTGTTTCAGGTTGCGTCTCTGAATCAGGGTGTTGATGTAGAATCGAACCCCAAAGCGCTGACAATCCCTCTTCTCCCCCCCCCCTCACAAATACTGCTTGACTTGCTGAAGTGAGAGAAGGATCAAAGCTGTGGGCCTCCGGTCGGTGTTCAACAGGGAAGATGTGCTCTCCAAAATGATGGCGACCATTAAAATTCTTCACTCAAAAGGGTTATCGATGTATACTGAGAATTGACAGAACATAGACCACAGAAACAGTCCCTTCAACCATGTTGTGCAAGCCCTTCAACCTTAGATCAATCTAACCTTCCCTCCTTTTTGCATAGTAGGGGAATTAAGGGTTGTGGGAGGGAAAGGCAGGTAGGTGGAGATGAGTCCATGGTCAGATCAGCTATGATCTTATTGAATGTCAGAGCAGGCTGGACAGGTCAGATGGCCTACTCCTGCTCCTATTTCTTCAGTTACGTACGTAGCCCTCCATTTTTCTATCCTTGTTCTTAAAGACTAACACCTTGTTCTCAGGCTGCTGCTCTAGAGCCTCCATCCAGGGTTCAGTTTTATATTCGGCGAGTGCATCACTCATCCTTGTAAAAACCCTGAGATTATGGGCAAATGCCACCCAGTCCCTGAGAGAATCCCTTATCCCAGGGATTCTTCCATTGAATGTCACATTGCCTCTTAGGCAACTACATGTATCTATTCAGGGCAGGGAGTTGCTCCAGGACACAAAAAAAAAAGTTGGGAAGCCCTGATTTAGAGATACAGCACATCATCAATCCCTTCCAGCCAAACAAACTCATGCCACGCAACTACATCCTCGTTACCAATTGACCTAACCTGTGTGCCTTTGGAATGTGCGAAGAAACCCATGTGGTTACGGGGAGAAGGTACAAACTCCTTACGGACAGCGGTGGAATTGAACGCTAGTCGCTGGCGGTGTAGTAGTGTTATGCTAACAGCATCACCCATATTTCATTTCAGTGTAGAGTTCGAAACTCGATTGCTACACTACTAGGCTGCCTGTATTTAATTTCAGAATAGAGTTCAATATTCAGTGTGGTTTGGTCTGTGTAAATCCCTGTGAGGTTTTTACGCATTATTGCGGAGTGAGTAATACTGTAGGGAAGGGAGCTAATTATTTGAGTGCTTCATTGATTATGGTTTCAAGGTGTCATTGGAAGCAACTTGAGTTTGAATCTCATGACAGGGTACTTCGATCAAAGTCAGTGTCATTTTACTGTCAAAGTACATGTGTGTTCTGGGTGGAGATATGTCTCTACCAAAGGAGGTGTAAGGCGCTCCTTCCCACTAGTCTGCAGGTCACCCTTGGGCAAGGTGTGGCACCTGCTTAGCCCCCCTGATCAGGGTCAGGTGAAGCCATGGGAGCAGGTGGTAGATGGTTGTATGAGCAGCTGGTGCAGATCACAAGTCCTGCTTATACGATCACTGACACCAGGCAGACAATCTCTGGAGAGTATTGATAATGGCTGGGGTCACCCGTCTTGTAAAGGCACTGCCCAGAAGAAGGTAATGGCAAACCACTTCTGTAGAAAAATTTGCCCTCTTATGTCCTATGACAAAGGACATAATGAGAACATGTTTCAAAGTAAGTAAATAAATTTATTTTCAAAGTCCACATGTCTCCAAGATTAATTGAATGAATGGAAAACTGCACACAAAGACTGACAATTTGTGTGCAAAAGAAGACACAAACTGTGCAAATTCAGAAGAAGTGAGTAATTAATACTGAGAACATGAGTTGTAGAGTCCTTGAAAGTAAGTCCAATGGTTATGGAATCAGGTCAGAATTGAGATGAGTGAAGTCATCCACACTGGTTCAGGAGCCTGATGGTTGAAGGGTAACGCCTGTTCCTGAACTTGCACCTCCTTCCCAGCGGCAGTACGTATCCAGCAGTGTAATGGTTAACGCAACACTTTACAGTACACACAACAAGGCTCCAGCTCCTGCAGCTGCCTGTAAGGAGCTTGCACGTTCTCACTGTGATCACATGGGTTTCCTCCAGGAGTTCTGGTTTCCTCCCACACTCTAAAGAGGTACCGGTTGGTAGGTTAATTGTTCATTGCAAATTGTCCTGTGATTAGGCTAGGGTTAAATCAGGGGGTTGCTGGGCAGTGTGGTTCAAAGGGCCAGAAGGGCCTATTCTGTGCTGCATCTCAATAAATATATAAAACATGAGTTTTAAAGTGCTTAAAAGTGGGAATAAACTGGGGTACAGAGTTACAGGGAGAACATGCAGTCTCACTCATGCGGCACTCTTAAGTCAGCTTCAAACCTGGGTCCCTGAAGCTAAGATTCAGAAGCACTCTCTGCTGCACCATCTTGGCACAAGTGAGTCCGTTTATTATCAAAGAATGTATATGTCACCATATACTACCTTGAGATTTCTTTACTTTCAGACATTTACAGGGAAGTAAAAAAAAATACCGTCGTATTTATCAAAAGCTATGTATAAAGACTAACAAATCACTGCTGTGCAGAAGTCAAATTGTGCAAAGATCCTGAACTCAAGTAATGAAAAGCTACTTTGCTGGTGTATTGACATGTGTACATAGCAGTAACCCAAATAATCCTTCTGTCAGCGGTTTGCAATGACAGTGGAGAAGAGGTAGTCGGTCATCCCTTCGTTGAATGTTCATCTTTCTTTTCTAGGTTGAATTAACAAACTTGAGAGTGAAAATGACTTGTTCCTGTATTTGCATTTCTCTTCACCGTCACCTGGCACACCGTGTGGGGCAAAATTTGGCACTTGTAATGCCTCTACTGCTTGGATCATTTGGAATAAGCAAAAGCTGGTTTCAGTAACTAATCACCAGGTTGACGGATTGTTGTATTATTCCAAACTATTCCGTGTAATCTTCACATCAATTCAGCTTTATTGTCGTGAGTGCAAGTGCGATGGGGTACAGGTGCAATGAAAATCTTGCAGCAGCATTACAGACATGTAGGTTGAACCAACACACGGAGAATAAATTGTTCTGTACATTTGGGAAGTGGCTACTGTGCAAAAGACAGACCTTGGTGCAAAAACATAATCGAAGACAAATCCATGGTCAACAACCAAATGGGTGAAGTTTCCTGAACCTGGTGGTGTAGAACCTTGGGCTTCTGTACCTCCTGTCCAACAGTAGCTGTGAGAAGGCATGGCCTGGATGGTGGGGATCTTTGAATATTGCTTTCTTGAGGCATCGCCCCATGTAGGTGACAAACATGCTTCCCTCTTTCCCAGAAAGGCAGCAAGGAAAAGCCTCAGTAGCTATTGACCTTTAAGCCTTGTATCATCCTCACACCAATTGGCATCACATACACCTCATCAGCAACTCAAGTTATTGGTGGCAACTGTTGATAGAAGACACTGGCAAACCTTGAGTCTATTTGGGAGTATGGCAGGCCTGGCACAAATAGCATCATAGGCACTAGCCTTCCCACCATCAAGGACATCTCCAAAAGTGATGTGGCGTCTTTCGTGAAGGGCCCTCAGCACGCAGGACATGCCCTCTTCTCATTATTACCATCAGACAGGTCTGAAGACACACACTCACCCCCTCTCCCTTTTAGAAACCGCTTCTCTTCTACCATCAGATTTCTGAAAGGTCCATGAACAGTACCTCACTATTTTCCTCTCTTTTTGCAATATTAATTTTTAATATATTGTAACCTATTTTTTTTATAATGGATTGCAAAACAACAAATTTCATGCCACAGTATGTGAATGATAATAGACCTGATTCTGATTGCCACTGTGCCATTCTTACTGGCTTTGTCACCGTCTGGTATGGGGTGGGGGTGGGGGGAACTACTGCACAGGATTGAAGTAAGCTGCAGAGAGTTGTAAGCTTACATCAGTTCCATCATGGGCACCAGCCTCCGTAATATCCAGAACGTCTTCAAGGAGCAATGCCTTAAAAAGGCAGCGAACACCATTAAGGGCCATCACCCAGGTCATGCCCTGTTCTCATTGCTACCTACAGGAAGGAGGTACAGGAGTCTGAAGGCGGACACTCAGCAATTCAGGAACAGCTTCTTCCCCTCCGATTTCTAAAAGGACATTGAACCCATGAACACTACCTCACTGCTTTTTTATTTCTATCTTTGCCCTAATTTGACTATTTAATATGTATATACACTGAAATTTAGTTTTTTCTCTATTATGTAATGTACTGCTGCAGCAAAGACAAATTTCATGACATATGCCGGTGATATTAAACTCTGATTCTGAATTCTGATTCTAAATATAAGCACAGAACGTTCCAAGCAGGAAAATGAATCTCAGGGTAGTATATGGCGACATCTATGTATTTTGATAAATTTACTTTGAACAATTCTCTACCTGAGCCAGGCAAATTCCACAAAACCTGTCCCCCGAGATAAGTTGCTGCATGAACCAGCAAAGTCTCCATGTTAAAATGGTCTTTTCAGACATCTTGGAACCTACAAGTGGAATGGAAGCAAATGATTCAGCATTGCAAGAACATCTAAGTCAGGAGAGGTGTTTATAACACGTCGTTTACTCAACAGGATGTGATGCTGGTATTACACAATCACTTCATTGCAGAAATATCCTGGGAACAACTCTCCTAAGTGCAGTGAAGCCTTGTTTGAAAAGAGATGCTGTATCTGAATAATTTACAACTGCAGTTGCCTGGGAAAGTGCCATTATTTATAAGATTGTTGTGAGCAAGATTAAGGTTTAATGCTCCTCTCCTGTAATGGGCAACACAGGATGTTAGGGGAACATTTTTTGGCATTATATTTTTGTATTAGTAATTTATAGTAATAGAGGTTGTCGTGTTCAGGAATCTGGCAGAGAGGAAGAAACTTTTACTGAATCGTTGAGTGTGGGTCTTCCTACTCCTGTACCACCTCCCTGTAGTAACGAGAAGAGGGCATGTCCCGGGGTGATTGGATGGCACCTCTGCTTGAAGATGTCCTTGACGTTGGAGAGGGTTGTGCCCACGATGGAGCTGCCCCTCTGCAGCCTCTTGCGATCCTGTCCATTTGCACCTTCGTACCAGGCGGTGATGCAACCAGTCGGGATGCTTATCGTTTACAGGCATTTGTAGTATAATTGCTGCTGGTAATGGATCTTGACGCTGAATTGCAAGGGACCACTTGTACTCTTGAAAATAAGTTGTGCATTAACTGCAATAAAAGCACCATTATTTAATGGCTAATACGAAGCGGCATGATTTTAAGGTGATTGGAGGAAGGTATACAATTAAGTTTTTTATACACACGTAGTCCCCGAGTTACGAACGTCTGACTTACGGACAACTCGTACTTATGAACTGAGGAAGGAGAACGCCGTCCGCCACTTTAAGTCAGATCGCGATGCCGTCCGCCATTTTAAGTCATTGCCGTTGACACTGTGTTGACTGCTTAACTTTGTATTTGGCTTAAATTTTTCTTAGTAAGGTTCACCCTGATCCCGCCCCAAGTTCCCGAGTTCGATCCAGTGACAGACCGCTCCTGTGCCGGCTTGATGTCGATCCAGTGACCCCCGTACCAACCGTGCCGGGTTGATGTCGATCCAGTGACCCCCGTACCAACCGTGCCGGGTTGATGTCGAGCTCGCAACTCGACCTTGTAAAAAAGGCACTGCCATCTCCGGTTTAAATTCCCACGCGGAATATTGTGGAGGATCAAATACCCAAACCCAGCACAGCCCCCACTTGTCCCATTTAGCCTGTCTCAGTGCGGTGGTCCTTAGGACCCAGCGGACCTCGGGAGCCGGCGCAGCTTGGGACCCGCTGCCCGCAGTGTTTCTGTTCCATTGACGGGAAGCGATCGCGATTGAAAATAAGGTGGAAATAATAAAGCGTTTGGAAAGAGGTGAAACGCGTTGTCATTGGAAAAGCGTTAGGCTACAGTTGGTCAACGATCAGAACAATTTTAAAGGATAACGGATAAAGTGAGAATAACGGCGCATGTGAAAGTCCCTGCCCCGATGGAAGCTACAATTACTACTAAGCAACGCAGTGGTTTAATTATTGGAATACATACGTTAAGTGTTTTATATGCATAGAAAGGTGAAATATATACTATATACTAAGACAAACGTTTGACTAACTGACGCTAAGTAATACTGGATGAACTTGTTCTGACTTACGTACAAATCTGACTTAAATACGGACTCAGGAACGGAACTCGTACGTAACCTGGGGACTGCCTGTATAGACTGGTGGGTACAAGCTGCCAAGGGTGGTGGTAGAGGCAGATACATTTGGGACATTTATCTTGGATAGGCACATGAATAACAGAAAAATGGGGGTCCATGTGGGAGGGAAGGGTTAGATTGAAAGGTTGGCACAACATGGTGGGCTGAAGGGCCTGTACTGTGCTGTAGGGTTCTGTATGCTATGTTTAAAAAGAGATTATTAAGCAATTATTTTGTTCTCCTTTACACTTGTGTACTGGAAATGACATTAAACAATCTTGAATCTCGAGATGCAGTTAGTTTCAGCTGGAGCTTCCACTGCAGACTGGATATTGTGACATGTTCTCCAGCTGAGAGGTAAATTATTAGCTTGGGTAAAGTTTGTGTGATGGAGCCACTCGTGCATTCAACTCTTTACCCCCCCCCTCCCCCCAACCAACACCATCGCATCTTGACTCATTTCACTGCAGATTCTATTCAGATGAGCTTTCATAAACCATTCAAGCAGTTTCACTGCTGGTGCAGGAATGGAAAAGCAATTCTGTGCAGTTTGGGTAACGTGGCTCGAAAGCTGGTGGTTCGTGTGGGGGAGGGAGGGGCAGATTTGGTTCTTAGCAACTTGAATCCGACCCACGTCTGCATCCTCGAGCAGCAGACTCTACATCCTAACTGAAGTTTTATTTCAGAGTTGTATCTTGACGTTGTGTCGTACCCGTACTTAATTTCTCTAAAACATTGCCCTCTCTCATTTTACCATCGGGAAGGAGGTACAGAAGCTCAGCGATTCAGGAACAGCTTCTGCTCTGCCATCCGATTTCTAAATGGGCATTGAACCCATGAACAGTACCTCACTACTTTTTTAAAATTTGTTTTTTGCACTACTTATCTTAATTTAACTATTTAACGTACATTTATATACTTTAATTCTGTTTTTTCTATATTTATCATGTGTTGTATTATAGAGCTGCTGTAAAGTTAACAAATTTCACGACATAATGGTGGTGATATTAAACCTGATTCTGACATTGTGAGTCAAGGCAGTACTGCAGTGTGTTTTAAAGGGGCTGGATTGTCCATACAGACCTGATGTCACACTTCGCAACAGATGCAAGCTAATCCTTTCTGTAAGCTGAGTCAGGGATTTTATCTTGAAGCTTAAAATTTACAAGCAAAAATTAATTTAATTTTGTAGTGGCACTGGAGCCGACACCAATCTGATTTGTGCTCTATTTTAACTTGGCCACAATGGTTTCCTCTTCGGAGGTAATGTAGGTTAGATGTATCGATAGATACTTTATTGATCTCAGAGGAAATTACAGTGTCACAGTAGCATTGCAAGTGCACAGGTATACAAACGTTAGAGGTAAGAAATTTAAAAAAAAAGTTTCCTCAAATAGTGTTTACAGGAAGGGATCATCGTTTCCCTGGCTATAGGTTGACTCATTATACAGCCTCATGGCCGAGGGTAAGAATGACCTCATATAGAGCTGTTTGGAGCAGCACAATTGTCTTAGTCTATTACTAAAAGTGCTCCTCTGTTCAGCCAAGGTGGCATGCAGAGGGTGAGAAACATTGTCCAGGATTTTCTGTAGAATCCTTTGTTTCACTACAGCCTCCAGTGTATCCAGTTTGACTCCTATAATAGAGCCAACCTCTCTAATCAGTTCATTGAGCCTGTTGACATTACCCGTGTTGATGCCATTGCCCCACCATATAAAAGATTGTACTGGCGACAACAGACTGGTAGAATGTGTGAAGGAGAGGCCTGCACACTCCAATGGAACTCCGTCTCCTCAGGAAGTAGAGGCAACTCCGGCCTTCTTGTACACAGCCTCTGTGTTGGTGCTTCACTCAAGTCTGTCATCCAGGTGCACCCCCAGGTACTTGTAGGTCCTCACCACATCCACGTCCTCACCATTGAGTGTAGGAGGGAGCAGTGCAGGCTTAGTCTTTCTGAAGTCCATCACCATCTCCTTTGTCAAATGGTGCAAGCTGAATCATCTGCAGCTCAACATCAGTAAGACAAAGGCCTCCACCAGGGCCCTGTATTCATCCTCCCGTCCTCCCTTTATACACCCAACTATTGCTGAGTCATCAGAGAATTTCTGCAGATGACATGACTCAGTGTTGTATCTAAAATCTGAAGTATACAGAGTAAATATTGAAGGCTATAATGAAATACAGTGCAACAAAGAAAATCTTTCACGTTTCGTAAATTTTTGCTCACCTGTCATTATTACAAATCCACTGTCAATAAAGGCTTTCTAGATAATTTCACATCCAGGTGAAAGGTATGTCTTAATCTTCATTAGATCATCCAGATCAGTGTATTGGGTACAAAAGATGGGATATTATGTTGAAGTAAAATAAGACGTTTGTGAGGCCTAATTTGGAGTGCCTACCTGCAGGAAAGATGTAAACAAGGTTGAAAGATTGCAGAGAAAATTTACAAGTGTGTTGCCAGGTCTGGAGGACCTGAGTGATAAGGAAAGGTTGAACAGGTTAGGTCTGTATTCTTTAGAACACAGAAAATTGAGAGGAGATTTGATGGAGGGGTATAGACTGGGTAAATGCAGGCTTTTTCCTATTAAGGTTGGGTGGGATTACAACCTGAGGTTAAGGGTGAAAGGTGAGAAGTTTAAGGGGAACATGAGGGGAAACTTCTTCACTCAGGGTTTTGAGAGTGTGGAATGAGCTACCAGCACAAGTGGTACATGTAAGCTTGATTTCAACATTTAAGAGAAGTTTGGATAGGTACATAGATAGTAGGGATAGATGGAGGGCTAAGGTCCCGGTGCAAGTCTTTGGGAATAGGCAGCTTAAATGGTTTAGACATGGACTAGATAGGCCAAAGGGCCTGTTTCTATGCTGTACTTCTTTATGACTCCAGGATTCTATAAATGTTCCATTTCCAGTCAAATATGCATTTGATAGAATTCATAAGACTGAATCCACGTTCGCAGTTAGCACTAGAAGCTGGGTTCTAGCTGTGCAGCAACGAAGGCTGTGTGCGCGTGAGCATTCCAGTTTCTGCGCGGCCTAGAGGGAGCAGAGGTGTTCACTGTACATCAATGTGTGGGTGCATATGAGCTGTTCAGAATCGGAATCGAGATTGTTTTCGGTGAGCGCGTTAGAGCACAAGACATTAAAATTACTATAAATTGCAAAACCAGTATGAGAGAAGGAAAAATGAGGTGGTGGTCATCTCGCTAGTGGGAGAGCAACAAACAAACAATGGGATGTCTGCTGTGAAATGAGGGTCCAGTCATTGAAGACCGAGTTAGTCATAGAGTACTACTGCCCAGAAAGTCCCTCTGGCGCTTCCAGTTCATGCTGCAACTATTTTCATAGTCCTATTGACCTGCAGTTGGGTCATAGACCAACATATCTCCTCCCTCCCCCCCCCCCCCCCTAGCCATGCACTTACTCACATTTCCAAGGTGCTTGGAAACTTGAAGAGACAGACTATTGAGCAGGGGTTCCTAATCTTTTCTATGCCATCGAAAAATACCATTAAGCAAGGGGTCTGCGGGCCCCAGTTTGGGAAGCCCTGCTGGAGAAATCTGGAGTTAAGCACACAAGACATCGGGACTGATGAAGGGCCTTGACCCAAAAGGTCGACACACATAAAATGCTGGAGGAACTCAGCAGGTCAGGCAGCATCTGTGGAAATGAACAGACAGTCGACCTTTTGGGCCAAGAGCCTTCATCAGACAGTGTTCCGATGAAGCATCTCAAGCCAAAACATCGACTGTTTATTCGTTTCCATAGATGCTGCCTGACCTGCTGAGGTCCTCCAGCATTTTGTGAGTGGGTGTGTGTGTGCGCGCGCTTGTTTGTGTCTTTGTTTCTTTGGATTTCCAGCTGCCTGACCAACTGAGTTCCTTCTACATTTTGTGCAGAAGTTTTTCCTTTTGGAGGGTGGTGAATCTCTGGAATTCTCTGCCCCTGAGGGAGGTGGAGGTCAGATCATTTAGGTATGTTAAAGGTAGGAATAGACCAATGTTTGAGATAAAGGAATTGAAGGCTCTGGGGAACAGGCATGGAAGAGGAGCTCAGCCCGGTGTTGATTGTTTATGATAGGGCAGTTTTGAGTGCGTTATAGCCTGTTCCAGCTGCTATTTTCTATAAAGGTTTGGGCTGTGTATGGATTCAGAACTGTTGCAAAGTTAACAGGTCTCTGAAGTGAAGTAGCACCCACTCCTTTGTTCAAATTTGATTGTCGTTCAGCCGTACGTGTATATAGCCAACTGAAACCTCGTTGCTCAGGGGCCAAGGTGCAAAACACAGTACATACAGTCAGACAGTAAATGTAGTTAGAATAGCACATAGCAATATTAGCACAATTCCCTGCATGGTATGGCCTGTAGATTGATGGTGCATGGGATGTTGTCCTGGAGCCATGTTTCTGCAAGAACAAGCACGCAGCAGTCCCAAATCTCCCGCAGACAAAGGCAATCTAAGCTTGTTTTCCAGTGAGTGAAATTACTCTCAAGATCCCCAGTTCAAATACATCTCGCTGCCACTTTTGATCAATTAAAGGTGACTAATAAATGATGGCTTTCTGGTAACACCTACCTCAGATCAGTCGATTAAAAATTAAATGAGAACAATGCTTTGTGAGTATGTGTGTACAGTACACAAGTTTTAGGCAATCTATAGCTAGGGTGTGTAAGACCTCTGCACAGTGCTGTATTTGTCATCGTGTAGTGGAGAGCGAGTCTGTAAATCTGGTCGGAGCAAAATATGTTGGGAATGGGCTGGCAGAGAAAAAGTGTCAGAGGCAGGGGGTGGCACAGGTGCCAACATGTCCAGCCCCGATACACCAGGCGAGGTGATTTGATTCCAAACAATTGCTTTATTGATCATTACAGAATGTCTCTCTGATGCTTCCCACTCCCTTCCCCTTTTCCCAATCATGATTTCCCTCTTCCTGACCCCTTCCCACTGTACAAGTCCACAATAGAGACCCATCAGGTTTATCATCACCCGCATATGCCATTGAATTATTTTTTTTGGAGCAGTACAGTGCAATACATAAAGTTACTACAGGACTGTGGAAAAAGCCTTGGGCACCCTAGAGATAGATATAGTTAAAATATGTGCCTAAGACAGTACTGTATATATAAGTTTGGTGCTGAGTACTGTGCCTGTATGAATTGTGTTTTGTAGTGATTTCTCTATCATTTGGAAAACTGAGTGCTGCCACTTTGTCAATCTCTCATGGTTTACTCTTGGCAGCAGCAGACACTTTACCCTTAAGTTTGGACTTGGTGTGGACTCATTGAGCAAAAATGGGTTTTGATTTCACCGGTTATGCCATCCATTTTACCAGTCGTGTGCCATCTTGCCTTCAGCGCTGAGGCCCTCCCTGGGAGTTGGAGGCCTGTGAGAGCGAGCGAGCAGCAGGGTGGGAAGGCTTTTGTTTTGCTGTTACTGTTGTTGTTGCTTGTGTTGTTCTGAATATCGTGGGAATGCTGTGTTGGTGATGGAGTGTGTGGGGACACTTGCAGACTGCCTCCAGCCCATCCTTAGTCTGTGTGTTAACGCAAATGACTCATTTCACTGTGTTTCAGTGTTCAGTTTGTGATAAATAAATGAATCTGAATTTGAACTCCGTCTGTCTCCAGCTTGATTTATTGCCCCAGTTAATTGAAAGAGAAAAAATTCCCATGCATTATTTCTAAAAACATTTTTGCTTCCTTTTTTAAAATAAAAATGCACTTAATCGGCTATTTTCCCATGAATAGTTCATCTAAAGAACAGAGCAGGAATGTGATTTAAGTTCAGAGGGATTGCACCATCCATCCCAAAGCAGTCAAAGGGATTGGGACTATATCTAACACCTTCATCTTTCACTCTACAGTTACACAGTGAGGCCTTCTGTACTTTGGGGTTGACGATGGATGTTGTGTCCAGTCTGTGAAACATGAAATCCAGGGCAATGCAATATGGAGAGTAGGCTCTCCCACTCCACACAGCCGATGGGTCCAAAGGACCGATACAGTTTCGCACCAGTGGCATTGTAGGAGTTGCTAGTGTGTGTTGAACTCAATGTAGGACTGCCTGAGAAGATCTAGCTCCAAATTTTTCCTCAAGTTTTACTCCCAAAATCTCCCCCATAAGTGGGTATAACCACAAGACAGTGGAAGTTTGAGATCAGAGTTTTCCTTCTAGCTGAGCTGCCAACAACACCTGACGAGCTCCATCTGCCTAAAGTGCCTGTAGCCCACTTTTGCCCCTTCTGCCAGTAGAAACGGTTCTGCCAGGCTTAGTGGCTGAGCCACACGTGAAGGCAGGAGATGGACTTGGTTGTCAGAGGCTGTTTGAGAAGCGTGTCATTGGGAGCATTTTCTGGGTTGTGGGAACCCCCTGGTCACAACAGCCTTAAGGAATCAATTACACAGTGGTTGGAGTATTTATCATCTGCCAAATGTGTTGTAGTTATTTGTCTCGGCTGTCTATTTGCCTAGATCATAGAAAGGATGTGGAGGTATCAGAGAGGGTGCAGAGGAGTTTCACCAGGATGGTGCCTGGATTAGAGAGTATTAGCGATAAAGAGAGTTTAGACAAACTGAGGCTGTTCTGGAGTATTGGAGGCTGAGACTGATTAAAAACATTTTATGAGACTTGGGGTAGACGGTCAGTATCTCCTTAGCATTGTTGAAATACCTCATGCTAGAGGGTATAGGTTTGAGATGAGAGGGGAGATTTTAAAAGGAGATGTGTGGGGCAATTACATTATTCACAGAGTAGTAGATGCCTGGGATGGACTTGATGGTGGTGTTTAGGGGCATTTAGATATGCACATAAACGTGTGGGGAATGGAGATCTATAGGTTATGTGTGGGGTGACTGTTTAATTTGGTATCACCACTGGCTTGGACACAAGGGCCTGAGCTGTACTATACAACATGACCTCTCCCATCAAGGAGCTTAAGTAATCCCTACTCGGCTAATCAAATCCTCTTGAACTAAAGAAACTTGGGCCTTGTATCTAAACAAGCATTGGAGAAGGTCCAGAGGAGGGTTAATGAAAGGGTTAATAGAGCAACATTTGATGGCTTTGGGCCTGTACTCGGAGGTTAGAAGAGTGAGAGGGCATCTCATTGAGCCCTACTGAATATTGAAAGTCTCAGACAGAGTGGATGTGGAGAGCATGTTTCCGATGGTGGGAGAGTGCAAGACCAGAGAGTATAGCCTCAGAATACAACGATGTCCTTATAGAACAGATGAGGAATTTCTTCAGCTGGAAGGTGGTGAATCTGTGGAATTCATTACTACAGACAACTGGAGGCCATGTCATTGAAATCTATTGAATACTGTAAGACCTAGACAGAGTGGATGTAGGGGGAACATTTTCTACAGTGGGAGAGTCTACATTCAGGGAGCACAGCCTCAGAATATAAGGATATCCCTTAGAACAAAAAAGAGGAGGAATTTTTTAGCCAAAGATTGGTGAATCAGTAGAATTCATTGCTACAGATGGCTGTGGAGGCCAAGTTATTGGGTATATTTAAAGTGGAAGTTGATAGGTTCTTGATTAGTAAGGGTGTCAAAAGTTAGGGGGAGAAAGCAGGAGAATGGGGTTGAGAGAGATAATAAATCAGCCATGATGGAATGGTGGAACAGACTTTATCGTGTCACATTGCCCAATTGTACTCCTATGTCTTAAACCACTCAATGTTTTAGGAACATCTTCTCTGCCGTCAGCTATCTAGTCCACAAATCCATGAGCACTTCCTAATTTTTTTGCTTGCGTTTTGGACTTTTTAAAATTTCTTTTTATAACTTAATGTTTTGCGTATTGCACTGTATTGCTGCATCAAAAGAACAGATTGCATGACCTACACTCAGTGGCCACTTTATTAAGTACACCTGTACGCCTTGCTAATGCAAATATCTAATCAGTGCAGAAAAGCATGCAGACATGGTCAAGAGATTCAGTTGTTGCTCAGACCAAAGGTCAGAATGAGGAAGGTATGTGATCAACATGACTTTGACCCTAGAATGATTGGTGTCAGACGAGGTGGTTTGAGTATCTCAAATTGCTGATCTCCTGGGATTTTCACACAAAAGTCCCTAGAGTTTACCGAGAACGATGCAAATCCATTGAGCGAGCGGCAGTTCACTGGGTGAAAACACCTTGTTAATGAGAGAGGTCTGAGGAGAATGGCCAGACTGATTCAAGCTGATGGGAAGGTGAGTCGAATAGCCACACATTACAACAGCGGTGTTCAGAAGAGCATCTCTGTATGTGACAACATGTCGAACCTTGGAGTGGATGGGCTACAGCAGCAGAAGACCATGAGCACACACTCAATTGCCACTTCATTAGGTAAAGGATGTACTGGCCACTGAGTGTATGTTAGTGATAATAAACCTCATTATGAGCTTCATTATTTTATGGAAGCAATTGAGCTACATATTTGTAACTTTAGAGTTTGAGTATTGCCAAAGGAACTGAGCAGTGAGAGCAAGGACAGTTTGTAGCACATAAAGTTTCGGAATCAGTTCTGTAACCAGCTAGGCACCGAATCGTGAAGCTGTAATTCGGTCTATTGACCGTGCTTCCACTTTGGCAGAGTCTTGCTTACGCTGTGGCCTCTTCACTGCTACAAATGGTGATGCGCCATTCTGACGTCTCTCGCACGCCCATGTGAATAGCCTTTTCCTGCGCACAATATTGCAAGTGTCTAATGGGATCAAACGGCCGCCTACCTCAGCTTTATATTCCGTATACCTGAGCCTGAAGATTCAGAAACAGCTTCTTCCCCTCCGTTCATGGACGATAATAAACAATGCCTTATTTTTCCTCATTTTTGCAGAATATAGTTTTGTTATTGATCAGTCAGATTTCTGAATGGCTTATGACACTACTGTTCCTAGCATTTGCACTGCTTGTTTATGTTTGTTATTTATAATAATTTTATCCCTTTGCGCTGTACCATAATTGCAAAATTGGATATTTTATTTATTTAATTTAATTATTTTTATTTTAGAGATACAGCATGGAACAGGCCCTTCTGACCATTCAAACAGTGCTGCCCAGAAAGCCCGGACAACCCGGATTTAATCCTAACCTAATCACGGGACAATTTGCAATGACCAATTAATCTAACCGATACATTTTTGGACTGTGGGAGGAAACTGGAGCCTCTGGAGGATGCCCGTGCATTCCACTGAGGAGACGTGCAGAGCGTGCTTACAGGGACACTGGGATAGGACTGCGAACTCCAACTCCCTGAGCTGTAGTTGTGTCACACCAATCGCTACGCTCCTGTGATGCCTACATTTTATTTAAGGCAGAGAATTATTGGTTGTAAGGGTGTCAAGAGTTACAGGAAAAAGGCAGGAGAATAAGGTTGGGAGGAATAATAATAATTCAGCCATGATCGAATGACAGAGCAAACTTGATGGGCTGAATGGCCTAGTTCTACTCTGATGGAAAAACAACAAATCATGCCGTTGAATTTGATGATCAATCTGATTCTGATATTACCAGTGTGCCTTGAAGCACATGCCACCTCTAAATTCTTCAATATGGGGTAAGGGTTTTCCTGGCAAGTCCACCTTTAGTTGACTTCGGGTATTTGGTGATCCACTGCCTTGTACTCAATGCTGCTGAAGATGGGAGGTTTATATTTTACATCTGAAGCCTGGTCTTGGCTGGGTCAGTCCAGCATTGATTTTCCCATATCTAATTACCTGGGAGAAGGTGGTGGCGAGCAGCTACCTTGAACCACTACAGTTCTTCTCCCATTTGTAGGTTTAGGCAGGAACCTCCGGGCATTAGACCCAGTGGTGTTGAAGGACTGGCCAGGTATTTCCCAGTTGGGACGATGTCTAACTTGCAGCTGGCTGTGTACACATACACCTGTGCTTCTTCCCCATGACAGTGGAGTTTACAGGTTTGGAAGGGGCTGTGGAGTAACCTGCTAGGAAAAACTACAGCCCATAATTTTCAGAGTTGTGTGCATGGCAACCAGCTTCCCCTCAATGGATGCCGTCTAGACCTCTCACTGCCTCAGTAAAGCAGTCAGCATAATCAAAGATACCATCCACCCTGGATATTCTCTGTTCTCCCCTCTCCCATCTGGCAGAAGGTACAAAAGCTTGAAAGCACATACCACCATGTTCAAGGACAGCCTCTATCCCACTGTATACACAACTATTGAGTAGTCCCCTAATACTTTCAGATGGACTCTGTCTCGGTGTGATCTTGTTCATTATTGTCTACCTGCACTGCTCTTTGCAATGGTACACTTTATTCTGCATTGTTAGTGTTAGATAGATAGATAGATAGATACTTTATTCATCCCCATGGGGAAATTCAACATTTTTTCCAATGTCCCATACACTTGTTGTAGCAAAAACTCATTACATACAATACTTAACTCAGTAATAATATGATATGCATCTAAATCACTAACTCAAAAAGCATTAATAATAGCTTTAAAAAAAAGTACTTAAGTCCTGGCAGTTGAATTGTAAAGCCTAATGGCATTGGGGAGTATTGACCTCTTCATCCTGTCTGAGGAGCATTGCATCGACAGTAACCTGTCGCTGAAACTGCTTCTCTGTCTCTGGATGGTGCTATGTAGAGGATGTTCAGGGTTTTCCATAATTGACCGTAGCCTACTCAGCGCCCTTCGCTCAGCTACCGATGTTAAACTCTCCAGTACTTTGCCCACGACAGAGCCCGCCTTCCTTATCAGCTTATTAAGACGTGAGGCGTACCCTGTTCTACCTCTGCACAATATGCAAGACAAGCTTTTCACTGTACCTCAGTAAAGTGATGATAATCCATTCCAGTGTGTTTTTGAAGGTGGGGTCACTTCAGCTTCTGTGAGCCGAGGGTGAAGGGGAAGGGCCCTATGGACTCATTGGGCTATCTGTGATCACTGACATGGATTCTAATACTTGACCATCAATTTCTATGCAGTTAAGATTTGTGTCATAGATGGCTGAACGACATTCTCTGTATTTACCCTGAAACAAAAGGCTGGCTTTCTGTTTTCTATCAACTGTGCCTTCCAGGTTATTCGTGTTGAGATGAGAGCAGCTGTTTGCAGAGGAGCGATACCTGCAGGTTTACCTCTGAGGTACTGGCCATCCTGACTGGGAACTGTCAGAACTCCTCCATTGTAGGGTGGTCAAAAGCCCAGAGCAGTCAACTCAACAGTGCTGCAGGGGTGCCTTCACCGTGTGGAGTGGCCTAACGTTAACACAGTCATTCACTGTTACCTCCATGAAATCAATTCGTGTTGGCTCTACTGGTGCTCAGTCTACTGGAGATTTATAGTCATAAAGCACCACAGCACAGAAACAGGCCATTCAGCCCATCTAATCCACGCTGACCTGTTATTCTGCCTAGTCCTTATCTCACTCATCCATGGGTTTATCTAAAATTTCTCTTGTGCTGCAGTCAATCCTGCATCTACCACTGGCAGCTTGTTCCACACTCTCACCACTCTCAGAAGTTCCCCTTAAATATTTCACCTTTTACTTTTACGCTATCTCTAGTTCTAGTCTCACCCATCCCCAGAACGCCGGTTTGCATTTGTTGTTGATTGGTTAAGTGATACAGAAGTAGATTGCCCATCCTTTCTTCTGCGCAGATACTGCTGCTGCCCAGGTTGGGTCCCAGCTGGGTTTGAACTCAGGATCATCTGCATTGAAGTCCGGTGCTGATGCCACTGCACCACCAGCCGGCCCTATCTACACCCCTCTCAATTTTGTATACCTCAATCAGATCTCTCCTAAACATTCTCCTATGCTCTTGGGAAAGGTTGGTGGTGGTGTGGAAAGTGGAGAGGATTGTCGAAGATTGCAGAGAGACATTGATAGGATGCAGAAGTGGGCTGAGAAGTGGCAGATGGAGTTCAACCCGGAGAAGTGTGAGGTGGTACACTTTGGAAGGACAAACTCCAAGGCAGAGTACAAAGTAAATGGCAGGATACTTGGTAGTGTGGAGGAGCAGAGGGATCTGGGGGTACATGTCCACAGATCCCTGAAAGTTGCCTCACAGGTAGATAGGGTAGTTAAGAAAGCTTATGGGGTGTTAGCTTTCATAAGTCGAGGGATAGAGTTTATGAGTCGCAGGGTAATGATGCAGCTCTATAAAACTCTGGTTAGGCCATACTTGGAGTAGTGTGTCCAGTTCTGGTTGCCTCACTATAGGAAGGATGTGGAAGCATTGGAAAGGGTACAGAAGAGATTTACCAGGATGCTGCCTGGATTAGAGAGTATGGATTATGATCAGAGATTAAGAGAGCTAGGGCTTTACTCTTTGGAGAGAAGGAGGATGAGAGGAGACTTGATAGAGGTATACAAGATATTAAGAGGAAGAGATAGAGTGGACAGCCAGCACCTCTTCCCCAGGGCACCACTGCTCAATACAAGAGGACATGGCTTTAAGGTAAGGGGAGGGAAGTTCAAGGGGGATATTAGAGGAAGGTTTTTTACTCAGAGAGTGGTTGGTGCACACAGCCTGAGTCAGTGGTGGAACCAGATACACTAGTGAAGTTTTAAGAGATTACTAGACAGGTATATGGAGGAATTTAAGGTGGGGGGATATATGAGAGGCAGGGTTTAAGAGTTGGCACAACATTGTGGGCCGAAGGGCCTGTACTGTGCTGTTCTATGAATAGAACTGTAACCTATTAAACCTTTACCGTATAAACTCAGGTCTTCACATCCCAGAAACATCCTTGTACATTTTCTCTTTACTCTCTCAATCTTACAGATATCTCTCCCATGGGTGTGATCATTAATAGTCTAGATTTTTATGTGGAGTTGATCAGAATGGCTGTTTCTAGATTAAAAGATGGAACTTCAACACATTTACCATCTCAAGTGATCTGATTGTTGGGGGATGTGTGTGGCATATAAAAAAATATCTGGGGAAATTTGCATTTAGCTAGTTTTAATGTGAGGCGTGGTTGAGGTAATCCACCGTTAAGCTCAGAAGTGCAGAATGTTCTGTTCTAAGATGTTAGAGCAATTTTTATTTTTATTTTCATGCCACTTAAAGTACTTGTCATATTTCTGAGGGGGAAAATATAATCACTATTTTGGATGACATGTATGCCAGCAGTGTACCTGTTGTTACATGCAGTACTTGGGTGATCAAAGCATGGCAAAGTGAACACTGACTTTCTTTTTAATTGGGGTTAGTTATTTTTTAACCAAGACAGCATTTAGTAGTGGGGACAGTCATAGTTTTTTCCCCCCTTGTTTGCCTCAGTCTGCATGGGAAAGGTTTTTGATGAGCTGTTGGGTTGGGGTTGGTTTTTGCAATTGACCTGTTAAACATAGGAGCATGATTACGTCGTTTCGTCCGTTGAGCTAATCGTGAGTGATTTATTTTCCCCCTCAAACCCATTCTCCTGCCTTTTCTGTAACCTTTGCCCTTACTAATCAAGAACCCATCAACCTCTGCTGTAAATGTCTTGGCCTTGGCATTGAATTCCATGGATTCGCCACCCTCTGGCTAAAGGGGCATCTCTGTTCCAAAGGGGCATCCTTCCATTCTGAGGCCGTGCCCTCCGGTGCTTTATACCCCACTATAGGAAGCATCCTCTCTACATCTACTCTACATAGGCCTTTCAATATTCGGCAGGCTTCAACGAGATCCGTTTCAGATTTATTTAACACATTTACATCAAAACATGCCATGAAATTTGTTGTTTGTGTTAACAACCAACGCACCTCGGAATGTGCTGAGGGGGCAGCCCGGAAGTGTTGCCACGCATTCTGGCAGCAGTATAGCATGCCCACAATGCTCAGCAGAACAACATAGAGCACAACAAGCAACAAAAACAACAGCAAAACCAGCTCCTTTCCTCCCTCCCACCCTCACTCGCGGGCAGCCCTCCGGCCTCCAGCCATTGGACTTCAACCTCAGGCTTTCGTTTTCCAGATGAGCTGCGGTTTTCATCGAGATCTTGGCTCAGGCTTAGTTGTAGTACAGGTGCAGAGCCATGTTATGTTAACCCTTTCATTCTCGGGGTCATTCTCAAAAACCTCTGGACCCTCTCCAATGCCAGCATATCCTTTCCTGTATATGGAGTTAATGAAAGGGTGACAGTA
This sequence comes from Hemitrygon akajei, assembly GCF_048418815.1. NCBI lineage: Eukaryota > Metazoa > Chordata > Chondrichthyes > Myliobatiformes > Dasyatidae > Hemitrygon > Hemitrygon akajei. The sequence goes on along the minus strand of NC_133150.1, from coordinate 45,632,636 downwards.
ACTATTTACTAGTGATGGTGGTGTGTGACTGAGTGGAGCTTACCACGGTGGGGGGGGGGGGGGGTGGGTTCAATATCTTCATTGTTTTGTATCCTCTCAAGATGGGTTACATTCCATAAATCTTAACTATTTTGGCCGCTGAAACTTAACAGTCCACTTATCAGTCACACCTGTCTCTTTGATCGCATAGTTGTGTTGTGGTCAGCAAGCAACCTTCATTTCCCAGATGTTAGCTATGTTTATCCTAGGCTGTCTTTTGACTTGTATTTGTAGAAATAACTGTTTGATTCTGTCCACCACCCGCACCACTTTGAGTCATGGCATGATGTTAGCTTCTTCACTTTTTAAAAGACTACAGCATGGTAGAGCTAAGCTTCAGGGGTACTCAACCTGGAGTCTACAAATCCCTCGGTTAATGGTATGATTCCATGGCATAGAAAAAGTTGGGAATCCCTGTGCTACATAAACATCAGCCATGGAATGTCAGGGCCTCAGGCAAGGCCAGCTTTTATGGCCTGACTAATTGCCTTGGAAGGAGTGGTTTTAAAGAGTCAACCCTGTTCTGGAATTCCACACCAGCTAGACCAAATCAGTCCCGATACAGGGACTCACTTCCAAGGACTCTACAACTCAATCTCAGTTTTTTTTATTTAACTTGCAGTTTGTCTTTTGCACATTGGTTGTTTGCCAGTCTTTGTGTATAGTTTTTCATTGATTTCTTTGTTCTACTGTGAATACTTAGACGTGAGGTAGTACAGTGTATTCAGGTTAATTGGGCCATTGGTTAATTGGGGTTGCTGCTTATTTGGGACAACTCTAACAAAAAAGCTAATCGAGAGCGTAGTCGTGATTCCCTTTGTTTATTTGGGACACCATGCCACTTGGTTTCTCACAAGCATCGGTTGCATACACTGCTTAAAGCGAACAGTTTATAAATAGTGTCAGTTGCGTGTGTTTCTGTTCAAAAGCAGCGACTTTTATCACTGATAGCTGGCGCAAAATAAGCAGTAAGACAATTCAGAACGTTTTCCCCATTGCAGTTTCAAACATTCAGGCATGGCGTTGAAATGATTTCACTACTTCAAGAAAGAAACTACGGAGAATTTGATGGTATCGACAATCATCGTGAATGTTACAGTGAAAATGAGGATTTGGAGGACGCAATCGTTGAAGCATTATATGAAGGCAGTGCATTGTCTGCACATCTCGAGGAGAGCTTCTATCCTGCTGTTATATTGAACAGTCCCCAGTACGATAAGATGGACTCTTGACCTCACAATCTACTTCGTTATGGTATTGCAGCTTAATGTCTGCACTGCACTTACTCTAATTATAACGCTTTATTCCGCATTGTTATTGTTTTGCCTTGTACTACCTCATGTAATGAAACAATCTGCATGGATGACATGCAAAACAATTTTTTTCCACCCTACTTCAGTACACGTGACAACAATAAACCGATTTCCAATAACACGGTCTGACCAGGTTTGGAGACCAGTGGAGTTAAAACCTGCATGCCACCAAACCCCTCAAACATGAGGCAGACTACAATGTCTGTATGGATTCTTTCTAAGCACTTAACTTTTATTAAGTGGCTGAAGAAATAGTGCAAAAAGGGGAATAGTAAGGTTGTGTTCAGGGGTTTGGGTGGCACGGTAGCGTAGTGGTTGGCACAACGCTTTACAGTACCGGCGACCCAGGTTCAATCCCCACCGCTGCCTGTGAGGACTTTGTATATTTTCCCCGTGACGTCATGGGTTTCCTCCCACAGTCCAAAGACCAAATTTAGTAGGTTAATTGGTCATTGTAAGTTCTCCCATGATTAGGCTTGGCAGCATGCCTCGAGGGATGGGAAGGGCCTACTCCAGGCTATATCTCAATAAATAAATAAACTCCAAATCTGGTTTATTATCACTGACTTAAGTCATGAGATTTGCAATTTGGTTGCAGCAGTACAGTGAAATACATAAAATATATACTCTGTATTGAAATTTGATAATTGGTATAGGAATATGAAATTCGGTCAATGTAATGTCAAGTTTATTATTTTATGGCCAAGTACAGAGAGGCTTATACATTATTATTGTCAAGTCAAGTCACTTTTATTGTCATTTCGACCATAACTGCTATGTACAGTACATAGTAAAAATGAGACAATGTTTTTCTGGACCATGGTGTTACATGACACAGTACAAAAACTAGACTGATCTACGTAAAAAACAACACAGGAAAAAAAACAACCACTACACTAGACTAGAGACCTACCCAGGACTGCATAAAGTGCACAAAACAGTGCAAGTATTACAATAAATAATAAACTGGACAATAGGGCAAGGTGTCAGTCCAGGCTCTGGGTATTGAGGAGTTTGATAGCTTGGGGGAAGAAACTGTTATGTAGTCTGGTTGTGAGAGCCCAAATGCTTTGGTGCCTTTTCCCAGACGGCAGGAGGGAGAAGAGTTTGTATGAGGAGTGCGTGAGGTGCTTCATAATGCTGTTTGCTTTGTGGATGCAGCGTGTAGTGTAAATGTCCGTGATGGCGGGAAGAGAGACCCCGATGATCTTCTCAGCTGACCTCACTATCCGCTGCAGGGTCTTGTAATCCGAGATGGTGCAATTTCCGAACCAGGCAATGATGCAGCTGCTCAGGATACTCTGAATACAACCCCTGTAGAATGTGATGAGGATGGGGGGTGGGAGATGAACTTTCCTCAGCCTTCGCAGAAAGTAGAGACGCTGCTGGGCTTTCTTTGCTATGGAGCTGGCGTTGAGGGACCAGGTGAGATTCTCCACCAGGTGAACACCAAGAAATTTGGTGCTCTTAACAATCTCTACTGAGGAGCTGTCGATGTTCAGCGGGGAGTGGTTGCTCTGTGCCTCAAGGTGGAGTGAATGTGCAGTGAAAACTTGTTTTAAAATACCATGCATACAGATCATTTTGTTACAATGGTGATTTGTGGTAATACAAGCTATAGTAGTAACAGAATGCAGAATGAAGTGTTACAGTGCAGAGAATCAGAATCTGGTTTATCAGTGACGTACAGTAGGTCTTGAAGTTTTGTGGTAACAGTACAGTGCAATACATAAAAGCACTATAACTTAGGATAAAATAAAAAAATCTAAGTTGTGCAAAATAGTGAGGTAAAGTTCTTGGGTTCATGGGTTGTCTGATGGCAGAGGGGGCGAAGCTGTCCCTAAAATGTTGGGTGGGGGGCTGTGTCTTCAGGCTCCTGATGGGAATGTGAAGAGGGCATGTCCTGGATGGTGTGGGTCCTTAATGGTGGGTACCATCTTGAGGCATCATCTTTGAAAGATATCTCTTAGAGGTGGAGAGATTAGTGCCCACGACGGAGCTGGCTCAGCTTTCCTCTCCAGTATTGCACCACGGAAACCTACTCGGGGTGGGGGGGGGGGGCGGATGCATGAAGAACTCCCCCACCACTGTCTACAGTGTCGGTTTGCATTTCTGCTCTGCTGGATCATCAGCATAAAGTTGATGCATTTTAATACTTTGATGCTAAAGAGAGAAAAACAGATTCTTCATTGGGGATCTTTCCTCTTCCTGAATTTTTCTGGTGCAGTGGGAACTGAAATCGTCCGCGATTAAGCAGTAATCACTGTTTCCGTAATTATCCTGGTAGATAATCAGCAAAATTGTGTTTGAGTCATTTTGTTATGGAATGTGAAAAAGTAAGTCCTTCCATTGCACAGCTGCTGCTTGGACAGTTTGTAGTAGGTTGTTCTGGCAATAGTTTTATTATGGAGGGAGGAATATTTGTATTTAGGCTTAATGTTAATTTTCGCATCTGGAGATTACTAAGAATACGTCTAAAAGTTTGCCCTTGTCAGACCAAATTTTAGTTTTGAAGTCAGGAAATTAAAATCGGAATTCTTTGTTTGAGTGCCCCTAATGATTCCATGGGAAAGCTGAGTACCAAGTATCTACTTTCTTAGAAGTTGTGCGGATTCAGCATGTCATCTAAAACTTTGAAGATTGCCTATAGGTGCATAGTGGGGAATTATCACGGCATCCTGTGGAAACACCGGCGCCCAAGAATGGAAAAGTCGACAGAAAGTGGGTGTTACGCTCCATTCCATCGTGGGCAAAGCTCACCCCGCCATTGTGCGCATCTGCACGGAGTGCTGCCACAAGCAAACAACATCCATCTTCAGCCATCTCCATTGTCCAGGCCATGCTCTCTTCTCACTGCTGCCATTGGGAAGGAGGCACAGGAGCCTTGGGTCCCACACCACCAGGTTCTGGAACAGCTATTGCCATATAACTTCACTCACCTCAACTCTGAACTGATACCACAATCTATGGAATCACTTCCAAGGACTCTACAACTCACTTTATTTATTTTTGCACATTGGTTGTTTGTTGGTCTTTGTAGTTTTTCATTGATTCTACTGTATTTCTCTGTTCTACTGTGAATGCCTGCAAGAAAATGAATCTCGAGGTAGTATATGGTGACATATGCGTACTATAATAAATTTACTTTGAACTTCTAAGCCCTGTTTTCCCTACTCTCTCGCTTCTCTGAAGGCTCTGCCTACTGCAGCGCTGTTCTGCCTTTCGTGTCTTGGTGCTGATGTATCCTGTTGGATGTCCGATGCTTGTCATGTTTGTACGCCCCATGCTTTGGGACCTTGGTTCTTGGTAATCTGACCAAGAAATTCCTCCGTGTTCATGTACCAGGAAGTGCACTCTCACAGATTTTAGAAGCATGGTGGAGGTCTGAGGCAAGACTGAAGAAGTAATCAGGATGAAACACGTAAATCTCTATAGTTTCAGAACGGGGTTTAACATCACCAGCACATTTCGTGAAATTAATTAACTTTGCGGCAGCAGTACATTGCAATACATGGTAATGTAGAGGAAAAACCGTAAATTACAGTCAGTGTGTTCACGTGTATCAACTAGTTAAGTAATGCAAAAACAGAAATAAAAAGCAGTGAGGTAGTGTTCACGGGTTCAATATCTATTCACAAATCAGATGGCAGAGGAGAAGAAGCTGTTCCTGAATCACTGAGTGTGTGCCTTTAGGCTTCTTTACCTCCTTCCTGATGTTAACAGTGAGAACAAGACATGTCCCAGGTGATGGCGGTCCTTAGTGAAGGACACTGCCTTTCTGAGGCACCGCTCCTTGAATATGTCCTGGATACTGCAAAGGCTAGTACCCATTATGGAGCTGACTGACTAAACAACTCTCCTTCGATCCTCTGCAGTAGTTGAGATGGCGATGCAGCCAGTCAGAACGCTCTCCATGAAACATCTGTAGAAATTCCAATGAGGGAAGTTTGTAATCAATGATTGAAGTTAGTTGTTATTCAACATCCCTTCCATTTCTTACCAGATTCCATGATCTTCAGCCCTTTGTCACCTCCCAATTTCCCTCTCCCATCTGACTGATCTGCCTATCTGTCTACACCTGGAACCACATCACATGCTGGTTCTTGCCCCACATCCACCACTCTTAATTCTTTTTCCTGATTAGCTGGATTGAAAAACTAGAGGTCAGATAAAGGTTCTTAGCCTGAGAAATCCACTTTCCAGTTCAAAGTTCAAAATAAATTCGTTATCAAATGTGTTACCATATACTACCTTGAGATTCATTTTCTTGCAGGCTTTCACAGTAGAACAGAAATACAGTAGAATCAGTGAAAATCTACACACAAAGACTGACAATGTGCAAAAGAAGACAAATTGTGCAAATAAATAACACTGGGAACATGAGTTGCAGAGTCATTGAAAATTAGTTTGGGCAGATTGTGTTCATCTATTATTGTGACTTGGATGAAGGTCAGACCCCGTTTTATGAGTAATTAATGCAGAAACCAGGTAATTGTAAGGATTCGCAAACTTTTCTTGCAACTGTATGTCACCATATCAAACCCTGAGATTCATTTTCTTGTGGGCATACTCAATAAATTTTTAATAGAATCAGTGAGGTAAGTGAAGTTTTCCACTCTGGTTCAGGATGGTTGAAGGGTAATAACTTCCTGGATATGTTGGTATAGGACCCAGTGTTCGACAGACACTGCCTGACCCATTGAGTTCTTCCAAAAGGTCATCCTTCGATTCGATCTTGCTTTGACTTCCCTTTTGTTACCAGGACCCTGCTCTGATGTTTATTCTACTCTGGTTGGTGTTCGTTATATTCATTCTCACTCCTCGTCTTGAGAAACTTGGTTTTGTAGAATTTCTTGCAAGCTTCAAGTTTTTGATCATGTGTTTGAGCATTGCACTCGTCACCTTGTCTGGTTTGAAAGCACATACCTTTTTTATGTGCTTGTGGGACGGTGGTTCAGAATCGGATTTAATATCACTGGCATACGTCATGAATTTTGTTATGTGGCAGCATAATAATTTATTTTTTTATTTATTGACATACAGAGCAAAAGTTGGCCATACCGGCTCCATGAGCCATCCTGCCCAGCAATCCCCCAATTTAATCCTAGCCTAATCATGAGACAATTAGCTTACCAACTGGTAGGTTTTTCAACTCTGGGAGGAAACCAGAGCACCCAGAGGAAACCCACGTGGTTCACAGGGAGAACATATAAACTCTTTACAAGCAGTGGTGGGAATTGAACCCCAGTCGCTGGTACTGTGAAGCAATAGACAATGGGTGCAGGAGTAGGCCATTCGGCTCTTCGAGCCAGCACCGCCATTCAATGTGATCATGGAATGGCGGTGCTAGCTCGAAGCGTTGGAAGCTTTGCGCTAACCACTGCGCCACCATATCGCCTCATAAAGCATTGTATAAAAACAGTAAATTACAGTAAGCAGGTAATGTAGATATAAAAAAAAGTTTAAATAAGAAGTATAAAAATATGGGTTTGATATCCATTCAGAAATATAGTGGCAGAGGGGAAGAAGCTGTTTCTGAATTGTTGAGTGTGTGCCTTCAGGTTCCTGTACCTCAGTGCTAAACTTGAAATGATCTGATTTTCAGCAGAAGACTTGAGATAAAGCAGGTGCTACCCAAAAGGTTTATCCAGCATCAAAATCAGATTTATTATGACTGAGGTGAAATTTGATGTCTTGGGACAGCTGTCCTAAATTGTCAACTGTATATTTCCCTCTATAAATTCTGCTGAACTGCTGAGTTCCTCCAACATTTTATGTATTGTCCTGATGTAATTAGAGTTCCCGGAACTCACTTACAAGGCGTCTTCATCTTATGTTCTCTATTTATTTATTATTATTATTTTCTATTGTATTTGCAGTTTGTTGTCTTTTGTCATTGGTTGTTGAGTGTCCTGTTGGTGACACACAGTGGTCTTTCATAGATTCTATTACATTTCTTGGATTTACTGAGAATACCCACAAATTGTGGCTGTTTGAACTGTTTAGAGGGCGGCACAGTTGTGTAGCGGTTGGCGTAACGCTTTTTACAGCGCCATCACCCGAGTTCAGTTCCGCTGCTGTCTGTAAGGAGTTTTTACGTTCTCCCCGTGACTGCGTGGGCTCCCTCTGGGTGCACCGGTTTCACCCACATTCCAAAGGCGTGCGCGCTAGTGAGGTAATTGGTCACATGGGTGTACTTGAGTGGCGTGGGCGCGTTGGGCCAGAAGGGCTTGCAGGTTTCCCCCGCTATTCGAAGGTAGAGCGTTCCTATGAAACCGTTTGTAAGCCGAAATGTCGTAAAGCGAACAAGCAATTATCATTAATTTATATGGGGGGAAATTTTTGATCATTCCCAGACCCGAAAAATAACCTTCCACATCATACCAAATAACACGAAACCTAAAATAACACGAACGTATAGTAAAAGGAATTATATAATAAATATACAGCCTATATAAAGTAGAAATATTGTATGTACAGTGTAATTTCACTTATCAGAATCGGGAAGAGCCAGCCAAAATTGAGTTGGAGAAAAAAATTGGCATGTACACACAACCGCACGTACACGCAACCGCATGTACACACCTACGCACACACACGCATGTGCACACAACTGCCCGCACAAGGCTTCACGGTCATGGTAGCCTTTCTCAGGGTAAACACATATAAAGCGGGCTTTTTTTAATCGTAAAAGCGAAAATCCTCTTTGGTTAGCGAAAACAGGTACTATTGTAGGTCTTTTGTAACAGCGAGCTGTCGTAAAGCGAATGTTCGGAAAAACGGGGGCCACCTGCGTTACCATGGTGATTCTCTATAACTTGTACAGCAATCTGTTATTGGTTTATTATTGTCACACGCACTGAGGTACAGTTAATATAAAACTAACTTTTGCCTGTCATCCATACAGATCGTTTCATTACATTGAGATAAAGGGAAAATTAATAGAATGCAAAATAAGGTGCTAGTTCGAGGAAAGTGCAATGCAAGTAGGTAATAAGGCCACCACGAGGTGGACTGTGAGGTCAAGAGTCCATCTTGTGGTTCAGTGGGATAGGAGCTATCCTTGTGCCTGGTGGCACATGATATCAGGCTTTCCCTGATGGAAGAGGGGAGAAGAGAGAATGACTGGGGTGAGTGCAGTCTTTGATTATGTTGACTGGTTTCTTGAAGCAGCGGGAAGTGTGTGAGGAAGTTGAGTCCTCTGTGACGGCGAGTGCCTAGTCCCTTGTGTGTTTGTGGTTCACTGCTTGTCGGAAGCTCGGGAGCCTTAATAGGCCTTTACAGGAATTAAAGCAACTGGCAGATCTACATCTTGTTTGCAGGGTCATGGGGAAATGTGCCCTGGGTTCCAGTGCTGTTTGGATTAAAGGCTGTTTCTGTACGACTTGGAATGCTCTAGTTTGGCATCCTGTCAGTCAGCAGCTCCTGTGTTTTTAAATCTGTAAACTGTAGTCATGAGGTTCCTGGACCAGCTTCACTCTCCTCGTGGCTGAACTGATTCCGCAGCGTATGGACTCTTTCAGGGATTCCACACCTCGTGTTCTTTGTATTATTGGTTTACTTATTTTCTGCTCTGTGCTCTGTTTGTCCTCTTTCACATATTGAACGTTTGCCGCTCTTTGTTGTTTATTTTGTGGATTCTATTATTCTTAAATGTATGTCACTATCCTATCTCCTTCCAGCCCGTTCCAGGAGCACACCCTTGTGTTGGCCACTGGGCTCCCCCCTCCCCGCACCTTTCTGTATGTTGGCCACTGGGCCCCTCTGCACCCATTTAAGATTTCTCCCTCTCTCCTTAATTGCATGACTTCTGCTATTAGACATTTCTACCTTGAGAAAACATTCTGGCTGTATCTATGTGTCTCGTAATTTTACAGCTTTCCTCTCCTTCAAGATTCCTCCTCCAGCCCCTTGCCTTCTCTATCAACTTCCAGCTTCTCACTTCGTTCTCTCTCCCGCACCCCCCCCCCCCCCACTCGCCCATCTTCCCCTGCATCTGGTCTCACTTATCACTTGCCATCTTGTACTTTTTTCCCCTCCCACTATCAGATGATGGAGCAGACCTGATGGGGCTGACTGGCCTAATTTTCCTCCTGCGTCTCGATGCACATGAGGAGTGTGGTAGCAATATTGTATCTACAACTGCAGCCCATTGGCAAGGAAACTTCTGAGTTTAAAAGCCAGTGGTTAGTAAAGTGACATTGAATCTACTGGACTTTAGTTCACTAATGCCCTTTGGGAGCAAGCCTTTGGTTTTGGCCCCTTTGACTCCGGAGCCATTAAAATAACCGGCCTGTAAAATAACCAAGCAAGCCGGTTAATTCAAGGGTCAATTAATTTTGTCTGCGCATCCAATTAAAGACAAAACACTCATTCAGATGAGCTGCACACAGGAAAAAACAGATACTCTATTCAATAAGGAGCTTTGTGTCCAATGGTTTTGAAACTATCTTTGTTGGGGAGTGTGAGGCCTCTTGAGGCACTGTTAATGTCTTCACTTAATCTTCCCTTCTAAAATCTATTTCCACATTCGGGCAATGTTCAGAACCTCTTGTCGCATCTGCAGAATCTCTGGTCTTCAAAACACGGTTAGATTAGCACTTAATCCACATCATGGTGATCTGGTTATTGTCACCTTGCTGCTTGTGGACTTTAGTGTTCTGTCATCTCAACAGTCATTGGCTGTTGTCTGCCTTGGTTGGGACTTGGACGTTGCGAAGGGATGAGATGTTTCTCCTTTTCTAGTATTGTTGACAAAGTAATTCTGCTGAATTATTGTGGTCGTATTTCCAAAGCTTTCTATGTCTTAATTGCTTTTACCATGTGTCCTCTTCTGCACTTTGTGCTGGTTCCTGTCAGTTTGCAATCCAAGTTTTCTCCGGAAGTTTAAGATTGAGGCATAATATTTGTTGCTCGTGGTTGTTTTATTGAGTGTTACAAGAACAAAAAGAACAAAGGGAAAAGTGTGGTGAGAGACGGAATGAACTGAGAAAGGAAAGAACAGAGGAAGAGAGACTAAGAAAAGAGCGAACAAAGGTGGTCTGGTCTTTTACCGGACCACTGGCCCGTTGAAGCCAATTAACCAGTAAGATAGCCAGGTTCAAATAACGCGATAATTGTCACTGAAACCCAAAGGTTTCCAGTTAAAATACAAAGGTAACTACTAAAGAACTTACTGGGAGACACTGTAATCTAGTGGTTAGCACGATTTATAGTACAGGTGAGTCAGGTTCAGTTCTTGCCGCTGCCTGTAAGGAGTTTGTATGTTCTCCTGGTGGGGCCATGTTGGTTTCCTCCAGGTTCTCGGGTTTTCTCCCACAGTACAAAGACATATGGGTTATTAGATTAATTGGTCATTGTAAGTTGCCCTGTAATTAGGCTAGGGTAAAGTTGGGGTTCGCTGGGCGATGCCGTTCAAAGGGCCTTCAACAAAATTAAAGAAAGTAAAACAATCACACGTATTACCTCACGTGGCAACATGATGTGGACCAGCACAACTCAAACACCTCCACCCACTAACCCACCCCTCCACAACCTCTAACCACCACTACTTATTCTTCCCATGCCATTAGAGACCATCAAAAGATAAATCAACTTCAGCTTCTGTTATTTCAGGTCAGACTCTTGAAATATTTTCTGCCTTTGTTTCTTGTGAGTTTACTTTTGGTCGTAACATTTGCAATACTTTTATCATTCTTCGCCTTTGTAGGCTTCTATGACTCTATGGGTGCCGGTCGACTGGATGGCAGATTAAGAGTTTGGCACAGACTAGATGGGCTGAAGGGCCTATTTCTGTGCTGTAGTGCTCTGTGACTGTGTTTATCTATCAGGGAGGAGGTGATGTAGTGTCTACGCCAGAATCACAAGACTCAAAAACAGTTACTTTTCCCACAGCAGTAAGGCTGATCAGCACCTCCACCCACTAACCCACCCCACCACCACTACTTTATTTCCTGTCAGTCGCCTGTGTACAGCCTAGCATCAGTTTATGGATATACAAAAGATGAGTATAAGCTACCTTTCTTTAAAGTACCGTGCAGAAGTCTTAGGCACACGTATATAGCTAAGGTGCCTAAGACTTTTGCACAGTACTGTATTTGTCAAGTGGAGCGGAGAGCGAGTTTGTAAATCTAGTTAGAGCAAAGGATGTTGGGAATGATGAGGTTGGAGTGCCACGGGAAGGGTGTGGGACGGGTGGCAGAGGAGGAGTGCCAGGGACAGGGAGTGGCATGGGTGCAGACACACCCATCACCAGGCAAGGTCGTTTGATTCCAACAATTGGTTTATTGATCATTACGGAATGTCTGTCTGGTGTTTCCCGCTCCCTCCCCTCTGTCTTCCCCTTTCCTCAGCCATGATTCCACTCTCCTTGCCTCCATCCCACTCTCAATCCACAATAGAGACCCATATCAGAATCAGGCACATCATCACTCAACTAAGATTTTTTTTGTGACAGCAGTATAGTACAATACATAAAATTGCTGCATTGTACGAAGGTCTTGGGCACGCTAGCTATAGTTAGGTAGGTTTCAATGAGATCTCCCCTTATTCTTCTAAACTCCAGTGGGTACTTGCCCAGAGTCATCAAACACTCATTTCTGGGATCATTCTTGTAAACCTCCTCTGGAACCTCTACAGTGCCAGCACATCCTTTCTTAGGTGGGGGACCAAAACTGTTCCCAATAATTCAAATCTGACCAATGCCATTTATTGTCAGGTAGCCCCCACCCCCCGCACATATAAAAAGTACCCACCCAGAGACATAAGATTCTGCCGATGCTTAACCATATCCATCTTGACCCAAGTCAACTACGGAACACCAACGGCGTTCCTGGGTGGAGAATTTCAAAGATTTTCTCCAGATGAACTCTTGATCTCTCAACCTATCTCATTGTCATTTTGCACTTCATTGCTTGCCAGCACTGCAGTTTGTGTGTAACTGTTTCTGTGTTCTGTTGATGTACTTAGACCCATGTAAAGCAAGCTTTTCATCGTATCCGGGTGCACGTGACAATACTCAACCAGTATCTCAGATTCAATATCTTCTGGGTTATTATCTCAGTCCTGAAATAATGATAAAGATTAGCTTTATTTGTCACATGTGCATCGGATGGTATAGTGAAACGTGTCATTTGCGTCAATGACCAGCGCCGTCTAAGATGTGCTAAGGGTTGCTCTCTCAAGCGCTTCATGCTTCTGACACCAACAGGGCATCTCACTAATACTAACCCTTGTGACCTTGGAATGTGGGGTAAAACCAGATCACCCAGAATGAAACCCACAGGGTCACAGGGAGAACATACAAACTCCTTACAGTCCATGGTGGGAATTGAACCCCGCTCACTGGCGCTGTGAAGTGCTGCGCCAACTGCTACAGTACCGTGCCACTTCTTGCCAGGAGACCTCTTACTCCTGTGTTCATTCTGTGGCACCTCCCTCCCTTCTGCCTTCCCCTTTCCTCAGATAAAATGCTGTAAATACCCTTTTAACTTCATCCCACCTCTTCCTCCCCACCCCCTTACCTGGTTTCACCTAACACCTGCCATCTTTCACTCCTTCCCCTCTCCAACTTATTCTGGCTCCTGCCCCCCCCCCCACCCCCACCAACTTCCTTCCCAGTTATGAGAAAGTCTCGGCCCTAAACGTCGGCAGTTTATTCCCTTCCGTAGAAGCTGCCTGACCTGCTAAGCTCAAAGATTCAAAGTACACTTATTATCAAGTATCTATGCAGTATACAGCCCTAGGCTGCTGCTTCCCACAAACAGACACGAAACACCATGGAACCCTTTCAAAGAAAAGCAATAGACCCTCTCCACCACACGCGAAAAAAACGTATTGTACAGATGGCAAAAAAAAGCAAGAAACACAGAATAATAAAACGCAAAATCGAAAGAGTCCAAGAATATTCATTGTCGTTCAATCTAGAGCTGAATGTTTTTTTATTATCTGGAGGCCACCCCGACCAAAATCGCCCAAAAGAATAACAAAAAAAAGGAAACAACCAGAAACCAGGATCCACCATTTTGTGTGTGTTTTACTCTGGACTTCCATCATCTCCTGTGTTTCAGATCAGCCTGCGATGTGATTTAAGTCCAGCTTTTTATATTATTTTTCAGCTGATAACGACGAATAAATGGATTAAATATTACAGGTGGCTGCCTGAGGCGCAGTAACACTTGGGGAATGTGTTCTGTTTTTCCATAAGCAACAGCCTTTGTGATGTATGTGGTTCCCCACAGGAGTTTACAGGGAGTGTTAGAGGAACTGGTGAAATTCAGACTCTCAGATTTTTTTTCTCTCTCTCATGTGCATCCAGCCTATTTGATATTGAGTGGGATTTGTTTGTCAACAGAATAAAACCTGTATGAATTGGCATGGAAGCCTCTTGTGACATCCTGACATCCTTTGAGTGTGTGTTTTCCAAGTGTTAATGTTCATGTCGTTCCGTGAGGTGACTCACATCGAGCCCTTATGGTGTCATTTCCTGTTTCAAATTACAGATAAAATGCCTCGTCTTTTTTTTTGTATAAATCTTAAAATTTTGGCTTGCTGGAGGAGTTGTGCCCCCAGTGAGGTTTTTAGCGTGCTTGCCTTTGAGTATACTGAGCTTGTTTCTTCAATAAAAAAAGTTAATTTCCGCAAGCCTCGGGAAGAGTGCCGTTTTGCCAGACCAGGTAGAGAACTGATAATCCAGCCACCTGGACTGTAGTCTGTGGATCCCATATTGATAGTCAGCTGTAGAGTCATAGTATGGAAGCAGGCTGTTTGGCTCAACTGATCCATTCGAAATGAGATTCCCATCTCATCAAGTCCGGTTTGGCCCATGTAGGCCCCTCCCATCCATGTATTTGTTTTTAATGGTCAATATATCGACCTCATTGGTTGGTCTCTACCAAAGGAGGTGTAAGGCGCTCCTTCCCTCGCCACGCTACATGTCACCCCCCCCAAACCCCAAGATTAGGGTCATTTGAAGCCATGGGAGCAGGTGGTGGATGGCCATATGAGCAGCTGGTGCAGATCGCAAGTCCTGGTTATGCGAACACTGACGGAGAGCAGACAACCTCTGAGGAGTATTGATAATGGCTGGGGGTCACCTGTCTTGTAAAGACACTGCCCAGAAGAAGGCGATGGCAAACCACTTCCATAGAAAATCTTGCCAAGAACAATCATGCGACATAGCACATGATGATAATAACCTGCCTCAACCACTTCCTCTTGTAGCTTGTTCAATATACCTGGTGGTCAGCAACACCCTCTAAGTATGTGGCACTGGATGTTGAATGTTAGTCCATAGGCTTTATTGAAATGGTGTAGGACAGCTTAAAACATAAAACAGTTCAGACCCTTCAGCCATGATGTTCTGACGCTTTAACCTACTTTCAGATCAACCTAACCCTTCCCTCTCACACAGCCCTCTTTTACTTTCATTCCCGTGCCTATCTAAGAGTTTATTAAATGCCTCTATTGTATCTGCCTCTACTAGCACCCTCGGCAGCACATTTCTTGCACCCACCACTCTGTGTGTAATAAAAACATATCTCAGGAATCCACCCCGACCCCATACTTTGCTCTAAACACTTTAAAAATTATGCCCCCTCGTAGTAGCCATTGACACCCTCGAGGAAAATACGTCACTGGTTTTCCAGTCTGTTTATGCCTCTGATCATCTCATACACCTCTACCAGGTCTGTCGCGCCCTCCTTCACTCCACAGAGAAAAACCCTCGCTCACTCAACCTATCCTCATAAGACATGCTCTCTAATCCAGGCAGCATCCTGGTAAATCTCCTCAGCACCCTCTCTAAAGCTTCCACATCCTTACTATAATGAGGTGACCAGAACTGACCACAATATTCCAAGTGTGGCTTACTGAAGGATAATCCTACTCATCCTGCCCTGTTGGGGATTCAGTGAGAGCCCTGACCCATTTTTCCCGGCCTTTGAGCTGTATTAACTACTGTCCCTTCTCTCAGCTGCCTGATGTGATGGATTAGTTTCCATGGACAAATTTGACCCACTTGTCTCTGTACTCTTGTGCTGGTCAAAGTAAAATGATTAATACATACAGTACTGTGTAAAAACTTAGGCACCCTACCTATATATATACCGAAGAGTTTTGCACAATATTGTAGTAATTTTATGTATTGTATTGCTGCTGCAAAAAAAACAAACTTCATGAACTATGTGAGTGCTGATAAACCTGATTCTGATATGGGCCTCTGTTGTGGGCTGAGAATGGGAAGGTGGCGGGGAGAGGGGGAATCATGGTTGGGAAAAGGGGAATGGAGAGGAGCGGGAGTGGGAAGCACTAGTGAAGACATTCTGTAATGATGAATAAACCAATTGTTTGGAATCAAATGACCTTGCCTGGTGTCTCAGGGCTGGGTGTCTGCACCCGTGCCACCCCCTGCTCCAGCCCTCCTCCTCTGCCACCTGTCCCACATCCCCCTTGCAGCCATACACTCGCCATTCCCAACATCTTCCGCCAGATTTACAAACTCACTCTCTGCGCCGTGTTGACAAATACAGTACTGTGCAAAAGTCTCTGGCACTCAAGATATATATATTTGTCTTAGACTTTTGCACAGTACCACACAGTCATCAGTCTAACTTTGAGATTCGTTTTCTTGCAGATATGTACAGGAAAATAAAGAAATACAGTAATTTATTTTCAAAAGATGATATCTACCTGTCGAAACAACCAGTGTGCAAAAGATGAATTGTCCAAATGTAACAATATACAAATAATGCTGAGGGCATGAGTTGTAGTGAATCTGCAGGTGTGGATTGAGTTCGGTATTGAGGTGAGTGAAGTTATCCATGCTGGTGGTAACTGATCCTGTACTTGGGGGTGTGGGACTGTACCTCCTTGCCAGATGGCAGTAGTGAGAAGAGAGCATGGCCGGGGGGTGATGGTTGATTTCTGCTTACTCAAAATTTAGTTGTTGTGTAATTCTGGATCATTAATTTTCTTTTAAATTACAACACGGTTGAATCCTTGATTATTCCACTGTTTGGGACTTGGAGAATTTTCCACTGTATGAAGAGATTATTCTCACTCATGGGATCTGTGTGTCACTGGTTTGGCTGCCACTGTCTGTTCCTGTTGGTCTTGGCAGCAATTCTAGATATTGTGACTATCTGTCACATTGGGTGGGTCTGATCTTGTGGGCTGGCAACTGTCACTGATATTGTCGGGACTTGAGGAGGAGTGCTGGAGAATGGGGGGAGATCTTATTAAGAGCTGGCACAGTGGCATAGCACAATGCTTTATGGTACCAGCAATGGGTTCAATTCCCACCACTGACTATAAGAAGTTTACACTTTCTCCCTGTGACCGTGTGGGTTTTGTTTGAGTGCTCTGGTTTCCTCCCACAGTCCAAAGGCATATCATTTGGTGGGTTAATAGGTCATTGTAAATTGTCCCGTGATTAGGCTAGGATTAAATCGGGGGCTTGCTGGTTGGCATGGCTGGAACGGCCTATTCCACACTGTATCTCAATAAGTAAATTAATAAAATAAAAATAAGTTTCACATCCCTTGAACATCCCTGTTGTATTTAATTTAGAGCTTGTATTTGGTAGCTGTTCAAGATTTGAATGCGGGTGTCTGGATCATGTGTCCCAAGTTCTCCTTTGCCAGTCCTGTAACCACTATGTTTAGGTACCTAGTTGCTTTTGTGTTGTGTACCGGTTGAGTTACAGACGTACCAGTTGGTGGATGTGAGGGGTGTTTGGTCATCTGCACAACTGTTGTATCTCTCTGCATCTGCCAGTGTTTGTTCTTTGGTTGTCAAGAGTTTAAAAGTTCATTATATTGAGCAGAGTGGGAATATTTACATCTGATATATTAAATTTACAGAAGGCATCATAAAATTACCTTGTGGTTTTTCATTCCTTTTGTCAGCTCAGGTGGAATTGGTCCAATTTTTCATATACCCGTACATCCTGCTTGTTATGCTGCTGCTGTTTGGAGCAGCAATGAAGGTCCTCCATCTCTGGCGGTGTTCAGGGCTTCCTTCATCATGTCAGTAGCTTCCCCTCGGTTTTCACTACTGTCAGTCGTGCAAGTCCTAGATGGAGACTCAGGAATACCGTCACACTCAGATGTAGAAGGATTCTTCATTGTTGTTTCCGTAACAGTTTTGTTTGACCAGTCAGGGTGGTTAGTCCTGAGCTGACCCCCGAACCTGGAGGAGCGATGGACGACTCCTGGTCTGGTCTGGTCTCTACCCTTTGACCCGTTTGGCCAGGGTGACCCTACCAAGAGCCAAAGCATAAAGCCCTGACTCCAGCCAGCATAGCTGTCCGGGTAATTGAGGCACGCAAGCCTCCAAACCACGACAAGGGTGTGGTCCTCTTGGAGTTTCATCTATTGTGTAAGGAGTCTATTCAGCCCATCGAGCCTATGCTGATTCTCGGAGCAGTTCTATCAGGTCTGCTCCACCATCTATTTTCCTGTAATCTAAGCTTTCTTGCATTCCACCAATTTGTTAATTCATCTGCGGTCGCCTATGCCAGGGCTGACTAGCCTACCAGCGTGTATGGGATGTGGGAGGAAACTGGAATATCCAAGGGGAACCAGTGCATTCGTAGGGAGATCGTGCAGACTCCACACAGACAGTATTGGAGGCCAGAATATAGAACATAGAACAGTACAGCACAGTGTTGGCCCACAATGCTGTCCACCCTCTTAACCTACTTCACGATCAATCTAAACCCTTCCCTCCTGAATGTCCCAAACCCCTCCATATCTCTTTCATCCATGAGCCTATCTGAGTCTCTTCAATGCCCCTAATGTCTCGGCTTCAACCCTTACCCCGGTAGTGCATTCCAGGCACTACAATTTAAAAAAAACACACACAAAACACCTACCTCTAACACAGAGTACACTGCAGATGCTGGTCAAATCAACATGTACAAATAAGCTGGATGAACTCAGCAGGTCGGGCAGCATCTGTTGAAATGAGCAGTCAATGAAGAGTCTCGGTCCGAAACGTTGACTGCTCATTTCAACGGATGCTGCCCGACCTGCTGAGTTCATCCAGCTTGTTTGTACGTGTTGGCCTGCCTCTAACATCTCCCCTAAACTTGTCTCTGGGGTTGTGGATCCCTGAATGTTTGCTTGAGGGGAGTAGTTAGAGGAGGGGGAAGAGTAAACGTCTCCATTTGGGCAAGTTATTCAAAAGTTCTGCTGCAGGGTTTCAAAGTATGTGTATACTGTATACAACCTTGAGATTGAGTTCCAACCTAAAATGCCCACATTCCTTTTCCTGCCCCCCTTGCCCCTTCCCTCCACAGATGCTGTTCCCCTTGTGGTGTTCCTCCAGATTCCAGCATCTGCACTCTTGTGTAACCATGAGTGAATAAAGATAATATTTATAGATCGCTTTTCATACAGATGATGTAGTTCAAAGTGCTTTACAATGGGATGAAGTGCAAACATGAAAGACAAAACGATATTAGTTAAAGGCACATTTTTAAATAATTAGGTTTTGAGCTGGCGTTTAAGTGTCGACTGAGTCTGCATCCCTTATGGTTTTAGGTATTGAGTTTCACAGTGTGGGAGCGTAGTTCACAAAGGGAGATTGTTTAAATTTAAGAGACTGGTGGGAGAAGACCCAAGAGCTCGAGCAAGACCTTGAAATGAAAGTGATTCTGTGATGTGTTCTGGACCCGGACCAGTAAGAGCTTTAGAAACAAGTAAAATAACTTAAAGTCGATTTTAAAAGATACAGGATGCCAAAGTTGAGAAGTTAGGATGGAAGTGATGTGCTCCTTCATCCTGGTTTTAGTTAGAAGCCCAGAAATGGTGTCTCTGAATGAGTTGATCTTTGTCAATAGATTGCTTTAGAAGGCCAGTTTAAAAATAAGTGCATTGCAGCAATCTAGTCTATTCGATGTAAAAGCGTGAATTAGTTTAGAATTAATTAGTGAATTAGTTAAAGTTTAGCAGGAAGTCCTGTAGAATTTTAACCACATTGGACCATGTGCTCATAACAAGAATGTCTTCTCTTCCGGATCGATCAAGATACAATTGCAGATTCAAAGTGATTTTTTTTTTAACCTGGCTTTTGTATTTCAATCTGCAATATGATTATAAAACTCCTTAACATTAGCAAGTTGGATTTCATAAGCTTGATTTAAATATAACTAATGATTCAGGTGGAAACATGCAGTGAAATGCGGTGTTTGCGTTAACAATGGAGGATGCGCTGGGGGACAGCGTTCAAATGTTGCCATGCATTCCACTGCCAACATTGAATGCCCACAGAGCTTGGAGTGTTTGCTTGTGGCGTGGCGAGGCATCAGTGAAAGTCATGGCGCAGGCCACCGCCTGGCATGCGAGGGAATTCCTGGAAGTGTGGCTTTCTGCGAACAACGACAACCTCGATCTTACTTGTGAGCCGATGGAGGCAAAATTTCACACCACACAACCAATCGGCGATGAGAGCTCCTCCCTACATCACCACTGAGTTTCCGTGATGATGACCTATCAGCTGATTAATAAGTATATAAAGGCCAAGCATTCGAAGGGCACACTACAATGAAGTCACCACGTAAGGTGACAGAGCGTTTGTAAATGAACTGCCAAGAACAGAGAGCGACCTACCCAACCGTCCATTAGACATAAGACATGGGAGCAGAATTAGGCCATTCGGCCCATCGAGTCTGCTCTGCCATTTAGTCATAGCTGACCCTTTCTTACACTCCCCAGTCTTCTCCCTGTAACCTTTGGTGCCATGTCCAAGCAAGAACCTATCAATCTTTGCCTTAAATACATCCAATGGACCTGACCTCCACAGCTGCCTGTGGTAATAAATTCACCACCCATCTGACTGAAGAAATTTCTCCGCATCTCTGTATTAAACGGACACCCCTCTGTCCTGAGGCTGTGCCGCCTTGTTCTCGACTTCCCCCACCATGGGAAACATACTTTCCACATCTACTCTGTCTGGGCCTTTCAACATTCAAAAGGCTTCATGAGATCCCCCCTCATTCTTCTAAATTCCAGCGAGTAGAGACCCAGAGCTAACAAACGTTCCTTGTATGATGACCCTTTCATTCCCAGAATCATCCATAACATTTTCTTATGCCTGAGATTCACAATGTCTATTAGACTAGAATTAGGCCATTCATCCCATCGAGTGTACTCTGCCATTCAATCATCTTTTTTTTCCCTCTAACCCCATCTTCCGACCTTAACTCTGTGACCCGTAACCCCTTTATCAATCAAGAGCATATTGATCTCTGCCTTAAATACACCAAAGACTTGGCCTCCATTACAACAAATCCCACTGATTCACCACCCTCACACTGAAGTAATAATTCCTTCTTCTAAACTCCCAGCAAGTACAGGCTCAGAGCCATCAAACGCTCCTCGTATGTTAAAATTCCTTCCCCCCACTCTCCCTGGCAATGCATTCCAGGCACTGATGTTTTGGGCTGAGGTCAGTTCTGTTGCA
The DNA here is from genome assembly GCF_048418815.1 of Hemitrygon akajei. Classification (NCBI taxonomy): domain Eukaryota; kingdom Metazoa; phylum Chordata; class Chondrichthyes; order Myliobatiformes; family Dasyatidae; genus Hemitrygon; species Hemitrygon akajei. Next base: position 45,611,820 of record NC_133150.1, on the reverse strand, counting down.
CAGTCGCAATTCGAGACATTGGCCATCCCTCTGCCTCCACAGATGTTGCCAAGTTCCTCCAACAGTTTGTGGTTTTTTTTTTGCAAAGTTTTCCATGAGTTCAGAGGTTTTTTAAAATTCTTATGCACGACAGAATTGTATAATCTGCTGTATGGTAACTCTGGCACAGGGAACTGGCTCCCAGTTCTCAGTCGGTTCACTTGTAGCTATCTGATTGCAACCATCAGGCTCCTGTACCAGTGTGGATAATTTCACTCACCACAACTCTGAACTGATTCCACAACCTACAGGCTCGCTTTATAGCTCAGTATTCATAGAGGGATCAGAATTGGAGAGAGTGAGCTGTTTCAAGTTCCTGGGTGTCAAGATCTCCGAGGACCGAACCTGGTTCCAGCACATTGATGCAGTTATAAAGAACGCAAGACAGCGACTGCACTTCATTTGGAGTTTGAAAAGATTTGATGTGTCAAAAAATACATTCAAAAACTTCTGTAGATGTACCATGGAGAGCATTCTGACAGGCTGCATCACCATCTGGTATGGGGGGGGGGGGAAGGGGGGCTACTGCACAGGACCTAAAGAAGCTGCAGAGGGTTGTAAATTTAGTCAGCTCCCTCTTGGGTACTCGGGACATTTTCAAGGAGTGGTGTCTCAGAAAGGCAGCGTCCATTATTAAGGACCTCCAGCACCCAGGACATGCCCTTTTCTCACTGTTACCATCAGGTAGGAGGTACAGAAGGCTGAAGGCACACACTCAGCGATTCAGAAACAGCTTCTTCCCCTCGGCCATCCAATTCCTAAATAGACGTTGAACCCTTGGACACTACCTCACTTTTAATATATATTCTGTTTATGCAAGATTTTAAATCTATTCAATAGATTTATACTGTAATGATTTACTTATTATTTTTTTCTTCTGTTTTATGTATTACATTGAACTGCTGCTGCTAAGTTAACAAATTTCAGGACACACGCCAGTGATGTTAAACCTGATTCAGATTGTTTATTTGGTGTTGTTCGTCAGTCTTATCCGATAATGACAGAAAACCTGTGCGGGAGAGTTTTTAAAGTGGAAAAGCCACTGCACTGGGTCAGCTTCACTCTCTTGACCTTGGAAGTCCAGTAGTCGTCACAAACTGGTCTTCCTTGGTTGGGGTGAATGACCGAGACTGCTTCTATGTCTTGTCATGCCCTTCGCTCTGACGGTTGGATCTCACTGTAGATCTCGCCTGCCGAAGCTGACTTCACCTGCTAGGGTAGGCATGTCCCCAGCTCACCAGGGTATGGGACCTGCCAGCTACCCTCACCTAGTTTAGCCCGCCTGACGAAGTGGTGTGGCCGCTCTTGCACGCACACAGTTACTTGGAGTCACAGGTGAGAGCTGAGTTTGCGGCGGCGACCAAAGGTGAGTGAACTGCCCCAGAATAGACACAACCGGCCCCTTCTCCAGAGGTGCTATACTTCCCTGGACAGTCTCATGCACTCCAAAGAAGTGCTGGGGGTGTTGGAGGCTGGATGCAGAGATATTTAAAAGACTCTTAAATAAGGCACATCGGTGTAGGAAAATGGGGGGGGGGGGGGTTGTGGGATGTGTAGGATGGAAAGGTTACATTAGATTTACCTATGAATGGAGAGTCACGTTTATTGACAATGAAGCAGAGATTCAGACTCTGGCCTGACCTCTAATTCACCCATACCCCTGTCTCCAAACCCTAACCTGAAACATAACTCCCCTCTCTTTAGACTCTGGCCTGACCTCTAATTCACCCATACCCCTGTCCCCAAACCCTAACCTGAAACGTAACTCCCCTCTCTTTAGACTCTGGCCTGACCTCTAATTCACCCATACCCCTGTCCCCAAACCCTAACCTGAAATGTAACTCCCCTCTCTTTAGACTCTGGCCTGACCTCTAATTCACCCATACCCCTGTCCCCAAACCCTAACCTGAAACGTAACTCCCCTCTCTTTAGACTCTGGCCTGACCTCTAATTCACCCATACCCCTGTCCCCAAACCCTAACCTGAAACGTAATTCCCCTCTCTTTAGACTCTGGCCTGACCTCTAATTCACCCATACCCCTGTCCCCAAACCCTAACCTGAAAATTAACTCCCCTCTCTATCACCCAAAGCCGTCTTTACAAATGTAAAAGACAATTTTTAAAAAAAAACACTGCTAAATCTGAGCCATGTCTCAAGAGGCGCCATCTTGGATGAACATGGAAACATACAGTGCAATGTGTTCTTTGCGTTAACAACCAACACAATCTGACGATGTGCTGGGGGGCAAGTGTCACCAAACATTCAAGTGCCAACAGTGTACAGCAATGCAACATGTAGCAAGCAACAACAGCAAAATAAATCCTTTTCCCACCCCGTCACCCATGTACTTAGACAGGTCTCCAACCCCAGACCAGGCCACCTCCAGACCGCGGCCCCTGACAGACAGATCACGGAGTTAGGTTTAAATGCACTGTGGAGCAGTATTGCACTGTACTGTTCTGTGTTCTTGGAGGGGCTGAAGTTCCTGGGAAACGCTTCTAGAAAAATCCATGTCGTCTGTGGTGCGATATGGACCATTCTGAATGCTGATGGCAAGTTCTCCCCCGAGAAGTGCAACAACAACCAGTTACGTTGTGGTCTCTGTTAAAGCCGTCGGGGTTTGAATGAATGGCTGTCGTCCAAATTAAACATCCCATTAAATTTTTAGAAAAATCAAAACTTAACGCTTAACTCAAATCCAAAATGCAAATTTGCCTTATTAACTCTTCGCAGCTGTTCTTTTCCATTGAAATGAATGGGCTCTTTGGACAGAGGCCAGCTCTGATCTGGCATGAGTTTGGTAGGCAGATGTTGGCCTAAATTCAAGCTGTGACTTGTATCTAATGCCTCGCTAGTGCCTGCTTCTATCTCTGTAGGTCTTGGCCTGGCTCTGGTAACACATGAGGTTCCAGGCTTGTTGTGACTTACTTACAAGTAACCCTTGGTTGAATCTTCGGGGCTACTGTCCTTGGACAATCTGTCACTTCTTGTTGGAGACGCAGCCGTGGGAGCCTGTAACATTGAACTCTGTGACGGCATCGAGCTCCTCGCCCACACCGGGAAGGAGTAAGAGCTGGCAGGTGAGAGGTAAACAGTGTTTTATTCAGGAAACAGATACAGAGTCTAAAGAGACGAGGCAAAGCAGGAGTGAGGCCGTGGACTGACTGTATGCAGATTACGGAGGAAGTGGTGTCTTGGGTCTTGAAACAAATTTGTGGATAAATTCCCAGGGCCTGACAGGGTGTTCCCTCAGATCCTGTGAGAGGCAACTGCAGGGGCCCCAGCAAAAATATTTAAAACCTTTAGCCACGGGTAAGGTACCAGAGGATTGGATGAGAGCTTATGTTGTTCTGTTGCTTAAGAAAGGCTCTAAGTATAAACTGGAAAATGATAGGTAACGAGCCTGACATCAGTAGTGGGTAAGCTATTGGAAGTTATTTAAAGCACCGGCTATATAAGTATTTGGATGGCAGGGACTGATGAGGGATAATCAATATGGTTTTATGTTTGTAAAGATCTAAACGATCTTGGAGAAATTTTTGAGGAAGCTACCAGGAAAAGTTTATGAAGGCAAGGAAGTGGATGTTATCTACTTGGACTTCAGTAAGGCCTTTGACAAGGTCCTGCATGGGAGGTTGGTTAAGAAGATTAATTTATTTCACATTTAAGATGAGGTAGTAAATTGGATTAGACATTGGCTTTGTGGGGGAAACCAGAGAGTGGTAGTAGAGGGTTGCCTCTGACTGGAGGCCGGTGACTAGTGGCGTGCTGCAGGGATCGGTGCTGGGTCCGTTGTTGTTTGTCACCTGTATCAACAATGATAATGTGGTCAACTGGATCAGCAGATTTGTGGATGACACCAAGATTTGGGAGTGTAGTGGATAGTCAGGAAGACTTCGGAAGGTATGCAGCGGAATCTGGACCAGCTGGAAAAAGGGGCTGTAAAATGGTGGATGGGATTTAATGCAGACATATGTGAGGAGTTGCACTTTGGGAAGACAAACCAGGGTAGGTTTTACACAGTGAACGGTGGGGCACGGAGGCATGTGGTAGATCAGAGGGATCAGGGAATACTGATCAGTAATTCCTTGAAAGTGACGTCACAGGTAAATAGGGTTATGAAGAAAGCTGTTGGCACAATGGCTTTCAAAAATCAGAGTATTGTGTTGATATTGGTGAGGCCAGAATTAGAGAATTCTGAGCAGATCTGAGGTGTTGGAGGAAACCCATGCAAGGTATTGATAGTAAGGTCCAGCCTTCCACAAAAGCAGTGGCAAACCTTTCAGATTCATTTGGTTATCAGATGTACATTAAAACGTACGGTGAAATGCATCATTTGTGTTAATAACCAAGAGGCTGCACGCATATGTAAGTGTTGCCACACATTCTGCTGGCAACATGGCATGCCCACCACATTGGTGGAACATGCTAAAGAACAACAATAACAGTTAATCAATCACCTTTCCTCCTTCCCATCTACATACACGCACACAGATAGGTCTCTGTTCCCCAGAACAGGCAGTCTGTCTCTGGTCCTACTGAGGACTACCCAGGCATTGGGCCTTCAACTTCTCCAGTGGACTCGTAAACCCAGAGCTTCAAACATTGGGCCTCAACTTCCAACTGACCTTTGGGCTCTGTTTTTTTTTGGTATAGACCCCAGGACCCGCTGATGATCATGAGTGATAGCCCTGGGTGAGGGCCTGAATGCCAGGCCTTGAACTCTGGGCTTGTTAACAGTGGAGTCCTGAACACTACACCTCAAGTACTGGAACACTAGCTTTGGAACTCAACTTAGGTGCACCTAGTCACTGGGCTCACTACTGAGGTTCGGGTGACTTCGGGTTGAGTGCAGTTATTTTTTTTTGTCGGGATATGGTCATTCCTGAAGGTCAGGAGTGAGACGAGACCGCATGGACCAGGTTACTGTGGGATGGAATGAAGGATGTCTGGCTCAAGAACTAAAACAAAGGTAGTTGAGGTTCAGTGCCCAGGTCATGTCGTCATTTCCTTTCCTTCCCCCTCAGGTGCTGCTCGACCCACTGAGTTCCTCTATCAGTGGAGTCCTGATGAAGGGTCTCAGCCCAAAATGTCGTCTGTTTACTGTATTCCGTAGGTGCTGCCTGGCCTGCTGAGTTCCTCCAGCATTTTGTGTGTGCTGTTTGGATTTCCAGTGTCCGGAGATTTTCTCTTGCTTCTGATTGTCCTCCTCCCGAGTTCAGGGTGAGCAACACCTTGCATTTGGTCTGGGTAGCCTCCAGCCTGATGGCGTAAATACCCATTTCTCCTGGTGAACAAAAATTCCCTCCCCATTCCTCTATTCCCCACTCTGACCTCTTACTACTTCTCACCTACCTGTCCCCTCCTCTTTCCCTTTCTATTGTCCACTCCTCCCCTATCAGATTCTTCTTCAACCCTTGACCTTTCCCACCCACCAGCCTTCACCTATCACCTTCCAGCTAACCACCTTGCCCTCCCCCTCAACTTTAAAGAGGCATCTCACCTCTTCCCCCTCAGTCCGGATGAAGGGTCTCAGCTGGACACATGGGCTGTTAATTCATTTCCATAGACGCTGCCTGACCTGCTGAATCCCTCCAGCATTTTGTGCGTGTGTCTTGTTTTGGATCTCCAGCACCTGCAGATTTTTCTTGTGTCTGCGTTCTCTTGTCTTCATTCGGTGAAGTTTCTTTGGTATGAACTATTTTTTTAAAAAGCCAGGCTCATTTCCCTCACATACTGTCACACTTCTTAATTATGTGATTGCAGTGATTTCCCAGTGGCAAGTGTGGGACCAATTTTGCAGTCTCAGGACTTTTAAATAAAGATTGCTGCCTTCTCAAGAGCTCGTCACATTGTCTGACTGAGATGTTCCCAATCTTGTGCCTGCTATCTCTGCTTATTGTCGTTCAGAGCTCAGTGCCTCAATTGTGCTAACAATGCGAGCAATTGTTTTACATGTTGAGCGGCTTTCAACACTTCTGCTCTTGGAGATAATGGTGTTCAGCATGTGAGAGCTCTCATTTGAGTGTGATAGCAGAAGTGAGATTAAGTAAGTGTGGACTGCGAAACGAACTGTCAGGAATAAATCAAATTATAGACCAAAGGGAAAGCAGCTCCTGTGTGTGTGTGTGTGTGTGTAATTGGTTGGCAGGGGCTCAGTGGGCTGGAAGGGCCTTTTACCCTGCTACATCTCTAACGAATTAACTACTCCTTGTGCAGGTAAGTGAAAGATGTGGGGAAAATAAATGAGTTGATATAGGATTAGTCTCGGGGGTGGTTTTTGGGCCGAAGGGCCTTTTTTCCTGTTGTGTCTCTGTGATTCCAACCAATATATCCCTCATCCTTGGAAGCTGATTAAGATGTTTGTCAAGCATATGTTCCCTCGTTTGCACCAAAGTACAGATGTACAAAATAGACAGTGATAAAGTGAACAGCAATCAGATTGTCGGGGGAGAACATACGAATTCTTTACAAGCAGTGGTGTGAATTGAACTGCAATTGGCGATCACTGGTACTGTAAAGGATTCCACTAATTATGCTACCGTGCTGCTTGTAGCAGGCAGAACATGTGAGAAAGGTTGGCTTGTGTCTGTCACTGGAGTTGGGGGCTTCAGTAAGAGCTTACTCACCATTGTGGTCTGCAGAGGGACCTCACTGAACTGGAGAATTTCAGGAAAAATATTGGCGTGCATTTCAAGAGATGAAGGCATCTTGAAGCTTTTGGAGGAAAAGGGCTTTCGCAATGATAGATGTTGCTATTTTTGGAAGGCTAGTAGATCTGGACAGTGCTTGTGGGATAAAAACATGAGAACGAATGTTGCATTTGACATTAAGATGAGGAGCAGAACCTGAAGATCTGTACACTCAGTGTCACTCTATTAGGCACACCTGCTCATTAGTACAAATAACTAATCAGCCACTCACGTGGCAGCAACTCAATGCATAAAAGCATGCAGACATGGTCAAGAGGTTCAGTTGTTGTTCAGACCAAACATCAGAATGGGGAAGAAATGTGATTAAGTGACTTTGACTGGAATGATTGTTGGTGCCAGATGGGGTGGTTTGTGGATCTTAGAAACTGCTGATCTCTTGGGATTTTCATGCACAGCAGTCTCTAGAGTTTAGAGAGAGTGGTGCGAAAAACAAAAAAAAAATCCACTGACTCTTCTTGTTGATGAGAGAAGTTGGAGGAGAATGGCCAGGCTGCTTCAAGCTGAGAGGAAGGTGACAGTAACTCAGATAACAGTGGTGTGCAGAAGAGCATCTCTGAATGCACAATACATTGAACCTTGATGTGGATGGGTTACAGCAGCAGAAGACCACAGACTTGCACTCAGTGGCCACTTTAGTAGACCCAAGTGGTTCCCAATGAAGAGTAGTTTGGTCATTTTGGTAGGGAGAGTGGAAGAATCTGGAGGTGTGTTTCATGGGCAACATAATTCTGGCCAAGGCCTTGTTTCTATCATTGGGACACTAAAAGTAATCCAAGGATATGAGAATTTGATTGGACTAGTGATGTGCATGGGTCTGAAAACGGAGAAGCAGGTCTCCTGGGGAGGAATGACCTTCTCCTGCTTCTATTTCTGTCTTTCGGCAGATTCATAATATGCTTCTTGTAAGTGGGCTAGATCATCTGAGCGCAATTTCCCAATTTGCATCCAGTATAAACTTCTTGGGTTTATAGCATTCTTCCAGAAATATCACCAAACACCCATTACCAAGGCAGGTACTCAACAACTCCGAGACAGCTTCTTCCCCTCTGCTATCCGATCTCTGAATGGATGTTGAACTCATGAACACTACCTCAATTTTTATTTCTATTTTTTACACTACTGATTTAACTATTATTTATATATAATATATACTTACTGTAATTCATTTATTCTTTTATGTATTGCATTTCTTTGCTGCCACCAAGACGACATACTTCACGACATATGCTGGTGATATTAAACGTGATTCTGACACCGCTCAAGTTGTAATGTCTTGCTTAAAGCAAAAATCCGTAATCCTATGGGATTGCAACTTGGTGTAGAATTTCAGTATTTTCTTTGGAGAACAGGATAGCTTGTGGATCAAGCTGACTCTTTCTCCTCCTTCCCCGATCTTCTCTACCCCCCCCCCAATTCCAGCATCTTCCCCCTTCCTTAACAATCCTGATGAAAGTTCTCAGCCCGAAATGTCAACTGTTTATTCATTTCCATGGATGCTGTCTGACCTGCATTGTGTATCTGCGTGCGTTGTATCTGCAGAATCTCTTGTTTATATATTTTTATTTGGAGATACAGTGTGGAACAGCCCCTTCCAGCCCACTGAGCTGTACCACCCAACGACCTACTGATTTTATCTTAGCCTAATCACAGGACAGTTCATAGTGACCAATTAACCTACTAACCAAGTACATCTTTGGACTGTGGTAGGAATCAAGGGGAGAACGCACAAACTCCTCACAGACAGTGCAGAATTGACCTTTGAACTGTAATATTGTCACACTAACCTTGACACCCTGACCTTGTCCTAATGCTACGGTGTTTTCTGCCTGATCGTGCTGTAGTACGTAATTGCACCAAGCTGGCCTTTGTGGGTTAACTTCCAGTTGAACCCTGCCTATAGATCATTGTAATCCAAGCCTTAGAAAAATCCAGAGAGGTAATTTAGAAGTTTTAAAGTCAATCCAGTTTTATTAATGTTTCAGGATTCCTGTTGCTTGCTGGAAATGTGCCATCAGCTTGACAGGTTGTAAAGTCTGAAGCTTTGTCCTGTTGTGCAAGAGGTTCTGTTTGCTGTATTGTAGATTCTGGAACAGCTAAGCATTGTAAGATTTAATGATATCATGGGAAAATGTACTGAAGGGTACACAGTGAACGGCAGGGCACTGAGGAATGTGGTAGAACAAAGGGATCTGGCAATGCTGGTACATAATTCATTGAAGGTGGTGTCACAGGTAGATAGTCATAAAGAAAGCTTTTGGCACATGTGCCGTCATAAATCAGTGTACTGAGTACAGAAGATGGGATGTTTTGTTGAAGGTGTATAAGATGTTGGTGAGGCCTAATTTGGAGTATTGTATGCAGTTTTGGACACCTACCTACAGGAAAGATGTAAGCAGGGTTGAAAGAGTCCAGGGAAAATTTACAAGGATGTTGCCAGGCCTGGAGGACTCTGAAAGATTAGGACTAGATAGATAGATAGATACTTTATTCATCCCCATGGGGAAATTCAACATTTTTTCCAATGTCCCATACACTTATTGTAGCAAAACTAATTACATACAATACTTAACTCAGTAAAAATATGATATGCATCTAAAATCACCCTCTGAAAAAGCATTAATAATAGCTTTTAAAAAGTTCTTAAGTAGTTTACTTAAATACATTGAGTCCTAACCCCGGCACTTTAACATATCTTACTCCTGGTGGTTGAATTGTAAAGCCGAATGGCATTGGGGAGTATTGATCTCTTCATCCTGTCTGAGGAGCATTGCATCGATAGTAACCTGTTGCTGAAACTGCTTCTCTGTCTCTGGATGGTGCTATGTAGAGGATGTTCAGGGTTTTCCATAATTGACCATAGCCTACTCAGCGCCCTTCGCTCTGCTACCGATGTTATACTCTCCAGTACTTTGCCCACGACAGAGTCCGCCTTCCTTACCAGCTTATTAAGACGTTGAGGCGTCCCTCTTCTTAATGCTGCCTCCCCAACACGCCACCACAAAGAAGAGGGTGCTCTCCACAACTGACCTATAGAACATCTTCAGCATCTCACTACAAACATTGAATGACGCCAACCTTCTAAGGAAGTACAGTCGACTCTGTGCCTTCCTGCACAAGGCATCTGTGTTGGCAGTCCAGTCTAGCTTCTCGTCTAACTGTACTCACAGATACTTGTAGGTCTTAACCTGCTCCACACATTCTCCATTAATGATCACTGGCTCCATATGAGGCCTAGATCTCCTAAAGTCCACCACCATCTCCTTGGTCTTGGTGATATTGAGACGCAGGTAGTTTGAGTTGCACCATATCACAAAGTCCTGTATCAGTTTCCTATACTCTTCCTCCTGTCCATTCCTGACACACCCCACTATGGCCGTGTCATCAGCGAACTTCTGCACATGGCAGGACTCAGAGTTATATTGGAAGTCTGATGTGTACAGGGTGAACAGGACCGGAGAGAGCACGGTCCCCTGCGGCGCTCCTGTGCTGCTGACCACCGTGTCAGACCTACAGTCTCCCAACCGCACAAACTGAGGTCTATCTGTCAAGTAGTCCACTATCCAATCCACCATGTGAGACTGTATTCTTTAGAATGTGGAAGATTGAGAGGAGATAGAAAAAAGGGATCAGCCCTGATTGAATGGCAGAGCAGACTCAGTGGGCCAGATTGCCTAATTCTGCTCCTGTGTCTGATGGTCTTGTGGAGATTTGATAGAGCTGTACAAAATTGAGGGGTATGGATAGGGTAAAAACGAGCAGGCTCTCTCCACTGAAGTGAAATGGAACTACAACCAGAGGTCATGCATTAAGGGTTAAAGGTGAGGTTTAAGGGGAATATGAGGAGAAACTTCTTCACTCAGAGGGTTGTGAGACTGGAATGAGCTGCCAGCACAAGTTGTGCATGCGAGCTTGATTTCAATGTTTAAAGAAAAGTTTGGACCGACACATGGATGGTAGGGATATGGAGGACTATGGTCCCAGTGCAGGTCGATGGGAGTAGGCAGTTTAAGTGGTTCAGCATAGACTAGATGGGCTGAAGGGCCTGTTTTTGTGCTGTACTTCTCCATGACTCGAAGGAGGGGGCCTTGGAGATGCTTGTCAGCTGGCTGAATCTCTGCTGCAGTGGAACAGGTGGTCCCATTCTCTTGGTTCTTCACCCCAAAGTCCTGCAAGTTTGTGCCTGGTCAGTACTAGTCATGCACCTTTCATCTCAACCCACCTACATTGACCAAGATACTCAGCTGAACTAGTTCCATTTCCCTGTTTTGCCCAAATCCCTCTAAACCAGGGGGTCTATGCCTTGAACCAATACCGTTAAGCAAGGGGTCTGTACACCCTGGATGGGAACCCCTGCTCTACACACTCCCATACGTACTCAACAGCTTCACCTCTCCCCTGCCATCAGATTTCTGAACATACAATGAACAAACTCATACACTTACCTCTCTTTTTCCCTCTCTTTCTGCATTGCTTATTGCAATTTAGAGTATACTTACCTTATTGCTGTCACAGAACAACAAATTTCATGTCATATGCAATATTCCAGATGAGGTCTAAGCTTCACTATAACTTCTTGATGCTTGAACTCAGGGTCTTGACTAATGAGGAAAGCATCCCATACTTTACCACCCTATTGAATTGGGTGGCCACTTTTGGGGGCGATATTCAGCAGCAAGGAGAAACTCAAAGTTCAAATTAAATTTTATTATTAAAGTACAACCCTGAGATTCATTTACTTGTGATCATACTCAATAACTATAGAATAATAACCCATAACAGAATCAATGTAAGATTGCCCAACTAGGGCATTTACCCAGAGTATAGAAGATGACAAACTGCAAGTATAAAAAAGTAGTAAAAATAATATGTAAATAAGCAGTGAAAATTAAGAACATGAGATGAAGAGTACTTGAAAGTGAGTCCATTGATTGTGGGAACTTTTTAATGATGGGGCAAGTGAAGTTATCCCCATTGGTTCATGAGCCTGATGGTTGAGGAGTTGTAACCTGATGGTATGAGTCCTGAGACTCTTGTACCTCCTTCCTTCCTGATGGCAGCAGTGAGAAGAGAGCATATCTTGGGTGGTGGGGGTCTCTGATGATGGATACGGCCTTCCTGAGCCTGTGTTTCATGTAGATGTGTTTAGTCATGGGGAGGGCTTTACCTGTGATGGACTGGACCTTAAAGCAGGTCAGGCAGCATCTATACAAGGGAATAAGCAAACAGCATTTCAGGCTGAAGGCCTTCATCAGGATATCCTGCCAAAACATTGACTGTTTATACCCTTTCATTGATGCTGCCTCATTTGCTGAGTTTCTTCATTGTTTTCAGTGTTACTCAAGGTTTCTAGCATCTGCAGAATCTCTTGTGTTGACAAGCAAGGGTGTGACAGACCAGATGCAGGGAGGTTGCTTTTCTGTTGCTTGAGGAGTCCAAGGCCAGTATAACCAGGCTCAGGGGAAAGTGTAGGCCGCTTAGGTGTGAGGTAAGAAGAAATATCTTGTCTCTGGTGGTCACCCCTTGGAATAAGATGTCACAGTACCATTGCGATTGGCACAAACCTATTACAGCTTGGGGTATTCCAAAGTTTGGAGTTCGATTCCAGCGCTATCTCCCCGTGACCGTGTGGGTTTTCTCTGGGTACGCTGGTTTTCTCCCACAGTCTAAAGATGAACTGGTTTGTAGTATAATTGGTCATTGTAAATTGTCCTGTGATTGGGCTAGAGTTAAATAAGTGGGTTGGTATTGGCGCAGTTTCATTGGTCCTGAAGGGGCTGTTTTGTGCTGTATCTCTAAACAAAAATACAATGAAAATAAAATTCGCTACCTACCACCCAGGCCTTTGGCGGCTCCAGTGGTGCATTCGTTCTAAACAGTGGTCGGTAGATTTCTGTACATGAACAGCAGGTGGGAAGAGAGTTGACAAACTGTGTCAAAGTGGAAGGATAACCACAATTAGCTATGTCACCAAAGATTTGCGCAAATTTCTACAAATATAGAAGTGTACCATAGAGAGTATTCTAACTGGTTGCATCACCATCTGGTACGGAGGGGCCACTGTACAGGATTGGGAAAAGCTGCAGAAAGTTGTAGACTCAGCCAGGTCCTCTGTATTGAGGACACCTTCAGAAGGTGATGCCTCAAAAAGGCAGCATCCATCGTGAAGGACTCCCATCACCCAGGGTGTACCCTCTTCAAAACTTGTCGTCTTTCATTCCTTTTGTGCTGTGTCATATGACGAAGGTGACAATTGTCAGGACCATGATTGTTCTTGACAAATTTTTCTACAGAAGTGGTTTGCCATTGCCTTCTCCTGGGCAGTGTCTTTACAAGACGGGTGACCCCAGCCATTATCAATACTCTTCAGAGATTGTCTGCCTGGAGTCAATGGTCGCATAACCAGGACTTGTGATCTGCACCAGCTGCTCCCGTGACCCTGATCTGGGGTGGGGGGTGGTGCAGGGGTGGCTAAGCAGGTGCTACACCTTGCCCACGGGTGTCCTGCCCACTAGCGGAGAGAAAGGGCATTTTACACCTCCTTTGGTAGAGACTCATTCTCCACCCTGCTACCCAGACTCATAGCTACCACTGCCATTTGGCAGGAGGTATAGGAGCCCGAAGACCCACACACACACACACACACACACACACACACACTCAGCATTTTAGGGACAGCTTCTTCCCCACTGAATGGTCAGTGAACCCATGAACACTTGTCTCACGAGTATTTTGCTCTCTTTTAGCAGTACTTATTTTTAAATATTTTTATTGTGATTTATAATATTTTAAAAGACAACTAATCTCATGGTATTTGTCAGTGAGACTGAACCGGATTCTGGTCTGTGGTGAGGCTGGCTTCGAGTGCCAGATGGTTCTGGAACTGGCTTCGACATGATTAGTTGGGCCAGAGGGCCTGTTTGTGTGACCCTGCATAACTCCTCTGAGCTGTGCATTCTTGAACCTTGTGCTGGTTTTCTGCCTCACATGTTGTAGCACCTATTGCTTCAGGAAGCCTCCTGAAACGATGAGTATATTTAAAATTTACATACGATGTTATATCCACGGTACCCGTACCTAAAGGCTGGTTGCGTAGTGGTTAGCACGATGCTTTACCGTACCAGTGATTAAATTCCCGCCACTGTTTGTAAGGAGTTTGTCTGTGCTCCCCATCGGTTTCCTCCCACGGTCCACAGACGTACCGGTTGGTAGATTAATTGGTCATTGTAAATTGTCCGGTGATTAGGCTGAGGTTAAATTGGGGGTTGCTGAGTGGCATGGCTCAAAGAGCCACAAGAGCTATTCCATGTTGTATCCATAAATAAAAATAAGTAAATAAAATAATAATAGTAAAAACTATAAATTACAATAAGAAATAGATAGAAAAATAGAATTGGATAAGTAATACAAAAAGAGAGAAAAAAATGAGGTAATGATGACCAATCAGCTGATTGATAAGTAGATAAAGGCCAAGCATTTGGATGACACACCGCAATCAACAACGCACTGACAGTGTTTCCTTGCATAGTGACAAAACGCTTGCAAGTAAATTGCTGAGATCATAGAAGAACTCAACCCAGCCAGAAAAAATAATGAGGTAGTGTACATGGATTCATAGTCCATTCAGAGACCTGATGGCAGTCAGGAAGAAGCTGTTTATTCCGATTCTGCCACTGTGATCCTGGAGCATTTGTGTCCGGTAATTCCTCTGATTCTCTGCTCTTCCAAATTCATGTTTCCATAGTTACCCAAGGGTTCCCTTGACTCAGCCTAGTGCAGCTTCCCTGTTTGTTAGCATTCACCTCGGTTCTGTGGCGTTGATTCCTCACAACCTGTTCTGGTCACCTCATTACAGGAAGCATGTGGAGATTTTGGAGAGGGTGCAGAGGAGGTTGACTAGGCTGCTGCCTGGATAGGAGAGCATGTCAAATGAGGATAGGTTGAGCAAGATGGAGCTTTTCTCTTTGGAATGAGGGAGGATATGAGGTGTACAAGATGAGAGGCATTGGTTCCACTAACTGTGGACTCACTTTAAAGGACTCTACAACTCAAATCCTCAATAGTACTTATTTTTCTATCAGTGTATTTTAAAGTTTTTATTTTGCATTTGCACAATTCGTTGTATTTTGCACACTGGTTGTTTGTCTTTGTATGTAGTTTCTTGTATTTACTGTGTATGCCTGCAAGAAAATGAATCTCAAGGTTGTATATGGTGACATACATGTAGTTCAGTAATAAATTTACTTGAACTGTGAACCTACAGACTTGCTTTCAAGGAACTTCAGCTCAAGTCCCCTATTGTTTATTCAATTATTAAAATCATTTTCTTTTAAATTAGTTTTTGTATTTGCACAGTGTGTTGTCTTTTGCACACTGGCCATTTGACCTGTGCAGTCTTTCATTGATTCTATTGTGTCTCTTTCAACTTTGGATCGAGTGGTCAGCCAAAGATTTATTTGCCAGGATAGCAGTGGCTAATTTTAGGGCATAATTTAAAGGTGATTGGAGGAAAGTATGGGGGGGGGGGGGGGGAAATGTCAAAAATAGGTTTTATATAGAGAGTGTGGGTGTGTGGAATGGCCCTGCCAGGGGTGACGGTAGAGGCAGATAAAATTAGGAATGTTTTAGATGGGCACATGGATGATGGAAAAATGGAGGGCTGTGTATATTGCTCTTAGAGTAGGTTAAAATGTTGGCGCAACATTGTGGACTGAATGGCCTGTATTGTGTTCTGCTTAACCTTTGCTCCCATTTGAAGATTGGGGTTAGCAGTAGGCTGTTGCAGGGAAGAAATGTTCCCTCCATTTCAAAAAAATCCATACACTTCTAGATGGCAGGTGGAGATGCATCTCTACCAAAGGAGGTGTAAGGCTCTCCTCCTTTCCACTAGCCTGCAGATCATCCTTGGGCAAGGTGTAGCACCTGCTTAGCCCCCGATCAGGGTCACTTGAAGCCGTGAGAGCAGATGGTCGATGGTCGTATTGGCAGCTGGTACAAATCACAAGCCCTGGTTATGCGACCACTGACACTGAGCAGACGGTCTCTGAAGAGTATTGATAATGGCTGGGGTCACCCATCTTGTAAAGACACTGCCCAGAAGAAGTCAATAGCAAACAAGTTCTGTAGAAAAATTTGTCAAGAACAATCGTGGCCGAGACAATGATCACAAGGCAATAGCAAACCCCTTTTGTAGAAAAAAAAATTGCCAAGAATGATCATGGTGTCATGCATGTGACACGGCACATATCAAATGAAACTTCTAGTCCATTCACAAAAAGTTCCATTAGATGTACCTCAAACTTGTAATTTTCGCGATCAGATTTATTATCACTAACTTTATGACGTGAAATTATTTTGTGGCAGCAGTGCAGTGTGAAGACATAAAGTCACTATAAATGACAATTTCCCACAAGACATTTCATAAGAGCACAAGTAACAGATGCAGAGTTAGAACACAGAACTGGAGTGACCCTTCAGCTCACATTTCTATACCAAACACAATGTCAAATTGAACATCTCACTGGGCTCAATCCCAGTGTTTTAAGACTAAATGGTCCCCTAGTATGATGAGATGAACTTTTGATGGAATGTAGAGTGCCAAAAAAAACTATTCACCCCATGCCTGGAAGCTTTCATGTTTTATTGTTTTACAACATTGAATCACAATGGATTTAATTTGGCTTTTTTTGACACTGATCAACAGAAAAAGACTCTTTCATGTCAAAGTGAAAACAAATTTGTCTAAATATATTACAATTATTAAACACATTAATCGATTGCATAATTACTCACCTCCAAGTCAGTAATTAGTAGATGCACCTTTGGCAGCAATTACAGCCTTGAGTCCGTGTGGATAGGTCTCTATCAACTTTGTACATCTGGACATTGCAAATTTTCTTCATTTTTCTTTACAGAACTGCTTAAGCTCTGTCACAGACTGCATGGGGATTGTGATTGAACAGGCCTTTAAGTCTAGCCACAAATTCTCAACTGGATTGAGGTCTGAACTCTGACTTGGCCACTCCTGGACATTAACTTTGTTGTTTTTTAAGCCATTCCTGTGTAGCTTTGGCTTTATGCTTGGGGTCATTGTCTTGCTGGAAAACATACCTCCTCTCGAGTCGCAGTTCTCTTGCAGACTGCATCAGGTTTTCCTCCAGAATTTCCCCGTGTTTTGCTGCAATCATTTTACCTTCTTCCTTCACAAGCCTTCCAGGGCCTGCTGCAGTGAAGCATCCCTGCAGCAAGATGTAGCCACCACCATGCTTCATGGTAGGGATGGTGTGTTTTTGATGAAGTACAGTGTTTGGTTTACGCCAAACACTTCGTTTAGTCTGATGGCCAAAAATCTCAATTTTGGTTTAATCAGACCATCGAACCTTCTTCCAGCTGACTTCAGAGTCTCCCATATGCCTTCAGGCAAACTCTAATCAAGATTTCATATGGTTTTTTTCCACAGTGGCTTTCTCTTTGCCATCTCAGCTACTGAAGCTTGTAACTCCTCTAGAATTGTCATAGGTCCCTCACTAGTCCCCATCTTGCACAGTCACTCAGTTTTGAGGACGGCCTGCTCTAGGCAGATTTACAGCTGTGTCATATTCTTTCCATTTATTGATTGACTTAACTGTACTCCAAGGGATATTCAGTAGCTTGGAAAGTTTCTTGTATCTATCTCCTGACTTGTGCTTTTCAATAACCTTTTGTCTTCATGGCATAGTTTTTGCCCTGATACTGACTCACCAGCAGTTCAGGACCTTCTCGCCACAGGTGCATTTTTACTGCAATCAATGGAAACATGCTGACTGCACATAGGTGATCTCCATTAAACTAATTATGTGACTTCAAAAACCAATTGGCTGCACCAGTGATGATTTGCTGTGTTATATTAAAGGGGGGGGAGGGTTGAATACTTATACAATCAATTATTTTGTGTTTTATATTTGTAATTAATTTGGCTCACTTTGTAGAAATTTGTTTTCATTTTGACACGGAGACTTTTTCTGTTGATCAATGCCAAAACAAGCCAAATTAAATCCACTATGATTCTGTTGTAAAACAATAAAACATGAAAACTGCCGGGGGGGGGGGGGGCAATTAAATTTTTTTTTATAGGCACTCTATCTTATCAGGCTCTTGAACCGGGGTGGGGGGGGGAATAATGTCACTTGCCCCATCACTGAACTGTTAGCACAACTATGAACTCACTTTCAAGGACTCTTCATTTCATGTTCTTGATTTATCATTTATTTATTATTTATTTTAAATTACTTTGAACTTCTTATGGCCTTGCACATTATTGTCTGCCTTCATTGCATTTGACATATTAGGGACATTAGGGACCCACTCCCTGCATATTGATGTCAGTTTCTTAGACATTACTGCCATATCTACCCCACTGTCTCCTCCGCCATTCTGTACGACTATGGCTGACACATCTCACCATAACTTCCCTGCACTAACCCCGGGTCTTTCAGTCTACAAAAGAATCTGCATCTTGAATTTAGCACCCACAGTCCTTCTGAGAAGAAAATTTCTAAGAATCCCTGCCCTTGCATGAAGAAATCTCTTCTCAACTCTGACCTGAATGACTGATCATGGTGCTAGGTGAACCAGCCAAAGGAAACTGTATTAAGTATTTTTTGAATGAAATGAAGGTTCATAATTTGAACTGTTATGTTTAAGATTGTTAATTCAGGTCTGTTGCTGTAGAGAATGTTTCAGGGGATTAAGGAATGTTGTTCGCCTGCTTAACTACATTCTAACATTGAATAGAAGCTTACAAAAGTTAAGGCCTTGAGGGTTTTCTGTCTGTGTAGATCAGAGATAAATTGGTTGTTTCTGGTAACTGCTTGTGATATTGTTGGAGGTTAAGTTTTGACAGATGCAATTGGATGTTTGAATTCAGTTGTGCAGTTTTGCTAATTACACGAAATTTATTATCAAAGTAGATAGATCAAAGTAAACTTATTATCAAAGAGAGGGCACAGTTTTATGGTACCTGGAAGTAGGTACAGAGGAGATGTCGGGTAAGTTTTTTGTACAGAGAGTGGTGAGTGCATGGAATGGGCTGCTGGCGATGGTGGTGGAGGTGGATACAATAGGGTCTTTTAAGAGACTCCTGGATAGGTACATGGAGCTTAGAAAAATAGAGGGCTACGGGTAATCCGAGGTAATTTCTAGGGTAAGTACATGTTTGGCACAGCATTGTGGGCCAAAGGGCCTGTGTTGTGCTATAGGTTTTCTATGTTTCTATATATATTACCATATATAACCCTCAGAATAGTTTTCTTGTGGGCATACTCAATAAGTCCAATAACCAATGTAAAATCAATGAAAGACTGCACCAAACAGGACAGATGACTTGTGTCACGAAATCTTGAGACTCACTACTTTTAAACACTCTCCCTTATAGAAAAACTGCATAAACCCAGGAAATACTCAGCAGGTCAGGCAGCATCTGTGGAGATTTTAAAAAAAAACAGTTTATGTTTTATGTCAAGGACCTCTCTTCAGAACTTAATTTTTTTTCCGTTTGTTGCGGTTTGCCAACTTGGTTTCACTCTCTAGAGTGTTGCCTAACTTGCACTCTCAGTTGTTTAAAGTGCTTCGCCATTTCCCTTGATCTGCAGAGCTGGTCAGGTTAACCAGCCAGTCTGTGGTGTGAAAGGCAGAGGCATGCATTGAGGAAATTACTGTAATATGATCCATTGAGATTTTTTCAAAACTGAATATCAGTGTGTATGACTATGTCTGTGTTTGTTATGCTTCTCTCTGTTTGTCTCTCCCCCCACTCTCTGTCACTGTGTATTTTTATCTGTCTCCCTCTCACTGTTTTTGCCTGTGTGCCTCTCTTTCTGTGTCTTTGTCTCTCTCTGTCTCTCTGTCTCTCTCTCTCTCTCTCTGTCTTGTTGTGGCCTAATTGGCTGTGTTCTTGTCTCAGCCTACGGGTCAGGGAGCCCCAGTTCCTGAATTGTCCTCTGGTTGTTACTGCTTTTAGACAAGATGTGGAGACCCTGACTTCATGCTCAGATGCCCTTGTGTCATTGTTGTGGAGCAGAAACAGAGAGATCTCCCCAGTTTCCCTGACAGAAGATGAGTTTTATTTGTCACAAGTACGTCAAAGCATAAAACGTACAGTGAAATGCGTTGTATGCACCAACTGCCAGCACAGTCAGAGCATGTGTTGGGGGCCGCCTGCAAGCTTCAGTTCTTCTGGCCCCAATGTAGCAGGCCCACAACTTACTAAGCTTGACCCGTATGTCTTTGGATGTGCGGGGAATTCAGAACACCCGGGGTAAACTCACACGGTCACGGGAGAACATACAGAGAGTTATTATCATTGCATTGAAATTTGTTGTTTTACAGCAGCAGTACACAAAAAAAACTATAAGTTACAATAGAAATGTAAAAAAAAGTATAAAAAGAGCAAGATTGTGAGGTACTTTCCATGGGTTTGTGCACCGTTCAGAAATCTGATGGCAGAGTGGAAGAGGCTTTTCCTAAAATGGTGAGGGTTTGTCTTCAGGATCCGGTACCCTCCTCTGCGATGGTATTAATGAGAAGAAGGCACACCCTGGCTGGTGAGGGTCCTTCTTGAGGCATGACCTTTCGACGATGTCATCGATGGATAGAAACTCCTATAGACAGTGGCAGAACCCGGATTGCTGCCTGCCTTAACCTCTGTGGCACCGTGCCGCTCCCCTGCATCTTTTGAATAATCTGCACCATGTACCATTGGGAGTTGACTGCTGGCTGCCTTTCCTACATTATTGTGGTGACTGCCTCCTGGTGAAGGGTCCCAGCCCAAAACATCGACTGTTTATTCCTCTCCGGACCTGCTGAATTCCTTCAGCGTTTTGTGTGTGTGTATTGCTCTGGAGTTCCAGCATCTGCAGAATCTCTTCTGATTAGAGTTTTCTGTTGGCTGTAAAGCTCTTTAGGGTGTTCTGTGAAGGGGATGTGACAGTTGCTATGGAAATGCAGGTCTGCCTTAATTACTGGCTGCTCACTAACAGAGGGGAGGGCAGGAACCATCCTCTCACAGCTGCTTCCTCGCAAACTGTGGCGGGGATTCTTCCGAAATGTTGCCAGAATTCTTAATATTGCTGACAATTTGGAAATCTCTCCCATCTGACTTGATTTACGTCGGAAGGAATGGCATAACGATGATCAATAAACTGTTGCATCCTGAAAGGCAGTTTATGCATTGCGTCGAATTGAAACTTCCTATGAGTAGTTTGTAGTAACCATGGTGATATGTGAGCAATGCACTGGGTATTTTATCGAATGAATTTGTTTGCATGAGCTCTTGGAAAATGTAGAGCTAACATCGCTTCTGCCTCAAAACTTAGCATCTGTTTGAATCTGAAATATATTTAATTGTTATGTCCCTTGTTACTGCTGCCGTTGGACAGGAGGTACAGAAGCTTTAGGTCCCACATCACCAGGTGCAGGAACAATTATTACCCTTCAACCGTCAGGGTCCTGAACCAGCGTGAATAACTTCACTCAACACTGAACCGATTCCACAACCTATAGACTCACTTTCAAGGACTCTACAACTCATGTTCTCAGTATTAGTTACCTACTTATTATAAGACCGTAAGTTATAGGAGCAGAATTAGGCCATTTGGCCCATTGAGTCTGCTCTGCCATTTCATCACGTCTGATCCATTTTCCCACTCGGCCCGCTTCTCTCCGTATCCCTTTAAGCCCTGACAAATCAAGAATCTATTATTGTTTTTTTATATATTTCCAGTATTTTTTTGCACACTGGTTGTTTCTCAATCTTTGTGTAGATTTTCATTGATTACTACTACTGTGAATGTCTGCGTCTCAGGGTCATACGTGGTGACATCTATTTATTTATTGATGCATTGTGGATCAGACCCTTCTGGCCCTTTGAGCCATGCCACCCCAAACCCGATTAACCCTAACCTAACCACCGGAGAGTTTACAATGACCCATTAACCTACCCAGTGCGACTTTGGACTGTGGGAGGAAACCAGGGGACCTGGAGAAAACTCAGGCATTCCACAGGGAGGTGCAGAGTGCCGCCGGAATTGAACTCCAACCTCCGGAATGCACCGAGCTGTAATAGCGTCACGCTAATCGCTACGCCATGGTGGCGCACACATACGGACTTAGTAACTTTGAGCTTTAAAAGGAATGAGTGCTCGCACACTTGCACATCTGCTTCAGATACGTAGCATAAATCCATCCTGCTTGCCTTTCACCAGTCTGACTGATCTTCCAGTGGAAAATATGTTCCCCAACGGGCCCCTGTGTCCAAACCTCAGCCTTCCATGTACAGATACACAAGATTCAGTGCCGAGGAAAGGCGCACCAGTTGTTCGTTTGAAGAATGAAAATACTACAGCTTGAAAACAACTCTTTGGAGGAAAGAAAAGTTCCTTCACACTGCGGCAGTTCTTGCAGGAAATCCACCCACACCCAACCACACTGGTACCTCCCAGAATGAGAGAGTTATTCATTAAAGGCCTGCTTCAGAGACGTCTGCCACTACTTCTGCTAGGCGTTTTTTTTCCCCCCTGAACATGTTTAACATTCCATGATGTATCATTCTCAACCCAGTCATCAGCTCTCTGAGCGGATTTTAGTACAACATTTATTGCTGTTGGGCTGAAGTAACCTTAGACTCTTCAGTTGAAGAAAATTGGCCGTGCTTTGTTTTTTAAGCTCAAGTCTCACTTCTGCTTGCGTTGGGATAGTTACATCATAAACTCGGAGCATCACAAGATAGCAGTCACCTAATCTCAACGGTTAAACTCCTGCCTCGGTTGTTATCCAGTGTAAGTTTTTGCATTTTAAGGTCTCTTTTAAGTAGTAGTTTTTTGATATATATTTGAATGATTAAGGTTACCATATCTGCTAACTTAAGGATACAGGGTGGTCTTTGATCTGTCCCATGCAGCAGAACAAGACCAAAGTTTCTGCATTTAATTCAGTTGACAGTCGGTTACATCTCCTTTTAAGTTTCGTGATCAAAAGCTAGTAGGCAGCCTTTTCTGTAAAATGTGTATGTGGTGCTGTTCCTATCACAAGACCGTAAGATACAGGAGTAGAATTAGGCCACTCAGCCCATCTAGTCTGCTCTGCCATTCCGTCACGGCTGATCCTGGATCCCACTCAACCCCAGACACCTGCCTTCTCGCCATAACCTTTGATGCCCTGACCAATCAGGAAACGATCAATTTTCGCTTTAAATATACTCACAGATTTGGCCTCCACCGCACTGTGTGGCAGAGCATTCCACAGATTCACTACTCTCTGGCTAAAAAAAAAATTCCTCCTAACTTCTGTTCTAAAGGGTTGCCCCTCAATTTTGAGCCTGTGCCCTCTAGTTCTGGTATCCCCACCAGAGGAAACATCCTCTCTACATCCACTTTATCTGATCCTTTCAACATTCGGTAGGTTTCAATGAGATCCCCCCACATTGTTCTAAATTCCAGTGAGTACAGACCCAAAGCTGTCTAATGCTCCTCGAATGTTAACCCCTTTGTTCCCAGAAATCATCCTTGTGAACCTCCTCTGGACTCTCTAATGACAACACATCCTTTCTGAGATACAGGGCCCAAAACTGCTCTCAATACTGCAAGTGCGGCCTGACTAGTGTCTTGTAAAGGCTCAGCATTTATCTCCTTGTTTTTATATTATGTTCCCTTTGAAATGAATGCCAACTTTGCATTTGCCTTCTTTACCACAAACTGACTTGTGAATTAACCTTCTGTGAGTCATGTGTGAGGAATCTTAAGCTCCTTTGCACCTCTGATGTCTTGAATTTTCTCCCCATTTAGATAATCTGCACTATTGTTCTTTTTACCAAAATGCATTATCTTACATTTCCCAACACTATTACGTCTGACACTTTTTTTTGCCCGTTCTTCCACTTTGTGTTAAGTCCCTCTGCAATTACATTGCCTCCTCAGCACCACCTATCTTTGTATCATCTGTAAACTTTGTCACAAAGCTATCAATTCCATTATCTAAATCACTGACAATGTGAAAAGGAGTGGTCCCAATACCAGCCCCTGAGGAACACCACTGATCAATGTCAGCCAAACAGAAACCCCCCCCCCTTTATTCCTACACGCTGCTTTCTGCCTGCTAACCATTCTTCTACCCATGCCAGTATCTCTCCTGTAATGCTATGGGATTTTATCTTGTTAAGCAACCTCGTGTGGCACCTTAACAAATGCCTTCTGAAGATCCAAGTAAGTGACGACCACTGCCTCTCCTTTCTCCACCCTGCTTGTTACTTCCTCGAAGAACTCTAACAGATTTGTCAGGCAAGATTCCCCTTTACAGAAACCATATTGACTTTGACTTATTTTATCATTAGTCTCCCAAGTAGCCCGAAACATCATTGTTAATAATGGACTCAAACACTTCCCCAACCACTGAGATTATATCACTGGCCTTAATTTTCTTTCTTTTGCCTTCCTCCCTTAAGGAGTGGAGTGACATTTGCAATTTTCCAGTCCTCCGGAACCATGCCAGAATCAAGTGATTCTTGAAAGATCACAACCAATGCATCTGCTATCTCTTCAGCAACCTCTTTCCGAACTCTGTGATGTAGTCCATCTGGTCCAGGTGACTTATCCACCTTAAGACCTTTCAGTTTGCCTAGCACTTTTTCTTTTGTAATAGCAATGGCTCTCACTCCTGCTCCCTGACACTCACAGACCTCTGGCACACTGCTAGTGTTTTCCACAGGGAAGACAGATGCAAAGTACTCATTTAGTTCATCTGCCATTGCTACATCACCAGCTTCATTTTCCAGTGGTCTCACTTTCCTTTTACTCTTTATATATAACTGAAAAAACTTTTACTATCCTACTTTATATTATTGGCCAGTTTGAACTCATATTTCATCTTTTCCCTTATGGCTATTTTAGTTGCCTTTTGTTGGATTTTAAAAACTTTTTTAAAAAAAACACTCACTTTTTTCTACATTATATGCCCTTTCTTTGGCCTTTTTGTGGTCCTTAACTTCCTTTGTCAGCCACAGTTGTCTATCGCTGCCATTTGAGAACAACAGCTTCTGTGGGACATATCTCTAATGCACCTCGTGAGCTATTCCCAGAAACTTCAGCCATCTCTGCTCTGTCATCATCCCTGCCAGTATCCTCCTCCAATCCACCCAGGCAAGCTCCTCTCTCATGCCTCTGCAATTCCTTCTATTCCATTACGATACTGATACACTGACTTGTGCTTCTTCCTCTCAAATTGGAGTATAGGTTCAATCATATTATGATCACTGTCTCCTCAGGGTTCCTTTACCATAAACTCCCTAACAAAATCTGAATTATTACACAACACCCAATGTAAGATGGCCTTTCCCCGGTAGGTTCAATCACAAGCTGCTCTAAAAAGCCATCTCGTAGGCATTCAACGAATTCCCTCTCTTGCGATACGACTCCAACCTGATTTTCCAAATCTTCTTGCATGTTGAAGCCCCCCACTACAATTGTGACCTTACCCTTATTACTTGCCCTTTCCAGCTCCCTTTGCAATCTCAGCCCCACATCTTGACTCCTGTTTGAAGGCCTGTATATGATTCCTATAATGGATTTTTTACCCTTGCAGTTTCTTAACTCCACTCACAAAGATACGACCTTCTCTGACCCTATGTCACCTCTTTCTGAAGACGTAATTCCATCTCCACACCAGAGCCAGAGCAGAGCAAAGCCACACCACTGTCTGTGCCTTCTTGCCTGTCCTTTTGATGTAAAGCATATCCTTTGATATCCCAACTATGACCTTCTTTCAGCCATGACTCAGTGTTGCCCGGATCATCATACTGACCAGTCTCTAATTGCACCACCAGTTCACCCACCTTATTCTGAATGTGTGTTTAAACACAGCACCTTCAGTCCTGCATTCTTCGCCCTTTTGACTCTTTGGTTACTAAATCTAATCCCATAATGTTCTAATCCAGATTTTGTTGACAGTGACTGATATAGTGGCTATTTTTAGGACCAATTACTCTTGCTGTAGCCTCTTAAACTGTGCTGTTCGATGTTGAGTTTTGTGGAGGTGTACATCCCTGTTCGGGATCAAGGTAGAAGATTAAGGGAAGGATGATTCGTCTATGTATATGTATATAAACTAATCTTACAGAGTCATAGAAAAGTACAGCACAGAAACAACTCATTCGGCCCATCTAATCCGTGTCAAACCATTTATACTGCCTCGTCCCATTGACCACAGCCCTCCAACCACCTCCCATCCATGTCCCTGTCCAAGCTTATCTTAAATGTTGAAATCAAGCTCGCAAGCACCACTTGCTCTGGCAGTTCATTCCACACTCTCTCTTGTGTATTTATTATGTTTTAAAAATTGTATTCTTCATGTTTATTGTGATTTTATGCTGCATTCAAATTTCAAAGTAACTTTATTATCAAAGTACTGTACGTATATGTCACCATTTACAACTCCAAGGTTCATTTTTTGCTGACCTTCTCAGTAGATGCAAAGAAACACAATAAGATCATGAAAAACTATACCCAAAAATAAACAAACAACCGATATGCAATAGAAGACAAACTATTCATACGAAAAAAATCTAGCAATAATTAATAAATAATATTAAGAACTTGAGTGTGTGTGTGTGCTGTGTCTGTGAGGCTGGGTCGGGCGGCGCCGTGCAAGTCCATAGCAGGGGTACTCCCTTCTGCTGCCGGCGTGGGATGACGAGTCTATCGGGACCCTGAGGACTTGTGGAAACTGTGTGGTGGTTTCTTTCGAAATTATAGTCTTTTAACATCTTTGGACTATTTTTACCGTGCCCGTGGTGTGTTTTTTTTTATCAAATTATGTTATTGTTTGCACTGTTGTAACTATGTTGTTTTGTGCAGGTCTTGTAGCTTTAGTTTTTGGTCTTGTTTTTTCTGGTGGATTTGGATCTCCTTTCCAGGGAACGCGCTAAGATGGTAGCGCGATATTAATACGCAGCAGCCTCTCCGGACTCAGGATTGGGGATTGCCAAACGTTATGTGGATTTTCTGGTGTAGTCTATTTTGTCGTGCGCTTTGTTGATATCATTCTGGAGGAACGTTGTCTCATTTTTTAACTGTATTGCATTTGTGGTTTTTAAATGACAGTAAACTGAATCTGAGTTGTTGAGTTCTTGAAACTGAGTCTGTAGTTTGTGGAAGCAGTTCAGAGTTGAGGTGAGTGAAGTTATCCACACCGGTTCAGGAACCTCCTCTACCTCCTTCCCGATGGCAGCATCAAGAAGAGAGCCTGGTCTGGATGGTGGGTCCAGAGTAACAGTCGTTTTGTCCTCCTTTTACACTTGTCTGTTGATGAATGACAATAAACCATTTTGAATTTTGAATAGCTGAAATCAGTAATGTTTTTGGCAAGCTCTTCTGTTTTATTTTCTAAGTGTTATTGGAGATGAGTTTGGGTCTGGTCGTAGTTAGTGGGTGTAACTTTGGCAGTGAGCTACAGCGAGGTTGAACGGTTCCTCCTTCATTATCAGCACACTGCCTCATCACCACTCTGTGTTGTGTGACCTCTCCGTGGCCATGAATTAATGTTTGTCCAGATAATAGCAAGCATTGCCAAATTTGTACAAAAATTGTTGCCGCTGTTTCACTTATGTCCATAGTTAGGAGTTGAATTATGTTTTGTTGATTTATTTCTTTCTTCAAGATCACTGTTTCTGTTTGATCTGACCATGTAGCTTGATACCCTGTGCATGGTACCCAGAGGATAGTTAATTCGTTCCTCATGTGCTGTGTCATATGACATGGGTAGTCATGGTCTTTCCATGACCATGATTGTTCTTGGCAATTTTTTTCTACAGGAGAGATTTGCCATTGACGCCTTCTGGGCAGTGTCTTTACAAGACGGGTGACCCCAGCCATTATCAATACTCTTCAGAGATTGTCTGCCTGGCGTCAGTGGTTGCATAACCAGGACTTGTGATGTGCACCAGCTACTCGTACGACTATCCACCACCTGCTCCCGTAGTTTCACGTGACTCTGATTGGTGGGGGGGGGGGGGGTAGCTAAGCAGGTGCCCAAGGGTGACCTGCAGGCTAGCGGAGGGAAGGAGCACCTTACACCTCCTTTGGTAGAGACGTGTTGCCACTGTGCCTCTTCAGTACATGTGAGAATAACAGACCAATTATCTATGGTTGGCCCCAGTTTTTGGTTCCAGATGCCCGGGGGGTTTGGGGGGGGGGGGGTGGCATTATAAGAATAGCACTTGCAAGAGACTTGGTCTTTATCCTTTGTCTCCCAGTCTCTGGGGACTGCTTTAGTCTGACGTTGTGACCAGCACTGAAGGACCACTGGGAAAGAATGTTGTGGACATAGACCGCACCCCCCCCCCCCCCCCCCAACTTATGTGTTTAGTTAAGTATGCATCTGTAGTATGTTTAATTCTGTAGTTTTATAACTTGGGGAGAGTTAATGGATTGTCTTTAAAGTTAGAGGTTGACTGGATATCCAGTATTGTAGTTTTGTGTAGATTAGATGAACACTTGTTTAGCTAGACGCCCGGTTTAGAAGTTCACTGTTCATTTATCGATATTTAGTCAATGTGCCCATTGGCAAAATGCATCTTCGGATTCACTTCATGGATCCTCAAATCTGCCTCCATGTTACAAGAGTGTGAAATGTCCTTAGTGAGTAGGATTAAGGAGAATCCCATGGCATTTTATACTTGCATTAAAACCATGTGGATAGCCAGAGGGAGGGTGGCACCACTCAGTGACTGAGTTCTTCCTGTCGTCTGGGTGGGTGCTTCTCAACATTTCCAGCATGTGCTGAATCTCTTGTTTTGAAGTGAGGAATTTTTGCATGGAGCCAGAGGAGGTCGGGAAGGTCCTAAATGAAGACTAAGCCTTTGGTATTCACCATGGAGATGGTGTCAACATGAGCAATATTGATAACACTGAGGGGTATGTTGAAATTAGAGGGTGTGTTGATACCGAGGAGAAGAAGGTGGTATTGGATCTTCAGAAAAACATCAAAATTGATAGCCTGTAGCTCTCTGAAAGTGGCTGCCCATGTTGATAGGGTGGTAAAGGGGGCATATGGCACCCTTGCCCGTATTATTTGAGCCACTGAGCACTGGAGGTTGAGGGGAGTATATAAAATTGAGACTTTTTTGGGGGATGTAAATGCAAGCTACCAGGGGGCATATTTCAGGTGAGAGATGGAAAGTTTAAAGGGGATGAGAGGTGAATGGTTTTTTTAAGAGTGATGGTTATCCAGAATGCACTGCCAAAGCAGGTGGTTGAAACAAAATTTCAAAGTAAATTTTATTACCAAAGAGCATGCATGTCACCATATACAGCCCTGAGATTCATTTTCTTGTGGGCATACTCAATAAATCTATAGAATAATAACTAACAGAATCAATGAAAGACCGCCCAACTAGGTGTTCAACCAGAGTGGAGAAGATGACAAACTGTGCAAATCCAAATATAAATAAATAGCAACAGATGTCGAGAACATGATATTGAAAGTGAGTCCGTAGGCTATGGGAACGGTGATGGGGCAAGTGAAATTGAGTGAAGTTATCCCTCTGGTTCAAGAGCCTGATGAGGGGTAATAACTGTTCCTGAACCTGGTGATGTGAGTCCTGAGGCTCTTGTGTCTTCTTCCTGATGGCAACAGCAGGAAGAGAGTATGTCCTGGGTGGTGGGGATCCCCGAAGATGGATGCTGCTTTCCCACGACAGCATTTCACGTAGATGTGCTCAGTGGTGGGGAAGACTTTACTGGTGAAGGACTGGGCCAAATCTGCTACTTTTTGCAGGATTTCCGTTCAAGGGCGTTGATGATATGATAGCAGCAATTGAGGCATTTAGATACATGACCTGACAGGGAATAGACTGAGGGATATGGATCATTTACAGGCAGGTGGGGTTGGTTTAATTTAGCATCATGATCAACGCAAACACTGAGGGCCAAATAACCTGTTCCTATGCTGAGTAATTTAGGATTATTATAGTGTTCTTTGAAAGTTATACCAAAGTTTTCTTTTAGAAATTATATCTTTTGGCCAAAAGGGTTCTAATTTTAAAATGGAGCACTGCTTTTAGGATGAGGTGACATTTTAAAAATAATCTTTGAGTTCTGGACACGTCCAAGAGTGATTGTTTTTAAGAATTGCTTATTTTCTCGAGAATGTGTCATCGTGTTTATTGCCAACAAGAAGTACACTGCTGGAAGAGCCCAGTGGCTCAGCGTTTCGGGATCGGACCCTGCAACCTGCTCGTTCCAAGATGAAGTTTATCTTCGTTTGTAGAGTGTACGCTGAAGCATGCGGTGAAATGAATTGTTTGCGCCAGTGACCAACGCAGTCCAGGGTTGTGCTGGGGGGGGGGGGGCAGCCTGCAAGTGTCACTGTGTGTCCAGCACCAATGTAGCATGTCCACAACTTACTAACCCTAACCCAGGCGTCTTTGGAATGCGGGAGGAATCCGGAGCTTCCAGAGGAAACCCATTTGGTCATGAGGAGAACATGCAGGCATGAGTGGGAATCGAACCTGGGCCACTAGCACTGTAAAAGTGTTATGCTAACTGCTGCACTACCATGCTGCCCTAAAAAGCCTACAGCGCCCAGTATTCCTGGGTGGTCTCCGATCCATGTAATAACCGGATTGGAACCTGCTTGGGTACAAAGATCAGATGGGATTAGGTATTTACAGGCTAGTATGGTAACACCAATGATGCCATATGAGTTCTAAAACGGGTTCTCAACCTGGGACCCACGCATCTCTCGGTTAATGACAGGGATCCTTGGCATAAAAAAGATTGGGAACCCCTGTTCTAGAAGGATTTTTTCCTCTACAGTTCACCATCTGCAGGCTCTTGTGTTGCCATTTGTTGCCTATCCACCACAGACCTTCAGGAGGTTGAAGGTGAAATACCTATGGGTTAGCATAACTGCCTTGAAACACTGCAGTCCTTTTGGCAAAGATGGTCCCACAGAGTGGGGTGTTTCATGAATTGGACCTATGAAGACAAGGGAATTGTGGTACATCTCCAAGATATTCATCTCATGTTCTTGATATTTATTGCTTATTTATTTATTATTGTTATTTTTTCCATTTGTGTTTGCACAGTTTGTTGACATTCACACACTGGTTGTTTGTCCGCCCTGTTGGGTGCCGTTTTTCATTGACTCTATTGCGTTACTTTGTGTATGCCTGCAATAAAATGGATCTCAGGGTTGTATATGGTGATAATAAATTTACAATTAAATTTGCAGCAGAGAAGGTTCAGCGAAATATTGGAAGATTGGGCAGTGAGTTAGGTTTAGAAATGCAATGAGCTGGTATTAGTGGGTGAGGCTGATTGGAGTTCTTCACCGCAGTGTCGTTCTGCAGCTTTAGGAAGGCTTTAGTGATCTTGAAAAGTTGACTTTGCATTTACAGGATCCGTGCCAGCGGTATTATATTAATTTTTGTTCAAGGGTTAACACTTCAGTTTAGTTTGTATCAGTCTTAATCTGCTTCTCAGTGATTTTTCCCAACACTCTGCTGTCACTATTCCACCCAATATGGTTTTGGTCACCCTGTGTAAACGTATGCAAAATTATTTTCCATGGATATCTGACAAGATAAACCAGTGGGGGTAGAGGGTGGGGAGCGATTATACTAAAATAAGATTTTATTTTTCCATTTTGTGTGCATGACTATTTCTGCAACAACTATTTTAAGCCCTTAAAACCTTAAGACTTGGGAGTAGAATTATGCCACTCAGCCCATCAAAGCAGGGAATATCCAAACTCTCGTGTACCAGCACGATTTTATTTCTAGGGTGTGGATGTCGTGAACATGTTGAATTGCTGTGATTTTCATGCCTATTATTTTCTTCAGTGTCGAATGGTAAGGTAAATGGGGACTATATGGTGGAGTGCGAACATTTTTATTTAACCCCAAACTGCGCTGCATGGAAATTGCTTAATTTCTCCTGGAGTCCCACAGCATAGAATCAGGCCCTTTGGCCCATCTAGTCCATGCCTACGGCAGTCCATTTGCCCACCACGAACGCGTTTCTCTGTCAGACAGACATACTTTATTGATCCTGAGGGAAATTGGGTTTTGTTACAGTCGCAGTCAATTCAGTAATGCGCTCTAAGTTGCAACCTACAATGGCTCTTCCAAATTATGACTGTTCAACACACAAGGGAAATGTATGTACTTTGTTAATAAATTTACTTTGAACCCATGTTGGTCTGATGTTAAAGTAAGGAAACACCTGATAGGATGACTAGCCAGGACACCTCTTGGTAATGTGATGAACTTTATATAAGCAAACTGCCTGCAGGTTTTAAAGGGTAAAGGTTAGTCTTACTTGTCAGATGTACAGTGAGATGCGTTTTTGGTAGCAATGACCAGCGCAGTCCAAGGATGTACTGGGGCAGCCATGTTTCCGACACCACACTAGCATAACCCTAATGCGTACACCTTTAGACTGTGGGAGGGAAACCGGAGCACCCAGAGGGAATGTAGGTGGTCACGGGGAGAGCATACAAACTCCTCATAGACAGTGGTGGGAATCGAACCCCGATCCCTGGTGCCGTAAGGCGATTGCGCTCACTGCTGCGATACTGTACTACAATTTCGGAGATTGTGACTTCTAGAATTCCGTCTGCTCTCCTTTCTGTTTTGCCTGCTCTGCATCTATGGCGTACAGATGGCTCTGTACGCGCTATCTCGCTGCTGCAGCAGGAGGCGATATCTGTCAAGTGCTCTCGTGCTGAGGCTGGAAGAGTCTGTCTCTCTCAGCTCCAGGTTCAACCCTGACCTCTGGTGCTCACTGTGTGGAGTTTGCTTGCTCTCCCTGTGACTGTGTGTGTTTTCCCAGGAGCTGGGAGTTTTCTCCCACCTCCCCAAGACTGTGCTGGGTGGTGGTGTAGTGGCATCTGCACTGGACTTCGAAGTGAATGGTCCCAGGTTCAAATCCAGCCAACTCCTTGCACGCTTCCTGACCATGTTGGGTTGAGCATCAAGCTAGCAACTCGGCCTCGAAAAAGAAACGAAATGCTAACAGAAACATCAAGGTTGCCGCTCGATGCACCACCGAATACAGAAAGGAGCAAAGCACACCAAGGTTGAGAGGGACTTGGTTAATTCAAGTCATAGAGCCATACAGCAAGAAATTGGCCCTGTGGTCTAACTGTTTATTTATTAATAACTATTTATTTTCTATTTTTAATTTATAATAATTTGTATGTATTGTAAGAATATAAGAAATAGGAGCAGGTGTAGGCCAACTGGCCCATCAAGCCTGCTCTGCCATTCGATAAGATCACGGCTGATCTGGTCATGGACTCATCTTCACCTACCTTTCTTTTCTCCATAATCTTTAATTCCTCTATATCTGTCCAATCTTGTCTTAAGTATATTTACAGAGGTAGCCTCCACTGCTTTATTGGGCAGAAAATTCCACAAATTCACCACTCTCTGGGAAAAGCGGTTCCTCCTCATCTCCGCCCTAAATCTACTCCCCTGAATCTTGAGGCTATGTCCCCGAGTTCTAGTCTCATCTACCAGTGGAAACAACTTTGCTGCCTCTATTGTATCTATCCCTTTCATAATTTTATATGTTTCTATAAGATGATCTCTCATTCTTCTGAATTCCAGCAAGTACAGTCCCAGGTGACTCAATCTCTCCTCATAGTCTAACCCCCTCATCTCTGGAATCAACCTTGTGAACCTCCTCTGCACCGCTTCCAAAGCCAGTAAGGAGACCAGAACTGCATGCAGTACTCCAGGTGCGGCTATACCAGTACCCTATACAGTGGCAGCGTAACCTCCCTGGTCTTATATTCGTTCCCTCTAGGACTATTAGTCCTAGTCTTGATGCTCCTAGACCTCCTTCCTGATGGCAGTGGGTTGTGGAATGGGTGGTTGGGATGCTCAGCAATTCTTTGGGCTTTTCACGTACAATGTTCCCAGTAAATGTCGCAAATGGGGGGGTGGGGGGGGGAGGAAGACACCCTCCCCCATGATCTTCTCATCGGTTCTTACTATCCTCTGTAGGGTCCAGCAGTCCCATGCCTTGCAGTTTCTGTACCACACAATATGCAGCCAGACAGTGCACATCCACCGGTGCTGCTGTGTGAAGAGGTGATTGAAATAAAGTGAGAATAAAAATGGGATTGTGTGAGATGGTTACTTGATTGTTGGCAAAGACTGTGGGGGGGAAGGAATAAAGATGTGGACTATTTTCTAAACGGGGAGTAAATTCAGAAATCAGAGGTGCAAAAGGACAGGATTCCCTAAACGTTAATTTGCAGGTTGAGTCAGTAGTAGGGAAGGAAAATGCAATGTTAGTACTCATTCCGAGAGGATTCAAATATAAAAACAAAGATGTAATGGTAAGGCTTTATAAGGTATCGGTCAGAGTGCATTTAAAGTATTGTGAGCAGTTTTGGGCTCCTTATCTAAGAAAGGATTTGCTGGCATTGGAGAGAGTCCAGAGGAGGTTCACGAGAATGATCCCAGGAATGACAGGGTTAACATATCAGGAGCGTTTGATGGTTCTGGCCTGTACTTGCTGGAGTTTAAAAGAATAAGGGGGAGAGAATCTCATTGAAACCTATCAATTGTTGAATGGCCTCGATGGAGTGGATATGGAGAGGATGTTTCCTACAGTGGGAGAGTCCAGGACCAGAGGGCACAACCTCAGAAAAGAGTCATCCATTTAGAACAAAGATGAGGAAAAGATTCTTCAGCCAAAGGGTGGTAAATCTGTGGAATTCATTGCCACAGATGGCTGTGGAGGCCAAGTAATTGGGTGTATTTAAAGCAGCAGTTGATAACTTCTTGATTAGTCACAACATCAAAGGTTACAGACAGAAGCAAGTGGATGAGGTTGAGAGGGATAATAAATCAGCCAGAGCAGATCTGATGCGCTGAATGGCCTGTTTCTGTGCTGTATGACTCTGACTCTACACCGTACTCCATGGTAGAAATATATTCAGTATGATCTTGGTGTTGAGACTATCCAATATTCAAAACTTCCCTTGTCCAGAGTTGTATTAATTCCCACACAGGGTGGACGTCACTGGTGTAATGGAATGTGGTGACTCACTACTCTGGTGAAGGGACTCCCACTGTACGACTGAGGAAGGAATTCCTGGGGTTAGACCCAGGTCAGGACAGCTGAAGCCAGAGGCACGACGCACAAAATGCTGGAGAAACTGAGGCAGCATTCGTGGGGGGGGAATAAGTAGCTGATGTTGCAGGCCAAGGCCTTTCCTTCATCAGGGTTAGAGGAAGAATCCAGTACAAGGTGGGCAGAGGGGGGAGGAGTACAAACTGGAAGGTGATAGGTGAGACCAGATGAGGGGGAAGTGGGTAGATGGGAGGGGAGAAAAGAAGTAAACTGGGAGGTGATAGGTGGAAGAGGGAAAGGGCTGAAGAAAGAGGAATCTAATTGGAGAAGAGAGTGGATCACGGGAGAAAGGGAAGGAGGAGGGAGATCCCAGAGGGAGGTGAGGGGTGGGGAGGGGAAGAGAAGGGGTGAAAGGGGAGCCAGAATGAGGAATGGAAATAGAAAGGGGGAGAGGTGAATTACCAGAAGTTAGAAAATTAAAGTTTATGCCATCAGGTTGGAGGCTACCCAGATGGAATGTGAGATGTTGCTCTTCCAACCTGAGAGTGACCTCATCATGGCAAGGAAGGAGGTCGTGGACCAACATGTCAGAATAGGAAGCTGGACTGAATACTGGGAGTTCCTGCCTTTTGTGTTTATGAAACCAAAGGCATCTGGTCCTCAGCCAGCAGCTGATTGTTCTGTGCGTTCTGGGCCCCAGGTTTTAATAAGCATAAACTGTTTCCACTAAAGCCAAACTGCATAGGGTGGGAAACACACACGTTCTGGAGCAATCTAGGTGGGTCAGTCAGCATCTATGGAGGGTCTCGACCCGAAGGATCAACTGTCCATTTCCCTCCCCAGATGCTGCCTGATCTACTGAGTTCCTCCAGCATGCTGCCTGTTCAAGATTTCCAGCATCTGCAGTCTCTTCATGTTCACATTGAGTGGAGCACTTAATTATAATCTGAAGTTGCAAACACTTGGTTCCACTGGTCGGCGAGCTTTAACATAATTAGTGTCTGGCAAATAAAAAAATTCCCAGCAGAGGAGTTAGAAATTGTCATTTTCTGCAACAAAACATCATTGCATCGAGGCCTTTAGGCACTCTGAGCACGAGATTCTGCAGATAGTAGAAATCCAGAGTGACACACACACAATGCTGGAGGAACTCAACAGGTCAGGCATACATTGCCAACATTATGTGTTGAGACCTTCCGTCAGGACTCCACAGATGAACGGTTCTCACGGAAGGTCTTGACCCAAAATGTCGTCTGTTTTATTCCTCTCCATTGATGCTGCCTCACCCGAGTTCCTCCTGCATTTTGAATGTGTAACTTTAGACGCCATAGTTGCTTTGAAGACAAAATTAGCTTTAGATGTTTAAAGCAGAGTGGAGGTAATTGGGGTGGTCATGGGGCATTGGAGGTTGGAAGCTCATATATATTTGGAACAATGACACGATTCTGAACCTTTATTATCGATTTTATCTATCGTTAACATGATGAGAATACATTTTGTTAAGCACAAACAAGACAGAATCTGCACAAATAAAACAAGCAACACACACAAAATGTTGGAGGAACTCAGCAGGCTAGGCAGCATCAACTTACAGTCGACAGTTCAGGCCGAGACCCTTCAGCAGATCAGGCACATCTGTGGAGGGAAACGGACAATCAACGTTTCTGTTTGAGACCCTTCGTTTGAACCACACTTTTGTTAAGCATGCCAGTTTATTTTTGCAAACCGCTACTTTATATTCAACGTTTCATCTTTTTTAATAGCTGCGCGGACCAAACGTTACCTTGCGCAGGAAATGTTTACGCGGCCTGAAACTTGTGTGGCACTTTAAATAAAATATTATATAAAAGAAAATTCCATGGCAACAAAGGCTCTGGATGCGGGGGCATTTCAGCGACTGTGTGGTCGCGCACCTGAGCAGCTTAGAGGGAGCAGTGTAAAAACGAAGCTAAATCTTTAGTAGAATATGGATTTTTAAATGTGGAAAGCGTGTGTTATTTCTGGGTCTTTTGATGGAATTTGAGCTCTGTTGGGGGTTAATATCAGATGCTTTGTTTGGATCGCGGAGCTTTGCAATCACATTGATTTGGGAGGCAGTTTGTGGAGAGACTCCCATTGCTTCTTGCAATCTGTGTACTGTGATGTGTCAATTTTAATTACAGTGTGTTCCATCTCAGTGCATACAGACATATGCAAATACTAATCTTCAATATAATCAAACTAATTTTTCAGCATCTGGTAAGGGATGCTGACCTTGTCTGCTTTGTGTTAGTTTTCCCCTCCCACTGTGACCTCAGTGGCAGTAAATGAGGAGCCCTGTACAGTCTTCAAATAGGCATAAGGTGAAGGAATGCAGACTGCGGTAATCACTTTAAAAAAAAATCTCCATTTGATTTAAAGCTTGCATCATTAACCAGTGTAAATGCAATTTGCATAAAATGTTGAAAGTGTTGCTGTTGGCATTAAAGTGAAATTTGCCAACTCTGTAGTAAGTGTTAAAATGCCACAAGTATTCTTTAGTTCTAAGTAACTTGTTT
Source organism: Hemitrygon akajei (assembly GCF_048418815.1). Classification (NCBI taxonomy): domain Eukaryota; kingdom Metazoa; phylum Chordata; class Chondrichthyes; order Myliobatiformes; family Dasyatidae; genus Hemitrygon; species Hemitrygon akajei. The sequence continues at coordinate 45,574,418 of NC_133150.1, read as the reverse complement.
AGCATTTAGAGTATTTTTCAAAAAGGGGTTTTAAAAAAAATTTAATCATTAAACATTGCCAGCAGTTTTTCTCTGTATCCTTGCCCTCCATTGTCATCCAGAAATCAGCATCTGGTTTGGATGAAGGGTCTCCAAAAATGATGTCAACTGTCCGTTTCCCTCCACATGTAAGCCTGATCTGCTGAGCTCCTCCAGTCTGCGTATCCTTGCTCCAGATTCCAACATCTGTGGTCTGTTCTGTCTCCATCTGGTTCATATGGCAGCTGGTCATACTCAGTCATAAGGCCATAATAAGTGCAGAGAATATAGGTGCAGAATTAGGCTGTTTGGCCCTCCGAGTCTGCTTCGCCATTTCGTCATGGCTGCTCCATTATCCCTCTCAGCCCCAGTCTCCTGCCTTCTCCCCATATCCCTTCATGCCCTGACCAATCAAGAATCTATCAATTTCTGCCTTAGATATACCTAAAGGCTTGGTCTCCATAGCTGCTTGTGGCAACGAATTCCACAGATTCACCACCCTCTGGCTAAAGAAATTCCTCCTCGTCTCCCTTCTAAAAGGACACCCCTCTATTCTGAGGTGATGTTCTCTGGTCCTAGATTCTCCCACCTTGGGAAACATCCTCTCCACATCCACTCTATCAAGGCCTTTCAACATTTGATAGGTTTCAATGAGATCGCCCCTCATTCTTCTGAATTACAGTGAGTAGAAGCCCAGAGCCATCAAACACTTTTCATTTGACAAGCCTTTCAATCCTGGAATCATTTTCATGAACCTCCTTTGAACCCTCTCCAGTGTCAACACACCCTTTCTAAGATAAGGGGCCCAAAACTGCTCACAATACTCCAAGTGAGGCCTCGCCAATGCTCTGTAAAGCCCCGACATTATATCCTTGTTTGTATATCATAGAGCACTACAGCACAGAACCAAGCCCTTCCTTCCAACTTTTTAACGCTGACCTGATCTGCCTATTCCCATCGATATGTACCTGGACCGCAGCCCTCCATACCCCACCCACCGATATACACATTAAAACTCATCTTAGACGTTGCCATTGATCTCGCATCCACTGACAGCTCGTCCCGTACTCCGTCTGAAAGAAACAGTCCCCTTCAGGTTCCCCTCAGATATTTCACCTTTCACCCCTTAACCCATGACCTCTCATTTTAGTCCTACCCAACCTCAGTGGAAGAACCTGCTTGCATTTGCCATGACTATACCCCTCATAATGTTGTATACCTCCAACAGATCTCACCTCATTCTCCTGCATTCCAAGGAATAAAGCCCTAATCTATCGAACCTTTCCCTGTAACTCGGGTCCCCGAGTCCCAGCAAAATCCTTGTAAATTTTCTCTGCATTCTTTCAAGCCTATTAATAATTTTCCTGCAGGTAGGTGAGCGGAACTGCAGACAGTACTCTAGACACAGCTTCACCAATGTCTTGTACAACTTCAACAAAACATCCCAAGTCCTGTACTCAATACTCTGCTTTATGAAAGTGCTCTTTCATTGATTCCATTATGGGTCTGTTGAATATGCCTGCAAGAAAATGAATTTCAGGGCTGTATATGGTGACATATATGTACTTTGCTAATAAATTTACTTTGAACTGAATGTAAGGCTGGCACGTGAGGCAGAGAGGAATGGAGAGATATGGACCATGTGCAGCAGATGTACAGTTAAAATTGGCTTCATGATCATCATGGTCATGTGACCATGATCCGCATGGTCATGTGACCATGTGGCAACTGGGGCTTCAATATGACCTAAAAGCGTTTGCAGAATAGTAGAGTGTTAAAGACAGACTGTGCCACATACATACGGCCACTGATCGAGAACAGACTCAAGCAACACACACAAAATACTGGAGGAACCCAGCAGGTCTGGCAGCAACAGTGGAAATGAATAAGCAGTCATCCTTTTGGACTGTGAACTCTTCTTCAGGGAAGGGAAGGTGGGGGAAGATGCCAGAATAAAAAAAAGGTGGAGAGAGGTGAAGGAGGACCAGCTAGAAGGTGTTAAGTGAAGGCAGGTGAATGGGAAAGGTTAAGGGCTGGAGAGGGAGGAATCTGGCATTAATATTAAGTTAATTGCCTCAACCTAGTATGAATATTTTGGCAGATAATGTAGTCCAGCTGGCCCAGCCCATCCCATTGGTCTTCAGTCAGGTTCTTAACATGAATTTCCATGTGAAAAAGTCTCTCATGAGATTAGTGAGAATTGAAATGGCCTGAAAACCCTTCTGTGACGTTTAAAGACTAACAACCCCATTAGGACAGTCATTGCCACAGACGGCTGTGGAGGCCAAGTCACTGGGTATATTTAAAGCCGAAGTTGATAGGTTCTTGATTAGTAAGGGCTTCAAAGATTGCTTGGAGAAGTCGAGGGAAGTGGGGTTGAAAGGGATAATCACCCTTGGTCAGAACTGCATAAGCTTGAAAAAATGTTAGTTTTCAACAGGGGAGAAGATAGGGGTGTGGGAGGGGTAGAGTAAAGGAAATGTCACTGTTAGGGTGAGACTGAATGGGTTAAAAGAGCAGTTAGAAGCACACTTTTTTTTTTATTGATTAGATTAACTTGTTCGTCACATTTACATTGAAACATCAAAACAGTCTTTTGCATCAGCAATTAATACAGCCCATGGATTATACTGGTGGCAGCCCAACAGGTGTCACTTTTTTGTGTAACATGTTGCAAGATAGAACAGCCTCCTTAATATACAAGATACCTTCAAGGAGCAGTATCTCAGAAAGGCGGCATCCATTATTGAGTACCCCCATCACCCAGGACATGCCCTCTTCTCATCGTTACCATCAGGAAGGGGGCACGCACTCGGTGATTCAGGAGCAGATTCTTCCTCTCTGCCATCATATTTCCGAGTGGACATTGACCCACGAGCACTATCTTTTAAAAAAATTATTTCTGATGTTTGCATGACTTATTTTAACTTACCTATTTAATGTACATATATGCAATTACTGTAATTCAATTTTTATCTGTATTTATCATGTATTTTACTGCTGCCGCAAAGTTAACAAATTTCACGAAATATGCCAGTGATATGATATTAAATCTGATTCTGATCCCATAGCTTTGCTATTGATCCAAGTTGAGTTTATTGTCATATGTATAAGGCACGGTAAGATATCTGTAGCATCACAGACACGCAAATCCATGCAACACGTGGAATGTGAACTGTGCACAAGACTATGAAGAAAAACAAGACCTTGGTACAAAGGAACACAAGTAGAAACAAGACCATGGTACACTTACAGAAACACTACATAAATCTATTTAACCTCCCTCTTTGTTCTACACATCTACGCTACTGAAAAATATCTCAACTTTCCCAGAACCGATGAAGGGCCTTGAATGTGAATCATTGAGAGAAAGAGAAACAATGTCTTGATCTGGAGCCCTTCATCAGAATAAGTGCTGATAAAGGGTCCCAGACCTGAATCTTATCTGTTTCTGTCTCCACAGACGCTGCCTGATATACTGACTGTTAATAGCATTTTTTGTTTTTATGTTGAATCTTTTTTGTTACAGTTCCTGCTTGCCCCCTCTGCCCTAGGAGGGTGGTGAATTGTTGACCATTTTCCAATTCTTCCACTCAGCAACTTCATAATGAGGTGCAACATCTGTGCCTGTCACCTAGCAAAGAGAAAAACACGATGGTACTGTGATCACAAACCAGGCGAGCAGATGGCACGCACAAAGACCTAGCAAAGATCAAACTAGAAGATCTGTATAGGTAAACTTCAGAGTTATAAAACCCACATTTAACACAGTCGAACACGAGCTAAATATGGCTACAATGCATTTGTCTGTTAAGACATCTGTTGACAGATAATAAGACCAGAATATACAGGAGCATATTAAACCCCTCACCAATCAAGGACTTACTCAATGATTTGGCCTCCAGTCTGTGGCAATGAATTCCACAGATTAACCACCTTCTGGCCTAATAAATTCCTCCTCTTCTCAATTCTAAAAGGAGACATCCTTCTGAGGCTGAGCCCTCAGATTCTAGACTCTCCTACCAAGGGAAACATAATTTTTCCTGGCCTTTTAGTATCATAAAAACAAGAGGCTCTGCAGATACTGGAAATCCAGAGTAACACTCACAAATGCTGGAGGAACTCAGCAAGTCAGGCAGCATCTATGAAAAAGAATGAAGAGTCATCAGGACCAGTAGGTTTTAATGAAATCTTCCCCCATCCTTCTGAACTCTGTTGATTAGACCCAGAGATATCAAACTCTTCTCTTACTTCAAGTCTTTCATCATTCCTGGGACCAGTCTTGTGCATCTCCTCTAAAATTAATGTGTCCATTGAAAAAAAAATCTTCCATTAACATGGAATGTTTGTGTCTGCTGAGGAGATATGCGACATACATGTACTCAAGCTACTAAAATGTAAGCCTTCCTGTTGGGAAAATGGCACTACTAACGATGCCAACACATGCTCACTACACTGGAGGGCCGGAGAAGTGTAGAAGGTGCAGGGGATTCTAACTATAGGAGGATATCCCATACACAAAAATTAATGAGAAGCAAATAAACATTAATGTGGGATGCAATTTGCTTTAAAGATGATATTTAAGACCATAAGAGATAGGAATAGAATTAGGCCATTCATTTAAATATCTCCCTATCCGAGGAGAGCTGGGACTCAGTTCTCAAATCGGTTAACTCAACCTCCCTTTGTGCTCGCCATTGCCTCTTACAGTTTAAGATTGTTCATAGAGCCCATATGTCTAAATCTAACCTATCTCGATTCTACCCTGGCATTAGTCCGCTCTGTGATAAATGCAAGAGGGATTTGGGGTTTTTAATTTTGTAAAATGTTTTGAAAAACTAATAAAAGAATTAAAAAAAAGAATTAGGCCATTCAGCTCATCAAGTTGCTCCACTATTTGTTCATAGCTTTTTTATTTTCTCTCTCAAGCTCATTTTCCTGCCTTCTCCCCGTAACCTTTGACCTCCTTACTAATCAGGAACCTATCAACCTCCACTTTAAATATAGTCGATGACTTGGCCTCCACAGCCGTCCGTGGCAATGAATTCCACTGATTCACCACCCTCTGGCTAAAGAAATGCCACCTCAAATCTCTCTGCTAACTACTAAAAACATCCACACAGCCCCAAAAGCGATCTATTCCCTTGTCATTCAGAGCCCACACTGCAAATACTGCATCTCCCCTCTGTCCCAAAACCCCTCTGGCTGACAATCCCAGATTTAAAGTTAACAAGTGTTGTAGGATCAATTGACGTTTGCAGAACAGATTTTACAAAACATGAATCACCCAGTGTGTAATGTGCGTAGAAGTATTTCCTAATTTCACTCCTAATGGCTGACCTCTTTTTTTTCATAAGATCAGAAAACACAGGAGCAGAATTAGGTTATTCAGCCCATCAGGTCTGCTCTGCCATTCGATTATGGCTAATTTATTTTTCCTCTCAACTTCATTCTCCTGGCTACTTCCCGTAATCTTTGACACCTGACTAGTCAAGAACCTGTGATGTAAGTAAACCCACTGACTTTGCCTCCATCGCAGTTTGTGGCAATGAATTTCATAGATTCACCAGCCTCTGGCTAAGGAAATTCCTCCTCATCTCTGTTCTAAAGGGACATCCTTCTGTTCTGAGGCTGCACCCTCTGGGTAGAGACAGATAGATTGGGGACGTTTAAGAAACTCTTGGAAAGTCATATAGGTGGTGGGGAAAATGGAGGGACATATAGGAAGGAACAGGTAGATTGACTTCAGAGTGGGTTAAAAGGTCGAGACAAGATCGTGGAATGAAGAGCTTGTACAGTGCTGTAGTGTTCTGTGTTCTAATTGAATGGGTCCACAAGTTAACATGACAAATCACCATGCACTCTTTCCAAGGATAATTCACTCTTGCTAATGTCATGGAACTCCTGCGTTTCTTTAGAGACCATCACCTCTATCAGCTTGGCATCAATAGCAAGGTTCTCCGTGATCCTTCTGATAACCGAACAGATGTTGTTGATTTTGGGGTCAGTTTGTCACAGCTTTGTCTACTTAATCTACACTCAGTGGCCACTTTATTAGGTGCATTCCTGCAAGAAGCACTGGAATTGGTTTATCATTGTCACATGAACCGAGATAGTGAAAAGCTTGTTTTGCATACTGTTCGCACAGATCAAATCATTACCCAGTGCAGTGAGGTAGAAGAAGGGAAAACAATAACAATGTAGAATAAAGCGTGACAGTACTAGGGAAAGTGCGGAATAAGGATCAGGTTTATTAACACTGACATGTGTCATGTAATTTGTTTTGCAGTAGTAATACATAAATGCAATAAATTGTGCAAGAGGTAGTGGACATGGACTGTTCAGAAACCGGAGGATTGAGGGGAAGAAGTTGTTCTCAAAACACTGAGTGGGTGTCTTCAGGCTCTTGTACCTCCTCGCTGATGGTAGTAATGAGGAGTAGGCATTTCCTGGGTGGCAAGGGTCCTTAATGATGGATGCCTCTCCCTAGAGGTACCGCCTATTGAAGATGTTCTTGATGGTGGGGAGGCGTGCTCATGATGGAGCTGGCTGATGCTACCCCTAAACAATAAGGTGCGAGATCCTATTGATGAAGCAGATAGTGAGATCAAGAGCCCATCTTATCAAACTCGTTCGTTATGTGCTGTGCTGTATGACATGGGCAATCATGGTCTTTCAATGACCATAGTTGTTCTTGGCAAAGTTTTTTCTGCAGAAGTGGTTTGCCATTGTCTTCTTCTGGGCAGTGTCTTTACAAGACAGATTACTCCAGCCATTATAAATCCTCTTCAGAGATTGTCTGCCTGGCGTCAGTGGTCACATAACCAAGACTTGCGATATACACCAGATGCTGATACGAACATCCACTGCCTGCACCAATGGCTTTGCCTTGACCTTGATGGGGGGACTAAGCATTAACCATGTCCAATGGCGAACTGCAGGCTAGAGGAGAGAAGGAGCATTACGCCTCCTTGGGTAGAGACGTAACTCCATCCCACCAGCCAATCTTATTGTACTAAGGAGCTATTTAATAGTCTTATAACAGCTGTGCTTGAGCTAGTTTTGCGTGCTTTCAAACTGTTGTATCTTCTGCCCAGTGGATGAGTACACTTGTGTATTTCCATTTTAAATAGCTTATTTATTTTGCAGCCTGTTTCCCAATGATCCGATCATTAAAAAAACCATTAGATGTTAATAGTTTTCATGAACCTCTGCTTCAATGACATTCTCCAAGTGTGTTCCCTATCCTTTAGTTTAGTGAAAAAAAAATCCTTTACACACCAAATTAAATGCAACCCTTTGTAGTGAGGGCTCATTAAGTAAATGTATATTAACCATTGGAGACTGGTACAATTACTTGGGGAATTTTCAACCAAACCTGGGTGGAGCAAATGTACAATAATACATTTTGGAATTAATTTTCTGCATTCCTTGCTGTTTGCTAATTAAGGATCATTTTTACATTCCATCACTGACACTGGGTGTAATTGCAGGTCCTATGTTCATCTCCATCCCCAACTGTTTATTTATTATTATATAGAGATGCCACATAGTCCATTGAGTCCACACCACCCTAATACACTTGTGTGACCAACGAGCCTTCTAAACTATCCCTCTTTCCTCTTTTCCCCTTCTCTATCTCTCTCCTCATTCCTCTTTACCCCTCCCCTTTTCCTCTTTTTCTCTATTCGTCCCCCCTTTGTTTTTCTCTTCTCCTTTTCTCTCTCTCCTCCCTTCCCCTCCTCTCTCTTCCCTTCCCCTCCTCTCTCTTCCCTTCCCCTCCTCTCTCTCTTCTCTTTCCCTCCCTCTTTCTCTCTCTCTCTTTCCCTTTTAACCAAGCATTCTGCTGCTATTTAACACATCATATCTTGGACATGATTTCCTTAGCTCTGTACTTCACCCATCTGGGATCCATCTTCTTGGATTCCATGGTCTGCTTTGGAAACAATGAGAATTGGACCCTGCTGGTAATATTCTCTGTGGTGAAGCAAATCTTTAGATCCTTTCACCATCTCATTCACCAGATGAGTTCAACACTCAATTCACAACTCATCTATATTCAACTGCGAAAAAATTATCAATAAGATTGAAAGAGTGCAGAGAAAATTTACAATGATGTTACTGGGACTTGAGCCCCTCAGTTATAGGGAAAGTTTGAATGGGTTAAGACTTTATTCCCTGGAGTGAGGAGAATGGAGGGAGGTTTGATTGAGGTGTACAAAATTAAGAGGTATAGATAAGGGTAAATGCAAGCAGACTTTTTCCACTGAGGTTGGATGAGATTAGATCTAGAAATCAAAGGTTAAGAGTGAAAGGTAAAATATTTAAGGGTATCCTGGAGGGGAACTTCAGGAGTGTGTGGAATGTGTCCCTGCAGAAGTAGTGGGTGCAGGTTTGATTGCAATATTTGAGAGAAGTTTGGATAAGTACATGGATGGGGTGGGTATAGGGGGATGGGATGCTTCTGATGCTGAGATTGTCAGTAGTTCCTCTTCTCCCACCATGGATGCTGCCCGACCTGCTGAGTTCCTCCAGCAGTTTGTTGGCTACACCAGAATCAGATGATCTGGGCACACAGGGACAAAATATACATTGCTCTGGCGTTCCGGGAACAGTTCACCAATGAAGGGTCTCATCCTGAAATGCTGCCTCGCCATTGCACAGATGCTACCTGACCTGCTGAGTTGCTCCAGATTCCAGTATCTCTTGTATCTCTAAAGATGGCTAGATTTCTAGATTTTGTTTAATTTATTGAGATTCAGCATGGAACCGCCCCTTGCAGCCTCCTGAGCCTCACTGCCCAGCAGTTCCCCCCCCCCCCCCACCCAATTTAATCCCAGTCTCATCGCGGGACAATTTACAATGACCAATTAACCTACCAACCAGGACGTCTTTGGGAGGAAACCAGAGCATCTAGAGAAAACCCACATGGTTACAGGGAGAACGTACAAGTTCTGTCCAGGCAGTGTTGGGCATTGAACCCAGGTTGCTGGTACTGTAAAGCATTGTGCTAACCACTGAGCTACCGTGCCACACCATGGAAATCCAAGGACACGGTGACAGCTTAGGACAACAGGTAGAAGAGAGGTTCAAGTTCATGAATGGATAATACACACTTATACATACATCTGTGCATCACTCCCCCTCTGGAGTTCCCCTTGCTTCACTTTCTCCTATCTTATCAGTATTTCTCTGTCCTCTCCTATCAGAATCTTTCTTCAACCCTTCTGATCACCTGCCAGCTCGTGCTCCTTCCCCGCCTTTTAATTCTGTTGTCACCTCTCTTCCCTTTCTAGTCCCAATGAAGGGTCTCGGCCTGAAACATTGACTGTGTATTCCTCTCCGTAGATCGGGGTCCCATCCTTTCTTATGCCATGGACCCTGGGTTGGGAACCCCTCACAAAGATGCTGCCTGACCTGCTGAGTTCCTTCAGCATTTTGTGCAAGTTACTCTGGATTTCCAGCATCTGCTGAATCTCTTGAGTATTTGTATTGGTTCAGCCACTCCCTCCTCTCCCTCCCAACATGTGGTTTTAGCTGGCAAGCATTGGGTGTAATTTTGAACAGAATGTTATAGTACAAATGTAAAATTGTACCAAGCTTATTTTGTCAGTCCTTTTGACCAGAATATTCGAGCTTCACTCTGGTTTGAGAATTTTATTTTAAGCCAGCTGTTTTGGTGCCACATTAAAGTTCGAAGTTCCATCTAGGTTTATGAACTTGGATTTTGAATAGTGAGCTTCTTAATTTTAGATTAGACAACTCTAATCTTTAAACGTTCCTTAAAGTTACTCTCAAGATTAAGACTGTATAATTGAGTTGAAACCCATTCAGCTGTTTCCAATTTAGGTAATTAAGATCTATGTTTTCACTTGAAGTTTGCATGAAGAGAAACATGTTAGAGTGCAGAACTATACTTAGTGATATAATATTGGTATTTTTAACATGTAATTGAAGGGCATGCATAAGATGGTAGCGTGCTTATTTTCAAGTCTTAATTTGTTTTATTTTGACTAAGCATCATTTTATTCAAAAATAGAATTAGTGTAGGATAAGTTTAAGTGTGGGTTCAGCATGGAGTCAGTGGGCCAAAGGACCTACTTCAATGCTGTATCTCTCTGGCTCGAAGATGCCCAGGTACTAAAGAGGATTTAAGCTCTGGATGCTGGTTCAGTTGTGACTACTAAGAGAAGTTTGAATAGGTTCATGGGTGGGAAGATTTTGGAGGGACATGGTCCAAGTGTAGGTAAAAGGAACTTGGCAGAAGGTCAGGCCAGAATGGACTGGATGGGCTGAAGGGTCAGTTTCTGTGCTGAAGTCCTCTGACTCTTTGACTCCGATGCTCCGAGCTGTAATCGCGTCGTGCTAATTGCCCAAGGTAGCGCTTTGGTCAGAGCGACACTATTACAGCCCGGGACGTCGGAGTTTGGAGTTCAATCCTGGCTTTCTCTGTAAGGAGCTTATACATTCCCCTCGTGGAATGCGTGTGTTTCATCTGGGTGCTCCGGTTTCCTCTCACAGTCCAAAGATGCACCAGTTAGAATGATTGGTCATTGTAGATTGACCTGTGGTTATGCTAGGGTTGCTGACAGCACAGCTGGAAGGGCCAGAAGGGCCTGTTCCACATTGTGTCTCTAACTAAACATAGAAATAATTCTTTGCTGCAAGAAGATGTGAATGAGATTGAAAGAGTACAGAGGGTAAATGCACGCAGGCTTTCCCCACTCAGGCTGGGCATACTAGAACTAGAGGTCATAGGAAAGGTGAAATATTTGAGGGGAATCAGAGGGAGAGCTTCTTCGCACAGGATGGTGTGAGTGTGGAACGAGCTACCAGCGGAAGTGATGGATGTGGCTGTTGTGCTCTATCATTCTATGACTCTGGGTCTGGATTCTAGTAAATTAACCACTTCACCTCCGCTCTGACTTGGATCCTAGGTTTACATAAACCTGCAGGTCCTCATCCCGGTTAGGAATGCTGAGCTTATGAACACCCTGTGCACACACTGGGAGACCGGTGGCATGGATTTGTAGGGTGCTGGAGAGCTGGCTATTTGGCCCATCAGATCAATTTTTGGCTGTCAGTAAAGCCTGTCAGTCCCATTCTGCTTACTTCCCTGTAGAGCAGCACAGCAATGTAACACTTAAGATCAAGGTTCGATTCCCATCGCTGCCGGTAAGGACTTTGCACGTTCTTCCCGTGACCGCTGCCTTTCCTTTTGGTGCTCCAGTTTCCACTCACGTTGTATGCGGTAAGGTTAGTAAGTTCAAAGTAAATGTTTTATCAAAGTATGTACTACCTTGAGATTCATTTTCTTGCAAGAATTCAGAGTAGAACAGAAAAAACTTTAGAATTAGTGAAAAACTACAAAGACTGAAAAGCAACCAATGTGCAAAAGAAGACAAACTCACTAGCTTATTTAGATGTTTGTCAGAAGTACCAACGTAGCATTTTATTCTGCATTCCTGGGTTATTGTTGGAATATTGTGTTTCGCTAGCTGCCTGAATACTGTGAATGACTTAGCATGTTCTTGGTTCTGTGACATGTCACAAGCAGCACCCAAAGGGAGTGGCAGCTATGTTTGTTGACATAAGCTGGTGTTCTGTTGACCTGCTGGCTGCGTGCCTCGAGACAGGGGTCAGCAGGATCTGAGGGAAGCCAGTAACAGCTGCAGGTCGCCAGACCTAACTCTCACTGCTGCCGTCTCTATATAAGGCTCTGTCCTGGCCAGGGAGCTTGTGGCGATTCATTTACTGCAGATGAGTACTGTGTCTCGAGATGGTTCTCTTCATTGTCAATACTTCTCGTTGCCTTTGGAAAATAGCTAACGTAATCTGGACCCTAACCACTCCAGACATTCTTCCTTCTTCACCCCTTTCCGTCAGGCAGAAAAGCCTGAGAAACGTAACTCAGAAGATATAAAAGGCTTTGGACTATGTGCCATTAGGATGGGCTTCTAGCCCACTGTTCAATCGTTCAACAATTCCGTTTAATATCAGAGAATGCATATAATATACAACCTGAGATTCTTGTTCGTCACAGGCATCCATGAAAGCAGAAGAGTGCTCCAAAGAATGAGTGACAGTAAAAATGTTCGAACCCCAAAGCCCCCTCTACTCCCCCCTCCCACGCACAAGGAGCAGCAAAGCATCGACCTTCCCCCTCCCTCATTTCAGCAAAAAGCATCAGCACCTTTCACCCCCCCCAAGACAGACCATGATCTGCAGTACAACAAAAACGTATCATTCACCCAATAATTCAACATGCCACAGGCCCTCTCCCCCTCCCTAATGACTGTTATAAGAAACTGGGACAAACTCTTACACTAATAATGAACTCTTGGGTCTCTCCATCTACCTCAGCTGACCTGCACTGTACTTTCTCTAAAACTGTAATCTTCCCCATGGGAGACTGGTCCAGAAGGTCTAGTCATTTGGCATTCAGGATGAAGCAGTCAATTGGATTCACTGAGAGCAGGGGTTCCCAAACTTTCTGTATGCCGTGGACCCCTACCATTAACCTAGAGGTCCAAAGACCCCTGGCTGAGAGAGGAGAAAGTCAGAGAGTGGTAGTAAGTGCTGTCTCTCTGACTGGAGGCTGTGACTAGTGGTGCACTGGGGATGAATGCAGGCTCAGTTGTTGTTTGTCATCTATATTAATGACTTGGACGATAATTCAGTAAACTGGATCAGCAGACGTGCAGATGACACCGAGACTGGGATGCAGTGGACAGCGAGGAAGACCATCAAAGCTTGCAGTGGGATCTGGACCAGCTGGGTTGAAAAGTGGCAGATGGAATTGAATGCAGACAAGTGTGAGGTGTTGCACAGGTGGAAATCCATATGTGAGGTTATGCACCTTGGTAGGAAGAATAGAACAATGTATTTTTAAACAGTGATAAACTAGTATTAGGAGCGGGAGATGTCTTTGTGTACAGGCTCAGGAGATAAAATGTAAAAGCAAACATAGCCAGCAGTTAGGAAGCTGCATGTCAATTGGTCTTTATAGATCATTGTGGAAAGGATTTTTCCAGTAGTGGGGGGAGTCTAGGAGTAGGGGCATAGCCTCAGAATATGGGATGTCCATTTAGAACAGAGATGAGGAGGAGTCCCTTTAGCCAGAGGGTGGTGAATCTGTGGAACTCATTGCCACAGACATCTGCGGAGTCTATGCCATTGGGCATATTTAAAGCAGGGGTTGATAGGTTCTTGATTAGTATGAGCACCAAAGGTTATGGGAAGGAGGCAGGAGAATGGTGTTGAGAGGAATAATAAATCAGCCATGATGGAGCAGACACAATGGGCTGTATGGCCTAATTCTGCTTCTTATGGACTTAAGATCTCTATTGCAGTGGGATCAGAGTAAAAAGAGTGAAGTAATTGCTGAAATTCCTGCAGAGCTCTGAGTCCACATCAGGGAGATTTAGTCTCTGTTGACTTGCCTTGTTTGAATAGATGTTAGGGCTGGGGGTGGGGTGGCTCCAAATGCTGGAAATCTGAAATACAAATGAAATACACAGCTGGCCAGGCAGCATCTGTGGAGAGAGAAGCAGTTTCTGTTTCAGATTGACAACTAGCAAGCTGCTGTGATTTGCTTTGAAACTTAGATCCGAATAACTTTATTTGTCACGTGTACATCGAAAGGATCAGTGAAGTGCGCCATTTGGATCAGCGACCGACACAGTCCGAGAAGGTGCTGGGGGGGCAGCCTGCAGGTTTAGCCCACAACTCACTAACGCTTACGCATGCATCTTTGGAATGTGGGAGGAAACTGGAGCGCCCACAGGAAACCCACGCGGTCACAGGGAGAACATACGAACTCCAGCGGTGTGAATTGAATTTTGATCATTGATCACTGCCACTGCACTAGCTTTAGCGTAACCACCGTTCTACCATGTCACTCAGAAGAAGTGATTAGCCCTAGTGGACATCGAACCCACAACCTTGGCATTAATTAGTACTGTGCTCTAACTTTAGAACATATGAAACAAGAGCAGGAGTAGGCCATCTGGCCTGTTGAGCCTGCTTCTCCACTCAATAAGATCATGGCTCATCTCCGCCTACCTGCCTTTTCCTCATAATCCTTAATTCTCCTACTATGCAAAAAATCTAAGCATCTGAGCTATCTAGCCAGCTACCGACCAATTTAACCAGTCTGCTACCCACTTGGTGTGGATGTCTAGAATGAATTTGCCAACTGCTCTCCTGGGTCTGGTCATATGTGCATCTGTGAGAAGTTGGTGCAGGGTTCTCAGATAGAAGGGCTGGTGTGAAATATTTGTGTTACACTAGATAGAAATCGCAGGGAAAAAGGATTGACCTTTGTAGAGAGTTTGTCTGAAATGGTTAGTACCTCAGTTTAGAAGGAAGAGCTTGCATGAAAGCATACCGGAGTGTGGGGTGGGGGGGAGAATGAATGGGTGACACGCAGAGACTGCTCCCACCAACTGGAAAGTATAGAACCAAGGGTTGTGGACGGGCTGAATGGTCAGCAACTTTAAATCCCTCGGTCTTCAAGCACTCTTCATCTCATGTTCTCCATATTTATCTATTTTTATTTCTTTCATTTTGTATTTACACAGTTTGTTGCCTCTTGCACCCTGGTTGGGGTTCAGTCTTTCGCTAATCCTGTTATGGTTGTTATTCTGTGGACTTGTTGAGTATGCCCACAAGGAAATGAGGAAATAAATCTCGAGGTTGTATATGATGACATTTATGTTAATAAAATTTACACTTTTGAACTTTATGACTGATGACTAGAAGAATTCCTTCACAGTGCGCTTGGAAGTCCGGCAGTCTTGGCCTTGGGCAGTTGATTAGTCATTGAGCTAGTGTGACACTATTACAGCTCAGGGCATTCCGGAGTTGAGAGTTCAGTTCTGCTATCGCCCACGAGCAGTTTCTCTGTTCTCCCCGTGTGCTCGTGGGCTTCCACCCACAGTCCAAAGATGTACTGGTTAGTAGGTCAATTAGTAAGTTGTCCTGTGATTAGGCGAGGGTTAAATAAGGTGGGTTGTTGGGCAACGTGGCTCACTGGGCCAGAAGGGCCTTTCCCGCACTGCATTTCTAAATAAATCAATCTGTAAGGCTGAAACAGACTTTGGGCACAAGGAAACTGCAGGTTATTGGGATCGGTTCAGAGTGTAGGCTTGAGGTACAGCACCAGCCATCGAATTGATGGATGGAGAAGCAAGCTAGACGGGCCAAATGACTTGAGAATGGACCTTCTGCTCTTAATGCTGGGTCAGAATGTCTGGAGAAGTTCATTCTGAATTCCTTATTTGGGGGGTGGAGGCAGTAAGATACCGTGTCGCTGTTACAGTGCCGGCAACCTGAGTTCAGTTCCCGCCTCTGTCAGTACGTTTTGTTCATGACCACGTGGGTTTCCTCTGGGTGCTCCGGTTTCCTCCCGCATTCCAAAGGTGTACAGGTTAGTAGTCACCTGGGCAGTGGGGGCTCTCTGGGCTGGAAGGGTTTGTTACCGTGCTGTATCTCTGAATATTTATCTGTTCCTCACCCACAGTAGGAGCCAGAGTTGTTTTCTTATAATTATGCTGCCCTAGCAGTTGCCAGTAAATTGCGGGTATGATGACTGACTTTTCGTCCCTTTAATTTTCTTTACAGAATTACTGTACTCGCTATATTTAGGTGCCACGGTAGTGTTGTGGTTTACTTATTTCCTGCCAGTTACGCCATTGGCTGTTTCCCTAACAGTTTTGATTAACCAGTCAAGGTTGTTAGCCCTGAACCTGGAGGACCAGTGGACCACTCTTAGCCTGGCCTTTACCCTTTGACCTGTTTGGCCTGGGTGATCCTATCAAGAGCCAAAGCACAAGGCCCTGACTCCGGCCAACATAGCTGTCTGAGTCATTGAGGCACGCAAGCCTCCAAACCCTACGACAAGGATGAGGTCCTCGTGGAGGAGTGTAGTGGTTGGTACAACACTATCACAGCTCAGGGCGTTCTGGAGTTTGGAGTTCAGAGTTGAATTTTGCCGTCGTTCTGAAAGGGGTCTCTGTACGTCCTCCCTGTGGAATTGAGTTGTCCCCGGGTGCTCCAGTTTCCTCCAATAGTCCAAAGATGTACAGGGTAGGTTGATAGGTGATTGTAAAATTGTCCTGTGATTATGTTAGGGTTAATCAGGGTTGTGGGGTTGCTGGGGTCCGCACAGTATCGTTAAATAAAAATAAATCAAAATTTAGTGCATGTGAGTTGTCCTTTTCAGTTTAACTAAATTAAAGATTATGAAATGAAAGTAGCACATTAACTAGGTGGTTGAGTTCATCTTGAATCAAAATGGAAACTTGGCTCTAACTTTATACCAACCAAAGGAGGGGATAAAATTATAATGGGTGTGTGTGTAAACTTAAAACTGGTCGTGAAGTTAAAGCAGTGTTTAGAGAAGAGCACTGAGAACCTGTAATTTTCCTTTCAAGCAGCGTTCCCTCTAATTTTTTTTTACAGCTGTGCGGACCAACGAGTGCTCTGAGCAGGAAATTTTTACGTGGCCTGCCAACTGCGTGGCACTTTATTTACAGGCTATTAATATTTAGAATGAAAATTGAAAAGTCAAATTTTTTAAATTTATTAATTGAAGGATATAATAAAATACAGTACAACAATGAAAGTCTTTCAAGTTTTGTGAACTTTTTCTTGCTGCGTCCAATTCCAGCTGCGTGGCCACAAAGGCAATGTGTGCGGGGGCATTTCTGCTACTGCACGGCCGTGCAGCTAAGAGAGAGTGTTGCATTCAGACTTTACTGTGGTAAAATGGGACAGTTGGCCATTTTGTACAGTTTGGCCATTAATCTGTATGAGATTTCTTGGCGATTTATATCTCACATCTAAACATATGTGCCTTTGCTGCGTACCGAATTGACTTCCAAAGTGCAAAGTACGCTTGTGAAGTTGAAAGGCAGCAAAGCATAGATTGCTGCTGTCAAGTGACACAAAATGTGTGGGGCAAAACAGATAAGACTATGAGACACAGGACCAAAATCAGGCCATTCGGCCCATCAGATCTGCTCCGCCATTCCATCATGGTTAAATTACTATCTCTCTCAACATCATTCTTCTCCTTTCCCCCGTAACCTTTGACACCCTTACTAATCAAGAACTCATCAACCTCTGCTTTAAATATACCCAATGACTTGGTCTCCATGGCAAAGAATTCCATGGATTCACCACCCTCTGGCTAAAGAAATTCCTCCTCATCTCTGTTCTGTAGAGATGTCCTTGTATTGTGGTCCTAGACTGTCTGTATGGAATTTGTCTGTTCTCCCCGTCACTGTGTGGGTTTCCTCCGAGTGCTCCAGTTTCTTCCACAGTCCAAGACGTACTGGTTGGTAGGTTAATTGCTCATTGTAAGTTGTCCTGTGATTAGGCTAGGGTTACATCAGGGGATTGCTGGGTGACCTGGCTTGAAGGGCCTATTCCACAATGCATCTCAATAAATAAATAAATATTAATTAGTAATCCTTAAAGACTGTTTGAATTTAGCATTAAGAGTAGAATATTTACAAGACCATATCTTAGGAACAGAATTAAGCCATTCTACCCATCGATTTGCTCTGCTATTCCAGCATGGCTGATTTATTATGCCTTTCAACCCCATTCTCCTGCCTTCTCCCTGTAACATTTAATGCCCTGACTAATAAAGAAACTTATCATTATAGATGACACTACAGAATTGACCATGTTGAGCTTGGAGCTGCATCTAAACCACACTGGGTGAGGACATCAGATTTCTGTCGCCTGAAGGGGATTAAGTTAACCGGAGAGATTATTTTGCTGTTCATTGGACTAAGGGCATTGTTGATGATTGCTAACTTACTGCTGGTGTCACCGCTAGTGTTTAGAGTAGCAGTGAATGTCCTCCTTCTCTGATATTGTTCAGTACTTCTTTGTCATGTCAGTAGCTTCCCCTTAGTTTTCACTACTGTCAAGTCCTGGGTGGAGACCCAGGAATACCATCGTGTTCAGATGTAAAAAGATTCTTCATTGCTGTTTCTGTAACAATTTAGTTTGACCAGTCAGGGTTGTTAGCCCTGAGCTGAACTCCAGAATCTGGAGGGCCGGTGGACAACTCTTTAGTCTGGCCTCTACCCATTGACCCATTTGGCCTGGGTGACCCTACCAAGAGCCAAAGCATAAAGTCCTCACTCCGGCCAACATAGCTCTCCGGGTCATTGAGGGATACAAGCCTCCAAATCATGGCAAGGTTGTGGTCCTCTTGGAGGACTGTTGATGAAGCTTGCCTTTTATTCCAGATGCATTTAATTAAATTGACTTAAGTGATTTTAAATTCATCATACGTAACTTGTGTCTCTTGGTCTTCCAAGTATAGCCTGCAAAGAGTCGACTCGTTCCAAATCCTTCACACTCTTGGCTGCACTAATCAAGCCAACAGGGAGCATTGCCCGGTGGCTAAACATTTTAATTCTGCTTCCCAGTCCCATTCTGACATGTCAGTCCATGGCTTCCTCTACTGCTACGATGAGGCCACACTCAGGTTGAAGGAGCAGCACCTCATATTCCAATCTGACAGCATGAACATTGATTTCTCCAACTTCTGGTAATTTCTCCCCGCCCCCTTCCCTCCTTCCCCATTCCTCTTACCCCTTCTCTCCTCAAGACCTCCCTCTGGTGTCCCTCCTCCTTCCCTTTCTTCCGTGGTTCAGTCTCCTCTACTGTCGGATTTTGACTTCTGCAGCCCTTTTCCTCTTCCACCTATCACCTCCCAGCTTCACACTTCATCTTCCCTACCCCACCCACAGACCTTCCCCCTCACCTGGTCTCACCTGTCACCTGCCAGTTTGTACTTCTTTCCCTCTCTCCTCCCCCCCCCCCCCCCCCCCCCCCAATCTTATTCTGGCTCCTTCTCCCCTTCCCTCCCTTTCCGGTCCTGATAAAGGGTCTCAACCCGAAACGTTGACTGTTTATTCCTCTCCATAGCTGCTGCCTGACCTGCTGAGTTCCTCTAGTGTGTAACTGAGAACTCAAGACTTGTTTCATGATAGTCGCCAGTTTAAAAAGAATGTTCTAGAAATAGAGAAGAATGGACATCTGAGAGCAATTGGCAAGAGGGTAACCTAATCTGCCCGTTCAGATAACTACATCGGCTGTAAGAATGAAGGTCAACTAACCGAACACCAAGTTAGCTCCAATTTTGATGCCATCTTCCTGAGGATTTTCTTTCGGGGGGAACATCTTAATGTACCCAATATCTGTCCAGAATTTTTAATATCTTGTAATAACCATGAAGAGTTTCTATATACATTTTAGAGATAGAGTCATAGAAAAGTACAGCACAGAAGCAGGCCTTTCGGCCCATCCAGACTGTGCCGAACCATTTAGACTGATAACTCCCATTGACCTGCACCAGGACCATAGCCCTCCATACCTTTACCATCCAAGTACCTATCCAAACCTCTCTTAAACATAGAAATTGAGCTCTCATGCACCACTTGCGCTGGCAGCTCATTCCACACTCTCACGACCCTCTGAGTGAAGAAGTTTCCCCTCATGTTCCCCTTAAACTTTCCACCTTTCATCTTTAACCCATGACCTCTAGTTGTAGTCCCACCCAAACTCAGTGGGAAAAACCTGCTTGCATTGACCCTATCTGTACCCCTTCATAGTTTTGTGTACCTCTATCAAATCTCCCCTTTTGTGTTGAACATCTTGTGCAGTGCTTGGAATGTAGGTATGGCTGGCTAAACCAGTTTTTATTCTTGACAAATTTAAAACTATGTGATGCAGAATGTCCTCATCAATAATTTTGCAAGAAGCCATGTTATTCCTGTTAATTCAGTGGCTTATCGTTTATTTGCAATCTCACAGCAGAGTTCATGGGGTTGCGGAACACATGTTGGCGGCTGTGTGTGGTGGCGCGAGTTCCCACAGCTCTGTGAACCTTTCCTGCTGGCCTCCATTGCTGCACCTAGTTTCAGTGCCTGACTGTAAAACATGTCGATAGCTGTAAGATCAGGGTTCTATTCCCGCTGCTGTCTGTCCCGGAGTTTGTCTGTTTTCCCTGGGTTTCCTTGGGATGCTGCCATTTCCTCCCACATTCCAAAGATGTACGGCTTAGAGTTAGCAGCTAGTAGGTTACTAAGCTACTAAATATGCATCTTCAGAAAGGAAGCAAGAAGGATGAGCTTTGTTGTGTGTGCATCGTCACATACAGTGAAATGCCTCAATAGTGTCACGTCAAACTGTCGAAGATGCATACTTAGCAGCTTTGTGAGCGGCCCGCAGAGCGTCAGTGTGTATCACCTGCATCTTCTTGAGAAAAAATAATACTGACTCTGCACATAGGAAGGAAGTTGAAAATCTGGTTAAGTGGTGCCACAGCAACCTCCTCTCACCCAATGTCAGCAAAACCAAAGAGCTGAGGAAGAAGCTGGAGGTCCATAAGCCAGTCCTCATTAGGGGACTGGAGGCGGAGAGGGTCAGTAGCTTTAAACCCTTTGGTGTTACCATATAGGAAGACCTGTCCAAGGACCAGCATGTAAGTGTCAACACAAAGAAGGCATGACAGCGCCTCTACTTCCTTAGAAGTTTGCATGAATTCGCCATGTCATCTAAAACTTTGACGAACTTTGACATATGCACATTGGACAGTAACCTGACTGGTTGCATCATAGCTTGGTATGGAAACACCAATGCCCAGGAATGGAAAAGGTTACAAAAAAATTGGTAGATACAACCCACAAAAGTGGTAGATTTCCACCACGTGAAAATCCCTCCCACCATTGAACTATATATGTATAAAAATAACAATTACAGCACGGAAACAGGCCATCTCAGCCCTTCTAGTCTGTGCCGAACGCTTACTCTCACCTAGGCCCACCTACCTGCTCTCAGCCCATAACCCTCTATTCCTTTCCTGTCCATATACCTATCCAATTTTTTTTTAATGACAAAACCGAACCTGCCCCTACCACTTCTACTGGAAGCTTGTTCCACACAGCTACCACTCTCTGAGTAAAGAAGTTCCCCCTGGTGTTACCCCAAAACTTTTGCCCCTTAACTCTCAACTCATGTCCTCTAGTTTGATTCTCCCCTACTCTCAATGGAAAAAGCCTATCCACGTCAACTTTATCTATCCCCCTCATAATTTCAAATACCTCTATCAAGTCCCCCCTCAACCTTCTACACTCCAAAGAATAAAGACCTAACTTGTTCAACCTTTCTCTGTAACTTAGGTGCTGAAACCCAGGTAACATTCTAGTAAATCTCCTTTGTACTCTCTCTAATTTGTTGACATCTTTCCTATAATTCGGTGACCAGAACTGTACACAATACTCCAAATTTGGCCTCACCAATGCCTTGTACAATTTTAACATTACATCCCAACTCCTACCCTCAATGCTCTGATTTATACAGGCCAGTATACCAAAAGCTTTCTTCACCACCCTATCCACATGAGATTCCACCTTCAGGGAACTATGCACCATTATTCCTAGATCACTCTGTTCTGCATTCTTCAATGCCCTATCATTTACCATGTATGTCCTATTTGGATTATTCCTACCAAAATGTAACACCTCACACTTGAGCACATCTTCAAAGAGTGCTGCCACAATAAAGCAGCGTCCATCATCAAGGACCTCCACCATCCAAGACGTGCTTTCTTCTCGCTCCTGCCATCAGGAAGGAGGTACTGAAGCTTTAGATCCCACACCACCAGGTTCAGGAACAGTTATTACCCTATAAACATCAGGCTCCTGAACCAGCGTGGATAACTTCACTCACCACAACACTGAACTGATTCCACAACCTACAGACTCATTTTCAAGGATTCTACAACTCATGTTCTTAGTATTATTTATTTACTTTTTTAATTAATTGCACAATTTTTCATCTTTTGCACATTGGCTGTTTATCAGTCTTTATGTATAGTTCTTCATAAATTTTTTTTGTATTTATTTCCCTATAATTGCTTGCATGAAAATGAATCTTAAGATTGCTGTGTTAAGATTCGTACTTTGATAATAAATTTACTTCTGAACTTTGAACTTCATTCTTCCATTTTTCCTTCCTGCCCTAACTCATCATTTGGAAAGGAAGATGTTGATTTTTAGTTAGAGTTATTTCAACATCTCCAGGGTCTAAACAATGCCCCAAGTTAGTTTCTTGGGCGTTGAAGAACAGCATAATTGTTAATGAAAGCTGACACTTTATATTGAATCCTTTGCTCAAAAGTAGAAGTGGGGATATTGTGTGATAATTAGTACTATTTTAAAAATTGAGCTTCAAGGTATTGCAAGTATGTGATTAAGAGCTTGAAGAATTGTCACAATTTAAGAGAACTCCAGTCATGGAAGAATCCAGCGCAGACTTGGTCACTTCTGTGTCTTTTGCCAGTCCTCGACCCAGGCAGATATTCCTCTATCTCAGTACGTGTGACACTATTTCAATTCCAAGCAACCATTATCCCAATTCCAACAAACACTTTAACCAGAGAAGGAAAAGAAAGATGTTGACCTCATAAATGATCACGGTGTGATTTTAGTGGGACAAAAACAAGCTGCCCTCTCGTGAGCCAAGTCTGCAGATAAAGATGAAAGACCCAAAACATCAACTGCCCATTTTCCTGCTTAGATGCTTCCCCACTTGCTGAGTTCCTCCAGAATTTAGTGGGTGTTGCTCCAAGTCTGTGGAGCTTCATTGCATTTGGCTGGGGACGGGAAACGGAGAGAGATTTCAACATACGTCTTTGTGTTAAAATATGCAGCTCTGCCCTTGGGGGCTTCCAGAAAAGAAGAAAATGCAATCAGTTGTCTTGTTGCTTTTAATATTAAAATTGAGAGTCTGGTTGACTGGAATAATTGACTTTGAGGATTTCATTGTATTCTGGAGACTGAACAAATATTAAATTCAGAATTCAGAATCAGGCTTAATATCACTGGCATCGATCATGATTCTTGTTTTGTGGGAGCAATATAGTGAAATACATAATAAACTATAAATTGCAATAAGAAAATACTGTATATTTAAAAATTAAATTAAGAGCAAAAAGAAAAAAAATGAAATTGATGCTTTCACTCATCCTGAAGCATTTCAGCTGTTATGTTAATTCATTTTCTCCTCTTTTATTTCTTCCTATCTTCTGGCAACTGGGCACAGCGATCAAACGGTTAAATTATTATCAGATCAAAGAGAATGAAAGTCATTAATTCCTTGTGTGGTTGGTCTGTGAGTGTGTTGTCGGTAATGGTAGTGCGATCACTCGAGTTGAGGAGTACGATGTCCTCCTACGGGGTTATCCCCTCATTGGAGAAACACTGGAGCATGAATTTGTCTAATGTGGTCCTTGACAGCTCAAGATCAGGGACCCATGGTATGGCATCCAAAATGGCTGGGGACCCTTCAATTCTGTAGCCTTCCTCCGTCTTCACTGCCATTATGATGTGCCATCATCTTCCACCAACTGAGCTCCAGGTTGGATTGGTAGCCCACCCCCACCCCATTGACCTTACCGCCATGGTCGAACCTACCAAGAGCTAAAGCTCCAGAGAGCCTCTCAGGAAATCACAAGACTTCCCACCGTGACAGGTGAACGAACCATCCGTAGACAAGGGTGTTGGTGGCGGCACTATAATCTATGTTAATAAGTGCTAGCATTATCTTAATGTGCTTCCCCGGGAGGACAAAGGTGAATGTTTAGTATGTTTTCAGCGGATGAAAGAAAACAGTGACTGGGTGAGGAAGGTTTGCTAGAATGTGAAGTATTTTTTGAAGGAGTGGCGTGTGCTTAAACTGTACGCAGGGGCACTCTTGTTTCGGAGTGGGATTGTTGGGGGTGGTGTGGGGATACTTCGCTGGGTTATCCTGACTGCTCATGTTTCACACAGCATGGCTAACTCATCCTGCCGTGCATTCGTAAACAGACCTCGTTTGGACCTAACGGCTGGCAGACAAAGCCTCTGAGTCTGCGTGAGTGACGGTGCAACTGGAGACGGTGCTATTTAGGGCAAAGTAAATGGCCTTTCCGCCAGTCACGGTATACCAACTCGCGCTGCTCCTAGATGTTCCTGATAGACGGGGGATTTCTATGTTTTTCATGTTGTAACCTCTGCCGTTTTCAATGGATGAGTGCACTGTTGTGTCTGTGTTAACTTGGGAAAAGTTGTTAAAGTGCATTTGTCAAGTTGTAGTGCACACCATTAATACTAGTCTTACACTCTCCTGAGTGTGTGTGTGTGTTTGTCCCGTGGCAAACCATGGTACACATGCTGTATCCCTGCCCACATGTAATTGCATTTGTGAATTTTTGTAGTACTATTTAATTTTGGGAACTGTCATGTGGTTTGTTTCGAAGGGGACAAGTTAATTTTCCTCTCTCGTTAACCGTTTGTTTGTACACAGAAGGCGATTGGTGTTTGTACGAGGGTTTAAGGTTTAGCAGATTGATATTCAGCGTTAATATCTCGCTGATTTGGAATTTGTTTTCGTGTGTGGGTGTGTGTGTGGTCATAGTACACAGGTTGTGTAGGAACTGTCTCTACGGAAATGAGGCACTCGGGAGTTTTTTTTTAACTTGCATGGGAGTTATAATAAGCGGCAAGACAGGTGTCCGCAAAGCTGCAGCGGCAGGCCGGTTCCAGAAACTCCGCTGAGTGACTCACCCTGGGTCCCTGTGTGCATTACCATTTGCAGCTACCTTCCCCAGCACTCGTGTGCGAGCTTGCCAATTTGGCCGTGAGGTCCGAGGGGAAAGGAGAGAGCTCCGGCTGGCGTCAGTGGTGCCCATTCCAATACCACCTGTTGGCGAGACTAACCAACTTCTGTTCGTGTGTGCCCTTGAAGGATAATTGCAGTTCTGATTACCCAGCAACAGGAAGGATTCAGGATTGTTTATTGTCATTCTTCGGTGCTCGAGTGTGAAAGAGACAGAAATGATTGTTACTCTGGATTGGGCGCAGCATAAAAATAAGAACCAGAACCAGGTTTAATATCACTGGCATATGTCACGAAAATTGTTAATTTTGTGGCAGCAGTACAAAACATTACATGATAATGCAGGGACTAGAAACTGTAAATCACAGTAAGCGTATCTGTATGTATGTACGTGTATATACTGTATATAAAATAGCTAATTTAAATACGTAGTGCAAAAACGGAAATAAAAAAGTAGGGAGGTAGAGTTCATGGGTTCAATGTCCATTCAGAAATCTGATTACAGAGGGGAAGAAGCTGTTCCTGAATCGTTGAGTGTGTGCCTTCAAGGCTTCTGTGCCTCCTCCTGGTAATAATGAGAAGAGGGGATGCCCTGGGTGCTGGAGGTCCTTAGTAATGGGCACCACCTTTCTGAGACACTTACTTGAAGATGTCCTGGATACTATGGACACCAGTGGCATGATGGAGCTGACTGAGTTTACAGCTCTCTGTAGCATTTTTTTATCCTGTGCGGTAACACCCCCCCCCCCCCCACACACACACACAAATACACCCACACACACACCCACACACATACACACACCCCACACACACACACACCCCCCACCCCCCCCCACACACACATACACACACTCACACTCACACACACACACACACACACACACACACACACACACATACACACACACACACACACACACACACACACACACACACACACACACATACACACACACACACACACACCACACACACACACACACACACACACACACCACACACACACACCACACACACACACACACACACACACACACCACACACACACACCACACACACACACACACACACACACACACACACACACACACACACAAAATACCAGACGGCGATGCAGCCAGTTTCAGATTTCATGACATGCCGGTGGTATTCAACCTGATTCTGAGAGTGTTCTCCACAGTACATTTGTAGAAATTTTTGAGTGTTTTGATGATGATGATGATGGCTGGTTCTTCGCTTGCGAAGATCAGGAGGGAAGAAGAATCCTCAGGAGGGACGGCACAACAGTTGATGACTATAGAGGCCAATTTTGGACCTGGAGACTGGAGCAGTGGGGGCATGAGAACAACTGGGATGTAGGCACCTGGGTAGTAGGATCCTTCCTGTGAGTGTTTCAATACACTGAAAACACAATAAGCATTAAAAACACAAAACATATAAAACCAATCCTATAAAATCTAATGTAAACCATTGAGTGTGGCTGTATATGCACAAGATTAGCTGATAAACAGGTGATTGTATGGACTTAAAGTGACACTTGGTGCAGGAGTGTCTGATCATGATATGTCTCTGACAGGAAATGATAAAGTGGCTGATGTGGATGTAGTGCTGGTGGGTCTGTTGGTGGGTGGAGATGTTGACCAGCCTGACAGCTTGGGGAAAGTAACTGTTTTTGAGTCCAGTACTCCAGCCGTGGTAGTAGTCTTTTCCTTGTATGTCATTAAGCTGGAGAAGGTACCGAAAATATACGTGAGGATGATACCGGGACAGGGGAGGCTTCAGTTCTGAGGAGAGTCTGGATAGGCTGGGACTGTGTTTTTCCCCCCCTCCCCCCAGTGTAGGGGGCTGATGGTTGACTGTACCTCTTCAGCTTGTCACCTTGCAGTTTCTCGCTTAATTCCCCTCCCTCTCCCATCCACCTTCCCCTTTACCTGGTTTCACCCGTCACCCGTCACCTGTCATCTTGCACTCCTTCCCCTTCCCACCTTCTTATTCTAGATTCTTCTCCCTTCCTTCCCAGTCCCGATGAAGGGTCTCGGCCTGACACGTCCTCTCAGTAGATGCTGCCTGACCTGCTGAGTTCTTCCAGCATTTTGTGTGTGGATCTGGATTTCCAGCACTGGCAGAATCTCTTGTGTTTGTGACTTCATAGAGGTTTATGAAACCCTGAAGTGCGTAGATAAGGTGAACGTTCAGTCTTTTTTGCAGGGTAGGGGATGGGTTTAAGGTATGAGGTGAAAGATTTAAAGGGGTCCTAAAAGACTTCACACAGTGGGCGGAGAGTATGTGTGAGAGAAAGTGGAAATCCCGATGTGGGTCCGCTGGGGTGGCTGAAGGCCCAATGCCTGCTTGTCCAAGGCTAGAAACAGAAGAGGACGTCTTGGGCCTACAGGACTGTATATGTGTGAGGGTGGGGCTTGTCTTGCTGTTGTTGTTTTGTTGATGGTTGTGTCCTGTATTGTTCTGTGTTCGACACTTCGGTGTGTTGGTTGTTAACACAAACGGTGCATTTCACTGTATGTTTCTATGTGCACGTGATGAATAAACATTAACCTTTATAACATTTATAGCATTTAAAAGATGCTCGGACAGGTACATGGGTAGGAAAGGTTATTTGGGGGGGGGGGGGGTTCCCCAACCTGGGATCCATAGATCCTTCAGTTAATTGTAAGAGTCCGTGGCATAAAAAAGGTTGGGAACCCCAGGTTTAGAAAAATATGGGGTGAACACAAGCTAATGAGTCTGGATTTGGGAGGCTACGGTCAGTATGGATGAGTCAAGGAGCTGTTCCCTTGCTCAGTGAATGCCCCATCCTCAATGGATCAGTATTAATTCTTTGTAGGACATGAATGCTCCAGTTTTTATTTTCAGCCCAGTTTGGGATTGAATATAGAATAGTATGGTGCATAATGTTGTATCAACTTTTGTAAATCTACCCCACGATCAAGCCAACACCACTGTCATACATAGCCCGTAGCCCAACATTCATGTCCCTATCCAAGAGTCTTTTAAATGTCCCTAATGTATCTACCTCTACCACCATCTCTGGCAGTGTGTTCTAGACACTTGCCACACTCTATAAAATCAACCTCCCTCGGACACCTCCTCTAAACTTTCCACCACTCACCTTAAACTAGGGGCTCCCAACCTTTTTTTATGCAATGGACCTCTCCCATTAACCAAGGGGTCCTTGGACTCCAAGTCGGGAACCCCTGCCTTAAATAAATGTCCTCTGGTATTAACTACTGCTGCCCTGGGGAGAGAAAAAAACACTGGCTGTCTGCAGTACGTGTCTCTCATCATCTTATACACCTCTGTCAAATCGCCTCTTGTCCTCCACTGCTCCAAAGAGAAAAACCCTTGCTCGCTCAGCCTGTCCTCATAGGACAAAAGACTTGCTTTTAATTTCAGAATCATGTTCATTATCACTGACAATATTATTGTTTTGTGGCAGCAGTACATGAAGATCGCTATAGGTTACAGTAAGAAGTATGAAACAGTAGTTGATTGGAAAAAGAGAGCAAAAGGTCAGGTAGTGTTCATCAGTTCATGGCCCATTCAGAAATCTAATGACAGAGGGGAGGAATCTGTTTAAATTAGTTAACCTCACTGAGGCCTCTGTTGGTCAGGTTCGACCACTGATGTTGTGTCCTAGCTGTCTAACTGATACACAAGCCAGGGCAGTACAATATGGAAAAATAAATATCGATTTCTCCTTCTGGTAAAAAAGTATTCCTTCTCCTTCCCCCTCCCCTCTTCTTCTATTCCCCTCTCTGGCCTCTTTCCTCTTCTTACCTGTCTATCACCGCCTGTGGATCCCCTTCTTCCTTTTCTCCTATGTTCCACTCTCCTCTCCTATCAGATTCCTTCCTCTCCAGCCCTTTACCTTTCCCACCCTCCTGGTTTTACCAATCACCTTCTGACTACCCTCCTTCCCCTTCCCCCACCTTTTATTCTGGTGTCTTCCCCCTTCCTTTCTGGTCTTGAAGAAGGGTCTTGGCCTGAAAAATTGACTGCTGATTAATTTGCGCGGATGCTGCCTGAACTGCTGAGTTCCTCGGGCATTTTGTGTGTGATCAATATGGAGACCAAACTGTTGCCCGTGTAGCAGCTGATGAATGCAAAGGAACAGGTGATACCGACACAGTTTGGCACCAGCGGCACCCCAGGAGTTGCCAGTCAGTGTTGAACTCAACGTAGGACTGCCTTAGGGACTCCAGCTCCGGGGCCATGAGTGGGTATAGCTGCAAGACAATGGAAATGTGAGGTCAGAGATTTCCTTCTCCTAGATAAGCGGCCAACCACTCCAGGCATCAGTAACCAGCCTTTGCCCCTTCTGACAGTAGAAATGGTTCCACTGGGCTTGGAGGCTAAGCCACATGTGAAGGCCAGGTGCTGGACTTGGTTGTCAGAAGCTGTTGGGATGCGTGCCGTTAGGAGCATTTAATAGGCAGTGGGAGCTTGTCCTCACTACTCCCCCAATGAAAGCAACCTTAATGAATCAGTTAACTTCACTGTTCAGCAATTAACCACTAGAATTCCACTGACCAGTGCAACACAGTAAATGAGATTGCTTATTGATCTGTGAGACTACTTTAAATTCAAAGGTCCAATTTAATGTCAGAGAAATGTGTACATTATACATCCTGAAATGCTTTTTCTTCGCAAAACATCCATGAAAACAGAGGAGTGCCCCAAAGAATGGACGACAGTCAAACGCAAGAACCCCGAAGTCCCCCCCAGCTCCCCTCCATCCCACGGGTGAGCAGCATCAAGCAACGACCCCCGTCTCCAAAATAATATAATAATCATTGTACTTGTACCCGTACCTCGTCATAGTTGTGCGTATGGCGGTAAATGCAATTTCACTAGCTTGGGATATTGTCTTCAGTTCTGGTTGCCTCTTTATAGGAAGAATGTGGAAGCTTTGAAGAGAGTGCAGAGGAGATTTACTAGGATGCTGCCTGTCTTATGTGGAAAGGCTGAGCAAGCTAGGGCTTTTCTCTTTTCTCTTAATAAGAGGTGTACAAGAGGATGAGGGGCATGTACAGCCAGACATTTTCCCACAGCAGAAAGGGCTAGTACAAGGGGGAAATAATTTGAGGGTGTTTGGAGGAAAGTCAGAGGTAGGTAAGTTCTTTACACAGAGGGTGGTAGGTGTGGTGGAATATGCTGCAACAGGTGGTGATAGAAGCAAATACATTGGGGACATTTAATAGACTCTTGGACACATGGATGAAAGAAAAATGGAGGTGTATGTGGGAGAAAGTTTAGATTGATCTTAGAGTAGGTTAAAATGTTAGCACAACATCATGGGCCAAATGGCCTGTACCGTGCTGTACTCCTCTATGTTCTAACCAGCAGGTTCTTGAACCAAACTCCACAATCCTAACCCTGTTTCAGCAATGGACCACAACGTCTCCTGCATGACCAAGGATCCCACTCATTTGCATTGATGACTTGGTAGGAGTCCTGGATCTTGGGCAGGGCTCAATCAACGCAGTTTGATGATTGACTCTGTAGCTCACGTAATGATGTGCTTCTGGTTTCTCGTCGCTCCTCTGGTTGCTATTTTCTGCAGTTTTGTTCGGGGGCAACCTGTAGATAATGTACCTACCAGGGAGAAGGCAATTCTAGATTTAGTGTTGTGCAATGAACTGGATTTGATCAGGGACCTCGAGGTAAAGGAACCATTAGGAGGTAGTGACCATAATATGATATGTTTTAACCTACAATTTGAGAAGGAGAAGGGAAAATCGGATGTATCAGTATTACAGTTGAACAAAGGGAACTGTGGAGCTATGAGGGAGGAGCTGGCCAAAGTTCAATGGAACAATACCCTAGCAGGGAAGACAGTGGAACAACAATGGCAGGTATTTCTGGGAATAATGCAGAAGGTGCAGGATCAGTTCATTCCAAAGAGGAAGAAAGATCCTAAGGGGAGTAAGGGGTGGCCGTGGCTGACGAGGGAAGTAAAGAGCAGTATAAAAATAAAAGAGAAGTATAACATAGCAAAGATGAGCAGGAAGCCGGAGGACTGGGAAGCTTTTAAAGAGCAACAGAAGATAACAAAAAAGGCAATACGCCAAGAAAAATTGAGGTACGAAGGTAAACTAGCCAAGAATATAAAGGAGGATAGTAAAAGCTTCTTTAGGTATGTGAATAGCAAAAAAATAGTTAAGACCAAAATTGGGCCATTGAAGACAGAAACGAGTGAATTTATTATGGGGAACAAGGAAATGGCAGACGAGTTGAACAGGTACTTTGGATCTGTCTTCACTAAGGAAGACACAAACGATCTCCCAGATGTAATAGTGGCCAAAGGAACTAGGGTAAAGGATGAACTGAAGGAAATTTATATTGGGCAAGAAACGGTGTTGGATAGACTGTTGAGTCTGAAGGCTGATAAGTCCCCGGGACCTGATGGTCTGCATCCCAGGGTACGTAAAGAGGTGGCTCTAGAAATCGTGGACACATTGGTAATCATTTTCCAATGTTCTATAGATTCAGGAACAGTTCCTGCTGATTGGAGGGTGGCTAATGTTGTCCCACTTTTCAAGAAAGGAAGGAGAGAGAAAACAGGGAATTATAGACCGGTTAGCCCGACGTCAGTGGTGGGAAAGATGCTGGAGTCAATTATAAAAGAGGAAATTACAACACATTTGGATAGCAGTAGAAGGATCAGTCCGAGTCAGCATAGATTTATGAAGGGAAAATCATGCTTGACTAATCTTCTGGAGTTTTTTGAGGATGTAACTATGAAAGTGGACAAGGGAGAGCCAGTGGATGTAGTGTACCTGGACTTCCAGAAAGCTTTTGATAAAGTCCCACATAGGAGATTAGTGGGCAAAATTAGGGCACATGGTATTGGGGGCAGAGTACTGACATGGATTGAAAATTGGCTGGCTGACTGGAAACAAAGAGTAGCGATTAATGGGTCCCTTTCGGAATGGCAGGCTGTGACCAGTGGGATACTGCAAGGTTTGGTGCTGGGACCGCAGCTGTTTACAATATACATTAATGATTTAGATGAAGGGATTAAAAGTAACATTAGCAAATTTGCTGATGACGCAAAGCTGGGTGGCAGTGTGAAATGTCAGGAGGATGTTATGAGAATGCAGGGTGACTTGGACAGGTTGGGTGACTGGGCAAATTTATGGCAGATGCAGTTTAATGTGGATAACTGTGAGGTTATCCACTTTGGTGGCAAGAACAGGAAGGCAGATTACTATCTAAATGGAGTCAAGTTAGGAAAAAGGGAAGTACAACAAGATCTAGGTGTTCTTGTACATCAGTCAATGAAAGCAAGCATGCAGGTACAGCAGGCAGTGAAGAAAGCTAATGGCATGCTGGCCTTTATAACAAGAGGAATTGAGTATAGGAGTAAAGAGGTCCTTCTGCAGCTGTACAGGGCCCTGGTGAGACCCCACCTGGAGTATTGTGTGCAGTTTTGGTCTCCAAATTTGAGGAAGGACATTCTTGCTATTGAGGGAGTGCAACGTAGGTTCACAAGGTTAATTCCCGGAATGGTGGGACTGTCATATGTTGAAAGATTGGAGTGACTGGGCTTGTATACACTGGAATTTAGAAGGATGAGGGGGGATCTGATTGAAACATATAAGATTATTAAGGGATAGGACATGCTGGAGGCAGGAAGCATGTTCCCGCTGATGGGTGAGTCCAGAACTAGAGGCCACAGTTTAAGAATAAGGGGTAGGCCATTTAGAACAGAGATGCGGAAAAACTTTTTCACCCAGAGAGTGGTGGATATGTGGAATGCTCTGCCCCAGAAGGCAGTGGAGGCCAAGTCTCTTGATGCATTCAAGAGAGAGTTAGATAGAGCTCTTATAGATAGCGGAGTCAAGGGATATGGGGAGAGGGCAGGAATGGGGTCCTGATTGTGTATGATCAGCCATGATCACAGTGAATGGTGGTGCTGGCTAGAAGGGCCGAATGGCCTACTCCTGCACCTACTGTCTATTGTCTATTGTACCAGATGTGCCAGACTGAACTGAGCTGAGCTGAAATGAATATGCCTGGACTCTCGAGATGACTTTTGTGGGTTGATGTTTTACACTCTGTGTTCTCTTGCTTGTTTTGTTTTGTGGGTTGTGGGGGCGAGGGGTGTTTGATGTTTAACTTTGAACAGATTCCGTAGTTTTCATTGTTTTGTGGCTGTCTGTGGGAAGATGAATCTACTGTATACTGTGAGCATACTTTGATGGTAAATGTACTTTGAATATTTGAATTTGCACAATCTTTTTCTTAGTCTGATGTAATTTCAAGAATCATGGAGCACTATAGAACAGAGACAGGCCCTTCAGCCCATCTAGTCGGATGTGGAATTTGCTTTGCTTTGTTTTTACCCACATGCCTGTGATGCTGCTGCAAATAAACTTTATATTGTACCTCCAAGTTAATGTGCCAAACTTGTGCGCCATGTGGTTCTTCCATCATTCAGTATGATTATGACTAACCTAGTTGTAACCTTCACAACCCTGTGTTTCCCAGTAACTTTTCACCCCCTTATAAAGCAAGTGTCTATTCCTGTCTTGAAAGCAGTTGAAGGCTCTGCTTACAGTGCCTCTTTGCAATTGGTCTGTTATTTGGTTGGCAGGGAGATGATGGATCTTACTGACTTTCTTATTCCAAATACCTATGAAACGGGAATCAGAGTGCAAGAATAATTACAGTGCAAAAGTAATTTGCAAAAGTCTTAGGTGTTCTCTCACTCTCACACTCACACTCTCTCTCTCACACACTCTCACTCTCTCTCACACTCTCTCTCACTGTCACACTCTCTCACTCTCACACTCTCTCACTCTCACACTCTCTCTCACTCTCACACTCTCACTCTCACACTCTCTCTCACTCTCTCTCTCACTCTCACACTCTCTCTCACTCTCACTCTCTCTCACTCTCACACTCTCTCACTCTCACACACTCTCTCTCTCGCTCTCTCATACACACTCTCTCTCTCGCTCTCTCTCACTCTGTCTCACTCTCACTCACACACACACACTCTCTCAGCTAGGGTGCCTAAGACTTGCACAGTGCTGTATTATTTGTCAACATAGAGCAGACAGCGAGTTTGTAAATTTGGTGGGAGCCTGAAGGTGGTGGAGTGTTGCGGGAGGGGTGTGGGACAGGTGGCAGACAGGGAGTGCCAGAGGCAGGGGGATGCAGACACAGGTGCAGACACACCTTTCATTACAGTATGTCTCCCTGGTGCTTCCTGCTCCCTCCCCTCTCCATTCCCCTTTTCCCAACCATGATCCCCGTCTCCCTGACCCCTTCCCACTCTCAGTGCACAGTAGAGACCCATATCAGAATCAGTTTTATCATCACTCTTGATGAGATTGGTTGTTTTTGCAGCCGCAGTACAGTGCAATGCATAACATTACTACAGTACTGTGCAGAAGTCTTAGATCCTGAGACCTTTGCACAGTGCTGTACCTTTGCACGCCCTCCCCTGTACTTCACTGTAGGAAGCTGCATCTTGCATCAGTGAGTTTTTTTTTTGATGTGCTAGCAGTTTCTAGTTTGCACCTCTGAGGAAATGCTGAAAAAAGGCGAGTTTTGGCAGTGGCAGATTAGTCTTGTCCAGATGGTTCGAGAAGCAGCCGCCTGTGTGCAGGAATAAAGTGGTAAGCAGCGAGCACATCAATTATTTAGCTGCCTGAACTCCTGAGTGTTCAGGTTCAGCGACTCTGTTTTTGTTCTCGTGATGTGCATATATATAGCTGAATTTTCCGTTCTGGGATTTTGTAGATGTTTTAATCCTGGATTAAAACTCGCTCGGTATGAAGGAAGTTAATTCTACGAAAGTGAAACTTGATTTGCTCGCTGCCTGCAGTGGTGGGAAATCAAAGTAAATAATTTGTCATCGAAGTACCTACTTGTCAACGTATACTACCCTGAGATTCAGCTTCTTGCAGGCATTTACAGGAAAACAAAGAAATATAATAAAAATTTGAAAAATTTCATATAAATGAAAACTAACAAACAACTGCTGTGCAACAGAGGTTGTTTGTTCAAAAAGATTCTAGTCATAGAACATTACAGCACAGAAGTAGGTCCTCCAACCCGTCTCATCTGTGATGAACCATTAATTGACCTCCACCTGGTCTCCATAACCCACCCATCCATGTGTTTATCCAAATCTGATCACGGAGGGGAAGGAATTATTGCTAAATTGTGGAGTGAGAGATTTCAAGCTCCTGTATCTCCTCCCTGATGGTAGTAATGAGAAGGTGGTAATGTCCCAATGGTGGGGGTTCTTCATGATGTGACTCGCTTTTTTTTGAGTCTGTCACAAGACACGACAATCACATTCCAAATCAGGTGTAGTATCACCAACGTATGTCGTGAGATTTGTTGTTATGCGGTAGCAATAGATTGGCAGAGGCGAAGAAGCTGTTCCTGAATTGTTGAGTGTGTGCCTTCAGGCTCACGTGCCTCCTCCCTGATGGTAGCAATGAGAAGAGGGCAGGTTCTGGGTGATAGGTGTCCTTAATGATGGATGCTGCCTTTTTGAGGTACCACTCATTGAAGATGTCCTGGTGCTGTGAAGGCTGGTGCCCATGATGGAGCTGGCAGAGTTTACAACTTACTGCAGCTTACTTCGATACTGTGTAGTGCCTGCGCCCCCCTCCCCCCCCCCATACCAGACGCTGATGTAGTCAATTACAATGCTTTCTATGGTACATTGGTAGAAACTTGCGTGTCTTTGGTGACGTACTAAATCTCCTCAAACTCCTAATGAAATATAGCCTCTGCCGTGCTTTCTTTGTAACTGCATCGATATGTTGCGCCCAGGTTAGATTCTCAGAGATCTCGACACACAGGAACTTGAAATTGCTCATTCTTTCCACTTCTGATCCCTCTATGAGGGCTGGTGTGTGTTCCCTCATCTTACCCTTTTTGAAGTCCACAATCAGTTCTTTGGTCTTACTGACGTTGAGTGCAAGGTTGTGGCTGCGAGAGCACTCAACCAGCTGGTTACCTCGCTCCTATACGCCTTCTCGTTGCCATCTGAAATTCTACCAACAATAAATAGTTGTGTCATCAGCAAATTTATAGATGGTGTTTGAGCTCTGCCTGGTCTTGAATGTAGAGGGAGTTGAGCAGTGGGCTTAGCATGCTTCCTTGAAGTGTGCCGGTGTTGATTGTCAGCAAGTTGGCGAAGATTTTTCAGATCCACACAGACTGTGCTCTTCCGGTGCAAAAATGACTGAGTTAGAAAACTAAATAAATAATGCAAAAGAGGAGCGAAGAGATAGTGTTTATGGGTTCATGGACTGTTCAGAAATCAGATTCTTAAATCGTTCAAGTGTTGGTCTTCATGCTCCTGTATCTCCTCCCTGGAGGTAGCAATGAGAAGCGGGGATGTCTCGGATAATGAGTGTCCTTATTGATCGTTGTCTGATGGTGGGAAGTATCTGCACACTGCAGTCCTACATTATTGCAGCCTCTGGTATGAGTAGTAGTGTGGTGGGGCAGTAATACAGCTTTACCAAAGGAGGTGTAAGTTGCTCCTTCCCTCCACTAGCCTGCAGGTCAGACTTGGGCAAGGTGTAGCACCTGCTTAGCGCCTACCGCCCCCCCACACTCCGATCAGGGTCACGTGAAGCCACAGGAGCAGGTGGTGGATGGTCGTATGAGCGGCCGGTGCAGATCACAAGTCCTGGTTATGTGACCGCTGACTCCAGGCAGACAATCTCTGAAGAGTATTGATAATGGCTGGGGTCACCCATCTTGTAAAGACACTGCCCAGAAGAAGGCAATGGTAAAGCAGTTCTGTGTAGAAAAATTTGCCAAGAACAGTCATGGTCATTATCAAATATTTCTTTCTCAGTCTAGAAGTCCTTTTCTAGGTAGCAGCATTACCTCAACTGGCAGCTGCTTGGCAGGTATTAACTTTTTCCCCAGTGGTAAACCTAGTAAAAAGGGCTTACTTCCCATCCTTGGGAAATGAACCATTTGATGGTCTTCCAAAGATACTCTATTTCTGGCTGCCACCAACAGGTTACCAGATGCAGTAAACTCAGTTCCTCATTTTAAACTTCTGACTTGGTAATTCCTTGGTCCAGCATCGTTTTGTTGCACTTGTGAATTCAGACAGTCCACACGATCCACATCTACCTAACTGGTCGACAAACCAGTTCATTGAGTTGCTGCCATCCAATTGGACTATTTTTCAGCATATTTTTAATTCCCCGGATATTTATTTTCATCAAATTATTGAACTGGTTTTTCCCCTTGGTAGTTAAAAGTTTAGAAGAAATTCCTTCTTACTTGCACCTTAAATAGGAAACACCTATTTGTGAAGGGGGGGGTGTTCTGGAACTTGGGGCATATTTTCAGATTTAGGTGTTTCCCATTTAAGGTGCAGGTAAGAAGGAATTTCTTCCAAACTTTTAAAATCTTTGGCAGTCAATTCTCAAGAGAGCTAGAGAGGCGATCAGTGAATATAGTCAACTTTAGGGAACACAGAACACATTGTACTGACCTTATAGCCTACTCCAAGATCGATCTAGCACTTACCTTCTGCATACCCTCCATTTTTCTGTCTTCCATGTGCCTATCTTTAAGAGTTTCTTAAGTGTCCCTTATGTATCTGCCTCTACCCCCAACCCTGGCTGGGCATTCCACACATCACCATTCACTGTATAAAGAACTTAACTCTGCATCCCCCCTACAATTTCCTCCAGTCACCTTAAAACAGGGGTTCCCAATCTTTTTCATGCTATACACCAAAGCCATAAAGCAAGGGGTTGTGAACCCCAGGTTGGAAACCCCTGCGTTAAAATTATACCCCCTGGTATTAGCCATTTCTGCTCTTAGAAGGAATCTCTGGCTATCCACTTGATCTGTCCTCCTCCTTATCATCTTGTACACCTCCATCAAGTCTCCTCTCATCCTTCTCCAATGAGAAAAAGAGGAGTCGAGGATTGGGTGAATCGGGCAGGAAAGAAGAGTTGAGGTCAAGGTCAAATTGAAGCCCTGATCTTGGACAGTAGAGCTGGCTCCAAAATTCGAAGTAAATTTATTATCAAAGTACATATATTTCACCATTTATAACCCAGAGATTGTGGAGGTAATAAATCTATAGAATAATAACCAGTACAGAATCAAGGAAAGGTCGTCCAACTAGGGTGTTCAGCTAGTTTGCAGAAGACAACAAACTGTGCAAGAGTAATAATAAATACACAAACAAAAGCTATTGAGAACATGAGATGAAGAGCACTTGAAAGTGAGCCCATAGGTTGTGGGAACATTTCAGTGATGGAGCAAGTGAAGTTATCAGCTTTGGTTCGAGAGCCTGATGGTTGGGGTATAGTAATTGTTCCTGAACCTGGTGATGTGAGTCCTGAGGCTCCCGTACCACCTTCACGATGGCAGCAGTAAGAAGAGAGCATGACCTGGGTGAGGGTCCCTGATGATGGAAGATGCTTTCCAGCGATAGCATCACACGTTCACCCCAGGAATCACGTGTTCAAGTTCTGCGCCTGTTTCAGAATCAGAATCAGGTTTAATATCACTGACATAAACTATGTGGTGAAATTTGTTGTCCTGGGCAATGGGGGTCCTTAATGATGGATGCCTCCTTTTTGAGACATCACCTTTTAAACGTACTCTCGACGCTAGTGCCCATGACAGAACTGGCTGAAACCACAACTCTCTGCAGCTTTTCTCATGTTTGAAGTACTTAATTCTTGAACCTTATTTTGCCTTTCAACTGTCAGCCTAATTAACATGCCGCCCTCTTCCTCACAGGCGTTCCTCAGAGGCTTCTTGCAGGAGGACATGAAGAACGCGAGACCTGTTGGTCACTGCTAGTCTGCTGCTGCCGTATTATGGACACTCCTACGACATCTGCAGCCGGGGAAGTCGGACTCTGCTGATGTTTCTGTCGCTGCCCAGAAGCCCAAAAGCCGATCCGAAATCTGCAAACGTTGCTTGGAGTGGCTGGTAAGACGGCGGTACCTGGCCTTGGGTATTTCCAATCTTCAGCTTGAGTGAGTTTTAATTTCTGAGGACAAAAATGACTAATAATGCTGCAGGCCACCACCCCGGCAACTCTGTTGCTGAGGGCAACCACGAAGGTGAATTTGGCTGCACGGTTGCAGAACTGCGATCCCTTATGGAACTGCGATCTGGAGAAGCAGTAAATAAAATACATGAAACTTACGGTGATGTCCAGGACATCTGTAGAAGGTTAAAATCTTCTCCAATAGAAGGTAGGAAGAATGTGTCTGTGTCTATGCAACTTTTCTTTCATATACATATCTTTCCTAAATTATTTTCACTTTATCTTTTACCTCAATCAATTTTTTGGCAATTAGTAAACACAAGACATTCTGCATGTTCTGGAAATCCAGAGCAATGCACACACAAAATTCTGGACGAACTCAGCAGGTCAGGCAGCATCTATGGAAATGGTTAAACAATTGATATTTCAGGCTGAGGCACATCATTAGGAAACTGTTGATGTTTCAGGGCACAATTCTTCATCACGACCTCCCAGATGAAGGGGCTCGGCCCAAAACATAGGTTGTTAATTCATTTCCATGGATGTTCCCTGGCCTGCTGAGTTCCTCCAGTATTTTGGAAATTGCTCAATTTTTCGTCCTTGTGTTTCTGTAACCCAACCAATCCCATATTCCTGGCAATGGGATAAGATACTTCTTTTAATCTCGTTCTATCTTAATTAAGGGATAGATCACATTTTCTGCCAATGTTCCATTTCTCTTTGGGTGGACATTGGAAATATTTCTTTGAATGTTTATTTGATCACAGTATTTTAATGTAATTTTCCCATCTCGTTTGCCGATATCTATATAATTGTCTTGAGTTTAAAGCTATTGGTTTTCACTGAATTACATAATTCTGTTGCATTGAATGTGCATGTCTTCTGTGGATCCCTTTGTCAGATATCTGTAATTAACCTGCCCTCTTTATGCAAACCAGATCTAAATTATCCTGTTTCCCAGTTGGTTTCACAATATACTGTTCCAGGAAATGATCCAATGTATATTTTGTTAATTCAACCATAAACAATTTTTGCCAATTTGATTTAACTCACAATCAGGTTTATTATCACTGGCAAACATTGTGAAATGAGTTGTTTTGTGGCAGCAGTACATTGCAATACACAATAATAAAAAACTGCAAATTACAATAAGTAGGTATGTATATTTATATTTAAGTAGTGCAAAAAGAAAGCAAAAAAAGAAAAGAAATAGTGAGATAGTATATTCATGGCCCATTCTGAAATCCGATGGTGGAGGAGAGTTGGGGGTTAAACTGTTCCTAAAACGTTGAATGTGTGTGTCTTCAGGTTTCTGTACCTCATCCTTGATGGCAGCAACGAGAAGGGGGTGTGTCCTGGTTACTGGGGTCCTTAATAATGGATGCCGCCTTTCTGAGGCACCCGTCGTTATGATGATTAAAGTCTCCCATGTTAATTGTGTTGCTTTGTTACAACCTTGTCAAACTTCAGTCTGGTCAGTATGTTGATGGTGAGGGTTACCCTAGAGCTGGTTTGAACAAGCTATTCCCAAAGAATTTGAATGAACAAGAAACCATGACATGAGGTTCCAACACACTAGACCAGTGCTAAACTACAATAAGGAATGCCTATCGTTCCATGCCCAGACCACATTTTGGTAAATCTGATCGCTTGCCTGTCCTTCTCTTGCCTCCATACAGGCAGAGGCTAGGGAGCAAGGCCCCAGAGATAAGGACACAAAGGGGTGGGCACGGGAGACAGAGGATTGACTGTGGGATTGCTTCGAGGTGATGAACTGGGCTGTGTCCAGGGACTCATCTGTGGATCCGAATGAACACACCATGGTTGCCATGGGTTTTTCAAAACAGTTGTAGACGACTGTGTCCCAACAAAATCATTCAGAGACTTCCCCAACCAGAAACTCAGGATGGACCCATGAGATCCATAGTCTGTTGAAGACCCGATTAAGTCTGGTGATCAAGAGAGTTACAAGAGGTCCAGGTGTGATCTCTGGAAAAACCACATTGCAGGCAAAGTGGCAATTCCGGACTAAACTCGAGTCAACGAAGGATGTTCAACAGCTGCGTCGGGGCTTGAATGCCGTCACCTCTTACAAAGCGAAATCAGACAACGCAGGTGACAACAGGGCTTTGGTTCCAGATGAGCTCAATGCCTTCTATGCCCACTTTGACCATCAGAGCATGGAGGAAAACTCCCACAGCCCCCGATGATCCTGTGATTTCAGTCTCTGAGGGCGATGTGCAAGAATTCTTCAGGAGGGCGAAGCTGTGGAGAGCACATGGCCCAGATGGGATATCTGACCAAGCACTAAAGACCTGTGCTGATCAACTGGCTGGAGTGTTGACTGAACTCTTTAACTTCTTGCTTCGGCAGACTGAGGTCCCACCTGCTTCAAGAATGTGGTGACCTCCCTCAGTGTCTAGCCCCCAGTAGCACTTGTATCCACAGTGATGAAATGTTTTGAGAGGTCGATGACAAAACATATTAACTCCTGCCTGAGAAGTGATTTGAATCCTCTGCAATTTGCAACAGGTCCACAGCAGATGCCATCTCATTGGCTCATCACTCAACCCTGGAATTCTGGACAGCAAAGATGCAAACATCAGGATGCTCTTTATCGACTCCAGCTCAGCATTCAATACCATCATCCCCTCAAAACTAATTAATAAGCTTCATGACCTTGGTTTCAATCCCTCCGTGTACAATCGGATTTTCGATTTCCTCACTTTCAGGCTCCATTCAGTTCAGATTGGCAGCAACATCTCCTCCACGATCTCCATCAGCACAGGGGTACCAAATGGCTATGTGTTTGACCCCCTGCTCTACTTGCTTTACCCCTATGAATGTGTGGCTAATCACTGCTCCAACGCCACATTTAAGCTTGCCCAAGTTAAGTTTTGTTCAAGTTTCAGGAGTTCTTGCCGTATAATGGAATAATTATCCTAAAGGATTAGTTTAATTAGGGGTCATAAGCAGAATTAATTTGGCATAAAATTTTGAGCCAAACAACCTACTCTTGTGCGGTACTGTTCTATGTAATTGTTCAGCTGTCTGGGTAGTTCCGAATCTGGTTTATTATCTCTGTCATATGTTGTGAAATGTGTTGTCTTGTGGCAGCAGTACAGTGCAGCGTGTAAAATATACTACAAATTATATTAAGATTTATATAAAAAAGGGAGTAAAATAGTGTGGTA
Organism: Hemitrygon akajei; assembly: GCF_048418815.1. Classification (NCBI taxonomy): domain Eukaryota; kingdom Metazoa; phylum Chordata; class Chondrichthyes; order Myliobatiformes; family Dasyatidae; genus Hemitrygon; species Hemitrygon akajei. Next base: position 45,532,484 of record NC_133150.1, on the reverse strand, counting down.
GTGTTCATGGGTTCATTGTCCATTCAGAAATCTGATGGCAGAGGGGAAGAAGCTGTTCCTAAAACATTTTGAGTGTGGGTCTTTTGGCTTCTGTAGCTTCTCTCTGATGGTAATAATGAGAAGATGGCATGTCCTGGATGGCGAGGGTATTTAATGATAGATGCCACCTTCTGATGGTGAGGAGGGTTGTGCCCATGATGGAGCTGGCTGATGTTCTAACCATCTGCAGCCTGTGCCTTTGCCCCTCTGTACCAGATGTTGATGCAACCGGTCAGAATGTTCTCCATGGACATCTGATTATCCTAACATCTCCCACTCTCCTGGTGCCTTCCACCAATAAGTATCATGATCATCTGATCCGTGGCAGCATTGGTTCACAAGGTTAATTCCTGGAATGGCGGGACTGTCATATGTTGAAAGATTAGAGCGACTGGGCTTGTATACACTGGAATTTAGAAGGATGAGAGGGGATCTGATTGAAACATATAAGATTATGAAGGGATCAGACACGCTGGAGGCAGGAAGCATGTTCCCACTGATGGGTGAGTCCAGAACTAGAGGCCACAGTTTAAGAATAAGGGGTAGGCCATTTAGAACAGAGATGCAGAAAAACTTTTTCACCCAGAGAGTGGTGGATATGTGGAATGCTCTGCCCCAGAAGGCAGTGGAGGCCAAGTCTCTTGATGCATTCAAGAGAGAGTTAGATAGAGCTCTTATAGATAGTGGAATCATGGGATATGGGGAGAGGGCAGGGACGGGGTCCTGATTGTGTATGATCAGCCGTGATCACAGTGAATGGCGGTGCTGGCTAGAAGGGCCGAATGGCCTACTCCTGCACTTACTGTCTATTGTCTATTGTTATAGCACCAACCCCTGTGAATTCCCTTCTGACTTGGAAGTGTACAAAGTTCCCAGTAAATTTATTATCAAAGCACGTGTATGTCATCATATACCGTACTACCTTGAGATTCATTTTCTCACAGGCATTCACAGTAGATAGAAAAAAAATACAGTAGAATCAATGGAAAACTACACACAAAGACTGACAAACAGCCAGTGTGCAAAAGAGGACAAACTGTGCAAATACAAAAATATAGACAGAAAGATAGATAAAAAGATAGAACAATAGAAAGAATATGAGTCTTAGAGTACTTGAAAGTGAGTCTGTAGGTTATAGAATCAGTTCAGAGTCGAGCTGAGTGGAGTTATCCATGCTGGTTCAGGAACTTGATTACTGAAGGGTAATAACTGTTCCTCAACTTGATGATGTGGGACCTAAGGCTCCTGTACCTCCTTGGATCTCTCATCTTCATTGGATCTAAGTCAAGGAGCTCCCTCTCTACCAGCACTGTGGTAGGACCTTCAGGAGGACCATAATCATTCCAGAAGGTTGCTTACCAGCACCTTCGCCAAACAAAGCATTTAGGACAGTAAATGTCAGTGATGTCTGCACTGTGTAAAACAAAAAGTCAATAAATCAAACTGTTATCTTCTCTCAGCCTGAACAGATGTGAACAAGGGCTGTAGGGAGAATAGCAAACTGACCTTGGCAGAGTAAACCATTCAGCTAGCGAGAGTGAAAATGAAAGTACTGTATTACGTGAAGTGTTGAATTTTGTTATTAATGTAATGAGCAGATATATAATCCTAAATACAGAAAGGATTGCTTATCGAGGAATTGAGAAAATCAGCTTTAATGCTCATTACATTTTCTGTGATAAAAATTCTGATAATGTGCAACAAATCCATCAGCATCTGTAGAGAACTGGCAAACATGTTGGTCCTTGAAGAAAAGGTCAGGTTGGTGGGGAAGAAGATTAGGGTCAGTGAGAAACTACAAAGAAGGGGTTAAAAGGCCAAGTACTTGTTCTGCTGTTAGTGAGTTGAATTTTCCTGCTTTTGTTAAAAGTTTAATTATTCCTGAAGGGTCAGATGCTAAACTTTAACTTTGAATGAAATCATTCTCAATAGTTTATAGCAGGGTGTCTACAGACTCTTTGCTAAATGGTATTGGTCCATGGCATAAAGAAGTTTGGAAGCCCCTGGTTTATGGAGTCATAGAGCACTTACAGCACCAAAGTAGGCTCTTCAGCTTATCTAGAACACACTGAACTGTTATTCTGTGTTATTTAATCAGCAAATAACTCCATACCCCTCCCATCCAAACTTAAATGTTGCAAGCAAATCATCCACCACTTGAGCTGATGTCTCATTCCACACTCACACCACTCTCTGAGTGAAGAAATTCCCCCTCAGGTTCACCTTTCACCCTAAACCTTTGACCTCTACTTCTACCTCGGTGGAAAAAGCCTGTTTGCATTTACTCTGTCGATGCCCCTTGTAATTTTGTATACCTCTATCAAATCTCCTGTCACTCTCCTACACTCCAGGGAATAAAGTCCTAACCTACTCAACTTTTCCTATAACTCTGGTCCTCAAGTTTTGGCTGTTGGTGTATTTGATATTAAAGTAATATTTCAGTAATCTTGTGTATATATATTTGATTAAGCATTCTTCGTTTAAATAATTATGAGTTACATGTAAGAATATGTTAATTGCATAAATATCATCACGCTAGCTCATGATACATCCACACCTCGCTTAAAGTAAACACGAAGTAGACTCACATTTCGAACTCCCGTGTCTTCCTTTGAATTAGTTCGATGTTTTGAAGTTACTGAATGTAACACTGGCAACATCCTTATAAATCTTCCCTGCACTCTTTCAGTCTTACTCGAGTCTTTCCTTTGGGCTGATAACATATAGGCTGTGAGTTGATTGGTGTTGAATTTATGGCGTGGTAGCATTAGATGTTAGCGTAATGCTGTTACAGCACTGGTGATCCGAGTTTATTCCCGCTGCTGTCTGCAAGGAGTTTGCATGTACTTCTCATGACTGCATGGGTTTCCTCCAGGTGCTCCGGTTTCCTTTCACGTTCCAAAGACGCAAAGGTTAATTAGTCACATGGGTGTAATATGGTGGCATGGGCTCATTGGGCGGGAGGGTGTGTTACATACTGTGTCTCTAAACAAACAAATAAATAAACAAACTCACATGGTGATTGAGCCAGTGGAAGGATCCAAAGGTCTGCTTCATGACAGATAACTTTCTAACCTATTCAATCTTTCCCTTTAACGTAGTATACTCTGACTTAAGGAGAAGTCGTTCTCCCGTTATTTGAAAAGTTCTCAAGAATACTTGACTCTTATATAATTCTCAGCATCGTGAAGGATCCCACCCACACTGCTCATGGACTGCTTGCTCCACTCCCATCAGGGAGGAGGCGACAAGCATCCACACCAGGGGCCTCCAGACTCCAAAACAGTTACTTTCCCCAAGCAGCAAGGCTGGTCAACACCTCCTCTGCCCACTAACCTACCCCACCACATCCCCGCCCCTGCCACTACTTTACAGTTTCCTAAGCAACATACACAAAATGCTGGAGGAACTCAGCAGGTTGGGCAGCGTCTGTAGAAATGAATACACAGTCGATGTTTCGGACCAGGACCCGTCTTCAGGACTGGAAAGGAAAGGGGAAGGTGGCTTTCGTTTCCAGTCAGTCTTCTGGAGAACAGATGCTCTTGTACCTAGCGTCACTTTTATGTACATACAGTCTATGTATATAAGCTATCTTATATTTATTCTGCTTTTTATTATTTTGTTACTCTATCGTTTTTTTTTGTACTATATTGGATCCAGAGTAACAATTATTTTGCTGTTTGCATTTGTGTACAGGAAATGACATTAAGCGATCTTGAATCTTATTGGGCACACTCCTTAATGTGTGTATGGCAAATGTTCTATCTAAAGTCTTAAACTAACTTTTAAAAGACTGCTGTGCTCCAAGCATAAGCCGTGTATGCTGTGCTTGGCTAAAGTTGAGATAAGCAGGTCTCTCGGGACCTGCGTTCCAGCGTGTTGTGGTGGTATCTCTGCACTTGCGCCTCGGGCAGAGATACTGCCATTATTTATTTCTCAAAGGTCTTCATTTTTTTGTATTTTTCCACACGGCTTCCTCCCATCTCTCTCTATTATTCACAGCGCTCTGTCTGTCTCTGAACAGCACACTTGGGGGGGGGGGGGGGGGGCGCGCCAGAGGCAGGTTATTTTTACACAGAGAGGTGAGTGCGTGGAAGGCGCTGCAGGGGATGTGCTAGGGGCGGATAGAACGCGGAACTGAATCAGAATCAGGTTTATTATCACTGGCACGTGTCGTGGCAGCAGCAGCAGCACTGTGCAATGCATAAAATATACTGTAAGTTACAATAAGAAATAGAGATAATACTTAGTACTGCGAAACAAAGCAAAAATATGTTCATGGGTTCATGGACCGTTCAGAAATCTGATTTTTTGAATTGACTTTATTTCTTACATCCTTCACGTACATGAGGAGTAAAAATCTTTAAGTTACGTCTCCGTCTAAATGTGCAATGTGCAATCATGGTAATTTATAATAAATAGGACAGTCAATGTAACATAGACCACACTCAAGTCAGCGTGAGTTCATCAGTCTGATGGCCTGGTGGAAGAAGCTGTCCCGGAGCCTGTTGGTCCTGGCTTTTATGCTGCGGTACCGTTTCCTAGATGGTAGCAGCTGGAATAGATTGTGGTTGGAGTGACTCGGGTCCCCAATGATCCTTCGGGCCCTTTTTACGCACCTGTCCTGAATCATGGGAAGTTCACAACTACAGATGCGCTGGGCTGTCTGCACCACTCTCTGCAGAGTCCTACGATTCAGGGAGGTACAGTTCCCATACCAGGCAGTGATGCAGCCAGTTAGGATGCTCTCAATTGTGCCCCTGTAGAAAGTTCTTAGGATTTGGGGGCCCATACCAAACTTCCTCAACCTTCTGAGGTGAAAGAGGTGCTGCTGTGCCTTTTTCACCACAAAGCTGGTGTGTACAGACCACGTGAGGTCCTCGGTGATGTGGATGCCGAGGAACTTGAAGCTGTTTACCCTCTTAACCTCAGATCCATTGGTGTCGATAGGGGTTAGCCCGTCTCCATTCCTCCTGTAATCCACAACCAGCTCCTTCTAAACTGGTGAGCTGTGTCTCCAGGCCGTATAGCACAGAACAGGCCCTTAGGCCCATGATGTTGTGCCAGCCCTTTAACCTACTCCAAAGTCAATCCCTCCCTTCTCTCCCACGTACCCCTTACAATTTTCTTTCATCCATGTGCCTGTCTAAGAGCCTCTGAAATGTCCCTAATGTGTCTGTCTCTATCACTAAGCTTGGCAGTCCATTCCAAACACCCACCACTCTGAAACCCACTTCTGACGTCCCTCTATACTTTCCTCCCAACACCTTATAGCAGGGGTTCCCAGCTTTTTCATGCCGTGGGCCCCTACCATTAACCGAGGGGTCCATGGACCACAGGTTGGGAACCCCTGCAAGGTATGTCGTCTTTGGGGCATTTAAAAGACTTAGATAGGCATATGGATGAAAGTGATGCAAGGATATATGGGAAGGAAGGGTTAGATTGATTTTAGAGTAGGGTAATGGGTCAGCAGAGCTTGGTGGGCTGAATGGCCTGGAGTCTTGTATGTGGTATTTGTACCATTTGTGAAATTTAAGTTAATAGTATATACAACATTACAGCAAAATGCAGACTCAACAGTCCACAATGTTGTGCCAATCTTGTATTAATTACATGAGGAACTGAAAGATAATATTAGGAATGTGGCAGTGGAATTGCTGGATTTTCATTAAACTCTCTCTGGTTAACTGAACTAAACCAAATAGGGGTAGGGGTTGTGTGTGTGTGTGTGTGTGTGTGTGTGTGTGTGTGTGTGTGTGTGTGTGTGTGTGTGTGTGTGTGTGTGTGTGTGTGTGTGTGTGTGTGTGTGTGTGGTGCCTTAATTAGCATATTCAATTTCATGCAAATAATCTTGGGGTAGGGGTGGGGGGTGTGTGTGTATGTGTGTGGTGCCTTAATTAGCATATTCAATTTCATGCAAATAATCTTGGGGTAGGGGTGGGGGAGGTGGGGGTGTGTGCGTGCATGCGCGCGCAAAGCTATACAAACTCCTTGTGGGCAGCAGCAGAATTGAACACGGGTTAGGTTAACTGCTAACCATGCTGCCCAAAGCAGAGGTTGATAGGATCTTGATTAGCAAGGGTGTCAAAGGTTACAGGGAGAAGTCAGGATAATGGGGTTGAGAGGGTTTGAAAAATATCAGACATTATCAGTTGGCGGAACAGACTCGATCGGCCAAATAGCCTAAGTCCTTCTCTATGTCTTCTGGTCTTTTTGGTCTGGTGCTCGATTGGCCAAGTATTCTAATTTGTACTCCTATGTCTTCTGATCTTATCGGTTTGGTACTCGATGCGCCAAATAGCCTAATTTGTATTCCTGTGTCTTCTGGTCTTATCGGTCTGGTTGGTAAATTGGTTGTCATTGTCACATTTAGCGCAATACAGTGAAAAACTTCATTTTGCTGGCCATGCAGTCTTTCAGCCCTCTCAGCCTCAGCGCCTAGGGTGCACCACCCCTCCCCTCCCCCTTTCCCGAAGTCGATCGTTGTTTTGATGACGTTGAGTGAAGGGTGGTTGTTGTGGCACCGTGTCACTGTCTCCTTCCTGTCATGGCTGTCGGTCTCGGAGTCTTGGGGTCATCAGTTCAGTTTCTGTCTTCATGGTAGTGTTCGACATCTCTATGAAATATTGAGCAGGTTAGGGTTAATACCAGGATAAAGGATAATAAAGATGAGGTGGAATTATCTCATACTTTTAACGTTAAAAACCTTTGAATGTATAACACTGAAAATGGCTTTTCTGAGTGTATAATGTATTTCTAAGTACAAAGCATATGAATACAACAGAGTAGGAGCAAATTTTGATAGTTAATGAGGCATTTTTTAATCGCATTTTTCTAATTTACTTCAATCCAAACCCTTAATTTGGGGCATAAAGTGCTGAGTAATTTGCAACAGCTTGCATTTGTGTACAACCTTTTAATGTAGTCAAAGGTCCCAAGGGGCCCAGCTGGTATTATTTAACAGACTTTGACAGCAAACACGTAATGAGGAGCCGTTAGGGCAGATGACTCATGCTTTCGTCGCAAAAGTCAGTGTTAAAGGAGCGCCTCTAATGAGGAGCCAGGGAGAGGCAGGGCTTTGGGGCCCAGGAGCAAAGATAGCTTGACGTGTTGTATCTCCTGGAGGAGGATGAGGGGGAGAAAGTCAAGTCAGGTCAAGTTTATCGTCATTTAACTATATACGGGTATATGGTAATGGCGAGCTGCTCGTTGGTCTCCCCTCTCACTGTGGGGATGGAGGGCCACGCCATTCTGTCCCTTGTTAGCCAGTTGGAGAGCCTGTACCATGTCGAATAGTTGTCATCGGGCCGGTGCCGGGCTTTCCCATGGCTTGCTTGCTGGGAGGTGGGCGCTGATGATTCCTGCTGGGGTGGTGGGGTGGGGGGAAGGATTGATGCTTTGCTGCTGCTTGCGTGTGGAAAGGGGGAGGTAGGTTTTGGGGTTCTAGTGGTTTTTCTTCTATTATTCTTTCTTTGGGCAACACACTCACAAAATGCTGGAGGAACTCAGCAAGCCAGGCAGCATCTACAGAAAAGAGTACAGTGGACGTATCACGACTGTACTTTTTTTTCCCCATTTCCCCATGGATGCTGCCTGGCCTGCTGAGTTCCTCCAGCATTTTGTGTGTGTTGCTCGGATTTCCAGCATCTGCAGATTTTCTCTTGTTTGTGATTCATTCTTTGGGGTTCGCTTCTGTTTCGTCAATGACTGTGAAGAGTAAGAATTTCAGGTTGTATACTGTATACATTCCCTGCTATTAAATGGAACCATTGAACCAGTGAACCATCAAACGAGACAATGTTTCTTCGAACCAGGGTGTAAAGCACTGTAGTAAGAATGAAATCTACAGATGGATTATGCACAGGTAAACAAGCTAAAGCGCGCAAGTTAAATATTGTGAAGTACAGAGCCGATTGTCCAGTCACACTTTAAATGCGATACAGCAGAGAGTTCCGAAGCCTAATGGCCTGAGGGAAGAAACTGTTTCCCATCCTGACCGTTCTTGTCTTTATGGATTGGTGTCTCCTGCCTGATGGTGGAAAGTCAAAGAGGACGCTGGATGGACTGGATGGATGGGTGGGATCCTTGATAATACTAGGGGCCCTGCGTACACAGCGCTGCTGATAAATGTCCCTGATGGATGGTAGGGATGCCCCTGTGATCCTCTCGGCCATTCTCACAGTCCTTTGTAGGAGCTTCCAGTCCGAGGCTCTGCTGCTCCCGCTCCAGACGGAGATACAACTTGTCAGGACACTCCCAATGCAGCCGTGGAGAACAGACAGAAAAACAGAACCACTGAATTGAGGTGCTGACAGATTGCACTAATGGTGTAGGTCACGTCAGTGAGGCGGGGGAGGTGATGGTGGCACAGTGGAACATAAAATGGACAATACACCACGGTAGCATAGTGGTTAGCATGACGCAGTTACAACTTGGAGTTCAATTCCAGCACCATCAGTAAGGAATTTATTCGTTCTCCCTGTGAAACGTGTGCGTTTCCTCCGGGTGCTCCAGGTTCCTCCCAATTCCAAAGACATACTGGTTAGTAGGTTAATTGGTCATTGTAAGTTGTCCTGTGCTTAGGCCCAGGTTAAATTGTTGGGTTGCTGGCAGGAAGGGACTGGTCCACACTGTATCTAAATAAAAAATACAAAACTGTCCTGTCTGATGTTGTTCTGACTTTTTCAAAGTTCAAAGTAAATTTATTATCGAGATATGTAAATGTTACCCTATACAATCCTGAGATTTGTTTTCTTGCAGGCATTCACAGTAGAGCAAAGAAATACAATAGAATCAATGAAAAACTACACACGAAGACTGGTAAACAGGATTCAAACTGCAAATGCAAAATATAATAATAATAAATAATTGAGAACGAGTTGTAGAGTCCTAGATGGTGAGTTGAATCAGTGCAGCATTCATGGTGGGTGTGCTCAGTAGTAGGGAGGGTTTTTCCTGTGATGGACTGTGATCAGTCTAACCCTTCCCTCCCACATAGCTCTCCATTTTTCTATCATCCATCTACCAAGCTAAGAGTCTCTTAAATGCCCTTGAAGTATCTCTTCCTGCACCCCTCCTGGCAGCACGCTCCACACAATTGCCCCTCTCTGTATAAACGAGCCTACCTCTGACATCCCTCCCCCCCCCTCCCCCCATACTTTCCTCCTAAAATGATACCCTCTCGTATTGGCCATTTCCACCCTGGGAAAAAGTCTCTAGCTGTCCACTCTGTCTTACCATATACACTCTATCAAGTCACTGCTCATCTCCTTCGCTCCAAAGAGAAAAATGCCAGCTCACTCAGCCTTTCCCCAATATCCAGACAGCGTCATGGTAAATCTCCTGTGTACCCTCTCTAAAGCTTCCACATTTTATAATGAGGTGACCAGAACTGAACACAATACTCCCAAGTGTGGTCTAATCATAGTTTTATCGAGCTGCAATATTATCTCATGGTTCTTAAACTCATTCTCCTGACTAATAAAGGCCAACACACAACTCCTGCCTTCTAATCACCCTATCAACGTGTATGACAACGTTTAGGGATCTATGTACATGGATCCCAAGGTCCCGCTGTACCTCTACACTAAGAACCCTGCCACTGAACCTGTATTCTGCCTTCATTGACCTTATAGGCGATAAACATGAGAAAGTTTGCAGATGATGGAAATCTTGCAACATGCACAAAATTCTGGAGGAACTCAGCAGGCCAGGCAGCATCTATAGAGAGGAATAGACGTTGCCTGACCTGCTGAGTTCCTTCATCATTTTGTGTGACTGTATAAGTGAACCACTTAACATTTTTCAAGATTGAACTCCATCTGCCACATCTCGGCCCATCTCTCCATCCCGTCACTGTCCTGTTATAACCTACAACAACCTTCTACGCTCTCCACAACACTACCAAGCTTAAGTCAGCTGCAACCTTACATCCTCATTCAATCATTTATAAAAATTACAAAGAGGAGGGATTTGTGTTTTATATTTGCAGTTAACTTAGATTACTTTGTAGAGATTTGTTTTCACTTTGACAGAGAAGTGTCTTTATCTGTTGATCAGAGTCAAAGAAGCCACAAATTAAATCCACTGTGATTCAATGTTGTAAAACAATAAAACATGAAAACTTCCAGTGGGGCTTTTGTAGGCACTGTATATATATTTCTTATTATTATTAATAGTATTTTATGTATTGCACTAACTGCTGCAAAAAAATAATTATGACATAAGTGGTGATAAATCTGATTCTGATATGAGTCTCTATTGTGGACTGAGAGTGGGAAAGAATGGGGAGATGGGAATGAATCATGGTTGGGAAAAGAGGAAGAGAGTGGAGGGAGCAGGAAGCACCAGAGAGCAGAGAGACATTCTGTAATGATCAATAAACCAATTGTTTGGAATCAAATTACCTTGCTTGGTGTCTCAAGGCTGGGTGTCTGCACCTGCGCCACCCCACCACCCCTGGCACCTCTTCTCTGCCACCTGTCCCACACCCCTCCCGCGGTGCTCCACCCTCGCCATTCCCAACATCCTTTGCTCCTGCCAGATTTACAGACTCGCTCTCCGCTCCACGTTGACGAATGCTGTACTGAGCAAAAGTCTTAGGCAACCAAGCTATAAATATGTGCCTGAGGCATTTGCACAGTACTGAAAGTCAGTGTTAATAAATCCGATTGTATTTGTGTGTAGCTCCATCTTGTGCAGTAGCATTTAATGTTTAAGGATTCCTTTATTTTTCAAATGTTTGCCTGGAAACAACTTTTATGTTCAGCAAGTTTAATATTTTTAATGTTAAATATTTAATATAGTTAATATTAATCAAGTTAATTTTTAAGTATTATCTAATCAAGCTAAATATTTTTAATAATATTTCTGTGTGCTTTATCGTTCATTATATTTACAAAGAAAATCTTTCTTTTGCTCTCCCTCCCACCCTTCGCCCATCAACTATTGCCAATTTTGCTTCCTGCTGGAAATGTGATTCCAAGGTAGATGTTTATCGTTGAAGTGACGTTAATTAGATACCGTTCAGTGTCACTTGGGTTCAGTGAAATCAATGAGACATTAAAGACCGAGCATTTCTTTTCAGCTGAGAAGGATTAAAGGTTAAAATCAAAAGTTTAGAGTTAGAAGAATTAAAGTTGCAGCTTGCAATTTTAAAGTGATTTAAGCTTAAATTGCTTCTGGTGCTGAGGAGTAAGTAAAGTTCTTATAGCAGATTATTTGTTTATTTATTATGATACATCGCGGAACAGGCCCCTTGAGCCATGCTGCCCAGCAACCCCCAATTTAACTGTAGCCTATTCATAGGACAATTTACAATGACCAATTAACCTACCAACCGGTACACCTTTGGACTGTGGGAGGAATCCAGAGGAAGCCCACATGGTCACAGAAAAAATGGATAAACTCCTCACAGACAACGGTGAGAGTTGAACCTGGCCCACTGGTGCTATGCTTCACCTTTGTCCCTTTGTCAGTCTAACAGCAATTAGTCAGAGGTCGAAGTCCGACTCTGATCTTGTGTGAAGGAGGAGCCCATGAACTTTCCATTACCAGCTGGCAGTGTTGCTATCTCGTAGCTCCAGTAAGCCAAGCTCAGACCTGACCTCCGGCACTGTGTGTGCTGTTTGCCAGCTCTCTCTGCAACCTCCATTTCAATCCTGCATCCCAAACGTGCTGGATGGTTGCTGTTGTAAATTGTCCTGAAGAAGGATCTTGGCCCGAAACGTCGACTTGCTTTTTTCCCCTCCGTAGATGCTACCTGACCTGCTGAGTTCCTCCAGCACATTGTGTTTTTCTAGATTTCCAGCATCTGCAGTACCCCTTGTGTATTATCCCTAATATATGTAGATGGAAGGTGAATTGAGGGGAATGTGAATAAGTTACAGGGAAATAAAGTAGGCACATGGGATTGCCCTGAAAAACAGAATTGACTCGATAGACAGAGTGGCCTGCCTTCATGTTGTAAGGAAATGTAAGTCGGAATTTTATTAGGTTGTTTCAAGTGTTGGAGGGACAAAGGAATGATTGTAATTTTTGTTCATATGTATTCATTTCTAAGCAATTACATGGCTGAGTCATAGCTGAAGTGACACAGTAGTGTAGTGGTTATCACACTTTCAGGACAAGCGACCCAGATTCAGTTCCCACTGTTGCCTGTTTTCCACACGACTGTGTAGGTTTCTTCCTGGTGCTCCAGTTTCCTCCCACAGTCCAAAGACGTACCGGTTGGTAGGTTAATTGGTCATTGTAAGTTGTCCTGTGATTAGGCTAGGGTTTTACCAGGAGTTTCTGGGCGGTGTGTCTCAGAGGACCTGAAGGGCTTATTCTGTGCCATATCTCAATAAAATAAAATATATTTCACGCCAGGTCAGATTTATTTATCACACGTACATCAAAGCATACAGTGAAATGCATCGTTTGTGTTAACAGCCAACGCAACTAAAGGATATGCTGGGCACAGTCCGCAAGTATCGCCACACATTCCAGCGCCAACATTGTGTGCTCAGAGTGTGCACGGCCTCAGGATAAAGGGACGTCCCGTTAGAGCTGAGAGGAGAAGGAGTTTCTTCAGCCAGAGGATAGTGAATCTGCGGAATTCATTGCCACAGACGGCTGTGGTCATTGGGCATATTTAAGACAGAGATTGTTAGGTTCTTGATTGGTAAAGAGGTTAAAAGTTGCAGGGAGAGGGCAGGTGAATGGTGTTGGAAAATAATCACTCATAATTAAATAATGGAACAAAATAAATGGACTGGATGTCCTAATTCTGCTCTTATATCTTAGTGTCCTCTTGGTATTTTCACTCCCACCTAACGCAGATGCCCCCTAACCTCTAATGTTGATGGTTAGACATTGTTAACCTGAATGCAGATTTTCCACAGAGTCCCAAGAACGTCACATGAACCGAGACGCAATTTTTCCTGCTGTAAATAAATTATTAGGTAACATGGTATGGAAGCCTATTTGTCCAATGAACACATTTCTGATGAGGCATCTATGAGGAGCAAACTAATACTCCGGCTGATATCTCTGCATCTCTTTACTCCGAAACAAAACCAGTTTGACACATGTTGAAGCCTGCATACTGATTGCCAAACAACTTCACTGTACACCTTGCACGTAATGATGGCTCGTGGTCGTCAATTATTGAATATTGTTGATTGACTGAGGACTTGGAAGATTAAAACTGGTGTGGAATAGTCATGGGCTTTTTTTTTTCTAGCATACCTCCAAAGGACCTGTTTCAATTTGGATTCTGTCAGATTCCTCTTGTGGGGCAGGGGGTGAGGTTTTGTGTCCCATAATGGCCTTGTCAGTCAATTCAGAGGTGTACTTCAAGATGTGCAGTGAGATGCATAGTTTGCGTTAGCATGCAACACAATCTGAGGATTGCCGGGGGCAGCCTGCAGTTGTCGTCACACATTCCAGCGCCAACGTAGCACGTCTGCCGTGTTCAGCAGAACGACAGAACATCTGCACAACATCAGGGACGGAAGGGCCTGTACTACTCCTACTCCTACTCCTCCTCCTCCTCGTCCTCGTCCTCGTCCTCGTCCTTCTTCTTCTTCTTCCCCTTCCCCTTCCCCCCTCAGCTTCCAGTGGAACATGGGCCTCATCCTCCAAAGAAGATGGAACAGTAGGAGTTCATCAATGCTTTTGTAATCCATTGTACCTACTGTACAGGGGATTGGCCCATACAGCTTCACCAGAGAGAGCCCTGTTGGCCAGCCTTACCCATTTCCACCTCTCACGACAGGGACGTAGGGTTGGACTTTGGGAGGCAAAGGTCCTGTACTGTTCTGTCTCTATATTTCATATACTCAGAGACATAGACGTGTACAGCACAGAAACAAACCCTTCGGCCCAATTCACCAACGCCAACCAAGCTAGTCCCCTTTGCCTGCATTTGGTCCTTACCCTTCTGAGCCTCTTCTATCAATGTGCCCACCCAAATGGCAATTGTACCCACTTCTACCGCTTCCTCTGGCAGCTCGTTCCATATTTGCTCCACCCTCTGATGCAGATTCAGGCTGAAACTCAGATTCATGTATTTAATCATGTGAACATCAAACCATACAGTGGGATGCATCATTTGTGGTAACAACCAACATACCTAAGTGCGTGCTGGGAGTAGCCCGCGAATATCGCCACACATTCTGGCATCAGCACCGCTTGCCCATAATGCCCGGCAGAGCAACTGCGACAAAACAACAGCAGCAAATCCCTTCCCCACCCACCCACAGATTCACAGACAGTCCTCCAAGCCCAGGAGAGACCATCTCCAGGCCTCCACAGAACTAGAATAACAACCAGACATTCCCAACCCAAAGGTTGTACGTAGATTTATTTGCGCATACTTGCTGAGAATTGGGGCTTTTCCTCATAAAGGGCAATGCTAACTACTCTCCTAAACTTAATTTTCACCGTATACCATTGAAAATTAAAGTTCAAAGTATATTTATTATCAAAGTGCATAAAGCATGCGTCACCAAACAGCACCATGAGATTCATTGTCTTGCGGAAGTACACAATAAATGCAAGAACCATAATAGAGTCAATGAAAAGCTGCACCCAACAGCATGGACAAACACCCCATGTGTAAAAGACAACAAACCCTGCAAAGACAAAAGAGAAAGAGAAAAGAGAAATAATAATGATAAATCAATAAACAAATATCAAGAACATGAGATGAAGAGCCCTTGAAAGTGAGTCTCTAGGTTGTGGGAACAGTTCAGTGACGTTATCCCGCTGGTTGCTGAACCTGATGTTGTGAATCCTGAGGCTCCTATACCTCGTTCCTGATGGCAGCAGCAAGAAGAGAGCAGGGCCTAGATGGTGGGTGCCCTTGACGATGGGTGCTGCTTTGCTGCAACAGTGTTTCATGTTGATGTGTTCAATAGTGGGAGGACTTTGCCTGTGATGGAGGTCCTTGACCATGGATGCTGCTTTCCTGTGGCAGTGCTCCGTGTAGGTATGCTCAGTGGTAGGGAGGGCTCTTTCTGTGATGGACTGGGCTGTATCCACTACAGTTTAGGCTTCATGAGTTGTGATGAAGATCTTGGCCCAAAACGCTGACTCCTTATTCCTTTCTATGGCTGCTACCTGACCTGATTTCCTCCAGCGTTTTGTGAGTGTTACTCTGGATTCCCAGCATGTGCGGAATCAATTGTAGGCTTCAAACAGCACAAAACATCTTGATGTTGGTTCTGATTTGGATAGTCCTTTCAGCCAGTGTACTGGCTTGAGTTGCAAGAAGGCACGTGTTCAGCTGACCTCTTGTGACTAACACTCATGGATTACTTATCAATTGTGTGTACAATTAACACACCCAAGGATGCCCTGCGGGCAGTCTGCAGGTGCCGCTGAGCGTACAGTTTTTCCACTGAGGTTCGGTGAGACTACAACTAGAGGTCATGGGTTAAGGATGAAAGGTGAAACGTTTAAGGGGAACATGAGGGGAAACTTTTTCACTCGGTGAAACAGTGGAACGAGCTGCTGGCGTAAGTGGTGCATGCGAGCTCAATTTTAGTGCTTAAGAGAAGTTTGGATGGGTAGATGGATGGTAGGTGCAGGTCAATGGGAGTAGGCAGTTTAATTGATCTGGCATGGGGTAGATGGGCTGAAGGGCCTGTTTCTGTACTGTACTTTTCTATGATTCTATGTCTCTGTCAGCTGGGATACAAAGACCAGCCAGGAATCTCCTCTCCTCTCTGCACACTGCCCTCCTCTGCAGTATAACTCTGTGTAGCGTTTCCCTGGGCGTAATATTTGGTTGGCCATTTCTGGCCAGCCTCTATATTGACCTCTGATGGATATTTTCGTGGGAGGTGGGGAGGGAATAGCAAAGCACTGCACGGATTGCTGCGCAGTGCATGCTGTGACCTGCGAGCTAAGCTTTTAAGATGATTTTCTGAGCTTGACTGGGTTTTTAATCTCAATAATTGATTGAAATCATCTGTGAGCAGGTTAAACTGCCTGTTTTGGGCCAGGCTTCAACCGGGACCTATTGTAATGTGGCAGTTTATAGAATTGCAGTTTGCATTTTCTGTAGAAACTCTGAGATTAGTTTTATTTGTCTCATACACATCATAACTTACAGTGAAATGCTTCTGGTAATAGCATAGCATGGCGACAACCTAACCCTTACCTCTTTGGACTGTGGGGCAAAGCAGAGCACCCGGAGGAAACCCATGCGGTCATGAGGGGAACGTGCAAACTCCTTACAGAGACCGGTGGGAATTGAACCCTGATCACTGGCGATATAAGGGATTATGCTGACCGCTATGCTGCCATGCCTGCTACTGTCTTCCCAGTATGCTGTCAGTGAAAAAAATATTATTCTTGCCTTTTTTAATTTTCCTCCTGATAGATTGCAATTATCATCACATCTGTGATTGTTCAATTGTCAAATTCAAAAACTGCAAACAGATTTTTGTGTTGTCTAGACAGAGTAATAAGTTAGGGCACTGAGTTGGGACGTGATGCCTTAGTTGCACAAGACTACGATGAGACTGCATTGTGTACAGTTTTGGTCACCCTCTTACAGGAAAGACTTTAAACTAGAAAGAATGCAGAGAAGCTTTCAAGATACTGCCAGGACTCGAGGGCCTGGGCGATTGGCAGAGGTTAGCCAGGCTAGGTTTTATTCTTTCATGCGTAGGAGACCGAAGGCTGTTCATGTAGAACGGGTTCCCAACCTTTTTTATGCCATGGACCAAAACCATTAAGCAAGGGGTCTGTGGACCCCAGGTTGGGAACCCCTGATATGGAGATGATTGGTAGTCATATACTCTCTCATGCCTACATTGCCTTCAGATTAAGTCGTGACTATTCCTACAGATAACTAAGATTTGCTTATTTATTGGGCTGCAGGGCTTCCAGCCCCTCGAGCTGTGTTGCCCAGCAATCCCAGATTTTAACCCTAGCCTAATCGCGGAGAATCTACAATGGCCAATTAACCTACCAACTGCTACGTCTTTGGACTGTGGGAGGAAACCAGAGCACCCGGAGGAAACCCATGTGATCACGGGGAGAACGTGCCAACTCCTTACAGACAGCGGCAGGAATTGAACCAGGGTCGCTGGTACTTCTGACAGCGGCGCTCCATGTAAATGTACTCCATCATGTGGAGGGCTCTCTCTGTGATGGACTGGGCTGTATCTGTCACTTTCCTTTCTTGGGCATGGGTATGTCTGGCCTGACTCATGATGCCCACACCCCAAATAATGAGTAGGACTAGCCAGAAGCGATTGGACTCAGGGGTGTGTGGGGAAAATCTAACTAGCAAAATGGAAATACACTTGTGCTAATGGTTCCTGTGGTAATTGCTTCAGCTAATTAAAGGCATTTGTGCTATTGGGTTGCACAGTGGCTGCCAGTTAGTATTCTGCACTGTGCAGCTGTTAGGTCTGGCCTTGCGAGGCATATTGAATTGCAGAGTACATTGTCTTCCTGCAACACGTTTAGCCATATGTATTCCAGGCAGACATGTTGGTTACCAGCAATGTAAGACACGCTGTTGGTAGCATTACACTGAGATTAAAGTGGTACAGTCTGCGTACACGGTACGCACGCACTGCATCTGGCCTCAGACCAGAACGTGTGTAGGCTGGAGCTGAAGGTGTTGGAGAAGATGTGGTATCTGTCCGTACAGGCTTTACTGAAAGCTTCATCACAGGTCACAGTAAGCAGCATCCATCACCAAGAGCCCCCACCCCATCATCCAGGGTATGCGTTCTTCAAGATTGAGGATAGTTTGTTGTCATCCTTCAGCAAAAGAGAAGGAAGTGATTCCACAATAAGCATAAAGAATGCAATAAGAGACATGTAAATATAAATAAAAATGTATATATAAAAATGTAAAATTAAAAATTTACAATAAAAATGTAAATATAAAGGCAATCCCATAATGTACAAGAACCTGTTGTGTACATAGAATTCTTGCTACTACCATTGGACAGGAGGTACAGGAGCCTTAGGTCCCACATCACCAGGTTCAGGAATAGTTATTACCCTACAACCATCAGGCTCCTGAGCCGGAGTGGACAACCTCACCCACCTCAACTCTGAACTGATTTCACAACCTGCAGACTCACTTTCAAAGACTCTAAACTCACGTTCTCAGTATTACTTTTTTTTTTTATGATATGCACGATTTGTCTTCTTTCACGCATTGGTTGTTTGTCAGTCTCTGTTATTTATAGGTTTTTTTTCTCTGCACCTTCTGCCATCTTCAACGGGATCTTTACCTCCTCCCCGCTTTGCACTTCCCGCAGGGTTCGCTCCCTCTGTGATTCCCTTGTCTATTCGTCCCTCCCCACTAGTTTCCCTCCTGGCACTTATCCCTGCAAGTGGAAGAGGTGTTACACCTGCCCATTCACTTCCTCCCTCACCTCCATTCTGGGCCCCAAACAGTCCTTCCAGATGAGGCAACACTCTACCCGCAAATCTCTTGGGGTTGTCTACGATATCTGGTGCTCCCAATGTGACCTCCTCCACATTGGTGAGACCCAATATAGATTGGGGGACTCTTTGTCGAGCACTTTCACTCCATCTGCAGAAAGTAGGACTTCCTGGTGGCCATCCATTTTAATTCCAACCCCCATTCCCATTCTAACATGTTAGTCCATGGCCTCCTATACTGCCACTCTCAGACTGGACGAGCAACACCTCACGTTCAATCTGAGTAGCCTCCAACCTGATGGCATGAACATTGACTTCTCCAACTTCTGGTAAATTTTCCCTCTTCGCTTCCTCCTTCAATTCCCTAATCTGCCCTCCCCCCCCCCCTTATACTTTCTGTTCTCCTCACCTGCCTATCACCTCCCCCTGGTGCCCCTCTCCTCCCCTTTCTCCCATGGTCCACTCTTCTTTCCTATCAGTTTCCTTTTTCTCCAGCTCTTTACCTTTTCGACCTGTAATCTCCCAGCTTTTTATTTCATTCCCCCCCCCCATTTGTCTTCATGTATCACCAGTCGGTTTGTATTACTTCTTCCCCCCCCCCCCACCTTCTGCCCCCTTCCTATTCAGTTCTGATGAAGGGTCTTAGCACGAAATTTCAACTGTTTATCTCCCCCCCCCCCCCCCCAATAGATGCTGCTAGCTGGTGGCGTAGTGGCATCAGCACCAGACTTTGGAGTGAAGGCCCCCGAGTTCGAATCTGGCCGGCTGCCTTGCACGCTTTCCATCCGTGCTGGGTTAAGCGTTGAGCTAGAAACTCAGCCTCGTAAAAACAAGGCCTGCTAAAAAAAAACGCCGTCACAACGCCGTCCCGATGACTCCACTCGGAGTTAAAGGCTTTCTTCTTCCATAGATGCCTCCTGACCTGCTGAATTCCTCCAGCATTTAGTATGGATTTCCAGCATCTGTGGAACCTCTTGTGTTTACAATATTCCAAGTGCTACCTCCCCAGTATCCTGTACAATGTCTGAAATCATCAGTACATTACCCTTGGCTCTGACCTTTTATTGATAAAATAGTACACACACCCACCACAATTTTAAATACCATTATTAAAGGCTTGGGTTGTAAAGGGTGAATAGTGCCCTTTAGGTTAAGATTTCTCCTTGCCTAGTGACTCAAAGCAAACAGGTCAAATTATTGGCATCCAGTCTGCAAACTGCTTGCTATACTGAATTATTTGAGTAATTAATCAGAACTTTGACTTTTAAATTGGAGATGTGCAAATCTGGCTTGGAGTTAGGCAAATTGAGGTTTGATCTGGAGTAAGTCTACGTCAGCAACATAAAATGGAAGCCGTGGTCCTTAAACCAGGACTTCTGTCGTAAACTTCATTAAATGTTGCAACCGGTGTGGTCTGAGGCATAAAAAAGGTTGGGTTTATCTAGTCCCAGATGTTTTATCAACAGCCTGCTAATTTAGAGAGGGTGGTGTTAGCCCAATGGATTGAATTGGGATGGTTGGTGTTGCTGTACCAACAACAGATTTTTATATTGTAGCACTGTATTAATGGGCTGCAAAGTAAATACTGAGTTTGCAATAGGGAGGGCATTATCGTTTTAGTATATTTTACACATTCGTGGCCGTTAGTCTGTATAGCTTTTCATAAATTCTATTTCTTTATTTTCCTGTAAAAGCCTGTAAGAAGCTGAATTTCGAGGTAGTATATGGTGACATTTATGAACTTGATAATAAATTGTCTTTGACTATATCAACAATAATCAAAATTTGAATAAAGGAGAGAAATCAACAATGATGAAATGAAATATTGACTATTCAACCAAAGTTTTATAATTCAGATAATTTTAATTGCCTCATCATTGAAATATTCCCATAACCAATGGACTCACTTTCAAGGACTCTATCTCATGTTCTTGATATTTATTACTAATTGCTTATTTATGTATTATTATTTCTTCCTTTTAGTATTTGCACAGTTTGTTGTCCTTTGCACACTGGTTGAGTGCTCAAGTTAGTGTGACTTTCATTGATTCTATTACGGATTTATTAACTATACCCACAAGAAAATGAATCTCAAGGTTGGATATGGGGCATATATGTAATTTGATAATAAATTTACTTTGAACTTTGAAATTCTGCAAATAAGACCATAAGATATAGGAGCAGAATTAGGCCATTTGGCCCAATGAGTCTGCTCTGCCATTTCATCATGGCTGATCCATTTTCCCTCTTAATTCCAATCTCCTGCCATCTCCCCGTATCTCTTCATGCCCTGACCAATCAAGAATCTATCAACCTCTGCCTTCAATATACATAAAGGCTTGGCCTCCAGTCTCTCGGAACCATTCTGGGATCCGGTGATTTATGAAAGATCATTACTAACGCCGCCATTATCTCTTCAGCCACCTGTTTCAGAATTCTGGCGTGTACCCCACGGTTTATGAAGGTATTTATGAAGGTATGAAGATACCTTTATGAAGGTATCTACCTTCTGCCTTCAGCGTTCCAAGAACCTTCTCTCTAGTTATGGTAACTTAATGCACTTCATGCCCCCTGACACCTGGAACTTCCACCATACTGCTAGTGTCTTCCACAGTGAAGACTGATTCAAAATATTTATTCAGTCCATCCACTATTTCATTGTCCCCCATTACTACCTCTCCAGCGTCACTTTTCCAGCGGTCCGATATCCACTCTTGCTTCCTCTTTCACACCTTATGTATCTGAAGAAACTTTTACCTCGTTAATATTATAGGCTAGCTTACTTTTGTATTCCATCTTTACCTTCTTAATGAGTTTTTTTAGTTGCCTTCTGTTGGTTTTTAGAAGCTTCCCAATCCTCGTAACTTCCTGATAATTTTTGCTCTATTATATTCGCTCTCTTTGGCTTTTATGTTGGCTTTGACTTCTCATGCTAACCATAGTTCTGTCATCTTTCCTTTAGAATGCTTCTTCCTTTGTGGGACGTATATACCCTGTGCCTTCTGAATTGCTTTTAGAAATTCCAGCCATTGCTGCTTTCTCATCATCCCTGCCACTGTTCTTTTCCAATCAGTTCTGGCCAACTCCTCTCTTAACGCCTCTGTAATTTCCTTTACTCCACTGTAATACTGATACATCTGACTTCAGCTTCTCAAATTTCAGAGTGAATTCGATCATATTGTGATCACTTGCCCTTAAGAGTTCTTTTACCTTGAGTTCTGTGATCAATTCTGGTTCATTACACAGCACCCAATCCAGAATAGCTGATCAACAAACAGTAGCTTAATAACACAAACAATAGCAAATTCCTAACTACTGATCGAAGGCAAACAGGATGAGAGATCTTGATCAAGATGGGTGGTTGGAGGTGGTCAGCAGGTCAGGCAGCATCTATAGAGAGGAATGATGTTTCAGGCCAAGATCCTTCATCAGAATCAGCACTATTATCCACTTTTCCTACAATACTCCTTGCATTTAAATGTAGGCCGCTCAGGGCATTAGTTGTACCGTGGTCAACTTTTTGATTCCTGACTTTGTCTGAAGTCTTATCAACATCTGTCTTCACAACCTCTCCACTAACTGTTCTGGCACTCTGCACCCCTCCCTGCAACTCTAGTTTAAACCCCACCATGCAGCATTAACAAACCTTCCTGCTAGGATATTAGTTCTCCCCCCCCGCCCCCCCCAAAGTTCAGGTGCAAATCGTTTCTTTTGTACAGGTCCCACCTTCCTTGGAAGAGAGCCCAATGATCCAAAAATCTTGTGCCCTCCCTCCTTCACCAATTCCTTAGCCACATATTAAACTGTATAATCTTCCTAATTGTGGTCTCACTAGCACATGACATGAGTATAAATCCTGAGATCATAACCCTGGAGGCCCTGCCCTTTAACTTAGTACCTAACTCCTTGAACTCCCTATGCAGAACCTCATTACTCATCCTACCCATGTCATTGGTACCTACATGGTCCACGACTTCTGGCTGCTCACTCTCTCACTTAAGAATGTTGAGGACTCAATCCGAGATACCCCGGCAGCCAGGAGGCAACATACCATCCAGGAACTTTGTTCTCACCCACAGACTTCCTGTCCGTTCCCATTACTAACAAATCCCTTATCACCACAGCGTGCCTCTTCTCCCCTCCCTTTCCTTTTGAGTCATAGAGACAGGCTCAGTGCCAGAAACTCAACCACTGTGACTTTCCTTTGTTAGGTCATACCCCTGACAGTATCCAAAGTGATAAACTTATTGTTGAGGGGGATGACACAGCGGTTCTCTGCACTGGTTCCTTAACCCCTTTCCCCTTCCTGACTGTCACCCAGTTTGCTGTGCCCTGCGCCTTGGGTGTAACTACCTCTCTATATGTCCCATCTATCACCCTACTCAACCTCCCGAATGATCTGGAGTTCATCCAGTTCCAGCTCCAACTCCTTAAGGCAGTTTATTAGAAGCTGCAGCTGGATGCACTTCTCGCAGTTGTAGTGGTCAGGGATACTAGAGGTCTGCCTGCCTTTCCCCATCTGCAAAAGGAGCATTTCACTTTCCTGTCTATCATCCCTACTGTCCTGGCCGAGTAGATATAAAGAGAAGAGAAAAAAAGCGAGCTTTTCTTTGCTTTCTCTGAATGAAGCCTCAAAGAGCTAAAGCCTTAAGATCACTGCTCTGTGTCCACTCGGACGACAGCCTCTGTGCTTGCTCCGACTTACTTTAATTTGCTCTTACTAATCAGTTCCAAACACCCATTGGTCGCTGGTCAAAGCTCTTTTATGCTGCTGTGACCCGCTCCTGCCCTTTATCCTCCGTCAGTAAACCTGATTGAAGTCCCCTCCTCGCCAAACTTGTGATGTTCAGATTGCTCTCATATTCCCCTTAACCTTTTACCCTCAACCCCTGACCTCTGGTTGTCGACCCACTCAACCTCGGTGGAAAAGCCTGCTCGCATTTACCCAGTCTATACCCCTCATAACTTTCTACAGCTCTATCAAATCTCAGATTTTGCTGTCATCCATTCTGTTGCGTTGAGCAGCTGTGTACTGGAGTTCAGATTCATTACTCTTAGGATTGTGCCCAAAATGAAAGTAGAGCATTGCTCAGCTCCTGTAGACGGAGAGCTCATTAAAGCTTGGGGAGAAGGATCGTTCATCAAAGCCACTGGAGATAAAGTGCGTTTTAAAATGCGGAATAAAAGAGAGAGAGAGAGGCATTGATTCACCAACCTCTTCTGTCTGAGTAATTATTCTATATTTATACTTGCATTACCTTCAGACTACCACCACCTGTTATTTTCTATGACTACCATCTTTTTAAATGTTTTTAAAATTTTACTTAGAGATACAACACTGAACAGACCCTTCTGGCCCAACGAACCCAGCAACCCACCGATTTCAAACTAGCCTAATCAAATTCCAAAGTAAATTTCTTATCAAAGTACATATACGAGGGGTGATTGATAAGTTTGTGGCCTCGGGTAGGAGTCGATTTTTCCAACGTAGTCCCCTCCTACATTTACACACTTAGTCCAGCGGTCGTGGAGCACTTGGATCTTAGACCTCCAGAAAGTGTCCACAGCAGGGGTGATTGATAAGTTCATGGCCTAAGGTAGAAGGAGATGAGTTATACAGCTCTCATTACATGCACATGCAGTTCAACTCTTTGAGTGATTATGCAGAAAGTTTAAAGTTAATAACTCATCAGGGTGATTGAGAAGTTTGTGGCCTAAAGTAGAAGGAGATGAGTTGTGAGATGGTGGGGATCTCTGATGACAGAGTGATTTACAATGGCCAATTAACCTACTAACTGGAACATCTTTGGAATATGGGAGGAGGTTGGAGCATCCAGAGGAAACCTACACAATTCACGGGGAGAATGTACAGATTCTTTACAGATGGCAGCGGGAATTGAACTCCAAACTCCAGGATGCCCCAAGCTGCAATAATGTTACGCTAACTGCTACGCTACCATGACACATCCGTTACCTTCTATTACATCACCTGCTGTTTACTTTCTACTACTGCCACCTTCTTATCTTTTGCTGTACAATCTCATCTGCCTTTCACAATGTTGAGATCTTTGTCTGTATTCCTCACCCTTCTCATTCCCAAATCCTTTCATCTCTACCTTTCCACAGTTTTGGTGAAAAGTCATTGATCTGAAACTTTCTCACTCACATTCTCTATCTCACTCTCGCTCACACACATTCTCTTTCTCTCTTGTTCTCTCTCTTTGTCTCCTCCTCTCTCCCTCTCTCCCTCTGTTTCTCTCTCTCATTCCCTCCCTCTCCCTCTCTTGCTCCCTCTCTCTCTCTGTTTTCTCTCCCCCTTCCTCCCTTCCTCTCCCCCACCCACCATCCCCACCTCTCTACCTCCCTCTGCCCCCCTCTCTCTCCTTGTCCCTCCCTCCCTCTCTCTTTCTCTTTCCCCTTAGACGCTGCCTGACCTCCTGAGAATTTTGAGCATCTGCAATGTTTTGCATTTTTGAGTCCTGCCCATATGCCTTTCGGCTCTCTCAGCTGAATAGAGAGAGCATTCCAGTTAAAGATCAGATGAATGTTCAATTACCATAAGAATGTGGGCATCGGCTGCATTAAATGAATGTGCATTATGCCCTGAAAGCCACTTTATTTTATGGCCATCCATGGATATCATTTGAGTTTATTGACTGTTAATCATTTTTGAAATGCCTGCTATAATGTGGAATAGACATATTGGATGAAGTAATTGCAAACAGTGAGCTTTTTACACCATTTCAAGCATGTAAAATATGCATCATTTGGTTTACTTGCAATTGAACTGCCTCGCAGAATAACTGCTTGTATACTCCACACTAATTAGGAGATGGAACTCCTATAATGCATTATTGATCTGTACTTGGGCTGAGAGCTTCAGTCCAATCTGTTGTAGGTGACCCAATAGCAATCTCAGTCCAACATAGGACTGTAATATCGAGTGTGAGATAGAGCAACACGGACAAAATGCTGGAGGAACTCAGCAGGTCAAGGAGCCAATGAACAGTCGACGTTTCAGGCCGAGACTGAAACAGTTTGAAACGTTTCAGGCCGAGACAGTCTGATACTGAGTGTGGAGGGATTCAGATATCAGGAGAGACTGGACTGGCTGGGACACTTCCTCCCTGAAATGCAGGAGACTGAGGAGTGATCTGATAGCCATATAAAATGATGAGGGATATAGATAGGATGAATGATCCCAGTCTTTCTCCCAGAGTTTGTTTTGTGCCATGTCGTATGACGTGGAGATCATGGTCTTTCCATGTTCTTGGCAGAAGTGGTTTGCCATTGCCCGTGTCTTTACAAAATGGGCGACACCTGGCCATTATTTATTTATTTATTTATTTATTCAGATACGCCGCAGTGTAGGCCCTCCCGACCCTTCGAGCCGTGCCACCCTACGCTCTCCCAATTTAATCCTACCCTAATCACGGGACAGGTTACAGTGCCCAATTAAGCGACCAGCCGGAGTATCTTCAGGCTGTGGGAGGAAATGGAGCACCCGGAGGAAATCCACACGGTCACGGGGAGAACATACAAACTCCTTACAGGTAGCAGCGGGAATTGAACCCGGGTCACCTGCACTGTAAAGCCCCGTGCCCACCACTATGCTACCGTGCCGCCCTCAGCAGTCTTCAGAGATTGTCTGCCTGGCGTCAGTGGTCGCGTAACAAGCTGCTCATACAACCATCCACCACCTGCTCCCATGGCTTGTGTGACCCTGATCGGGGGGAGCTAAGCAGGGGCCACACCTTGCCCCAGGGTGGCCTGTAGGCTGGCAGAGGGAAGGAGCACCCTACACCTCCTTTGATAGAGACATATCTCCACCCCGCCACCCAGAGTAGGGGAGTCTAAAACTAGAGGGCACAGGTTTAAAGTGAGAGTGGAAAGATTTAAATGGGACAACATTTTCAACACAGAAGGTTGTGGGCATATGGATCAGATCATCTGATCATCAGTTGAGGCAGGAACAGTTACAACATTGTGAGACACAGGTGTACGATTGAGTGAACACACAGTCTTACAGTTTTTTTCCAAGGGGAGGAGAAATAAAAACTAGAGGACATAGGTTTAAGGTGAGAGTATTTAAAATGACCTAGGGACAACCTCTTCAGACGGAGAGTGGTGGGCATATGGAGTGAAGTGTCAAGCAGTGGTTGAGGGAGGTACATTTGACATGGTGTAAGGTGGAAGCAGGTTCACGGGTTTGGTGAGTGAGACAGAAGATACTGACTACCAATAAGTGTATTAATCGTTTAGTTACAAACAATAAAAGATTCGACCAAACATTTAAGTTCCCCCCAAGTTGCACAAACTGCAAAAGTAAATGTTCAACAAACAGATACTCCACTCAGAGTGCGAGTAGGCCTTCTGAGTCCGTAAGTCCGGAGCACACTTTCCCAATGGTCCTTCAGCACTGTTTGCAGCCTCAGTGTGAACAGCTCCTGGAGACAAAAGGAAAGAGAGAGAGCCTCCTGCACATGCTATTCTTCTGCCTGAGGTGCTTTAAAGCTGGACACCAGTGCCGCGGCACACAAGATAACCAACGGGAAAGAGCGGCCACGACTTTTAAACTGGCCTATCAGTGACCGACATAGTGGAAGTGCCTTTCGGCCAGCAAGTAAGGCAGCACCCCACGTGACACGTGGATATGAGCGAGTAGAAGGATGTGGGCCAAAGGTGGACAAATGGGGTCTGGACAACCATTGGTGGACAACCATTGGTGAGTTGGACGGAAGGATCTGTTTCAGTGCTCTATGGCTTTGACTATCTCTGTGTGTTACGTTGCAAGACAACAGATGGACTAACGACGTGAGGACGTTTGGGACACTGGCGTAAAATCTCAAAGCTTATTATATAAGAGACATTGCCAAACTGTTTGTAAAATTTCTACCTTGTGACATTTAATGTTGGCACAATAATGACCTTGAGTCATGAAAATTAATGTGTCATTCTGTGCATCACTGACCTAATGCATTCATCTCCATTTCAGATTAAACATGAGCAATCATTTAATAAGAATGGGTCTGATCAGAGTATATTACTCAGACCTTTCTAATCCAACAATTCAGGAAGCATCTGCTGGAGTTTATAACATTTGAAGGGGATTGAATATTGATGACTTGGCTGTAGTCCATTAATCAAATTAACATTGAAGCTATCACAGGAGAGTCCCCAAAATTGAGATAATTCTGAATAAATTATTAAATGATAAATTATAAATAGAAATTGTGCCTGTGACCTCCTTACATAGAGCAGGTTCAAAGTAAATTTATGATCAAAGTACATATATGTCACCATGTACAACACTGAGATCAGTTTTCTTGTGGGCCTACTCAGTACTGTAAATCCAGGAAAGACAATGGAATCAGTGAAAGACCACACCCAAAAGGCTGGATAAATAACCAAACTGCAACAGACAAAAGAGAAAAAAAATCAGCAATATACATCGAAAACATAAGATGAAGAGCCCTTGTAAATGGGTCCATAGGTTGTGGGAGCAGTTTAGTGATGAGGTGAGTGAAGTCATCCCCTCTGGTTCAAGAACCTGATGGTTGAGGGTTAGTCAATGTTCCTGTACCTGGTGGTGTGAGTCCTGAGGCTCCTGTATCTCCTTCCTGATGGCAGCAGCAGGAAGGAAGCATGTCCTGAGTGGTGGTGATGGGTGGGTGGGTGGGGGGTCTGAACGGATGTTGCTTTCCTGTGATAATGTTTTGTGTAGATGTGTACATTGGTGGGGAGGGATTTACCTGTGAAGGGCTGGGCCATATCCACTATTTTTGTAGGATTTTCAGATCAAGGGTGTTTCTATTCCAGGCTGTGATACAGCCAGTCACTATACTTTCTACTACACATCCGTTGAAGTTCGTCAACATTTTAGTTTAGATGTCAGGCTGAATCTTCACAAACTCCTAAGGAAGTAGAGGCACTGCTGTGCTTTCTTTATAATTGCACTTGAGTGCTGGGCCCAGGATAGATCCTCTGAAATAATAACACCAAGGAATTTAAAGTTGCTAACCCTCTCCACCTCTGATCTGGCCTCGTGGACCTCTAGTTTCCGCCTCCTGAAGTCAATAAGTGTTGCTGAGGTAATTGTGTTACACATGAGTATATTTAGTTTTCTAAAACCAGGTAATTTACTGAGCAATGTTATGGCATGGGGCACCATTCAAAAACCCGATGAGCAAAGTAACATTTCCAGGTATTTTACAGTTCACATTCAGATTTATTTATCACATGTACATCAGAACGTGCAGTGAAAAACGTCATTTGCGTTACCAACCAATACATCTCAAAGATGTGCTGGGTGCAGCCCACAAGTGTTGTCACACGTTCCACTGCCAGCGTAGCATGTCTGTCGTGTCAGCAGAACAACATCGAATACTTGAACAAAACAGCACACTCAGAAATTCAGTCAGTGGATGAGAAATCTTGAAGCCAGTGTCTTCCATCTCAAGCCAAAGCAAAATATGCGTTTGGCTGCAATACCCATTGTGAACTGGACCCAGTTCAGGTGGTTCTTCATCAGCCAGCAAACCAAACATCAGATATGTTTTATGGCTTCCTGTAGTACGCTACATAAATCAGTATCCTGGTGGACACCTTCCTAAGGGCAGACTTGGTCCCCTCCCAGATCTAAAGCTCAGTTCTCTTTTCAGGGAATCCCAAAGAACAGAGACCTTTGCATTGTCCAGCTTGCATCCCTAGAGTCTAACAAGTTCCATAAACCAATTTCAAAAAGTCGGAAGCAGGATCTTTGGATCGCTGACTTGCCAGTGGATGTCCTGTCTAGACGAGGAAGGAAAGTAATGCTTTGGATTTTTCCCACAGCTTTATGTGTTGACTTGATATATTCCAGGGCTGAGCATGTACATCAGCCATCAAATGCCTTGCTCTTGTCACCACTGGGGACAAGCACCAACACAGTATGCTGAACTCAGTTCAATAAATGCACATAATTTTAATATTTTGGAATTAGGATTAATTTATTATTGTCACGTGTACTGAGATACAGTGAAAAGTCTGTCTTACATACTGTTCGTAGGTCAAGAATCCAATTTATCGCAGTAGGGAACTATGTCCTACCCCAGTATAATAGAATTCACCCTGCAGTTTGAGAGGGAGAAGATAAAGTCAGAGGTATCCGCATTACAATGGAGTAAAGGGAATTTCTGAGGCATGAGAGAGGAGCTGGCCAAAGTTGATTGGAAGGGGACATTAGCAGGGATGACAGCAGACCAGCATTGGCCAGAGTTTGTGGGGGCAATTCAGAAGGCACAGGATAGAGACATCCCGAAGAAGAACAAGTATTCTGAAGGGAGGATAAGGCAACCATGACTGACAGAGGAAGTCAAAGACAGCGTAAAAGCAAAAGAGAGGGCATACAATAGAGCAAAAATAATTGGGAAGATAGAGGATTAGGAAGCTTTTAAAAAAAACAACAGAAGGCAACTAAAAAAGCCATAAAGAGAAAAAAATGTAATATAAAGGTAAGCTTGCCAAGAAAGTAAAAGAGCATATTAAAAGTTTTTTTTCAGATATATAAAGAGTAAAAGAGAGATGAGAGTGGATATTAGACTGCTGGAAGATGATGCTGGAGAGGTAGTAATAGGGGATAAAGAAAATGGTGGATGAATTTAATTAGTATTTTGCATCAGTCTTCATGGTGTAAGATACTAGCAGTATGTCAAAAATGTAAGAGTCAGGGTAAAAGTGAGTGTTGTTGCTGTTACTAGGGAGAAAAGTGCTTGGAAAGCTGGAAAGTCTGATTGTAGATAGGTCACCTGGACCAGATGGTCTACACTCCAGGGTTCTGAAAGAGGTAGCTAAAGAGATTGTGGAGGCATTAGTAATGATCTTTAAAGAATCACTATATTCTGTCATGGTTCAGGGGGATTGGAAAATTGCAAATGTCACTCCACTCATTAAGAAGGGAGGCCGACAGAAGAAAGGAAATTATAGGCCAGTTAGCCTGACTTCAGTGGTTGGAAAGATGTTAGAGTCTATTATTAAGGATGAGCTTTTGGGGTACTTGGACACACATGACAAAATAGGCCAAAGACAGCATGGTTTCCTTAAGGGGAAATCTTGCCTG
This sequence comes from Hemitrygon akajei, assembly GCF_048418815.1. Taxonomy (NCBI): domain Eukaryota; kingdom Metazoa; phylum Chordata; class Chondrichthyes; order Myliobatiformes; family Dasyatidae; genus Hemitrygon; species Hemitrygon akajei. The sequence continues at coordinate 45,501,943 of NC_133150.1, read as the reverse complement.
ACCAATATGTTAGAATTCTTTGAGCAACTAACAGGCAGGATAGACAAAGGAGAGCCAGTGGATGTTGTTTGTTTGGATTTTCAGAAGGTCTTTGTCAAGGTGCCGCACAAGACTGCTTATCAAGTTAAGAGCCCACGGTATTACAGGAAAGATACTATCATGGTTAGATGATTGGCTGACTGGCAGGAGGCAGAGTGGGAATAAACGGGTTCTATTCTGGTTGGCTACCAGTGATTATTGGTGTTCTGTAGGGGTCGGTGTTGGGACTGCTTCTTTTCACATTACATGTCAATGATTTGGATGATGGAATCGTTGACTTTCTGGTCAAGTTTGTGGACAATACACAGATAGGTGGAGAGGCCGGTATTGTTAAGGAAGCAGGGTGTCTGCAGAAGGGCTTAGACAGCTTGGGAGGATGGGCCCTGGTCAGACCCCACTTGGAGTACTGTGCTCAGTTCTGGTCGCCTCACTACAGGAAGGATGTGGAAGTCATAGAAAGGGTGCAGAGGAGATTTACAAGGATGTTGCCTGGATTGGGGAGCATGTCTTATGAGAATAGGTTGAGTGAACTCAGCCTTTTCTCCTTGGAGTGAAGGAGGATGAGAGGTGACCTGATAGAGGTACAAGATGATGAGAGGCATTGATCATGTGGATCATCAGAGGCTTTTTCCCAGGGCTGAAATGGTTGCCACAGGAGGACACAGGTTTAAGGTGCTGGGGTGTAGGTACAGAGGAGATGTCAGGGGTAAGTTTTTTACTCAGAGAGTGGTGAGTCCGTGGAATGGGCTGCCGGCAACAGTGGTGGAGGCGGACACGATAGGGTCTTTTAAGAGGCTTTTAGATAGGTACATGGAGCTTAGTAAAATAGAGGGCTATAGGTAAGCCTAGTAATTTCTAAGGTAGGGACATGTTCGGCACAGCTTTGTGGGCCAAAGGGCCTGTATTGTGCTGCAAGTTTTCTATGTAGAATACAGTGTTGGGAAATGTATGGTCTTGCACTTTGCCAGAGAAAATTTAAAAATCGGTATTGCAAAGGGACTTGGGAGTCCTTGTTCATGATTCCCTAAAGGTTAACTTGCAGGTTGGACTAGTGGTAAGGAAAGCAAATGCAATGTTAGCATTCATTTCGAGAGGACTGGAATACAAATGCAACGATGTAGTACTGATGCTTTATAAGGCATTGGTCACTTGGAGTATTGTGAGCAGCTCATCTAAAAAGATGTGCTGGCATTGGAGAGGGTCCAGAGGAGGTTCACGAGAATGATCCCAAGTAAGAAAGGGTTAACACGTGAGGAGCGTTTTGATGATTTTGGGGCTGTAGTCGCTGGAGATTAGTAGAATGAGGGGGGAATGCATGAAACATATTGAATACTGATAGGCCTGTGGAGGTCAAGTTTTTGGATGTATTTAAGGTGGAGGTTGATAGGTTCTCGATTAATCAGGGTGTCAAAAGTTATAGGGAGAAAGCAGGAGAATGGGTTGAGAGGAATAATAAATCAGTTATAATGGCCTAGCGGAGCACATTAGATGGCTTAGTTCTTCTCCTGTGTCTTATGGTCTTGTTTAATAGTGTTATAACAGCGGGGTAGAATCTGTCTTTGAGCCTGATGGTATGCGCTTTCAGGCATTTGTATCTGATAGAAGAGAGGAGAAGAGAGAATTTTGATGAAGAAGTTTGATTTCCATTAAACTTCCTGCCTTCGTCGTTCATGCTTGTGCCTGAAGGAATTTGTTAATGTTTCAAAGGCTCTGATTTGGAATTACTTAAATTCCCCAGACAATGTGGAATAGCATGACCCTCTGGCCCCTGATACAAGGTGCCCAAGTATGCAATCTTTTTGCCGTTGTAATTGCAAAATCTAACTTTAACAACTAATTGCATTACTCAGAAGTTAGCAGGGCAATTAACTCTTCCCAGAACTTGAAAGTTAAGGCTGATTTATACTTGTGCGTACTAGCTACACCGCAGCCTATGCCGTAACCCTGATTTTCACTTATGCGTCGCTCTACGCCGTAGCGAGCGTGCGTTGGTGTGCGTCAAAACGCAAGTTGGCGGTGGGGTTTCTGTGCCACTGTGTTGAGTTTCTTCGTGAGAGACATGGACGAGGAAATGCATTTCAAACATTTCCGCATGTCGGCAGGTAGATTTGACGAATTGGTTCATCTATTTCGCATCGGTGTACAGACATGGCAGAGAAGAAGCAACCGGAAATGTGTAGGGGGAAATGCGATGCTACCAGGCGGACCAATCACAGTTGTTGCGGTCTGCGTCGCTGTGACGCGCGAGTAACTTTTCTGGAGAGGTGCACGTCACCCTATGGCGAAGGGTACGCAGTATCTGTGGTGTCGATGCAACACCGAAGTATAAATCAGCCTTTACAGCAGCTGCAGTCCTTGCATTTGATGGCAAGGCTTCGGATGTGCAGTGTTCATTCTTTGGGAAAACTAATACTTGGTCTTCCCGTTCTTTACGGAGGAAGATTCTGAAAGGACAGTGATTAAGTTTCATTCACTGAATTTGGAAACAGTTGTTTTTCCATGATCATCAGGCTCCTAAACCAGCGTGGGTAACTTCACTCACCTCAACACTGAACTGATTCCACAACTTACACACTCACTTACAATGGCTTTACAACTTTTGTTCTCAGTTTTTCCTCCCTCCTGCCCCCACGCCGCTTCCTTACCCCCCTTCCCACCCCTCATCCTCCCTCTCTCCACCCCTCATCCTTCCTCTCCCCTTCCCTCCTTACCCCTCTTCCCCTCCTTACCTCCTTTCCTATTCCCCTTGCCCCATCTTCCCCAAACCCTGTCTCAATCCCCTCTGCCCTCTTGTTCATCCCCTCTCCCTGATCTCACTCCTCCCCTCGAACCATCCTCCCCTCGCCCTCTCTTCCCCTCTCCTCGCCCCTTAGCCCTCTCTTCCCCTCCTCCCTCCCTTTACACCCTCCTCCTCCCCTACCCTCTCCCCTCCTCTCCTCCTCTATCTCACCCCTTCCCCTCCGCTCTCTCCCCTCTCCCCTTTCTCCTTTCCCCTCTCCCCCTCCTTCCCCTTCCCTCTCTCTCCCCTCTCCTCCCTCACCCTCTCTCCATCTCTCTCTCCCCCATCCTTCTCTTCCCCCTCGCCCTCCTCCCTTCTCACGTCAGTTGTTTGTTAGTCTTTGTGAACAGTCTTCATAAATTCGATTGTGTTTCTTTATTTTCTTGTAAATACCAACACAAAATGAATCTCTGGGTAGTACATGGTAATGTATAGTTACCATGATAATAATTCTGACTTGGGTGCGGGGCGATCTTTAATTTTTGTAGCCTTGCTCCTAGAGTTGCTGTTAACGACTGTAATTACAGGTTGCTGTGGTGCTGAACCTCCCACAGCTCAAGTCACTATTTACTGCAAATTCTCATGACATCATCAGTTTGAAGGCTTTGGAATCAGAACTACAGCACAGAAACGTGCCCTTCAACCCATCTAGTTCTTGCCAGCCTGGTCTGGTGCTTAGTCCCATTTGCCTGTAGCTGGACCATAGCCTTCCAAAGTTCTCCCACCCATCTACATATCTGATTTCTTTTCAGTGTTACAACTGAACTCACACCTACTACTTCTGCTGGCAGCTCATTCCACACTTGCACCACCGTCTCAGTGAAGAGTGAAGTCCTCATATTCCCCTGAAAGAGTTCACCTTTCACCCTAAATGTATGACCTCTAGATCTGGTCTCACCCAATCTTAGTGTAAACGATCAGCAGGAATTCATTCTATCAATGTCCCTCCTAATTTCATATATCCCTATAAGATCTCCCCTCACACTCCTCTGCTCCAGGGAATAAAGTCCTAACTTGTGCAATCTTTACTGAAATTCTTGAACTGGAGTATAGTGGTTGTTTTGATAAGACCAGAAGAACTAGGAGCAGAAATAGGTCATTGAGTCCATCGAGTCTGCTCCGCCATTCCATCGTGGCTGATTTATTATCCCTCTCAACCCCATTCTCCTGCCTTCTCCTCGTAATCTTTTGAAGACTTGATTAATCAAGAACCCATCAACCTTTTCTTTAAATATACCCAATGACTTGACCTCCACAGCCATCTGTGTCAATGAAGTCCACAGATTCACTACCTCTGGCTAAAGAAATTCCTCCTCATATCTGTTCTATATGGACGTCCCTCTACTCTGAGGCTGTGCCCTCTGGTCCTAGGTTCCCTCACTACAGGGAACATTCCCTCCACATCCACTCTGTCTAGGCTTTTCTATATTCGATAGGTTTCAATAAGATCCCGCCCTCATTCTTCTAAACTTGAACGAGTACAGGTTTATTACATTAGCGAGGTTTCCAGAATTCATTGCCTCAAAAAATTAAGCAGAGCTCAATTAACACGAGAGGTTCTACAGATGCTAGAAATCTAGAGAAATGTCTTCTTCATCTTTGGTTGTCCATCGAAATCCGATGACGACGTCCACTCCTTTAACGGTGAGATCTTTGATGACTGTACAGTCCTATCCTGGACCCACAAGCTCTGTTGCAGGTGGGACATGTATATGTGGTAGTGATGGCAACCATGGCTGCATTTCTTCTGGCTCTCTTCTGCTGTCTTCTGGTTGTACTTTACATCTCCAGTATACGAACCCCGTCCCTACACAGCTGTCGCCAAGTGTTACGGTCAGCGGCAACATCCTCCAGGTCCTCGGGTCTCATCTTGCACTTCCTTAAAGCATTCTTCATCTGATCCTTACAGAGAAATACACACACACAGTGCTGGAGAAGCTCAGCAGGTCAGGCAGCATCTGTGGATGTTTCAGGCCAAGACTCTTCACTAAGACTGGAAGGGAAGGGGGAAGAAAGCAGGATAAGAAAGTGAAGTGGGGGAACTTGTGCAAGCTGGCAGGTAATTGGTGAAACCAAGTGGGTGGGGGAGGGGGGATGGTGAGAAGCTGTGAGGGGATAGGTGGAAAAGGCAAAGGGCTGAAGAAGAAAGAATCTGATAGGAGAGGTGAAAGGGGAGGAGGGAGAGGCATCGGAGGATGTTTCTGTGTCTGTCCTATATCGGACAGAAGCAGCAGCCTCTGTGGGAGTGATAGTGTTGTGGTGAGTTCCTTTTTGTTGGCAGTCCCTGGAATCTGACTCCAGACCTGGGCTGTGTAATGAAATGGCATGTTTCTTTGCAGTGACTGTTGCTTTATCCTCCCGTACTGTTTGTTTTTCTGGGAACTCTGGTTTGGAAACCACTGAAATATTTTTTCCATAGCTCTGCACCAGACCACAGTGAGTTGGAGCTAATAGAATACTGACCCACTCTAAGGTCACTCTAACCCTTCCCTCCTGCACAACCCTCTGTCATTCCATGTGCCTATCTGGCATTTTCTTCAATGCCCCTACAACCACCCCGGAAGGTGTTCCACCCACTTACCGCTCTCTGTATAAAAATATCCATCTCACAACCACAGGCCCCCCCCCCCCCCCCACAGCTTCCATAAGATATAGACGCGTAATTAGGCCATTTGGCCCATCAAGTCTACTCTGCCGTTTCATCATGGCTGATCCATTTTTCCTCTCTCCCCTTCTCCCTGTATCCCTTCATAACCTGACCAATCTCTCAACCTCTGCCTTAAATATACATAAAGATTTGGCCTCCCTAAGTGTCTGTGGCAAAGAATTCCACGGATTCACCACTCTCTGGAAAGAAATTCCTCCTCATATTCCGTTCTAAAAGGATGCCGCTCTATTCTGAGGCTGTGTCATCTGCTAACAATACTCCAAGTGAGGCCTCACCAATACTTTATAAAGTCTCAACATTACATCCTTGCTTTTATATTCTAGTCCTCTTGAAATGAATGCTAACATTGCATTTGCCTTCCTCACCACAGACTCAACCTGCAAATTTACCTTTAGGGAATCCTGCACAAGGACTCCCAAGTCCCTTTGCACCTCAGTTTTTTGTATTTTCTCTCCATTTAGAAAATAGTATTTCATTTTCTCTACCATGCACTTCCGAACACCATATTCCGTTTGCCGTTTCTTTGGTCATTCTCCTAATCTGTCTAAGTCCTTCAGAAGCCTCTGTATATTTCCTCAAAAATTCCTAAACCAGGGGTTCCCAACCCAAACCCCTCCGTTAACGGTAGAGGTCCATGGCATAAAAATAGATGGGATCCACTGAGCTAGATGGAGAGGATGTGATGAAATATCAGTGGGCTTGATGGGCCGAATGGCCTAATTCTACTCCTCTGTCTTATGGACTTTGGTTGGAATCTGGGTCATCTGTAGTGATCGTTAGGTTAGTCCTGGTGTCAAGGTGGGAGATATACGCAGTGTTTTCTCAAGGCTGGCAGAGTAAGGGCGGAATAAACTGTGAGATCGCAGTTTAATCCCTGTCGCTGTCTGTAAGTACATTCCCGTTGTGACTGCATTTATTTCCTCCGAGTACTCCGGTTTCCTCCCACATTCCGGAAACGTACAGGTTAGGGTTAGTGAATTGTGGGCATGCTATGTTAGCTCCAGAAACATGGCAGCACTCGAGGGCTGCCCCAGCGCATCATCGGACTGTGTTGGCTGTTAACCCAAATGACGCATTTCACTGTAAGTTTCGAAGTTTTATGTACATGTGATAAATGAAGCTAATATTTACAAATCTAGTCTTTAAATGACTCTGCCAAGCATCGGGTTATACATGTAAGGTGTCAAATAAGGATGTGACCAATAGAAGTATAATCCTTATTGCTTCAGTAAGCACCTAGTGGCCACTTTATTAGGTACACCTGTACAATCGCTCGTTAATACAAATATCTAGTCAGTCAATCATGCGCCAGCAACTCAGTGCATAAAAACATCCAGACATAATTAAGAGGTTCAGCTGTGGTTAGGACAAACATCAGAATGGGGAAGAAATATGATCTAAGTGACATCGCCCGTGGAACGATTGTTGGTGCCAGATGGGGTGGTTTGAGTATCTTGGAAACTGCTGATCTCCTGAGATAGTCGCACACAACAGTCTCCAGAGCTTACAGAGAATGGTGCAAGAAAAACAAAAACAAAAATCATCCAGTGAGCGGCAATTCTGTGGGTGAAAATGCCTTGTTAATGAGAGAGGCCAGAAGAGAATGTCCAGACTGGTTTAAACTGACAGTAACTCAAATAACCACGTGTTACAACAGCAGTGTGCAAAAGACCATCCCAGTACAGGACAACACGTCTAACCTTGATGTGGATGGGTTACAACTGCAGAAGACCATGAACATAGACTCATTGGCAGGTACCTAACAAATTGGCCACTGAATGTTTCTAATTGCCTTGAATGTTTATGTGCAAGCACTAAATTAATTTGATTGAATAATTTGGTTCACTAATGATTCAAGCAGAAACTTTTCAAAATTTTAAATAATTGGTGCCCTTGTGTAGTTCCCCAGAGATTCCATACTTTGCTGATAAAATTGTCAAGAGCATCACGAAGTCTGTGAACGTTTTTGTATCCTTTCTTATTCCTGTGCTGCAACAAGCCATTATAAATTTCTGTTGTCATGGGAATTGAAACCAGGCATTCGAATGCTTAATAAAATGTTAAATTGGTAAGTTGTGGAAGCCATCAGTGTTCCTGTACTTAATGAAGAGATGTATGGTTTGGGCGGTAAACTGTGTCGAGGGTAATGGGTGGGTCATCACCTTAATGATCACAGGGAGCAGCCAGAAAGGGATGTAGAATCTGCCGTTGGAACTTCTTGCTCACATAATGACTTGTTCCAGATTTGAAAAGATTGGAACTAGTTTATTATTCACAAGCTATGTGTTACAGTGAAATTACTTTGTGTGCCACCCTGACAGATTATTCCATATATAAGTACATCAAGGTACTAAAGAGGAAAACAAAATGCAGAACATAGTGTTATAGTTACAGAGAAAGCACAGTGTAGGTAGGCCATTAATGCCCAAGGGTCATAACGAGATAGATTGTGAGCTCAGGACTACACCTTTTCATTATCCTACCAGGGGAACATTCAGTAGTCCAACAGTCTTAAGGTATAGGAGCAGAATTGGGCTCTCCGGCCCATCGAGTCTGCCATTCCATATGGCATATGTGATACGAGCCTGTCATATGAAGAGTGCTTGATGGCTCTGCGCTTGTATTCACTGGTATTCGGAAGACTGAGGGGTGACCTAATTGAAATGTATCGAATGTTGAAAGGCCTCAAAAGAGTGGATGTGGAGAGGATGTTTCCTGTGATGGGGAGTCTAAGATCAGAGAACACAGCCTCAGAATAGAGGAGCGCCCTTTTAGAACAGAGATAAGGAGGAATTTCTATAGCCAGAGAGTGGTGGATCTGTGGAATTCGTTGCCACAGGCAGCTGTTGAGGCCAAGTCTTTAGGTATATTTAAGGCTGATAGATTTTTGATTGGTCGTGGCACGAAGGGATATGGGGAGAAGGCAGGAGATTGAGGGTGAGAGGGAAAATGGATCAGCTATGATGAAATGGCGGAGCAGACTCAGTGGGCCAAATGGCCTACTTCTGCTCCTTTAAGTTGTGGAAGCCATCAGTGTTCCTGTACTTAATGAAGAGATATATGGTTTGGGCAGTAAACTGTGTCGAGGGTAATGGGTGGGTCATCACCTTAATGATCGCAGGGAGCAGCCAGAAAGGGATGTAGAACCTGCTGTTGGATCTCCTTGCTCACATGGCTGATCCATCATGGCTGATTTCCCTCTCAACCTAACGGTTTCTTCGCCCTAACTAATCAGCCTCTGCATTAAATTTACCCAATGACTTGGCCTCCACAGCCACCTGTGATAATGAGTTCCACAGATTCACAACCCTCTACTGAAAGAAATTCCACTTCATCTCTCTTCTCAAGGAACGTCCTATTCTGAGGCTGTGCCCTCTGGTTGTAGACTCGCACAGTGTAGGAAAAATCCTCTCAACATCCACTCTATCTGGGCCTTACAATATTTGATGGGTATAATTCTTCTAAAGCCCAGCAAATACAGGCCTAGAGCCATCAAATCTTCCTCATATACCCTTCACATGTGGCTAATCATAGAACAATATTATAATGACTAATTAATCTACTGTTGGACTGTGAGAGGAAACCAGAGCAGCCAGTGGAAACTATGTGGTCACAGGGTAATATAGAAACTCCTTACAGACGGTACTGGAATTGGAACAGTAATCTCCGACGGCTCAAGCTGTAATACTGTCGCACTAACCTCCATGTTACCACGGCGCCCTATTACCTAATGAAGTGGCCACTAAGTGTGTGTTCATGGTCTTCTGCTGCTGTAGCCCATCCACTTCAAGGTTTGACATGTTGTGCCTTCAGAGATGCTCTTCTGCACACCACTGTTGTAACGCGTGGTCATTTGAATTACTGTCACCTTCCTGTCAGCTTGAACCAGTCTGGCCATTCTCCTCTGACCTCTCTCATTAACAAGTCATTTTCACCTGCAAAATTGCCACTCACTGGATGTTGTTTCTTTGTTTTTCCACCATTCTCTGTAAACTCTAGAGACTGTTGTGTGTGAAAATCCCAGGATCCCAGTTTCTGAGATACTCAACCACCCCGTCTGGCACCAGCAATCATTCCACAGTCAAAGTCACTTAGATCACATTTCTTCCCCATTCTGATGTTTGGCTCTGAACAACAACTGAACCTCTTGACCATGTCTGCATGCTTTTATGCATTGAGTTGCTGCCACTTGATTAGCGAGCAAGTGTAGCGGTGTACCTAATAAAGTGGCCACTGAGTATATTCCATTGTTACTTTGCCTTGTGTTACCTCAATGCACAGTTGTAATGAATTGACCTGCATGAACAGTGAGCAAGACGAGCTTTTCCACGACTTTGGTACATAATAAAGCAGTTTACCAATTAGTGGTCACAAACAGACCATCATGTGATCTGAACAATAAAGTGAGCTGATTTCGACTAGTTCAATGTTCAAAGTTAAGTTTATTATCAAAGTACCTACATGTCATCATATTCTGCCTTGAGATTCAATTTCTTACAGGCATTCACAGGAAAGCAAAATAAAATGCAGTGGAGTTTATGAAAGACTATTTATAAACAAAGGCTGTCAAACAACTAATGTGTAAAAGAAGACAAACTGTGCAAGGGATTTATTGGTGTTCTGTTAAATTCCTAGAGATGGGCTCAAGGATGATAGAAAAATAGACGGTTATCTTTAATCTTAGAGTTGGTTAAAAGGGATGGCACAACATCATGAGTGTGATGTGAGGGAATATTCTATTAATATGTGCAAAACTATACAAAAGCAAAGACTGACAAACAAATGTGCAAAAGAAGACACATTTTACAAATAAATAATACCAAGAACATGAGTTGTAGAGTCCTCGAAAGTGAGTCCATAGGCTGCGAAGTCAATTCAGAGTTGCGCTGAGTGAAGTTATCCACGCAGATTCAGGAGCTTGTGCCACTGCTGTAATCAGGAGCGATTGTAAAATCGCTCGTTTGCTTAGATGTATTAGTGTTTGGCAGCTGACTTTTTTTCCAAATAGGATCTCAGAGGATTAGCCATCACTGGCTGGCAAGCTCAAATGGTGTCAGAGTTTAGTGAAAGCAGTTTAGGAAATGGGCTAGGAGCTGACTGAGGTGTGTTGGCAATCTACATTTAGTGGATGTTTGCTTGGTCTGGTGATTAAAAGCTCTGTTACTAATCTGATCCTTTCAACTGTGTGGTGTATTTATTGTCTATTGAGTTACTGCGCCAAATAGGCCTTTCAGGCCTTCCAAACTGTGCCGCTCAGCGTCCCCCAATTTAATCTTATCCTAATCACGGGACAGGTTACACTGACCAATTAGCCAACTAACTGGTACTTTGCTGGATTGCGGGAGGAAACCCACGGGGAGAACGTACAAACTCCCTACAGGCCGTGGCGGGAATCTTAGATGTATGCAAATTACTCCTGATGAACTCTAAGTATCGATATTTGGAAAAGAACATTATTGATGTTTTTAATTAATTAAATCTGGTAAGTTGGTGGCGCCTTCTGACGCAGTGGCCTCTCTGAGGCCAACCAAAGGTGTTTTTGTCTTTGTTAAACTTTTGTTTACAATCGCAAGACAATGCTGGACATGAAGAGCTTCAGGTAATGCAGGTCTACCCCCAGCGCTAAGCAGTATTGCACCCATTTTGTACTGTCTCAGTACTTTTATATTTGGGTGCTGTAGCACTTTTTATTCGCAGTTATTTTGTAAATACCACTATTCTTTGCACTTCTGGTTAGATGCTAACTGCATTTCATTGGCTTTGTATCTGTACTCGGCACAGTGACAATAAAGTTGAATCTGATCTAATCAGCGAGTTGCAGAGGAGCTGGAGGAGTTAGATTTGGTGCGGACCGCGTTGCTGTCCGCTGCAGGTAAGCGTTGGAGTTGATGCATGAAGGCACCGTGCCGTTTAACAGCAAGCGATCGGCTTGAATGTTTTTCTTGGCGATCAGAAGACCCTGTTGCACACCGGTAATGTAAAATACTGCAGATCTGGTCCGCTGGTTTATTGGCGAGACCCAAAGCCGCGGGGAGCTACGTGGCCCCGTTTGTTGCGATGACTAGGCCTCATGCCGCAGAGACGTTCAGGAGGAGAGACGCCGTAGGTGGTATTGCGCTGCATCTTGCTGGATTGGGGGCTTGCACCTCCCATCAGTTCTGCCCTCCAGGGTTCGATTGGAAGACAAGCATCGTGTGTGTACATTCGTCTGTGGGCGGCTGAGAATTTGTTCTTGCTGACAACACCCATACACCATCAGTTTACAGGGCATGTCAGTCAGCAACTCAGGCTGTATTTTTTTGTGTGACTGTATGTTTACTGCTATCTTATTGTCCTGTGCTGGGTATAACTGTTGGTGCTGCATTAGGTACCTTGGCCCTGGAGCAACACTGTTTGGTTTGGCTGTATTCATGTGTACTGCCCTGACTTGTATACTGGCTTGCGTATCACGTAAACAGCTAGGACGCGATCCCCATGGTCAACGCCGACCAATGGCGGGCCTCCTTCATGTATGGTTGAATGATAATTAAACTTGAACTTGAAAGCAACATCTGTCATCAAGGCCCCCCCCCCCCACCCCCCGCCATCCGGGCCAGGAGGTCTAGGAATCTCAGGTCCCACACCACCAGGTTCAGGAAGAGTTAGTACCCTCCATTGACATCAGTAGATCGGGGTTGAGAGGGTAAACAGCTTTAAGTTCCTTGGCATTCAACATCACTGAGGACCTCACGTGGTCTGTACACACCAGCTGTGTGGTGAAAAAAGCACAACAGTGCCTGTTTCGCCTCAGACAGTTGAGGAGGTTTGTTATGGGCCCCCAAATCCTAAGAACTTTCTACAGGGGCACAATTGAGAGCATCCGGACTGCCTGGTATGGGAACTGTACCTTCCTTAATCGCAGGATTCTGCAGAGTGGTGCGGACAGCCCAGTGCATCTGTGGTTGTGAACTTCCCATGACTCAGGACATTTACAGAGACAGGTGCGTAAAAAGGGCCCGAAGGATCACTGGGGACCCAGGTCACCCCAACCACAATCTATTCCAGCTGCTACCATCCGGGATACGGTACTGCAGCATAAAAGCCAGGACCAACAGGCTCCGGGGATAGCTTCTTCCACCAGGCCATCAGGCTGACGAACTCACGCTGATTTGAGTGTATTCCTATGTTACATTGACTGTTCTAGTTATTATAAATTACTATAATTGCACATTTTGGCAGAGACGTAACATAAACATTTTTACTCCTCATGTATGTGAAGGATGTGAGGGGAATAAAGTCAATTCATTTCAACCATCAGGTGGATAACTTCACTCACCTCAACTCTGAACTGATTTCACACCCTACAGCAGGGGTGACCAAACCATTTTTATGCCATGGAGCCTTACCATTAGCCGAGGAGTCCATGGACCCCAGGTTGGGAACTCCTGACCGACAAGCTCACTTTCAACGACTCTACAACTCGTGTTATCGATATCACTTATTTTTATTTGCACCGTCTGTCTTCTTCGCAACAGTTGTTTGTCAGTCTTTGTTCATGTATAGATTTTCATAAGTTCTATTGTATTCCTTTATTTTCCCGTATTTGCCAGCAGGAAAACGTGGGGCTCCACAGTGGCGTAGTGGTCAGCGTGATGCTTGTTACAGCTTTGAGCATCGACGTTGGGAGTTCAGTTCTGTCATTCTCTAAAAGAAAGTTTGCACGTTCTTCCCGTGTGCGAATGGGTTTACTCTAGGTGCTCCAGTTTCGTCCCACAGTCAAAGATGTGTGGGGTAGTAGGCTAATTGGTCAATATGTATTGGCCTCTGATTAGGCTAGGGTTAAATAGATGGGGTGCTGGGTAATCTGGCTCATTGAACTAGAAAGGTTTGTTCCCCACTGTATCTAAATCAGGAGTTCCCAACCTGCTCAGTTAATGCTAGAGGACATGGCATAAAAATTATTGGGAACCCCTGCTCTAAATAAATTAAATGAATCTGAAGGTCGTATATAGTAACATATACTTATGTGGACAATCAATTTGCCATCACTTTGACTTTGAGAATCCTGCTTGTCAATCCGAGGGACTTTGGGATGGGGGACATTGAATTTGCGTTGACTGTTAAGTTCAGAGCATCTATTTTATAGTCAGGATGAATGGCTGCCTTGAGCATCGTAGTGCGCAATCATGCCATTGACACAGAATTGAAGCCCCATTTCCCACAGAGAGATGTTTCCACTGCTCGTATTGACGTCCTATTGGTTGGCACAGAGCCAAAAGGTATTGATGTCAGATGGAAGCTTGGTAATGCGAAAGCCGGCTGCATTGATTAAATGAGAATAGGCTGCAGTGGAAATGCAACTGGCCAAACAAGCAGACTGCAGTGCCTCCTTTATGAGGATCTCTTCACCTGGAGTTCCAAAATAGCCTCTCCGTAGCTAGAGCATAGAACGTAGAAAATTGCAGCCCTGGTGCCAACCTTTTAACCTACTCTAGGATTAATCTAACCCTTCCCTCCCGTGTAGTTATGTTTCGTAACTAATCAAAAGCCTGGGGTACGTGTGCACTTCATTTCTTCAGTGAGGCACACACATAATAATGTAGTTGCGTAATGATATGTGCAATTCACGTATTTCTTACATATAGCCCATGATGAATTATGTAAACAACAACAAATGTTCAATCAAACAATGTATTTACAATATTATTCAAATATTAAATACATTACAGTAGACCCTCCATTTTTCTATCATCCATGTGTCTGTCTAAATGTTTCTTAAATGTCCCTAATGGATCTGCCTTCCCTGCCGTTCCTGACAGTGCATTCCATACACCCTACTACTACCCACTAATCTCTGACGTCTCCCCTGTACTTTCCTCCAATCATCTTAAAATCATGCCTCCTCCTATTAGCAGTTTCTGTTCTGGGAGAAATTCATTGGCTGTCCACTCAATCTGTGCCTCGATAACCTCCCAGTTAGCTTCCGGTTTAAAATGGTGCTGGTGGTACACAGTGCTGCCTTACCGATCTGTCAAACAAATCTACTGTTTTCTCTATTAATCACAGTCTTTCTGGACAATGATCACTGCAATCAATAGTCTGCAACTTCCATTTCAGAGTTGTGCTTTTCAACCGCCTGTATGAACTGGCATTTTTGCGGTGTGAACTGGAGTCTCGAGGTTGTGGTGTGGCGGGTACAGGCCAAATCAAGGCAGCAGGGCCTGGGCCCAGGGGTGAAAAACAAGCCAATGTTTGGGTAACTTAAATGCCGGGCCATTTTGAAAAGGTTGAGTACAGGCCATATTCAGGTGGCAGAGCCCAGGCCCAAGAGTGAGGAGCAAGCCAATGTTGGGTTATTGCTGGAGCAGAGGTGGCAACCCCAGTCCAAGAACGAGGAATGAGCCAATGTTTAGCACCAGGCCAGATTGAAAAGGTCAGGGTGTCGGGAATGGGGGCAAGGGATGGGTCGATGTTCAGCTCACTGTGAGGTTTACCTGTCTGTGTGCTGAACTGAGGCTGTGGCCTGCAAACTAACAGGCTCCTGAACCAGCTGCAGTGATGAACTGTGTTTGTGGCTGTGGACTCACTTTCGTGAACTTTAGTTCTGAATGTTATTTGTTTATTTTTTATTGTTTGCACACTAGGTATTTGACGCTCTTTTTAATGGTTTCTTTTGTGTTTCTTTGTTTTGTGGCTGCATGAAAGAAGATGAACCTCATGGTTGTAGATACTTTGATAATAAATGGACTTTGAACCTCCCAGAGTTTTGAATCTCCTCTACACACACTCCAAAACGTACACATCTTTCCTATAATGAAATGAGCAGAACTGGAACTTTAACCAATTGGATGGAAAATATTAAAATTCAGACGAGGAAATATTTGGACTGCAGCAGAAACAACAATATTGTTCAAATGCAATGGGATTTACTGAGAGTTGGATAAAATTCTCCAGATCATTCCACAGAAGTTTTGCACGAATTAAAAACATATGTCAAAAATACTTCTGCTGCTTAAGCCGAAATGGCGTCAAGAGAAGAACCATTCATTTATATGGGAAAAATTTTCATAAAAGCGAAAATCCTCTTTGTAATGCGAAAACAGGTTACTAATGTAGGTCTTTTGTAAATGCGAAGTGGCGTAAAGCGAAGGTTCGTAAAGCATGGCTTTAAGGTAAGGGGAGGGAAGTTCAAGGGGGATATTAGAGGAAGGTTTTTCACTCAGAGAGTGGTTGGTGCGTGGAATGCACTGCCTGAGACAGTGGTGGAGGCAGATACACTAGTGAAGTTTAAGAGACTACTAGACAGGGATATGGAGGAATTTAAGGTGGGGGGGGGGGTTATATGGGAGGCAGGGTTTGAGGGTCGGAACAATATTGTGGGCCAAAGGGCCTGTAATGTGCTGTACTATTCTATTGTAAATTGTAAAGCGGGGGACGCCTGTATTTATTTAATGTAAATAAATATTTCGTTAGTTCAGTTATTTAGTCGAGTCCAACTCTTCGTGACCTCATGAATCATTGGGTTTTCGTGGCAGGTTGATTGCCAGGCCTTTCTTCTGCGCAGATTCTGCTGCTGCCCAGGTTGGGTCCCAGCTGGGTTTGAACTCAGGACCATCTGCATTGAAGTCCAGTGCTGATGCCACTACACCACCAGCCGGCCCATATACTCACTGTAATTCACAGACTCTTTTTTTTCTATTATTATGTATTGCATTGTCCTGTTGACGCAAAGTTAACAAGTTTCGTGGCATATGCTAGTGATGTTAAAACTGATTCTGATTCTGAATTTCACACAATACTAGTAATTTTTATTTTTTTTAAATTGAGGTGCAGCAGGGAATGGACCCTTCCAGCCCTTTGAACTGCACTGCCCAGCAAATGCCCGATTTAAACACGACAGTTTATCACGACCAATTAACCTACCGACCGGTACGCCTTTGGAAGGAAACCCAAGCGGTCACGGGGAGAACATCCAAACTCCTTACAGGCAGCAACAGGAACCAAACCCTGGTCACCTGTACTGCTAACCACTGCGCTACCATGCCACATGATCTATCACCATTGACTTACCCTCTCCAAAACATCAAAATCCTTCCTCTAGTGGGGTGTCCAGAACTGCATGCAACACTTCAGATGTGGCCTAACCAGAGTTTTATAAAGTTGCAATCTAACCTCTTGACTTTTGAGGAACAGTTTCCTCCCCTCTGCCATCCCATTCCTGAATGAGCTTTGAAGCTTTGGACACTACCTCTCTTTTTCTAATGTACAGTATTACTGTTTTTGCTCATTTTTTAATAATCTATTCAATATACATAATTGATTTACTTGTTTATTTATTATTATGTTTTATTTTATTCATTATTATTAATTTTTCTCTCTGCTAGATTATGTATTGCATTGAACTGCTGCTGCTAAGTTAACAAATTTCACATCGCATGCCAGTGATAATAAACCTGATTCTAATTCAATGCCTTGACTAATAAAAGCAAGCATTCCATAAGCCTTCATAACCACCTTACCGACCTGTGTGGTAATTTCCGTGGTGCTATGAACTTGGATCCCAAGATCCCTCTGCTCAGCAACACTTAAGATCAGATCCTCTCCCCAGCCTCAACGTTTTATGTCATTTTGTTTCTGCCAGCAGGGGGCACCATGGAGGACATGTGGCGACACTTGTGGGCTGCCCCCTGCACATCCTTGGCTGTGTTGGTTGTTAATGCAAACGACACATTTTACTGTATGTTTCGATGTACATATGATGACTAAACCTGCTTCTGACCTTGATCGGCATGGATCTGTTGGGCCAAAGGGCCTCTTTTCTGTGTGCTGTATAACCAAGACTCCATGAAGTCGTAAATAGGCATCAACTGCAAGTCCCCACCCAGAACATAGAATTCTGATAGCTTCCTGACATCTAACACAAGAGCTCCAGGATGGGACTTTATTCCCTGGAGTGTAGGGAAATGAGGGGGTACTTGATAGAGGTATACAATGTTACGAGGAATTCAAATAGGGTAAATGCAAGCAGGCTTTCTCCATTGAGGTTCGGTGAGACCAGAGATCGAGGGTCATGGGTTAAGGGTGAATGGTGAAATGTTTAAAAGGAGTCTGAGCTCAAGAGGAACGTGCTGCCAGCGGAAATGGTGAATGCGAGTTTGATTGCAACAGTTAAGAGAAGTTTGGATAAGTCGATGGGTGAGAAGGTTTTGATCCATGTGCAAGTCGATGGGACGAGGCAAAATAACAGTTCAGCACAGATTAGATGGGCTGAAGGG
Organism: Hemitrygon akajei; assembly: GCF_048418815.1. Lineage (NCBI taxonomy): Eukaryota > Metazoa > Chordata > Chondrichthyes > Myliobatiformes > Dasyatidae > Hemitrygon > Hemitrygon akajei. The sequence continues at coordinate 45,484,203 of NC_133150.1, read as the reverse complement.
CCTATTTCTGTGCTGTAGTACTCTGACTTTTCGTCTCAAAGGCTCTCCGATTGGTAATCTGCAGAAAATAGTGACATTTGGTGCAGGAGACAGTACACCATCGCACCCAGTAATTGCAATAGTTGATGGCATCACTGTAAACTCTGCCTCAAGAATATAGGTAACCCTGCACCATCAAAGTCAAAGTAAAATTTATTATCAAAGTTTGTATCTTGAGGCCCTGCAGTGCTCTGGATCAACCATGGCTGATGTGTCCTAGCTGTCAACGCGGCTGCCGTCAGTCGGTATCCAAGCCAGGTCAGTACGATATGGAGAGCAAGCTGTTACCCATGTAGCAGACTCCCCCTCTCCACGCAGCTGATGAATCCAGAGAACCAGTAGGAACCGATACCGTTCGGTACCAGCAGCGTCGCAGGTGTTGTCTGTCAGCGTTGGGCTCAACGTAGGACTGCCTTAGGGACCCCAGCTCGGGATTTTCCCTCGGGGTTTACTCCCGAAGCCTTCTCCATGAATTGGTATAGCCGCAAGGCAGCCGAGCTTTAAGATCAAAAGTTTCCTTCCCCTGGTCACGGCTGATGAGCTCTGTCTGCCGCAAGGCAGCAGTAACCCGCCTTTACCGCTCCTCTTGTCAGTAGAAGCAGTTCCGCCAGGCTTAGTAGCTAGGCCGCACGTGAAGACCAGGAGCTGGACTTTGTTGTCAGAGGCTATTTGAGATGCACGTCATTGGGAGCGTTTAATAGTGGGAGTTTATCCCCACTACCTCCCTTCCCCTTTCAACACCCCCCACCCCCCACCCCGGCCAGGACAACCTCGAGAACTTGCTGCAGTAGTCTATGACTCTGACTCTGCGTAGGGCACCAGCCCCCTCGAGCTTGCCCTGCCATTCAAAGTAATCACAAACCTGGTGACTTCCATCAAGTGTTGGTTTAGGAAATTGTTTAATATGGAAGCACCTCTCATCGCTGGGATCCACCACTGGATTCTTCTTGAACATTCTTAATAAAGAAAGGGTAGCGGTTAGCACAACGCTTTACAGTACAGGCAACCAAGGGTTCAATTCCCGCCACTGCCTGTAAGGAGTTTGTACGTTCTCCCCCTGATGACGTGGGCTTCCTCTGGGCGCTCCACTTTCCTCCCACAGTCCAGACACGCACGGATTGGTAGGTTAATTGGTCAATGTAAATTGTTCCGTGACTAGGCTGTGGTTAAATCAGGGGATTTGCTGGGCAGCGTGACTCGAACGGCCTATTCTGTGCTGTATCTCAATCAATCAATAAATAAAATCCATACTACGTTTTGCCCTTCTCCTTCTGGAATATGAAATAGATGAAAGTGCAGATGAGATCATTTTAAAAATAAAATAACAAGCAGGCAAGACGTGAGCTGTCCTGCTGGTCTGAATGATGTTATTCTTTCTTCCATCGTTCATGTTCATCAGCCCAAAATATTCATGGGCTGCGGCTGTGATAATCATGCAGCCGCTGCTCCCCCAGTGAATATCCCTCGTGTGTCTGAGCCTTCTCTTGAGATTTGTGATGCACGCAGTTCCGTTTTCCTATATCTATCTGGGCAGCTTAGTTTTGGAAAAAGCATCATGAGGTACTGTTATTGAATTAACACACAGATAAATATGTCACTCAGGCTGGGAATGGCCATTACACTTCAACATTTAATCTTTATATTGGGAATAATTTTTAATTGTAATGCATTAGTTCGAGCTTTTAACTGCGGAGAGTTTGAACATAGGTCAGCTCGTGACGGAAACCGTCCTCCCCTCCAAGGACTCTGTCTACATTTCCCACTGCTTCGGTAAAGCAGCTAGCTAAGTCAAAGACACCCGCCCACCCTGGACGTTCATCTCCTCCTCTCTCCCATCATGCAGAAGGTACAAAAGCCTGAAAGCATGTACTAGCAGGCTCAAGGGCAGCTTCTGTCCGTCTTTATGTATTGCTTTGGATTTCCAGCATCTGCAGATTTCCTCATGTTTATGCCTTTTCAAGGTGTCCTTCATGGTGGGGAAGGGTGTACCTGTGATGTAGCTGGCCAAGTCTACAACCCTCTGCACCCTTTTTTGATCCTGCACATTGGAGCCCCCCCCCCCCCACACCGGGTGGTGGTGCAGCCAGTCAGAATGCTGTCCGCTGTATACCTGTGGAAATTTGTAAAAAAAATAGTTGGTGGCGTAACCAAATCCCTTCAAAGAGATAACGAAGTTGAGCTGCTGGCGTGCCTTCTTCCTGATGGAATGGCAGTGTAGCCTTAAAGAATCAGATCAGTGTTCAGTTCCTGCCGCTGTCTGTATGAAGTTTGCACATTCTTCCCAAGACCGTGTGCCTCCAGGTGCTCCACACTCCAAAGATGAACGGGTTAGAGTTAGCAAGTTGTGGGCGTCCCATGTTGGCGTCAACACTCTGCGGGCTGCCCCCAGCACATCCTCAGACTATGTTGGTCATTAAGGAAAATGACACATTTCCCTGTGTGTTTTGATCTACAGTACTGTGCAAAAGTCTCAGGTGCATGAATATACAGTAGGAGGATGCTTAAGACTTTTGCACAGTACTGTACTGCAGTAACCTTATATTATTACACTGTACTGCTGCCCCCAAAAAAAGACAAATTTCATGACATACGTGAGTGATGATAAACCTGATTCTAATGTGGGTCTCTATTGTGGACTGAGAGTGGGAAGGAGGCAGGGAGAGGGGAATCATGGTGGGGTAGGGAGAGGTGAGGGAGTGGGAAGCACCAGAGAGACGTTCTGTAATAATCAATAAACCAATTCTTTGGAATCAAATGGCCTGGCCTGGTGTCTTAGGGATGCATGGGTCTGCACCTGTGCTGCCCCCTACCCTTGAGTTTCCTCCTCTGCCACCTGTCTCACACCCCTCCCACAGCACTCCCTCCTCACTATTCCCAACATACTTTGCTGCTACCAGATTTACAAACTCACTCATCGCTCCAAATTAACAAATACAGTACTGTTCCCATCTGTCCATCACCCACACACTCCTCCCACTGGGTCCCCTCCCCCCACTGTTCCCATCTGTCCATCACCCACACACCCCTCCCACTGGGTCCCCTCCCCCCACTGTTCCCATCTGTCCATCACCCACACACCCCTCCCACTGGGATCCCCTCCCCCCACTGTTCACATCTGTCCATCACCCACACACTCCTCCCACTGGGTCCCCTCCCCCCACTGTTCCCATCTGTCCATCACCCACACACTCCTCCCACTGGGTCACCTCTCCCCACTGTTTCCATCTGTCCATCACCCACACACTCCTCCCACTGGGTCCCCTCCCCCCACTGTTCCCATCTGTCCATCACCCACACACTCCTCCCACTGGGTCCCCTCCCCCCACTGTTCCCATCTGTCCATCACCCACACACTCCTCCCACTGGGTCCCCTCCCCCCACTGTTCCCATCTGTCCATCACCCACACACTCCTCCCACTGGGTCCCCTCCCCCCACTGTTCCCATCTGTCCATCACCCACACACTCCTCCCACTGGGTCCCCTCCCCCCACTGTTCCCATCTGTCCATCACCCACACACTCCTCCCACTGGGTCCCCTCCCCCCCCCCCACTGTTCCCATCTGTCCATCACCCACACACTCCTCCCACTGGGTCCCCTCCCCCCCCCACTGTTCCCATCTGTCCATCACCCACACACTCCTCCCACTGGGTCCCCTCCCCCCACTGTTCCCATCTGTCCATCACCCACACACTCCTCCCACTGGGTCCCCTCCCCCCCCCCCCACTGTTCCCATCTGTCCATCACCCACACACCCCTCCCACTGGGTCCCCTCCCTCCACTGTTCCCATCTGTCCATCACCCACACACTCCTCCCACTGGGTCCCCTCCCCCCACTGTTCCCATCTGTCCATCACCCACACACTCCTCCCACTGGGTCCCCTCCCCCCACTGTTCCAATCTGTCCATCACCCACACACCCCTCCCACTGGGTCCCCTCCCCCCCCCCCCACTGTTCCCATCTGTCCATCACCCACACACTCCTCCCACTGGGTCACCTCTCCCCACTGTTCCCATCTGTCCAATACCCACACACTCCTCCCACAGGGTCCCCTCCCCCCACTGTTCCCATCTGTCCATCACCCACACACCCCTCCCACTGGGTCCCCTCCCCCCACTGTTTCCATCTTCACGCCCCACCTCCCTGATTTGATTCCATGCTCTCCAATCAGATCCCAGCATCTGCAGCCCCTTGTCAGCTCCACCCATCACCTCCCAGCCTCTGTCACCATTGCCAGTCTCGCCTCCTCCATCTGCCTATCAGCACTCCTCACCTGGATCCACCCATCACATCCCAGCCTCTGTCGCCATTCCCACTCTCCCCTCCTCCACCTGCCTATCAACACTTCATACTGCTTCTCTTGCCCGTTTGCCAGAAACAACATTGACTGTTCACTTGATTGGCTATTCATCGACCTTCCGCAGATGCTGCCTGACCCACTGAGTTCCTCCAGCAGTTTCTTTTTGCTTTATATCTGTGCCCTCTGGTTTTAGCTAAACATAGAAGAAGCGTAAAAAATTCTTCCTATTTTCCCCATCGCTTGCTATACGCCTTCACCTCACTGACTCTCACCCTTGTATCTGTCAGTCCAGGCAAACCATTGCAGCTTGAAACATCGACTCTCCATTTCCCTCCATAGGCATTGCCTGACCTGCTGAGTTCTTCCAGCAATCTATGTGTATGTCAAAGTAAATTTATTATCAAAATGTATATGTCACTACATACTGCCTTCAGATGCATTTTCTTGCAGGCATTACAGATTTCTAACAAGATACAATCATTACGAAAACTGTACATAAAGACTTAATGTGCAAAAGAAGAGAAACTGTGCATGTAAATAATAATACTGAGCGTCATTGAAAGTGAATTTGTAGCTGGCGATTGACCCTAGTTCAGGAGCCTGATGGTTGAAGGGTAATAATTGTCCCTGAACCTGGTGGTGTGTGACCTAGTGCTCTCGCACCTCCTGCCCAATGGTGGTAGCAAGAAAAGATCATGGCCTGGATGGTGAGGGTCCTCGATGATGGATGATGCTTTCTTGTTTTCTGGAAAATTAGCTTGTGGCAGCACACCATGTAAGTGGGCTCAGCGGGGGCAAGGGTTTTGCTTGTGATGGACACTTGCTGTGGATTCTTGCCTTCCTGGGCATTGGTGTTTCCACACCAGGCTGTGATGCAGCCAGTCGGAGTACTCTCCACTGTGCATCTATCAGAGTTGGTCTAAGTTTTAGGTCAAATGCCAAATCTATGTAAACTTCTTCTAAGAAGGTAGGGGTGCTGTTGTGCCTTTTTTTGCGATGGCCCTTAGGTGCTGGTCCTGGGACGGATCTTCTGATACGGTAACACCAAAGAATTTAAAGTTACTGACCCTCTGTTGCTTCAGATTCCAGCAGCTGCCTCTGCTTCCAGCTTAGATATATTTATCTTCCCTTTCGGTGAAGAGAGGTGGTGGTGTTGGGTGGAATAAAAACCTTCCATCAGAACTGATGTCTCCACAACCTCATTTGTTTCTGTCGCAAACCGTGCTTCCATTACCTTTTGTTGCTGAGTTACGGGTTTGAGAGGCTCATCAAATCCGCATGTCCTTACCCTTACAAAGTACAGCCAAACCTCCTGGAAAATTAGCTCGATAGGATCTGTTTAATGGATAAACAAGACTATTTTTGGTTCTTAACTGTGTTGAAATGTTAATGTGAAACTGTAGCTTCTTTTATATTTGGTTTCGAGATGCGTCATGACCTCCAGACTGACAGAACCAGTTACTGCACTCAATAGCAACAAACAGTCTGCTGAAGGAATTCAGCGGGTTGAGCAGCGTTTGTCACTCCAGGTTCCAGAAACCTGCATTCTCCTGTGCCTCCAGCGAATTCAGCGGGGTTCCTCTTGGCTGCTACATTACAATGGAGTGGGATAGAAGCTCAGAGTGTTCAAGCCAGTTGGTTTAGTAGGTAGGCCAGTTGATCACTGGACATTCTCCCTCATGTGACAGAATTTGCGGAGGGTTGATGGAGAAGTGGGGAGTATAAGACCATAAGACATAGGAACTGAATTAGACCATTCAGCCCATCGAGTCTGCTCTGCCCTTCCATCATGGCTGATTTATTATCCCTCTCACCCCCATTCTCCTGCCTTCTGGCCATAACCTTTGACACCCTTACGAACTGAGAACTATCAACCTCCACTTTAAATATACCCAATGACTTGGCCTCCACTGCCATCTATGGCAGTGAATTCCACAGATTCACCACTCTCTGACTAATGAAATTCCTCCTCATCTTTGTTCTAAAGGGGTGTCTGAGGCTGGGCCCTCTGGTCCTAGCCTCACTCAATATAGGAAGCATCCTCTCCACATCTACTCTATCTAAACATTCGATAGGTTTCAATGAGATCTCCCTTGTTCTTCTAAACTCCAGTGAGTACAGGCCCAGAGCCATCAAACTCTCCCATAAGTTAACCCTGACACTCCCGGGATCATTCTCGTGAACTATACAAGTAGTAGTAGTCTCTCAAAAGTCCGAGGAAGACAAATGTGTTGCGCAGTCAATGTCTGTGGGCACGCATATGACTTCTAAGGCCGAAGTCCAAAGCGCAGATACGGTCGCAGATGGGACAAGGAGCACCGCCTGTTGGGGCAGGAGCGGACGCCTTCCTGTGTCTTTCTTGACTCGCCCTGAGGCGCTGCATGCGCCAGTTGGCTTGGAAGTTGTTTGCTGCCTTGGAGCATAGATTGCGCCACTTGGACCGATCAGCAGCAGTGTGTTCGAGATCGCGGGGCTGGAGTTTGGCCCACTTAAGGTTTGACTTGAGGTTGTCTTTGTACCTCTTCCTTGGGCGACCTTGGGCATGGTTGCCCTGCTCCAGTTCTCTGTAGAACAACTGAACAAGTAGGATGAGAGTAAATGGGTGCTTCACAGTCAGATACATCATGAGTTCATGGCCCAGAAAGCTCAGCAGGGCCTCTACCTCTCAGGAGGCTAAGGAAATTTGACATGTCTCCTTTGACACAAAGTCAGATTAAAATTTCTTATCTAAGTGTGTATATTATTACTACATACTACCTTGAGATTCATTTTCTTGCAAGCATTTACATGAAAATGGAGAGATGCAATTGAATCTATGAAAAATTCTACATAAAACTGACAAAAGAAGACGAATTGAAGCCCAATATCAAAAATAACACTGAGAATATGAGTTGCAAAGTAAGCCTGCAGGCTTTAGAACCAGTTCAGAGCAGCGGTGAATGAAGTTATCCATGCCAGTTCAGGGGAGTTGAGTATAACTGTCCTGAATCTGATGGTCTGGAAGCTAAGGCTCTGTTCCTCCTGCCAGATGGTAGTAGGGAGAAGAGAGCATGGCCTGGATGGTGGTGGTGCTTGATGATGGATACTGCTTTCTAGTGCTTTCTGTGGCTGTAACCTGCTATAGCTTCCAAGAGCAACACACAAAGCACTGGAGGGACTCATTGGGTCAGGCAGCATTTATGGAGGGAAATGGACATTCAATGTTACAAGTTGAGACCCTTCGTCACTATCCAGGTATTGTCCCAACATAGATGGCAAACTGTGGGATGTCCAGTCTTAAAAACAGAGACATTTAACCAACTACAGTGGAAGTGAAATCTAGCCATTTTGTTGTGTTGATTGTGTGTTAAAATTAGTGCTTGAAGTTTATTTCATTGACAATTGAGATCTTTGTTGGTAACATCCAAGTTTTTCCTTTCTTTCCGCAGGTTTATCCGGCAACCCAGCTGATCTCGATAAACGGAAACTAGTATTTGGTCAGAACTTTATACCTCCCAAAAAGGCAAAAACCTTCCTGCAGTTAGTATGGGAAGCATTGCAAGACGTGACATTAATTATCCTAGAAATTGCCGCTATCATCTCCCTGGGCCTCTCCTTTTACCGCCCTCCAGGACAAGACAATTATAGTAAGTATCCGACTCTTCTCTTAATAAGATTCTGTGAAAGCTGAGTGAACAATTAAATTCAATACTGAAACGTTCAATTCCTTATCTACAATGTCTTTACAGGAACAGGAAGTTTTAGTTTTGAGGAGATGTCAGCTGGTCTAGGGTTGATTTCCTATGTAGGACGCTGAGGAAATATTTAATTGAAGTGTACAAAATTGTCAAGGGTTTAAACTTTCCCTTGGGAGAGAAGTTAATAACTTGATGTACATTCCTGGAGATTAGTAAAGGCATTTGACAGAGGGTGAGGACAATTCAAAGTAAATTTACTATCAAGGTACCTTATGTTACCTTGAGATTCATTTTCTTGCAGGCATTAACAGGAAATAAAGAAATACCATAGAATTTGCGAAAAGCTCTACGTAAAACAGACAAAGACTAACAACCATTGTGCAAAAGAAGACGATCTGTGCGAATAAAAATAACACTGAGAGCATGAGTTGTAGAGAGTCCTTGTAAATGAGTCTGTAGGTTCTGGAGTCAGTTCAGATCTGCGATGAGTGGAATTATTTGCACCGGTTCAGGAGGTAGGCTAGTAACTGTTCCTGAACTTGGTAGCGTGGGACCTAAAGCTCCCATACCTCCTGCCCGAGTAGCGAAAAGAGAGCGTGGTGAAGAAGCTTCCACCGAGTGGGTAGAATGATGCAGAATTATTAACCTACACAAAACAAAATGATTTGATTTAATTAGACCATAAGATGTAGGAGCAGAATTAAGCCATTTGACTGTCGAGTCTGCTCAGTCATTTCATCATGGCTGGTCCATTTTCCCTCTCAGCCCCAATCTCCTGCCTTCCCCCAGTATCCTTTCATGCCCTGACTAATAACCTTCAATTATATATCGGTTTTTCATGGAAAATAAAAACAGCAAATGCTAAAAAGGGCTTGGCCAGTCAGACAAAACCTCTTAGGAGAAAGATAAACAGCCAGTGCTTCCAGTCAGGGACCTTTAAAGCTGCGACAAGTAGGAGAGAAACAGGCTTCAGGATGAAAAGGAAATGGAGAGGAGAGATTTAACAGCGGGATCAGGTGTGTGATAAGGTGCAATTCTCTACCACAAATTTGGCAAGCAAAACTTGAGTCAGGTTCAAAGGTTCATTTATCATCAAACTATGCATGCAATACACAACTCTGAGATTCTTCTTCTCCAGATAGCCAGGAAACAAAGAAAACCCATGGAAGTAAATTCAGAGAGAAACAGCAGACCCATCCCCCACCCAGCTCAAAATAAGGACAACAACATAATCACCGAACATTACCCCCAGACCCTGCTCCCCCAGTTCGAAACGCAACAAGAATGTCGGCCCCCAATTCCCCTTTTGCTCACACAAAATGCAACAAGAACGTCAGCTCCTAAATCCTCCTCCACTTGCACAGAATGCAAGGAAAACACCAGCCCCCCCCCCCCCCCGCACGAATTGCAACAAGAAAATCAGCCCCAATTCCCCCTTCCCCTGCACAAAAAAAGAAAGAATGGGCAAAAACACAATATAAAAACCATAAGACTGAAAAAGTCCATAGAAAGTTTCAATCTGACATTGTTCAATTGGACAGGAATCAGATTGTTTTGAGGTAATTCTATTTCTTCTGATTCCTTGATTAAGTTTGTTTGGTTTTCTCCTTAATTTAACAATGAGAGGCTTCTGCTCAGTTAGGTTTATGTTGGACTGGGCTGTAGAATTGTTATTTTTGTTGTTGTTTAATATTCCAACGCTAAAAACACAAATTGCGGCAGGAACTCAGCAGGCCAGGGAACATCTATGGAACTGCATAAACAGTCGACGTTGTGTGCCGAGGCCCTTCAGGCTGAGAAGGAAGGGGGAAGACGCCAGAATAAAAAAGGTGGGGGGAGGGGAAGGAGGCTAGCTAGATGATTTTAGGTGAGGCCAGGTTGGTGGGAAGGGTAAAGGGCTGGAGCAGAAGGAACATTCCTGTGCTTGTTTATATTGTTATATAATTACCTGTATACCCGAGATTGTTCAGTGAGTTTTAAAGTGGTTCGACTTCCCTCTGTATTGTTCTGGAAACTTCTTGGTTTCATTAGTGGGTATTATATTGCTTGAATCTGGCTATTTAATTGGTTACACACACACACACACACACAATGCTGGAGGAACTCAGTAAGTCAGGCAGCATCTACAGAAAGAGTAAATAGTCAACGTTTCAGGCCGAGGCCCTTCAACCGGACTTAACTGCTAGCTCTTGGAATTTCAGTGGAATTGGTGATCTGGTATAAGAAGAGCAGACCATCTTAGTTCACTCTTTTATTTTTTACCCTCTTTTCCTTAACATGTTTGCTCTTCGCACCTCCTTCTCTTTCTCCTTCCCTCTTTGTCTCTCACCACGCAGCCTTTCCTCTTGTAACACTTAATAAAAAGGATCATGATCACAAGTTTATGTCTCTTCCTTGACGTCCAAAGAACCTTTGGATCACAAAGGCGTTAGCATCCAACACCAACGTTTCCCCACTGATGTTAATTTCCAAAGAAATTTCAAAAGTTAAAATGAAATTTTCATGATTTTAAGGACAGCTGATTTACTTTTGACTTTACTTCCTCAGTTCACTTGACATGGAATCTCAGAACAGCAGCAGGTAGAATCTAAAAATTTATTATTCCAGTCATCCATGAGTGAAAATAGAAAACACTTCTATGCATAAAGGAAGAAACAGAACTCTTCTCACCGGCCTATCACTTCCCCCAGGTCCCTCCCCCCTTCCCTTTATCCTGCGGTCCTTTCTTCTCTCCCATCAGCCCCTTTACCTTTCCCACCCACCTGACTTCACCATGTATCTATCCTCCTTCCCTCCCCCCACCTTTTTATTCTGGCTTCTTCCCCCTTCCTTTCCAGTCCTGAAGAAGGGTCTCGGCCCGAAATGTCGACCGTTTATTGATTTCCATTGATGCTGCCTGGCCTGGTGAGTTCCTCCAGCACTTTGTGCGTCTTGCAAAAAATAGAACCTTTATCCAAAATTTATGACTGTTCTGGGTCATTTATGAACTTAAATTGTGAGGGTTATAGTTTGATTAGTCATAAGTATTAAAGGTTGGTTAGATCGAGCTTATTGCCATTTGCACAAGTACACGTGCAATGAAATACTTACTTGCAGCAGCAATGCAGGCACAGAGCATCAGGTAAGCACCATTCACAGGAAAAACATAAATTCTGAACAATTTTTACAAGAAAGAACAAAAAAATGGCCATTTTAGTTTGAAGTGGCAATAGTGTTACTAAATGGTAGTGATCAGGATTTTGCAGATTGATTCAAGAACCAAAAGGTTGAAGAGAAGCATTTGTTCTTGAACCTGGTGGTGTGATAATTAAAAAAATTGTGCAAGATATAGAAACAATACATTTTTTGTTGTTTTGGTTTCCAGATAGATTAAAATTAATTCTAAAATAAATTCCCATCTTGTTCATTCAGAAGGGGGATATTTCTGTACATTGAAGATAACATGTCGCCCTCTCCCCTCTCAGCCACACAGACACACAATAAAACATAACCATTTTACTAAATGTCTGGATTCACAGTGCGTTAGAGAGGGGCAGGTCCCTTGTGGAGTGGTGGTTTCTTTATCTCCTTCCCGATGGTAGCTGCGAGAAGATGCCATGACCTAGATGGTGGGCACCTTTGACGATGGATGTGTCCTTCATGGGGCAATGCCTCCTGTAGATGCTATCAGTGGTGGGAACGGATGTATCCCTGATGTATTGGCTAAATAGATAGATAGATACTTTATTCATCCCCATGGGGAAATTCAACATTTTTTCCAATGTCCCATACACTTGTTGTAGCAAAACTAATTACATACAATACTTAACTCAGTAAAAATATGATATGCATCTAAATCACTCTCTCAAAAAGCATTAATAATAGCTTTTAAAAAGTTCTTAAGTAGTTTACTTAAATACATTAAATACAATCAACCCCGGCACTTTAACATATCTTACTCCTGGCGGTTGAATTGTAAAGCCTAATGGCATTGGGGAGTATTGACCTCTTCATCCTGTCTGAGGAGCATTGCATCGATAGCAACCTGTCGCTGAAACTGTTTCTCTGTCTCTGGATGGTGCTATGTAGAGGATGTTCAGGGTTTTCCATAATTGACCGTGGGCTACTCAGCGCCCTTCGCTCAGCTACCGATGTTATACTCTCCAGTACTTTGCCCACGACAGAGCCCGCCTTCCTTACCAACTTATTAAGACGTGAGACGTCCCTCTTCTTAATGCTGCCTCCCCAACACGCCACCACAACTGACCTATAGAACATCTTCAGCATCTCACTACAGACATTGAATGACGCCAACCTTCTAAGGAAGTACAGTCGACTCTGTGCCTTCCTGCACAAGGCATCTGTGTTGGCAGTCCAGTCTAGCTTCTCGTCTAACTGTACTCCCAGATACTTGTAGGTCTTAACCTGCTCCACACATTCTCCATTAATGATCACTGGCTCCATATGAGGCCTAGATCTCCTAAAGTCCACCACCATCTCCTTGGTCTTGGTGATATTGAGACGCAGGTAGTTTGAGTTGCACCATATCACAAAGTCCTGTATCAGTTTCCTATACTCCTCCTCCTGTCCATTCCTGACACACCCCACTATGGCCGTGTCGTCAGCGAACTTCTGCACATGGCAGGACTCCGAGTTATATTGGAAGTCTGATGTGAACAGGACTGGAGAGAGCACGGTCCCCTGCGGCGCTCCTGTGCTGCTGACCACCTGTAGACCACTACTCTCTGTCGCTTCTAATGTTCCTGCGCATTCGAGTTGCCCGTACTGGACCATTCCAACAGTACTGGGAAAAAGCTGAGCCATCAGCAGGGTCTGGCTGGTTGGCAAAGCAGACTTAAGGGATTAATGGCTCGAGGTGCAAAGTCTACATCTGCTTTTGCTGACAGTCATACACTCAGTGGCCACTTTACTAGGAGTGGAATCCAGTGGTTGTAACCCATCTACCTCAAGGTTTGACATGTTGTGCATTCAGAGATTCTCTTCTGCACAGCGGTCTTGTGAGGTGTGCTTGTTTTTAATTGCTGGTGTTCCTGTCAGCTTGAACCAGCTTGGCCTTTCACCTCTGACCTCTCTCATTAACAAGGTATTTTCCTCCACTGGATGTTTTTTTTAACAGTTTTGTGGCCAATCTCTGTAAACTCTAAAGATGGTTGTGTGTGAAAATCCCAGGAGATCAGCAGTTTCTGAGATAAATCACCCCAGCTGGTATCAACAATCATCCTACTGTCGAAGTCACTTAGATTACATCTCTTCTCCATTCTGATGTTTGGTCTGACAACAACCGAACCTATTTTTGTGTGTGTTGCAACTGAACCTCTTGGCCATGTCTGAGTGCTTTTACACAGTGAGTTTTTGTCATACGATTGGCTGATGAGATATTAGCATTAACATGTAGTGTGCTTGTTAAAGAGGCCACTGACTATATGTTAAATGATGCTGTCTTGTAATTTAAGTTAATTTATTCAGTTGACTCTTTCCATCAACTGTATTTCTTTCCCTCCTCCTCCCCCCCTCAGTGTGTGGAGATGCCGCAGGTGGCGAAGATGAAGGGGAGGCAGATGCTGGTTGGATCGAAGGGGCGGCTATCCTCCTCTCGGTCATCTGTGTGGTGCTGGTGACAGCCTTCAATGACTGGAGTAAGGAGAAGCAGTTCCGTGGGCTGCAGAGCCGCATCGAGCAGGAGCAGAAGTTCACCGTGATCCGAAAGGGCCAGGTTATCCAGATCCCGGTGGCCGAGATCGTAGTCGGGGACATTGCCCAGATCAAGTACGGTGAGTGATCAGCAGGGATCAGCGATGCCTTCGACATGGGAATCAGAATGACGTTTGTTATCACTGACGCTTGTCATGGATTTGTTGTTTTGTGCAAGACGTAAGCATTACTACAAGCTACAAAAATAAATAAATGGTGTGAGAGAGAAATAGTGAAATCAAAGAGTGGTGAATCTGTGGAATTTATTGGCACAGATGGCAATGGAGGTCAAATTATTTAAAGTGAAGATGATAGGTACTTAGTAAGTAAGAGCGAAAAGGCAGGATAATGGGGTTGTGAGGGATAATAAATTGGCCATGATTGAATAGCAGAGCAGACTCAATGGGCCAAATGGCCTAATTCTGCTCCGGTATCTTACGGCACACTGGGAGAGTGGTAGCACCACCTCAGAGTAGAAGGGCGACTCCTTAGAACAGAGATGAGGAAGAATTTCTTTAGCCAGAGGGTGGTGAATCTGTGGAACTCATTACCACAGTAGACTATGGAGGCAAAGTTATTGGGTATATTTAAAGCAGAGGTTGATAGAGTTCTGATTAGTAAAGTCGTCAAGGGTTACGAGGAGTAGGCAGGAGAAATAGGGTTGAGAGGGATAATAAGTCAGCTATGATGGAAATCTGATGTTGGAGGGGAAGAAGCTGTTCCTAAAACATTGAGTGGGGGATCTTCAGGCTCTTGTACCTCATCCTTAATGGTTGTAATAGGAAGAGAGCCAGAATCAAGCTTATTATCACTGTCATGTGTTGTGAAATCGATTGTTCGGTGGGAGCAGTGCTGTGTAAGTTTCTTTTTAAATCCAATAGCTTACAGAAATAGTGCAAAAGCAAAATTGTGAAGATGAAACCATTCAGATGGCAGAAGGGTTAAAGGTCAAGGATCAACTTTATTTGCGGTACACATTTACAAGTTTTAGGGATTTGCTGCAGTGCATTGGTGCAGACATACAACTAAAATCATTCAATAATTATAAAGGATAAACAATGATGTAAATAATTTTAGAAGTATAAATATAGAACAAAATATGCATAAATACATAATTCATCCTCATCCTTATTGACTGTGTCATATAAGTGGGCGATCATGGTCTGGACCATGATTGTTCCTGGCAAATTTTTCTACACAGAACTGCTTTACCATTGCCTTCTTCTGGGCAGTGTCTTTACAAGATGGGTGACCCCAGCCATTATCAATACTCTTCAGAGATTGTCTGCCTGGCGTCAGTGGTCGCATAACCAGGACTTGTGATATGCACCGGCTGCTCACACGACCAACTATCACCTGCTCCCATGGCTTCACATGACCCTGATTGGGGGGGGCTATGCAGATGCTACACCTTCCCCAAGGGTGACCTGCAGGCTAGTGGAGGGAAGGAGTGACTTACACCACCTTTGGTAGAGACGCATCTCCACCCTGCCACCCATAAACTCCAGCATTTATTGCAACGAAAACAACAATTATAAATAGTGTTTAAAGTGTTTACAGTGCCATGCAGTGGTGTAATAGATAGCGGAGAGGGTGCTATCTAGAATAGATGATCAGATTAACTACCTGGGGGAAGAAGCTTTTAAGGTGATGTGTTTTTTCTTTTAATAACCCTATAGTTCACAGAAATAACCTACTACTCTTAAAGTCTACCTCCCCTGTTGCAACACTTGAAGTTACTCTGTTTTAAGCTTGCTGTCTAAATGGGAGATCCCTTTCAAATATGACTTTTTACCTTAAATGATTTTATTACCTCTACAGACCTTGACTTTATGTTCTTAACGGAGACCTGGATAAAGCCAAATGAATGTAGCCAGTTATCTGAACTATGCCCCCATGACTATGACAGTGTCAGTGTGTCAAGGGCTCTTGACAAGGTGATGGGCTTGCTATTGTGTTCATAAAGCACTTTAGGTACAATCTGCTGTCTATCAGCAATTTTTCAAGTTTTGAGGTACATATCTTTAAAATTTGTGATACGGATCCTGTCCTCTGTGTTGTAGTTTATCCCCCTTCTAAATCCACTATCAGAATTCTTATCCTCTATTATATTGAGCTATGACACGATTCTCATCTCTGGTGATTTCAATATTCATATTAATGACCCCTGAAATGCAAACTCTATGGCAGCTGAATTCATGGACTGCCTGGATCCTACCCATCAACTTGGAAATACACTGGACAAAAGGGTTAAATATTATTAATGCCTCTCTGTCTGATACCACTATCCCCGATCATTTTTGTGTATATTTTGACACCCTTCTGCCTGGAGCCAAGACTACAAAATGAATTACAGTTTTAAAAAAAAATTTCTCGATACAATTTAAGTTCTTTGAGCTGGCTGGTTTATGTAACTTAATCTGCTCAGTAAATTAAATGGTTGGTTCTTTCAACATCTGAGGCCTTCCCTTGGTCGGGGTTGACCATGGACGTTGCATCCCAGCTGACTACATGATACGCAAGCTAAGGCAGTACGATACAGAGAGCAAACTGTTGCCCCCTCCACACAGTTGATGAATCCAAAGGAATGGCAGACCCTGTTACAGATTGGCACAGCAGCTTCGCAGAAGATGACAGTCAGTGTTGAACTCCACGTAGGACTGCCTTAGGGACCTCAGCTTTGGTTTTTCCCTCGGGATTTGTTCCAGAAGCCTTCCCCATGAGTGGGTACAGCTGCAAGGCAGCAGAGGTTTGAGATCAGAGTTTACCTTCTGTACACGAGCTGCCAGCCACGGCTGACGGGCCTCATCTGCACAAAGCGAATGGTTTGAAGGCACCAGTAACCCACCTTTGCCCTTTCTCCTGTCAGTAGAAACGGTTCCGCTGTACTTAGTAGCTGAGCCACACGTGAAGGCCAGGAGCTAGACTTGGTTTCAACAATAACTTAACAAATATATTAAACACAGTGGCCCCTCTTAGGGTTAAAAATAAATCACTTAGTAAAACATCGCCATGGATCACCAATTCCATCAGCAAACTCAAGTAATCTTGTAGAGTAGCTGAGAGAAAATTGAGGAAAACTGGACTAGAAGTCCTCCGTAGTATTTACAAGTCCCCTACTTTTCTCCTTACACATGCTACTCTTAGGAGACGTCATTCAAGAGCATAAACTTGATTTCCACAGTTATGCAGATAACACAAAGTTGTATATCTTGGCTGAGCCTAATGACGATAACATGCTGTCTTCTTGGACTTCTGGTATGGCTGCAATAAACAAATGGATGAGCAATAATTTCCTAAAACTGAATGGAGATAAAACTGAAATACTTTCAGTTAGGTCCAGAGCCAAAAAAAGATAAACTTCTTGATAAACTTGGAAACGTGGCTCCCTGTGTAAAATCAGAAGTAACTAGCCTGGGTTTTATCTGTGATTTAGATTTGAGTTTTAAACCCCACATAAAGAAAGTGACCAGAACAGCAATTCCACACTTAAGAAATATTGCAAAGATACGTCAGTTTCTGTCACATAGTGATGCTGAAAAACTAATTCTCCTCTTTACATCAAATGGATAGATCACTGCTGTGTACTTTTCACTGGCCTTCCAAAGCAATCTATCGACAAACTTCAGCTCATTCAGAATACTGTTGCTAGACTTTTAACCAAAACCAGGATGAAGGAACATATCACTTCTGTACTAGTTACTCTGCAGTGGCTTCCTGTATCATTTAGAATTGATTTTAAAGTTCTCTTACTTGTTTTCAAAGCTCTCAATGGTCTGGGACCGGACTACACATAGAATCATTTTCTTTTCATAATGATGCTCAAACTCTCAGGCCTTCTCCCACCGTCACTTAAATTTAAACAATTTCCCTCAAAAGATAATTGGCGGGTCAGCTTTTTTGAAGTACGCTCCTAAGTTATTGAATTCAACTCTTAAAACTGTAAGGGATGCAGACTCAGTTGGCACTTTCAATCGCCAGCTCAAAACCTATTTATTTAACCTTGCTTTTAACTAAAATGTTTTTGCCTTTTATTTTCCTGTTTATTTTTATCTTATTTTCATGTTTGCACTTTATCCCATTGTAAAGCACTTTGAACTATGTCGTCTGTGTGAAAAGTGCTCTGTTAATAAAGTTATTTATAGGTAGATAGATAGGTAGACTGCAGGGAGGTAGTCACCCATAAGTGGTCAGGGAGAGGGAAAGGAAGTCGGCAGACAGCACAGAGTACCCCTGCGGCCGTTCTTAATAATAAGGGTACTGCTTTAGTTACTATTGAGAGGGACAATCTACAAGGGTCAAAGGAAAGCGACAGGGTCTCCGGTGCTGAGTCTGGTGCTGTAGCTCAGAAGGGAAGCAGGAGAAAAGGACTGCAGTAGTGGGAGGGGCTTCCATTGTTGGAGAAGTAGGCACGAGATTTTGTAAATGTGAAGAGACACCCAGATGGTATGCTGCCTCCCATCTGTCGGGGTTAGGGATGTCTCGGATCGGGTCGGTGGCATTCTAAAGGGGAAGGCTGAGCAGCCAAGAGTCTTGGTACACATTAGCACCAATGACAAAATGTAGGAAAAAAAAGAGAAGATAGGGAGCTGAAAAGCGGGACCTCTAGGGAAGTGATCTCTTGATTTCTGCCTGTGCAAGCACTATTGAGGGTAAGAATAAGATGATTTGGCATATGAATGCGTGGCTGAGGAACTGGTGCAGGGGAGCAGGGTTTCAAATTTCTGGATCACTGGGATCTCTTCCTGGGCAAAAGAAACTGGTTACACCTGAACCCGAGGGGGACCGATATCCTTGTGGGCAGATGGCCAGAGTGATAGGGCTGAGGATGGGACAGTGTACAAGTTGAGCAGAGTGTAGTGAGACCCTGAGGAAGGACAGGCAGATGATGGAGCTAGATTGCATTCAGTGGGATGAGTGGCAGTGTAACAGGGGGACAAAATCGAAAAGGGTGATGAATACAGGACTGAAGGCGTTATATTTGAATACATGCAGTATACTGAATAAGTAGATGATGTTGTAGCGCCATTAGAGATTGTTAGGTATGATGATGAGGGCATCATTGAGTCATGGCTGAAGGAAGAACATGGTGGGGAGCTTAACGTCCAAGGATACACCTTGTATCAAAAGAACGGCAGCTAAGCTGAGGGGTGTTGTGGCTCTGTTGGTTAAAAAGAAATGAAATCAAATCATTAGAAAGAAGTGACATGGGATCGGAGGAGTTAAGAAACTGCCTCTGAACTGTAGCCAGGACGTGGACTACAAATTACAATGGAAGATAGACGGGGCATGTCAAAAGGGCAATGTTATGTCATGGGGTATTTCAGTGTGTAGATAGATTGGGAAAATCGGGTTAGTGCTGGATCACAATAGAGAGAATTTGTAGTCAATTTGCCTACAAGATGACTTTTCAGGACAACTTGTCATTGGGCCCACCAGGGGAAAGTCAATTCTGGATTGGCTGTTGTGTGATGAACTGGATTTGATTAGGGAGCTTGAGGTAAAGGATAAACAAGCAAGAATAACTTACTTAATAGATACACAGTTGCAAGAAAAGTTTGTGAACCCTTTGCAATTACCTGGTTGTCTACATTTAATTACTCATAAAATGTGGTCTGATCTTCATCTAAGTCACAGTAATAATAACCTCCACCATATGTTTCCTGTGGCTACTGATCAGACTTGCACAACAATGAGGAGGAATTTTAGACCATTTCTATATACAAAGCTGTTTCAATTTATCAATAATTCTGGGACATCTTGCAGGAACATCCCTCTTCGGCTCATGCCACAGCATCTCTATTGGGTCTGGACTCTGACTTGGCCATACCAAAACACAAATTTTCTTCTTTTTTAAACCATTCTGTTGTTGATTTACTCTTGTGTTTTGGATCATTGTCTTCTTGTATCATTCAGGTGACAGACCACTACCCTGGCATTCTCCTGTAAAATGTCTTGATACACTTTTGAATTCATAATTCCCTAAATGATTGCAAACTGTCCAGGCCTTGAGGCAGCAAAGCAGCCCCAAAACATGACACTCCTTCCGCCATGCTTCACAGTTGGAATAAGGTTTTGGTGTTGGTGTACAGAGCCCTTTCTTCCTCCAAGCACAACAATGTGCATTTCTGCCAGGAAGTTCAAATTTTGTCTCATCTATCCACAGGACATTTTCCCAGAAGCGTAGTGAAAAATCCAGCTGGTCTTTTGCAAACTTGAGACTTGCAGCAATTTTTTTTTTCGGAGAGCAGTGGTTTCCTCCGTGGTGTCCTTCCATGAACACCTTTCTTGTTCAGTGTTTTTCTTACGGTGGACACATGAACAGAGACTTTAGCAAGCTCGGGAGATTTCTGCAGGTCTTTTGCTGTTACCTTTGGTTTCTTTCTTACGTCCTTCAGTTTTGCATGTTGTGCCTTGATGTGATCTTTGCAGGATGCCCACTCCTAGGGCGAGTAGCAGCAGTACTGAGTTTCCTCCACTTGTAGACAATTTCTCTTACTGTGGACTGATGAACACTCAGGTCTTTAGAAATGCTTTTGTAGCTTTTTCCAGTTTTGTGCATCTCTACAATTCTTCAAAGGTTCTCTAAAAGTCGTTTTGATCGAGACATGGTGCACATAAACAGATCTTTCTTGAGAAGAGCAGGCTCTGTCAGTAACCTGACTGTGTGTGTCTTTTTTATAGGGCAGGGCACCTCTACAACCCACATCTCCAATCTCATCTCATTGATTGAACACCTGACTCCAAATAGCATTACCCCAGAGGTTCAGTACAAATTGTGTGTTATTAGTTTAGGCAGATTGTGTTTGTCTGTTATTGTGACTTAGATGAAGATCAGACCATCTATTATGAGTAATTAATGCAGAAAACTGGGAAATAGCAAAGGGTCCACAAACATTTTCTTATAACTGTATATCTATTAAGTAAGTTATTCTTGCTTGTTTATCCTGTAAAATTGTATCCTGTCGGTTTTTATGGATTGTCATAATAATGATAATAATTATTATTATTATAGTGCTTCGCATGGGGATCTTTTAGAAAAAGGCAATTTGTCGGGTGGATGGTGTCCACAAAGGTGTTTCCTGCCCCCCTTCTTTGTCCTGGACCCATCAAGTCCTGCAGTGATGGTAGTCTGCAGCCAGTGACCTTTTCTGCTGTCCTGCCAGTTCACAGTAATCTTTGTATATTAGGGAGGATGCCACACCCCAAGCCCTGAGGCAGCTTTGACTGATGTGCCGTGAGATTGAAAGCTAAGAGTTTATCCTCGATATGGTTCTTAATGTTATTAATCTCAGATCTCAACAACACAGCCATTTTAGTGTTGTCTATCTCCTAGGTGACTTACATTTGAGAGAGTGATAAAGAGTATATGAAACTCTTATCACGGCACAGAAGTAGGGCCCTTCGGCCCACGATTTCCATGCCAATCACCTCAACCAGTCCCTTTCCCCAGCCCTTGTTTGCTAACAATTAGATAGGCAGCTGAGAGGGAAAGCCTCACAGAGTTATGTGGAAAAAGCCAGAGAATAGGACCAAGGTGGCTTCTCTGACTAACTTCCAGAGAAGGCACAGCACAGCAGCATAACACTATCATTGCGCCAGCAATCCAGGTTCAGTCCCTGCTACTATCTGTAAGGAGTCTGTATGTCTCCTCTTGACCACATATATTTCCAACAGGAGCTTTGGTTTCATCCCACGTTCCAAAGATTTATGAGTTAATAGGTGAATTGATCACATGGGTGTAATTGGGCAGCACAGGTCCAAAACTGCGCTGTATCCCTAAGTAAAAAAAAAAAATAAAAATTTGAAGAAAATAATTAATGATGGGCTGAATGGCTTCATTTTGTGTCATAACTATCTTCTGCTTCTCTGGTTACCATTTTGGAGGAAAGATGTACTTGCCTGGGTGCGAGTGAAGAGGGAATTTGAGGATGTTATTAGAACTGGAAAATTGGAGCTGTGCCTTGAGTGGATTAGTTAACATTGTTTGCTTCAGGACCGCGGAGACTGAGGTGATTCAGTGTTTAAAACAGAAGGTAAGGAGACTGTAGATCAGAAGGGTGAATTTCTTTTCATGCAATGGTCAAAAACCAGGGGGCAGAGATTTCAAGATTCAAGGTTGTTCTTTGGCATACTTCAGTATTGGAGGAGGTTCATGAAAATGATTCCGGGGTTGAAAGGCTTGTCATATGGGGAGTGTTTGATGGCTCTGGGCCTCTATTCACTGGAGTTCAGAAGAATGGGGGGGGGGGGGGGGGATCTCATTGAAATCTGTCCACCTCGAATGTGGAGAGGATATTTCCTATGGTGGGGGAGTCAAAGACCAGAGGGCACAGTCTCAGAATAGTGGGGCGTCCTTTTAGAACAGAGATGAGGAGGAATTTCTTTAGCCAGAGAGTGATGAATCTGTGTAATTCGTTGCCACAGGTGGCTGTGGAGGCCAGATCATTGGATGATTTAAGGTAGAGGTTGATAGATTATCGATTAGTCAGGGCATGAAGGGACACAGGGAGAGGACAGGGGATTGGGGCTGAGAGGGAAATGGATCAGCCATGATGAAATGGCAGAGCAGACTCGATGGGCCAAATGCTAGTATATCTTCTAGTACACTAGTAAAAAGGGGAACGAACTGATTGTTACTCCAGATCTGATGCAGAATAAAAAAAACACGAGAAGTTTACAGAACACAATGGGGCAAAATAAATATAAATATAAAAACAATCCTATAAAGCAATGTACGCAAGTAACTTATATACATAGAGTGTTCGTCTGTACATAAGGTGACACTAGGTGATGTGTATGTAGGTGTGGTGGGGTAGGTTAATAAGTGGAGGTGTTGATCAGCCTGAGGTAGCTGTTTTGGAGTCTAGTGGTCCTGCCGTGGATGCTGTGTAGCCACTTCCCTAATGGGAGTGGCCCCGTCATTGAGGAAAGGTGTGCTGGTTCTGGAGATGGTCCAGAGGAGGGTCACAAGAATGATCCCAGAAATGAAAGGGTTAATGTATGAGGGGCATTTGATGCCTCTGGGCCTGTACTCACTGGAGTCCAGGAGGATCGGTGGGAGTGTGGGGAGGGGGGAGAGTCTCACTGAAACCAAATAGATGCTGAAAGGCCTGGAACGGTGGACATGGAGAGGATGTTTCCGTAAGTAGGATGATATATGAGCTGAGGGCATGGGCGTCAGAATAGAGGGACGTCACTTTAGAAATGGGATGAAGATGTATTTCTTCGACCAAAGGGTGCTGAATCTGTGGAATTCATTGCTATAGAGGGATTGAAGGCAATGGCCATGGGTGTATTTAAGGCAGAGATTGATGGGTTTGTGATTGGTAAGGGGGTTAACGATCATGTGGAAAATGAGGTTGAAAAGAAACAGCAGTGATTGAAAGGAGCAGAATCGATGGGCCAAATGGCCTAATTCTACTCCTATGTCTTGTGGTCTTAAGCAATCAGCTGGTTTGGGGCTGCTTTGAGCTTTGGAAAGCAGTGTAAATGGAGTCCACTCCATATTGTTTGTACTGCCAGATCGGCATCTCAGTTGACAGACACTGGAGGTGATGGGTGGATCCAGGTGAGGAGGAGCGATAGGCAGATGGAGGGAATGGGTGCTCAACGACTGAAGTGGTCTCAGTGAGCCAAAGGAGTAGTAACCCTTAATCCGTATCCCAAGGGTTCCGAACTTTTGTTATTCCATGGACCAATGTCATTAAGCAATGGGTCTCGTGCTCTAGTAGCGTTAATGCTGATGTTATTTGCTTTCCCTACATTTAGGCTGCCTGAGGTAGCAAAACAAGTCAAATTTGAATTTATTCTCATACATATGTGTTCATGTGTGCGATGACAAATGTTTGTTCCCTCCTCTCTCTTGCTCATTATGACAGTGGCGTTTAGGGCAGCAATGAAGGTCCCCCATTTCTGGTGGTGTTGCAGGCTTCCTTCATCACGTCAGTAGCTTCCAAACTTACTTGCAACAATATCAAATTACAGAGTAAATTTATTAAGTTATGTCTCTGTCACTGTGTACTACCATGAGATTCATCTTCTTGCAGGCATCTACAGGAAGATAAAGAAATACAATAGAACTTGTGAAAAACTGTGCGTAAATAAAGCATGACAACCAACACGCTGAGGACATGAGTGGTAGAGTCTTTGAAACTGAGTTCTTCGGTTGTAGAATCAGTTCAGAGTCGTGAGTGAAGTTGTCCACACTGGTCCAAGAGGCTGATGGTTCTAGGGTAGTAACTGTGTGTGGTGTGGGACCTGAAGCTCCTGTACTTCCTGAATGGTGGTAGTAGCAGGAGGAGAGCATGGCCTGGATGGTTGGTTTCTTGATAATGGACGCTGTCGTCCTGTGGCAGCACTCTGTGTGGACGTGCTCAGTGGTGGCGAGGGCTTTGCCTGTATCCACCACATAGCATCAGATAAGCAGCATTCATGGGAAACTCACTGCCCGTTACGCCGCTGGCATTTCGAGCAGCAGTGAAGGTTTTCTATCTCTGGTGGTGTTCAGGGCTTCCTTCATCATGTCTGTAGCTTCCTCTCGGTTTTCACTACTGTCAATCATGCAAGTCCTAGATGGAGACTCAGGAATACCGTCGCACTCAGATGTAGAAGGGTTCTTCATCGCTGTTTCTGTAGCAAATTTATTTAACCAGTCAGGGGTGTTAGCCCTGAGCTGAACCCCCAAACCTAAAGGACTTGGGGGGGGGGGGGGGGGAACCACTCTTAGTCTGACCTCTACCCTTTGACCTGTTTGGCATAGGTAACCTTACCAAGAGCCAAAGCATAAAGCCCTGACTCCAGCCAGTGTAGCTCTCCGGGTCAGTGAGGGATGCAAGCCTCCAAACCACAACAACACCATGGTCCACTTGGAGATTCACAAGAAATGCATAAATTAAATACAGATTTTTATAAGAAAGAAGACAATTAGAACAGAACAAAATGGAGTCCATTTTAGTGCCAAGTGGTCATAGTTGTCAATCTTTCATCATTAAGGTTGTGCCTATTAGGACAACAAGGTGGTGTAACAACTTACAGTACCGGCTGTAAGATCAGGGTTCAGTTCCCTCCGCTGTCTGTAAGGAGCTTGCATATTCTATCTGTGTGTTTCCTCTGGGTGCTCCAGTTTCCTCCCACATTTCAAAGACGTACGGGTTAGGGCTAGTAAGCTGTGGGCGTGCTACGCTGGTGCCGGAAGCACGGTAACACTTGTGGGCTGCCCCCAGCACATCCTCAGATGCATTTCAGTTTGTGTCAACATTTTGATGTACCTGCAACAAATAAAGCTAATCTTTAAAAACCTTCCTTTAAGCTTTATAGGGCCCAAGAGCCACGTTATTCTGTTGGGGGTGGACTTGTCTTTGGACCCAGTACCTGTTGAGCTTGTAAACTTTGAATGTTTTCCCATCCCCAGGTGACCTGTTACCAGCCGACGGCGTCCTCATCCAAGGAAATGACTTAAAGATCGATGAAAGTTCTTTAACAGGAGAGTCAGACCATGTGAAGAAATCCCTGGAGAAAGATCCCATGTTACTCTCTGGTAAGTTCAAGAAATGGTTAGAATTGCTCTGAGTGGTCGGAATAAATGTTGTTTTTGATAGTTTCTAAGGAGATGTAGACTTCACAGACTGAGCCAGAGTTTAATTGCCCATCGCTCATTTTCCTTGAGTAAGTGGTAGTGAGCTGCCTTTTTGAACCATTGCTGTGAAATAGTTGTTAAAAAGTTTTGGGACTAATTAAAACTCCCAGTGAATATCCAACAGGCAATTGAGTGTAAGAGCTTTGTGACTTGAAACTAGTTAACTTAGAACGTAGTTCTTTTCCTCCTGAGGATCAGAATCCCTGACATACTCTGTGTCATGAAATCTGTTGTTCTGCAGCAGCAGTATAGTGCAAATACATAAAAATTACTATAAGTTACAAAAACAAATCATTCATTCCTTATGTGATTGTTCTTGGCAATTGTTCCTACAGAAGTGGTTTGCCATTGCCTTCATCTGGACAGTGTCTTTACAAGACGAGTGACTCCAGCCGTTATCAATACCCTTCAGAGATTGTCTGCCTGGGGTCAGTGGTCACATAACCAGGACTTGTGATATGCACCGGCTGCTCATACGACCATCCTCCACCTGCTCCCGTGGCTTCACGTGACCCTGATCAGGGGGCTGAGCAGGTGCTTCACCTTGCCCAAGGGTGACCTATTTGCAGGCTAGTGGAGGGAGGGAGCACCTTACACCACCTTTGATAGAGACTTATCTCCACATCGCCATCCAACAAAAATAAATAATGCAAAAGAGGAACAGTGAGGTGGTGTTCATGGATTCATGGACTACTCAGAAATCTGATGGTGGAGGTGAAGAAGCTCCTTCTAAAATGTTGAGTGTGTGTCTTCAGGCTCATGTACCTCCACTGGTGGTAACAATGAGAAGAAGGCATGTTCTGGATGTCCCAATGTCAAATGAAGGATGTAGACAAGTCGATGACAGACACAAGAGATTCTGTAGATGCTGGGAATCCAGGGTAACACACACAACATGCTGGAGGATCTCAGCAGGTCTGGCAGCATCTTTGGAGAGGAATAAATAGTGAATGTTTCGGGCAGAGAGTGGAAAGGAAGGGGGAAGAAGGTGGGGTTACAGGAAGGAGCATAAGTAGGCAGCTGATAAATGAGACCAGGTGAGAGGAAAGGTAGGTGGGTGGGAGAGGAGAGATGAAGTGAGAAGCTGGAAGGTGATGAGGAGAAAGAAATAAAGAAGAAATATGATAGAAGAGGACACTGTACCATCTGGTGTCCCCTTTTCCCCATGGTCTACTCCCTTCTCCTTTCAGATTCATGGCAGTGATTGATGAATTATTAGACATTCAGCATTAATGGCAGGATCCTTAGGGGTGGAGGAACAGTGGGATCTTGGGATCAACATCCCTAGATCCCTCAAAGTTGCGGCACAAGTTGATAGGCTGGTTATG
The DNA here is from genome assembly GCF_048418815.1 of Hemitrygon akajei. Taxonomy (NCBI): domain Eukaryota; kingdom Metazoa; phylum Chordata; class Chondrichthyes; order Myliobatiformes; family Dasyatidae; genus Hemitrygon; species Hemitrygon akajei. The sequence continues at coordinate 45,457,531 of NC_133150.1, read as the reverse complement.
GTGTGCTGGCCTTCATCAGTCAGGGGATTGAGTTCAAGGGGCAATGTTGCAGCTCTATAAAGCTCTGGATAGACCACACTTGGAGCATTGCGTTCATTTCCGGTCACCTCGTTATAGGAAGGACATGGAAGCTTTAAAGAGAGTGCAGAGGAGATTTACGGGGGTGCTGCCTGGACTTTCTCATCCGGAGAAGTTGGACGAGCTTTTCTCTTTAGAAAGGAGGATGAAAGGTGACTTGATAGAGTCATGATAAGAAACTTCAATAGAGAGGATAAAGCCTTTTCCCCAGGGTGACACAGGCTAATATGAGAGGACATAATATTAAAGTGGTTGAAAGAAAATATAGGGGGGAAGTCAGAGGTAGGCTTTTTACACAAAGAGTGGTAGGCATGTGGAGTGCACTCCCAGGGGTGGTGGTAGAGGCAGATAATTTGGGGGCATTTAAGAGATTCTTAGGTACGCTCATGGATGATAGAAACATGGAAGGCTATGTGGGAGGGAAGGGTTAGATTGATTTTGGAGTTGGTTGACTTTGTGAGCCAAAGGTCCTGTACTGTGCTGTAATGTTTTATGAGTCTTAAAAGCAGTGGGGAAGAGTCGGTTCTTGATTTTGAACACCGGGGCTTTCAAATCTCTCTGTCTTCTCCAAGAAGGTAGAAGAGAGTAAAGGGAATGTCCAGGGAGTCAGGCATTCTTAAAGAAGCGGTTAGCCTTCCTGATGCAGCACAGCATGATGATAGACTGAGCAAAGACACTTTGTTCAACAGTGCTAATTAATTTTCAGTCAAAAGTTAATGAATCGTTAAGGTGTTTTCTAAAATAACTGAATTATTTGGAACCACATCATTACGAAACCTCTGACTGCGTCTCCCTCTATTAAGGTCTGAAGCCCTGAGAGCTAAAAGCCTGGCTCAGTCAGTGACTGCTTTGCTAATTTTGACTTTCTATACAATATTTCTATGGAATTGCATTTATTCTTTTGTTTTGCGTAATGAGGAAAAATAAACGTACCCCAGGGGGAGAGGAAACATCATTGATTCAGCATTGTAAGTTGTCTACTGACATTACCTTAAGGCCATAAGACATAGGAGCAGAATTAGGACATTCATTCCATCAAGTACTCTCCACCATTCCATCGTGGCTGATTTGTTATCCCTCTCAACACCATTGTCTGCCTTCTCCCCTATAACCTTTGACGTACTTACTAATCAAGAACCTATCAACCTCTACTTTAAATATACTCAATGACTTGACCTCCACAGCCGTCTGTGGCAATGAATTCCACAGATTTGCCATTCTTTGGCTAAAGAACTCCCTTCTCATCTCTGCTCTAAAGGGACGTACAGTACTTGTATTCTGAAGTTGTGCCTTCTGGTATGGGACACTCCCATTACTAGAAACATCTCAGAAAGCATACAGTGCATTGGCCTTAATCAATTGTGGGACTGAGTGTAGGAGCCAAGAGTTAATGTTGCAGCTATATAGGACCCTGGTCAGACCCCACTTGGAGTACTGTGCTCAGTTCTGGTCGTCTCACTACAGGAAGGATGTGGAGATCATGGAAAGGGTGCAGAGGAGATTTACCAGGATGTTGCCTGGATTGGGGAGCACGCCTTATGAGAATAGGTCGAGTGAACTCGGCCTTTTCTCCTTAGAGCAATGGAGGATGAGAGGTGACCTGACAGAGGTGTATAAGATGATGAGAGGCATTGATCGTGTGGGTAGTCAAAGGCTTTTTCCCAGGGCTGCAATGGCTAACACGAGAGGCTAACACAGTTTTAAGGTGCTTGGAAGTAGGTACAGAGGAGATGTCAGGGGTAAGTTTTTTTATGCAGAGAGTGGTGAGTGCGTGGAATGCGCTGCCAGCGACAGTAGTGGAGGCGGATACGATAGGATCTTTCAAGAGACTCCTGGACAGGTACGTGGAGCTTGGAAAAATAGAGGGCTATGGGTAGCCCTAGGTAATTGCTAAGGTAAGGACATGTTCAGCACAGCTTTGTGGGCCGAAGGGCCTGTATTGTGCTGTAGGTTTTCTATGTTTCTGTGTTCCTAATGACTTTCATTCCTTTGACTGAGGAGGAATAATAAACCTATCAAAGGGAGGTGGGGAGAGAGAAGAAATGCCAGTGATTCAGCCTTGAAAGCTGTCTACTGCTGTTACCTTAACTGGATGGTGTAACCTTCTAACCTTCTGCCCCTCTCTTCCCAGGTACCCACGTAATGGAAGGGTCCGGTCGGATTGTTGTGACAGCGGTGGGTTTGAACTCCCAAACTGGTATCATTTTCACGCTCTTAGGAGCAGGTATGGATGATGAAGAGAAGAAAAACAAGAAGGGTGAGTAGCGTCCTCCCAACTGCTTAAAATAAAGTTAGAAGTTGGGGAATATTTCCCAAGCCTGTCTTATACATGTTCTCTTCGAATAAATTTAGAAGGTTGCTTAGATATCGCCTTGTCCACATAGATATAATTAACTGTACGAGTGTTGTTCAAAGTAAATTTTATTATCTAAGTAACCCTGAGATTTGTTTTCTTGCGGGCGTACTCAGTAAACCCAATAACTGTAATAGAATCAATGAAAGACTGCACCAGCAGGGCAGACAACAAGCTCTGCAAAAATAAAATGAAGGACAACAACTAAATAATAAATATCAAAAATGTGAGATGAGGAGTCCTTGTAAGTGAGTCCATAGGTTGTGGGAATGGTTCAGTGACGGGGCAAGTGAAGTCTCAGGTTCAAGAGCCTGGTGGTTGAGGGGTAGTAATTGTTCCTGAACCTAATGATGTGAGTCCTGAGGCTCCTGAATCATCTTACTGGTGGCAATAGCCAGAAGAAAATGTGACCTGGGTGGTGGGAGCCCCTGATAATGGATGCTGTTTTCCTTCAACAGTATTTTGTGTAGATGCGTTCAGTGGTGGAGAGATCTTTACCTGTGATGGACTGGGCCATATCTACTACTTTTTGCAGTATTTTCCATTCAGGATTCACACAGTTTTTGAGTGCTGTTGCTTTCTGTTACGTTTTACTGCTTTCCAATGCCACCATTATACATTGTGCAGATCCCCCATATACGGCTACAGTAATCTGAAGTACTTATGGAACAGTATTTGCAGTTTCTAAATGCACTGTTATTCTTTTTGTCAACTAGTTGAAGTTCTTAAACTGCACTGGCAATGCAGATTTCTTTGTCAAAGGACAGACTATGTAGATAAATGCAAACTTAGTTTAGAAAAGGATGCTGCGGTGACGTAGCAGTTAACATGATGTTATTACAGCTCAGGCCATTGGAGTTCAATTCTTCGAGGAGTTTGTGCGTTCTCCCCGTGATCGCATGGCTTTCCTCCGGCTCCTCTGGTTTCCTACCACAGTACAAAGACGTACCAGTTAGTAGGCTGACTGGTCGTTGGAAATCGTCCCGTGATTAGGCTAGGCTGGCTTAAACAGGTGCATTCACCAGCCAGTGGTATAGTCGCATTCGCACCAGACCTCAAGGCGAGTGGTCCTGGGTTCAAATCCGGCCAGCGCCTTGCACGCTTTCCATCCGTGCTGGGTTGAGCATTGAGCTAGCAACTCAGCCTGGTAGAGCAGACAAACAGTGAAGAAAGGGCAAGGTTGCTGCCCGATGTACCAGTGAGGCACAGGAGGATTTTACCATTATTAAATAGGTGGGTTGCTGGGCAGTACTTCCTCATTGGGCCAAAAGGGCCTGTCCCACACTGTATCTCTGAATTAAAAAAGCAAAATCTCTTTTTTCCTGATGACTGAGTATTATGCAGCCTATTTATTCAGTTTTAAATGAAAATTTGAGAGGTAAATTATCCTTTAACATGTCAGATCCATGCCATACAATAATGTTATAAACTTGACAGAATACATACGTCTTAAGAGGCTTCTTTGGGCTTCAGTGTACATCTGCTTGAAAATAACATTGCCTGTTTTGGATGATAAGTTATAGCTCTGGGTGACAGTCACATTCTTCCCCTTGTGCAGAACTTATTACATTTTTAATCACATATTCTCCACTAAGCTTTACTGTTTATATTTTTTTTGTCAGTGGAGCTGGGTGTTGCTGCCAAGTTGGCCTGTAGTGGTCGTTGGTTCCACCCCTTGTGCAAAACTGACTGAATTTCCCAAGCATTTGGCTAGTTGCATAAGATTCACCTGCACTGGGGTGGAGCAGCCAGTATTCCAGGCTGAGAAAGCAAACAAACACCACGTTCCTTGGCTTGGACAGCAAACATCAAGCAGTTTGTTTTTTTACAACCATTTCCATTTTTCAGGAGAAAAAAAAATCTCCTACCGCTTTTTTTAAACTGAAGTTATTTGAAAGCAGTATACCACAGTGAAATTTCAACTTGTTCTCTGGATTATTAGTTCAAATGGCTCAGTATTTTAAGTTATTAAATATTCTTGCATACAGTGGCACATGTAAATTGCTTAGTAAAATGTTTTGGATGTAATCCTTAAGTGCTTTAGCTTTTAATTGGGGCTTAAGCATATTAACTGTTTAAATAATTTGACTTGAGCTGTTATATAATTAGATTCTATATTATAAATCTTTTTTCACTTCTAGTACAATTGAGTCTAGGCATAAGTGAATGACCAGTGTTTATGTAACTGGTTTCCCAACACATATCTCCCTAAGTTCTGTCTAATAGAACTTTATTGTCCAAAGCAATACCCTTTTACAGATCAACCAATTAAAGTCCATCATGAAATATTTGATCATAGCTAACAATAGCTGTAGTTTTGATGAAGGGTCTCGGCCTGAAACATCAGCTGTTGATTCATTTCCATAGAAGATGTCTGACCTGCTAAGGTGCTTGTGTGTGTTGCTCTGATTTCCAACATCTGCAGAATTTCTTGTGTTTATGATCATAGTTAAAGTCTGCTGAAGCACAAGCTAATAAATTAGTACTTACCTTTTATTTTCATTGGTGGATACTAAATACCATATATTATTTTTAATTGATAAAGTAATGGGAAGCTAGCAATCTCTGGGTAGTAATTCTCAAAAGATAAATTAATTGAGCATTATATTTGATGATCTGTGACAATGCAGTATTTTGAACATTGGCTTCTGGTAATTCATTGCCAAATTCTTGGAGTACTGTGTTCAGTTCAATCAACAGAGATAACAAATTACACTGACATAATGAGTTGATTGAACTAAACTGATTAACTGAAGCAGAAACGGGTGTAGAAAGAATCAAATTGGGCAAAGGACAACCAAGCCATTCCTCCGAAGTGTAAACAAAGCCAAGAGATTCACCTATGCACAAAAACACCAGGACTGGGGTGCTGAATAATGGCAGCAGGTACTCTGGACTGACAAATCAAAATTTGTAAGTTTTGGCTACAGCAAAAGGTAGTTTGTCCGTCGATTATCTCGAGAGTGCTACGTGGATGAGTGTCTGCAGCCAACAGTGAAGCATAGCAGAGGTTCCCTGCAGGTTTGGGGCTACATTTCTGCAAATGGAGTTGGTGATGTGGTCTGAATTAATGGAATCCTCAATGCTGAGATGTACAAGGAGATTCTCATCCATCATGTAATAACATCAGAGAGGCATCTGATTGGTCACAACTTCATTCTGGAGTAGGACAATGACATCAAATGCGTGACCAAGGCCATAAGGAGCTATCTTCAGTGAAAAAAAGATCAGGGAGTTCTTCAATAGGTGGTATGGCCTCCTCAGAGCCCTGATCTCAGCATCACCGAGACTGTCTGGGATTACCTTGTGAGACAGAAGCAAACCAGACAGCCAATGTCTGCAGAAGAACTGCGGCAAGTTCTCCAAGACGTTTGGAACAACCTACCAGCTGATTTTCTTATAAAACTGCATGACAGTGTACCTAAAAGAATTGGTGCAGTTTTCAAGGCAAAGGATGGTCACACCAAATAGTGATTTGATTTACTGCTCTTTATAATAAATTTTTCAACATTTAGAAACTTTTTAGAGCAAACTTGAATCAGCGAGGGATGCTGAACAGCTGTGGCAGCTTGAATGCTAGCACTGCCTTCAAAGTTAAATCAAGTGACATGGGAGACAGCAGGTCTTTGGCTTCCAGGTGAGCTCAGTGCCTTCTATGACCGTCAGAAACCATCTCAAACCCCAACAACCCCCCAATGATCCTATGATCTCAGTCTCTGACATGCAGGCCACCTTCAGGAGGGTGAATTCACGGAAGGCATCTGGACCAGACAGAGTACCTGGCCACGTGCTGAAGACCTGTGCTGACCAACTGGCTGGAGTGTTCACTGAGATCTTTAACCCTCTCGCTTTGGCAGTGTGTGGTTCAATTATGCCAGTGCTCAAGAAGAGCGTGGTGACCTGCCTTTGTGACAATCACCCCATTGCACTGATGTACATCCACAGTGGTGAAGCGTTTTGAGAGGTTGGTGATGAAATATATCAGCTCCTGCTTTAAAGGCATCTCGGATCCACTCCAGTTTGCCTACCAGAGAAATAGGTCCACTGCAGATGTCAACTCATTGGCTCTTCACTCAATCCTGGGACATCTGGACAGCAAAGATACATACATCAAGATGTCCTTTATTGACTACAGCTCAGCATTCAATACCACCACCAAAGCTAAATAACGATCTTTAAGACCTTGGCCTCAATACCACCTTGTGAAATTGGATCTTGGATTTCCACACTTGCAGACCCCAGTCAGTTTGGATTGGTGATATCATCTCTTTTACGATCTCCATCGGCACAGATGCACCACAGGGCTGTGCGCTTAGTCCCCCGCTCTGCTCACTTTACACTTATGACTGTGTGGCTAAGCAGAGCTCCAATGCCCTATTCAAGTTTGCTGATGACACCACTGTTGCAGATTGTGTCAAATGTGGTAATAAATCAGCATACAGGAAGGAGATTGAAAATCTGGCTGAGTGGTGTCATAACGGCAACCTCTTACTCAATGTCGGCAAGACCAAGGAACTGATTGTAGGCTTCAGGAGAGGGAAATTAGAGGTCCATGAGCCGGTCTTCACCAGAGGATCAGAGGTGGAGAGGGATAGCAATCTTAATTTCCTGAGTGTTACTATTTCAGTGGACCTGACTTGGACCCAGTACGTAAGTGCAATTGTAAAGAAAGCATGGCAACACCTCTACTTCTTTAAGAGAGGTGCGGAGATTTGGTATGACATCTGAAACTTTAACTAACTTCTATAAATGCGTAGTGGACAGTATATTGCCTGGTTGCATCATTGCCTGGTATGGGAACACCAATGCCCTTGAATGAAAAATCCTAAAAGGTAGTGGATTCAGACCAGTACATCACAGGTAAAGCCCTCCCAACCATTGAGCACATCTACATAAAATACTGTCGTAGGAAAGCAGCATCCATCCCATCAGGGAACACCACCACCCAGGTCATGCTCTCTTCTTGCTGCTGCCATCAGGTAGAAGGTACAAGAGCCTCAGGACTTGCACCACCAGGTACAAGAACAGTTACCACCCCTCAGCTATCAGGCTCTTGAATAGAAGGGGATAACTATACTCACTTACCCCATCATTGAGATGTTCCCACAACCAATAATCTCACTTTAAGGATGCTTTATTTCATTATCTCAAGTTCTCGTTATTTATTCCCACTTATTTATATTTGCACAGTTTGGTGTCTTCTGCACTCTGGTTGATCTTTCATTGATCCTGTTATAGTTACTATTCTGTAGATTTTCTGAGTTATGCCCACAGGTAAATGAATCTCAGGGTTGTATATGGTGACATAAAAAGTCTGCTTTAGTGTGAAGTTCCATCACCCTCCCAACCATTAATTTTGGTCAGCTATTTGGTGCACGCTATATTCCCCATTTCCATTCACAATACCACTATAGCCTTAGAACTAAATATTTGGGAAATTAGGCAATAAGCATAAAATACTGGATACCCTTCAAAAGAACACTCCATCGAAAGCCAAGAAATGTTGTAATTACTGTTTCAACAAAAAAAAAACCATGATTTTCAACTTCCACTTTCAGATCCACAGTGTGAGATTTCCTTGCATGTCCAGTAAACTAATCCCAATAGGACTGGATTTGGTTATAATAATCACTGCCTGAATTTTATCACTGGAATAAACATATACAAACATGAATTAAGTTTCTGTTGTTGGCCAAAACAAGATGATCTTTTAAAGGAAAAAAAAGCAAAGTTATTGTAAATATTCTGGCCTTTCAAACCTTTTAAGAATGGTGCTGCTTAAATTAGCCGTTGTTTTCTGATCAGTTGAAAATTTACAGCAGTCAGATCTGTGGAGACTACAATCATATAATGGAGCATTGAGTTATATTAGTACCTTGGTGGGTTAGTCTGTATAGATATCATGTCCATGGGAGACGTACACTTTGAAACAGGTAATAAATCTTGAGCAAAAATGTTCAAAGTCAATTTATTATCAACATATGGATCTGTCACCATAAACTACCTTGAGATTCATTTTCTTGCAGGCATTTACAGGAAATAAAGAAACACAATGTATGAAATACTATAAACAAAGACTGACAAACAACCAATATGCAAAAGAAGATAAACTGTGCAAATATTTTTTTAAAGTAAATAATTAGGATTCTAGAGTAGTAGAGTCCTTCAAAGTGAGGCTGTAGGTTGTGGATTCAATTCAGGGTTGAGTTAAGTGGAGTTACCCACACCAGTTCAGGAGCCTGATGGTTGAAGGGTAATAACAGTTCCTGAACCTGGAGGTGTGGGACCCAACGCTCCTGTACCTCCTGCCCGTTGGTAGTAGCGAGAAGACAGCATGCTCACCAGCTTAATGTCCTTGGACACGGATCTGATTTTACAAAGGCTTCACCGGTGGTCTTATGGGCTTTTAGGGTGAAGCTGTTTTCTTCTGTAAAAGGCTTTTACAGGCCATATATGTGGTTAGAAATGGGTGTTAGCAACTTCACAAGTATTATTCCCACATCACAGATTGTGCATTGTTGTAAATGTTTTACAGTTGGCTTGTGAAATGGATAAAGTTGAAGTTTTATTTTAATAAGCTGTAAAATCATGAAAGTTCTTCAAATCAATTTTAATGTTTTGTTAATCAAATTTGAAAATGTTATCAAATCATGTATAAAAAGGATTGAATCTTTATTCTTAATTTCATTTGATGCAGAAAACTAATGTTGAGATGTTTTACCAAAATTCTGCTCTTTGGCCAATGTAACCCTTCTCTCAAACAGTGAAGCCACTTTTGCATTGGGGGCCAGATGACAAAATGTTCTTTTGGTTTGAAATTCCCTGAGCATTTGCATTGCATTTCCATACTCTACCCACTCTCCCAACCCGACCACCGGCGAAATTTGGAAGCCTTCTCAATTGAGAAGGATTGGGAAGATTTTGTCCTGTGAATTGGTAAACTGGTTTACTATTGTCACATGTACCGAAGTAGAGTGGAAAAACTTTGTTTTGCATGCCATCCAAACAGATCGTTTCATCACATCAAGGACTACAAGAGGAAGAGAGCAGAAAGAGGAGATACAGATACAGAGAAAGTGCAGTGCAAGTGGATAATATGGTGCAGTGCAAGGTCACACCGAGATAAATTGAGGTCAAAAGTCCCTCTTATACTAGGGAACCGTTCAATAGTCTTCTGACGGGGTACAATCCTTGAGGCTGGTCCAGCTTTTGTACCTTCTGCCCAGTGGGAGGAGGAGAAGGAAGAATAACAGTGCCATGCTAGTGTAATTATTGCAGCTCAGGATGTCAGAGTTCAATTCCAGCTCTGTTTATACGTTTTCCCCGCGAACCACGTGCGTTTCCTCTGGGTGCTCCACCTCCTTCCCACAGTCTAAAGTCTTACCGGTTGTTAGGTTCAGCGGTCATTGTAATTTGTCCTGTGACTAGGCTGGGATTAAATTGGTGGGTGTTGTGGCTCTTTGGGCCAGATGGGCTGTCTTGCGATGTATCCCTAAATTAAATTTAAGGTAAATGATGAGGGATTGGGAGATCGATCTCTGCAGCTTTTCCTGAGGTTTGGTTTACGATGATCTGTAGGGAGGGTCCAATTGTAAACTAACCCACAAAGCCAACAAAAGTCAGCTTGATTGTACCAGTTAGTAGGTTCATTGGTCGTTGTAACCTGCGTGCATGTGGGTTTCCTCCAGGCGCTCTGGTTTCCACCCACAGTCCAAAGATGTACAAGTTAGTTAGTAGGTTCATTAGTCATTGTAAATTGCCCGCTGATTAGGCTAGGGTTAAATAGGTGAGTTACTGGGTGCCAGTTCTTAGGGCAGGAAGGACCCTTTTCTGCACACTATCTCTAAATAAATAAACATCTGGGATGGGTGGATTTTGATTATGTTGGCTGCCTTCCTAAGGCAGCAAGAAATTTAGGCAGCACAGCGTCATTGACAGGATTTTTCTGCTAATACACAAGGAGGTTTTTTTAAAAAAAATGTGGAGAATAAGAGTGACGCACAGAGGCTGGTAGCAGAGGAGAGTGAGCTCATTTACGGGCTGGTATGGTTCAGATTGCACTGATGCAGTACGCGGCACAGTCACAAAATGAATTACATCATCATTAAATGTGCACTTTAGGGTATTGGTATCGAAATATCGTTGGAAGTGACTCATCCCTGCCAGCACATTCAACATAGTTGTGCCTTGAATTCTAAGAAGATAGTCTTCCACAACTAATTAACCCTTTGCTTGCCTTCTTTGGCGATTTGGAGCATGACCTCTTAAGATTTGACTGCTCAAACCACTATAGCCCCAAGGTTAAGTGAAGCACAAATTCCTTACTAGAGGCCGGCAGCTTCCCCTAACAAGCCAGGTTTTCACTGGAGTTTGGTCACCAGGCTGTGGTAGGGCCTGGAAAATGGGCCCTTCTGCCCGACTCATCCATGCTAACCCTAGGACATAGGAGCTGAATTAGTCCATTTGACCCATTGAGTCTGCTCTGCCAGTCTTGGCTGATGTATTATCCCTCTCAACCCCATTCTCCTGCCTTCTCCCCGTTACCACTGACACCCTGGTTAACCAAGGGCCTATCAGACTCTGCTTTAAATAGACCCAAAGACTTGGCTCCACAGCCATCTTTGGCAGTGAATTCCAGAGATCCACCACCCTCTGGCTAAAGAAATTCCTCCCTCTCGCTGTTCTCAAGGCACACTCTTCTATTCTGAGTCCTAGACTCCCCCACTATAGGAAACATCCACTCTACGTAGACTTTTCAATATTTAGTATATTTCAATGAGATCATCCTTCATTCTTCTAAACTCTATTGAGTATAGGGCTAAAGCCATCAAATGATCCTTGTGTTAACCCTTTCATTTCCAGGATCTTCTGACCAAGATGTCTACCCAAGTGATTCTCATTTGTCTATATTTAGCCCATATCGCAGTAAGCTGTGGCCTTCCTTTTAAACCCTTTGTTTAATAAAATAGAAAAGACTTATAAAGGCATTGCCAGGACTCAAGGGACTGAGTTTTACGGAGAAGTTGTACAGGCTAGTATGACTTTCCTTGGCATGTAGGAGACTGAGGGGTGATCTTATAGAGGTATGTAAAATAAAGAGGGGCATGGAAAGGGTGAATGTCGACAGTCTTTTTCACAGGTTGGACAGTCAACAATTACAGGGAATAGGTTTGGGGTGAGTGGGAAAAGATTTAAGAGGAACATGACAGGTTACATTTTTTTGCACTCAGCAGGTCAGGCAGCGCCTATGGACAAGAGTAAACAGTCGGCATTTTGGGCCAAGTCCCTTCATCAGCATCTATCTTTTCCATAGACGCTGCCTGGCCTGCTGAGTCCCTCCAACATTTTGTGTGCATTGCTTTGGATTTCCAGCATCTGCAGATTTTCTCCTGTTTGTAACCCCAGTCTGATTACTTTGAGTTTTAACGGAGATGGTTACCTTATCTGCCAATCAGCTCAGTCTCTGGAAGTGGGTCTATATCTCGATGAGTTGTGCATACCAAACTCTAGCTTAAATTTAAAATTTATACAAACTAGTTTTGCAGAACCTGGGAGAAGGAAAACAAGAGTAATGCAACGTAGCTAAATACTTTAGAACACGGGGAAGTTCTGCCCTCAACCTGCAGCCCACACAAGACCTTTTTCTCCATGGCTCAATGAGAAAATTCTTTCCCTGTGCTTGATCTGTCAGCCCATCCATCATCACCCTCATCCACCCAGGTGCCTGGCCACAATCTCTGAGATTAAAGTTCAACCTTACTTGTCACATGCACGAGTCTTAGCCACATACTGTACATACACAGTACCTATAAAAATCATTTATCCCACTCAGATATTTTCATGTTCTATTGTTTTACGACATTGAATCAAAGTGGATTTTAATTTGGCTGTTTTAACACTGAGAGCGGGAAGGGGGCAGGGAGAGGGGAATTATGGTTGGGAGAAGGGGAAGGGAGACGGGATCACCAGAGAGACAGTTTGTAATGATCAATAAGTCAATTGTTTGTATTCAAATGACTTTGCCTGGTGTCTCAGGGCTTGGTGCGTCTGCACCCATGCCACCCCACCCCCTCCGGCAATCCCCTGTCACCCCCCTCCCGTGGCACTCCACCCTCACTATCCCCACCATCCTTTGTTCCTGCCAGCCTTAGAAACTCACTCTTCACTCCACATTGACAAATACAGTACTGTGCAAAAGTCTTTGGTACCCTAGTTTTATTTTTTTATATATATATATGAGTCTTGAGACTTTTGCACAGTACTGTACGTCGAAGCTTCGAATCATGCGGTGAAATGCATCATTTGCATCAATTTAAATCAGCAAGGTTTGTGCTGGGCAAGTGGCATCAGGCTTCCAGTGCCAACATAGAAGGCCCATGACTCACTAACCCTAACCCATACGTCTTTGGAATGTGGAAGGAAACCGGAGCACCCAGGGGAAACTTACACGGTCACAAGGAGAACGTGCAAACTCCTTACAGACAGCAATGGGAATTGAACACTGGTTACTTCCACTGAAATAGCGGTATGCTACCATACCACCCTCCCCTTCCCTCCATTCTGTGGCCGCAGCTAACGTCTGCCGAGCAAGCCAAGAAGCGCCTGGTTACAGTTGGTGGGTATCATAGGGATTGCTCCTCAGTTGCTGCAGATATTGGAAGCCAAGAGTTGGTACAGGGCTAACATGTTAACTATGCCAAAAAAATGGATTTGACGCCACTCTATTGCCTCATTTTGTTCCTCTCTACTGCCTAATGAGCATCAAGGCAGTAGTCTTTGTATCACTGCTCAGCTGGGAATTTCAATCTCAAAGGTTCATTTTTTTTTAACCGGTCTGACATCTACTTGGATATGATTTGGTACCAAGTTATTAGCAATATCTCAAAGGCTAACTACTGAGAGTTTTGGTAACATCAGAGCACCAGTGTCAAAAATCATGGCTGTGAAATGTTAATCAGACCACTCCTGAATTAAATTGGTGTGGACCCAGGTTAACTATTGTTCATGTAATGCCATACCCCTGACAATGTGACCAAAAGTTGCCCATGATGCTGATTGGCATCTCAATGCCCCCCCCCCCTCTCTCTCTCTCTGCTGTTAACGATTGACATGCAAAGCAGAGTTTGTACTGTTGCTCGGCATCCTGGCCAGTTCTATCCTCTACTGGGAAAAGTTAAGGTGGCCAGCAGAAGGAATTGTGGAACTGGAATGGTTTTACAGTGACCCTGTGCCATGAACTAACAGCTGACATTCCATTTCCAGTCTCCAGCACAGCTAAACATGAACCTTTTACATTATAGCATTTATGAAGTCATGTGACAAGCATTCCACCCTTTTTTGTTTGAACAGGTAAAAAACAAGGAGTACCAGAAAATCGCAACAAAGGTAACCCTCATAAACATAGGACCACACTAACTGGAAGCATTTCTCCTCCTTTATTTTTCAACCATTATTGTTGTTCTTCAAATTCGCTAACACAGTGGGGCCTTCACCACCACCTTCTGTTTTAATGGGGGTACAACGATTATTGGGAAAAAAAACCCACGATCAGTTGCAACGCAGTTACTACTAAATTGGTTCTCGCATAACCTCCTCATGGTGACTTGTACAGATCTGGCAAAAGTTCCTTCGAGCGACGTGTTGTGGAGAGATTATTTTTCTGAAGGTCTAAGTGAAAGCCACTTATAACCACTGCAACTGGTTTGAAGTCCTGGCCATTTGCTGTCTCTTGTTCCTGCAAGAGATGTGAAGTGAATATTACAAAATTACTTCTGCCCTTCCACATATAACCCTGGCATCTGCTGCCGAGCCCTTTAAATACCTCTGTGAGCTGCAAAATGCCAAATTTCCTGTGGCTGTCTCATCCATGCTTCAGAGATTCTATCTGGAAATCTTATCAGAATTCCGCCCCCCCTTTAAGTAACCAGGACTTGCTGGAATCATTCCTCCCAAATTAATATCCATTATTCCAGCCCCTTCTCAACAACTTTAAGGCAATGCATGTAAAAGAATTATGCTGGAAGAGAGCATGGTGCAAATATGATGTTTAATCAGTTTCTCTTTTTTTAGAAAAACAGTAATCGTTGAACCCCTACTTTTTTTCCTCCATAGTCTCAGCCTTCACGTTGTGGTTTGACTGTTCCTTCCAGGCTCTGTGGAGGACCTCATAACTTCACCCTCTCTGCAGTTTAGCTTGCCTTCCTTCAGCCTCTCTGACATAGTCTTTGTCGTTTTTTCTTTCTCTCTTTCTTTGTTGCTCCTAGCTCTCTCTCCTCAAATGTAAATTACTCATAGGATAGTGTACGTTCCAAAGTTTTAAAAGATAATGCCCTTGTGAAGCTGGATGCTGTTGTCCAGCTTTGCTATTGATGGTATTTTGGGCCTTTGGTTCTATTGTATTAATAGTGATTAAGTAATTACAATATTTTTTATACAGAGGCCACAAGCCTTTGACAATTCCTCAATTATATTTCTGACAGATGATGCATTTCAGAACTGTGTGTATAAATATAAATTATCAAACCTCTGGTCCACGTTACCAGAACTTCACACAAGTGACTCAATTGACTAGATTTTGGAAATACTTTATAATTCAACTTTTAGAATGCCGAGGAGTTTCCAGAACTTCAGAAACAGATTTTGTGTTTTAATTAACTCAAAATATAACAAATGAAGTCAAATTTAAAAAAAAAACTTTCTACAATCTACCAGAAAGTAATTATCTCCCTCCTCAACCACAGGCATTCACCATGGGTGTAATGGGACCAGACCTCAAAGAAATAAACTAATTATATCTTGGAAATTAACCCTTTCTGTGCAGCAGCTATAGCTGGTGATGTAACCTTAGCCTTTAACTTCTTTATGTCCACCTGTAGTATGACTCTGAAGAAAGGAAAGTTTAATTCAAAGGAGAGAACAGGGTTTCAATTCAAAACCTTTCCCCCTCACTAAATCATCCTCCCCACTGAGTTTCTCCAGCAGACCGTTAAACAGTTTGATTTCACCGACTGTCCTGTCTCCAAATAGCATTGCCAAGTCGATAAGTGCAAATGGTAAGTGGAAGTCAAGTTCATTGGTATCTGCGCAAGTCCATGTCTGCACGGGCGCAGTGAAAAACTTCCTTGCATCAGCATGACAGACACAAAGCATCAGATAGTCAACATTCACAATCAACCTTCCTCCCTCTAAGTTTTCTTTACACAGTTGAGCACACCAACCATTGCTCTGAGCGGGAAATTTTCACAGATTCTGAAAGCTGCTCGGCACTTAAGTAACACAATGAAATTCCAGCTGTGTCCTGCTATTTGCGCGGGAGCATTTCAGTTACTGCATGGCCGCGCACCCGCACACTTAGAGGGAACGGTATTCACTAGAAAAACAGAACTGATGCACCCTAATGCATTATTTTCTTCCAAAGACTGTAGACTTTGTCATATTGAGTTTACTTTTCCCCCAAGACTTCAGTAGACCCAAGTCATAGAAATGTACAGCATAGAAACAGACCCTTTGGCCCATCTTGTCCATGCTGAACTGTTTAAACTGTCTACGCCCATCGGCCTGCACTGGGACCATAGCCTCCATACCCCTACCATCCATGTACCTTTCCAAACTTCTCAAACATTGAAATCAAACTTGCATACACCACGTGTGCTGGCAGCCTGTTCCTTTCGTAGACCTGGGCGTTCCTTACCCAGATCCAGCATTTCTTGAGTAGACCCAAGCGTTCCTTAAGTAGACCTGATCATTCCTTATGTAGACCTAGGCATTCCTTGCAAAAACCCAAGCATTCCTTGCATAGACTAGGAGTGACAGGGACATGACTGGTTATAGCTGCTGTCAGGAGCTGTTCTGATTAACCGTAAAGTACTCCTTCCCTGAACTGGTGTATTTTTTTGCATCCCTATGTTGAATGCCAGGTACTGAGGAGCTGAGAGAGGAAATCCTCTGATAGGTTGTCAGCTATATTGTTTTAGTTACTGTGATTCTTTCTTCTCTTCATAATGAAGTGATAGACATTGTACATTGTACCTTTTTATTTATTGTGTATTACATGCTCCATTTACAGACACAAGCTCTCCATGGTTTGTCTGTTTGCTGTGTTAAGAATGATATTGTAATTGTAACATCATTTGCATCTGTGGTAAACTTGATGGTGAATTTCACTATTTATGTCAGTGTGTTACTTTTTACGGTTTAACCAACAAAGTGATAGTTTGAACGGTGAAGTTACCGATTTAGAAAATGCCCCACCCCCCACCCCCAGTACCCCCCCTCAATCTGGTAAGCGAACCTTCCTAGGACTGCTGATGCGCTGCAGTTCAGCTGCAATTCAGTGTGACTGATAAATAGCGCTGAGAGACAAAGTCAAATATAATGACACGATTTGATGCTCTGGTGATCACTTAAGAATGCCATACATTGTGTAACTCAAGGACATTGATAAAATTAGAATGCATTAAAGTGGGCATTTTTATATGAATGATTGCCCCCGATTACTTTCAACAGAATACACATTTGAAGATTTTTTTTGTTTGATTCATGTCACCATATTAAATACAGACTGGAGAGCTGTACATTAGTGACCTTTGCTAGAGCAACTTAGATCAATACACTTCCTATACTGACAAATCACTTTACAATTGAGACTTTGTGAAGAATGACCAAATTTGACAAAACTTTAAAAAGTACAAAAAAATTCAAAGGTAAATTTATTATTAAAGTAGCTCCATACATGTCTCCGTATACCCTGTATTAACATTTTCTTGTTGGCATTCACAATAAGTTCAAAGAAACACAATAGAATCAATGAAAAAACTACACACAAAAACAGATAAACAACCAATTTGCAAAAGACAACAAATTGTGCAAACACAAATAAGGAAAAAAGCCAAAGTATTAAAAATGAATAATAAACATTGAGAACATAAGTCCTTGAATGTCCTTGAAAAAGTTATAGATTGTCTAAACTTCTCTGGAGGAATTACCATGGATTATCCATTACACTTAAAAAAAAAAAAGATTTAATTTTTGTATTATAGGGACTGCATCATTATCTATCATTTCATAACTTGTCACTTTGCTGGAAGACCTTTAAAATCTTCTAACAATAAAAGCCAACGTCCCAATATTTTTAGCGCGTGTGCGCACCCGCACACACACACACTTGACTCCCCCACATTTACCTTTGCCCTGACGTGTACATGGGCAGTAATAGCTGTGACTGTTTATGCAGTGTTTTGCAAATCTGTTTCAATGTGTTGAAACTAGCTAAAGCTCAGGACGGTGTTGCGTTGGAGATTCAGCCATTGAAGAGCGAAGAAGGTGGGGACCTGGAAGAGAAGGAGAAGAAGAAATCAAACATACCAAAGAAAGAGAAATCTGTCCTGCAGGGCAAGCTCACCAAATTAGCCGTGCAGATCGGAAAAGCAGGTAAAATGGAACTGACCCCAGCAACGAGAGCTGTTGTTTCTATTAAAATATATTGTATCTTATTTCTGTTTCCATCTAGATTTGTCCCTTTTTCACTTACCCTCTATCTTCATTAGTATTATCAAATGTCATCCTGATTGGTGGGAATTACAGTTTGCAAACTAGATACAGTCAAGTTCCACTGAGGTTGAAGACAATTCTTCTTTCTTGATCTGTAAAGCAGACTTCAAACACTGCAATCAATATAGCATTGAAAGAAATGTTCTTTTCCTTGTCAGGAACCTACTCCAGTAATAGTTTTAAAAGGAACATCCATGGGATTCAGCTTGCTATGGTCCTCAAAATCCTTCCCCCTTTTAAAATTCCTTCCTCTCACATTGAACCCGACTTCTTGTTTTCAATAGCCTTTAAGAATAATAGAATCATAGAAAACTACATCAGCGAAACGGCCCTTTGGCCCTTCTAGTCTGTGCCAAACTCTTATTCTGCCTAGTCCTATTCACCTCCACCTGAACCATAGCCCCCCCCCATACCCCTCCTACCCATGCACCTATCCAAATTTCTCTTAAATGCTGAAATCAAGTCCACCACTTGCGCTGGCAGCTCATTCCACTCTCACTACCTTCTGAGTGAAGAAATGTTCCACTTAAATATTTCACCTTTCACCCTTAACCCATGACCTCTAGTTCTAGTCTCAGTCAACCTCAGTGGAAAAAGCCTGCTTGCATTTACCCTCTCTATACCTATCTTAATTCTGCATACCTCCATCAAATCTCCCCTCATTCTTCTATGCTTCAGGAAATAAAGTCCCAACCTATTTTTAGCCTTGGCAACATCTTTGTAATTTTTATCGTGGATTCAGATCAGATTTGGATTTTTTTATCACATGTACATGGAAACTTACAGCGAAGTGCATTGTTTGCATTAACAGCCAACAAACACAAGGTGCTGAGGGCCAGCGACAATGTAGCATGCCCACTGTGCTCAGCAGAGCAACACAAGCAGCAGCCACAACAGCAAAAGCCAACAAACACGAGCCCCTCTCCCACCCTCCCATCCACCCACCTGCACACTTACAAGCACAGGCTCCAGCCCCAGGACAGGATGGGCCAGCAGTCCTTGGTTCACAGACTCAAAGACATCGGCCTTCCACCCTCCAGTCCCTGGCCCGGACTTTCAGACAGTGGGCTTCTGATCTACCCTATCACAGACATCGGGCCTCTGATCTACCCTTTCACAGACATCGGGCCTCTGATATACCCTATCACAGACATCGGGCCTCTTATCTACCCTATCACAGACATCGGGCCTCTGATCTACCCTATCACAGACATCAGGCCACTGATCTACCATATCACAGACATCGGGCCACTGATCTACCCTATCACAGACATCGGGCCTCTGATTTACCCTATCACAGACATCGGACCTCTGATCTACCGAATGTTGAAAGGGTTCGACAGAGTAGATGTGGAAAGGCTGTTTCCCTTGGTGGGTGAGTCCAGGGCAAGAGGTCACAGTCTTAGAATTAGAGGGTACCCATTTAAAACAGAGATGAGGAGAAATTTTTTTAGCCAGGGGTTCATGGATTTATGGAATTTGTTGCCACATACAGCTGTGGAGGCCCAATCATTGAGGGTTTTTAAGGAGGAGATTGACAGGTATCTAATTAGTCAGGGTATCAAGTGATATGGGAAAAAAGTTGGTAATTGGAACTAGACGGGAGAATAATTTAGCTCATGGTGCTGTGGCAGAGCAGACTCAATGGGCCGAATGGCCTACTTCTGCTCCTTTGTCTTGTGATCTATCACAAATGGCGGGCCTCTGATCTACCCTATCGCAGACAATCGGGTTCTTCTCAATGACCTTTGATCCAGGGAAAAGAAACCCAGCCTCTCCCTGTAACTTAAGTCCTCTGATCCAGGAAATATCCTGGTGAATCTCCTCTGCACTCTCTTTGATAACAACCACATCCTTCCCACAGTGTGGACTTATGGTATCTGAACAATGGAATTTCTATACTGTGTGGCAAAGCAATAATAATTCCTGTCTGACTTGTCCGTTTAGCTTTGTTCTGGCAATTGCATTGGACATTTGTTGTATAACCACAATCTTCTTGCAGAAGCTCAGTTGAGAATGTCTCTTCTTCCAGGTCTGCTTATGTCGGCAATCACAGTCATCATCCTCGTCTTGTATTTTGTCATTGACACTTTTGGGGTTCAAGGCAAACCATGGCTGGCAGAATGTACCCCAATCTACATCCAATACTTTATGAAGTTTTTCATCATTGGAGTCACTGTGTTGGTGGTGGCCGTACCGGAGGGTCTCCCCCTGGCCGTCACCATCTCTTTGGCCTACTCTGTAAAGGTGAGATCTGTTGCATTAACGAATCGAAGAAAAGACGATGCCCAGACTCTGTTTAAGAGAAATGGGAGGCAAACTGCATGAAATATGCAGTAGTAGGTAGTAACTTTGACACTTTTTAAATCGGATGAACTTGTCCGAAAATGCGAGCCTTGCACAGAAAATTTCTGCTGTTGCTATTGTTTGAGTTTGCACTCAGTGTTCACTTTATTCGGTACGAGAATGGAACCCAGTGTCTTCTTTTACTGTTGTAGCCCATCCACTTCAAGTTCGATGTTTTGTGCACGCAGAGATGCTCTTTTGCATGCCACTGTTTAACGTGTGATTATTTTGAGTTACTGTTGGCTTCCTGTCAGCTTGAACGCGTCTTGCCATTCTCCTCTGACCTCTCTCACTAATAAGGCATCTTCATCCAAATATCACTGGATTTTTTTATTTGTTTTTCACCCCATTCTCCTTAAACTCTTAGAGAAGATCCCGGGAGATCGGCAGTTTCTGAGATATTCAAACCACCCCGTCAGGCACCAACAATCATTCCACAGTAGAAAGTCACATTGATCACATTTCTCCCCCATTCCAATGTTTGGTTTGAACAACATCTGAAGCTCTTGACCATGTCTGCATGCTTTTATGCATAGAGTTGTCTCCACATGATCAGCTGATTAGATATTTGCATTAACGAGCCGGTGCACCGGTATACCTAATAAAGTGGAAAGTGATTGCGAAAAGTGAGAGTCTTGGTTCAGATACATGAAATATCCCTGTGCCCTGGCTATTAAACATTCGCTTGTTAAAGGGCGATTTATGACAATGGTGTGCTGCTCAGTATAAAGAGCAAGACAACACAAACTGCTGGATGAAACCAGCATGTCAGGCAGCATCTGTGGAGTGGAATTATCAGTCGAAGTTTCAGGCCGACACCCTTCATCAGGACTAAGGGGCCTGATGAAGTGTCTCAGCCCGAAACATCGACAGTTCCCCACCCCCCCCCCCCCCCCAATAGATGCTGCCTAACCTGCTCAGTTCCTGCACCATTTTGTTGTGTTACCCGGAATTTCCAGCATCCACAGAATCTCTGTGTTTATACTTGGTATAAAAGTGGTTTTGGCTTTTACCAGGCTTACTTATTTTTAACTCTTGCTCACTTTTAACTCTTACCTTTTCATGTCTTGACTCTTACCGTGAAAGATTCTTGGTGGTCCCTGCCGTGGTGGGGGGTCAGGGGGGGGGGGGGTAGTGGGAAACATCTTTTTAAAGGCCTGTACTGTGCTACTCAAGTGGTAGGTAGAGATGCATCTCTACCAAAGGGGGTGTAAGGTGCTCCTTCCCTCCGCTAGCCTGCAGGTCACCCTTGGACAAGGTGTAGCACCTGCTTAGCCCCCGATCAGGGTCACATGAAGCCATGGGAGCAGGTTGTGGATGGTCGTATGAGCAGCTGGTGCAGATCGCAAGTCCTGGTTATGTGACCACTGACACCAGGCAGACAATCTCTGAAGAGTATTGATAATGGCTGGGGACACCTGTCTTGTAAAGACACTGCCCAGAAGAAGGCAATGGCAAATTTCTTCTGTTGAAATTTTTGCCAAGGACAATCACGGACAAAATACCATGATCACCCACGTCATATGACAGGGCACATAATGATGATGGTGACTGCTTTCTATGTTCTATTTATTTATTGTAACTGATCAGTAATTTTTTTTATGCCTTGCTCTGTCCTGCTACAGCAAAACAGCAGATTTCAGGAGGTGCATTGTGATAATAAACCCAATTCTAATTCTGAATAAATCCACTGATTGTGTGATCCCATTTTTTGACAGAAAATGATGAAAGACAATAATTTGGTCAGACACTTGGATGCCTGTGAAACAATGGGCAACGCCACCGCGATCTGTTCAGATAAGACTGGCACCCTCACCATGAACCGAATGACGGTGGTACAGTCATACATTGGGGAAACTCACTACCGGCAAATCCCTGCCCCGGACGCAATCCTACCGAAGGTTTTGGAGCGGATTGTCAATGGGATCGCTATTAACTCCGCTTACACCACCAAAATACTGGTAAGCTGGTCACTGGGATCATCCTTTATCAGTGGAAGGACTGCTGACATTTTGCAGGAATAGTCGAGTGGTTTGCTTGTTTGAATGGGGTTTGACATTCAGCGTTTCTAAGCTTGCATCCTTGTTTCTTCCCTCCGCCATCAGATTTCTGAATGGACAAATACCCCATGAACACTACATCACTATTTTTTTAAATCTCTTTTACATATATACGTACACAACTGTGCAGAAGTCTTAGGCACCTGCATAGTGGTAGGGTGTCGAAGGCTTTTGCATGGTACTGCAGTAATTTTTTGCAGTGCACTGAACTGCGACCGCAAAAAAAAAAACGTATTTCGCAACATCTCTGAATGATGATAAACCTGATTGTGATATGGGTCTCTGTGGAGAACTGAGAGTGGGAAGGGGGCTGGGAGAGAGGAAACATGGTTGGGAGAGGGGAGGGAGCAGGAAGCACCAGAGAGACATTCTGTAATGAACCATAAGCCAATTGTTTAGAATCAAATGACCTTGCCTGGTGTCTCAGGGCTGCATCCACCCCGGCACTCCTTCACTGCCATCTGTCCCACACACCTCCCGTGGTGCTCCACCCTCACCATTCCCAAGATTACTTGCTTCCACTGGATTTACAAATTCGACATCTGCTCCACATTGACAAATGCAGTCCTGTGCAAAAGTCTTAGGCACCCTAGCTACATTGCCTATAAAAAGTATTCATGCCTGTTGGAGGTTTTCATGTTTTATTGTTTTATAACGTTGAGTAACAGTAGATATAATTTGGCTTTTTTGACACTGTTTAACAGAAAAGAACTGTTTTGTGTTAAAGTGAAAACAGATCTCTACGAAGTGATATAACTGAATTACAAATATAAAACACAAAATGATTGATTGCATAATTATTAACCCCCTTTAATATGACACGCCAAATCTTTACAGGTGCAACCAATTGGTTTTAGAAGTCATATAATTAGTTAAATGGAGATCTGTTTTTGGAGACCTGTGTGCCGTCAAGATGTTTCATTGATTGTAGTAAAAATCCACCTGTATCTGGAAGGTCCAGCTGCTGGTGAGTCAGTATCTTAGCAAAAACTACACCGTGAAGACAAAAGAACACTCCAAGCAACACCGTGAAAAAGGTTACTGAAAACCACAAGTCAGGAGGTGGATACAAGAAAACTTCCAAGTCACTGAATATCCCTTGGAGTACAGTTAAGTCAATCATCCAGAAATGGAAAAAAAAAATCCATTTGTAAACGGCTGTAAATCTGCCTAGAGCAGACTGTCCTCGAAAACTGAGTGACCGTGCAAGAAGGGGACAAGTTACAGAGCCCACCAAGAGACCTATGACAACTCTGGAGGAGTTACAAGCTTCAGTGGCTGAGATGGAAGAGACCGTACATACAACAACTGTTGCCCGGGTGCTTCACCAGTCACAGCTTTATGGGAGAGTGGCGGAGAGAAAGCCGCTGTTGAAAAAAGCTCACGTGAAATCTTGGCTAGAGTTTGCCAGAAAGTATGCGGGAGACTAAAATCAGCTGGAAGAAGGTTCTACAGTCCAATGGAACTGAAAATGAGCTTTTTGGCCATCAGACTAAATGCTATGTTGGCATATGCCAAACACAGCACATCATCAGAACACACCATCCCTGCCATGAAGCATGGTGGTGGCTGCATCACGCTGTGGGGATGCTTCACTGCAGCAGGCCCTGGAAGGCTTGTGAAGGTAGAGGGTAAAATGAATGCAGCAAAATACAGGGAAATCCTGGAGGAAAACCTAATGCAGTCTGCAAGAAACTGCAGTTTGGGAGAAGACTTTTCAGCAAGATAATGACCCCAAGCATAAAGCCAAATCTTCACGGGAATGGCTTAAAAACAACAAATTTAATGTCCTGGAGTAGCCAAGTCAGAGTCCAGAACTCAATCTAATTGAGAATTTGTGGCTGGATTTGAAAAGGGCTGTTCACTCACAATTCCCATGCAATCTGACGGAGCTCGAGCAGTTTTGTAAAGAGGAATGGGGAAAAATTGCAGTGTCAGGCGTGCAAGGCTGATAGAGGCCTATCCAAACAGACTCAAGGCTGTAATTGTTGCCAAAGGTGCATCTACTAAATACTGACTTGAAGGGGGTGAGTAATTATGCAGTCGATTATTTTGTGCTTTATATTTGTAATTAATTTATATCACTTTTAGAGATCTGTTTTCACTTTGACACGAAATAGTATTTTTCTGTTGATCAGTGTCCAAAAAAGCCAAATTAAATCCACTGTGATTCAATGTTGTAAAACAATAAAACATGAAAACTTCTAGGGGGGGGTGAATATTTTTAAAGGTACTGTATATATGTGAGTAAGACTTTTGCACAGATATATATATATATATATATATATTGCCCTCCATATTGCTCTGACTCACTTAGAGGAACCGAACACTTATGTGAGGATGTTATTTGTGGACTTTGGTTCTGCATTTAACACGATCATCCCCCATAAACTGGTCAGCAAACTGAACACTCTTGGCCTTGGTTCCTCCCTGTGCTCATGGGTCATGGACTTTCTCACAGACCGACCACAGCAAGTCAGAGTTGGTGAGCACACCTCCACCACCCTCATCTCTAAAACAGGCACCCCGCAGGGCTGTGTGCTGAGCCCTATGCTCTACACACTCTTCACACATGACTGCACCCCCATCTACACCTCCAACTCCATAATGAAATTTGTGGATGATACCACTGTGGTTGGCCTGATCTCGGACGAGGATGAAACAGCCTACAGGCTCGAGGTGGATCATCTGACGGAGTGGTGTAAGGACAATGACCTAGTCCTTAACACTTCTAAAACAAAAGAGATGATCATTGACTTCAGGAGATCAAAGGACAGAGTACACACCCCTCCCTATACATGGAGAGGTAGTGGAAAGTGTGGAAAACCTAAAGTTCCTTGGAGTTATGTTGTCAAAGCAGCTGACATGGACAATCCAACACCTCGCTGCTTGTGAAAAAAGGCACAACAAAGACTCTTCTTCCTCAGAAAGCTGAAACAGGCCAACTCCCACAAAAGCTATTGCTTAACTTCTACAGAAGCACAACTGAAACCATCCGGACCAACAGCACCACAGTGTGGTATGCCAGCTGCACAGCCACTGAGTGACAAGAGCTGCATCGCGTGGTGAAGGCAGCCCAGCGAATTGTCAGGTTGGAGCTCCCAGGTCTGGACACCATCTATTCCAGCAGACTCAGGAGGAAAGCAATCAGCATAATCAGAGACACCACACACACCGGCCACTCCCTGTTTGACCCGCTGCCGTCCAGCAAAAGATTCAGGACACTAAAAGCCAGAACAAATAGACTGAGGAACAGCTTCTACCCCAGAGCAGTGGCCTCCATCACACCACTCCCACAGAACAATGACTGAAACTGTGAGCACACACAAGGACTCAAATACTTGCACTAACGGCACTTTGTGCATCACTGTGACATTCTGGTGCTGCTGCAACTTAATTTCTGCTACTTATCTATTTAATACTGTTTTTCTATTACTGTCTTGTTTTTATCTACTGCTTTATTTAATTGCCTGAGAGGAAGCCAAACAGAGTTTCATTGTACCTGTGTATAATGACAATAAAGATCATTCAATTCAATACACACACACACACACACACACACACACACACACACACCTACACCTGTGTGTATGTTAATATCTTCAAGGTTCGACATATTGTCTGTCTGACTAATAAACTGTATTAACAAGTTCTGTGAACAAAAGCAGTGCCCTTCAGTGTAATTTCTAACTTTTTCACTACTTTGTAAATACTGCAAAATGGGTTCTGACGTCATCCGTCTTGAAATGATAATTTTGTTTGAAGTGGAAGGTAATCAATTATTGTTCTTCCATTGAATATCCATGGATAAATACAGAAGTTGTGTGGCCTTCAGCCGAAGTATTAATGTGGGGAATAACAGCCACTAGTTCAAATATTGGTGGAGTTTATTTTTATTAATATTCTCTCTCCCGTTTTGCTGGTCTCCGCAGCCCCCCGAGAAGGAAGGAGGTCTCCCTCGCCATGTGGGGAACAAGACTGAATGTGCTTTGCTTGGCTTTGTGCTGGACCTGAAACAGGATTATCAAGCCGTGCGCAATGAAATTCCAGAAGAAAAGCTCTATAAGGTGTACACCTTCAACTCTGCACGCAAGTCGATGAGCACGGTGCTCAAGAACGCGGATGGAAGTTTCCGCATGTACAGCAAGGGTGCATCCGAGATCCTCCTACGCAAGTGAGCACGGTGTTCCTTTTGGGTGGCCAAGTAGATTTTGTTAATGACAATAACGAGTAAAGTCTCGCCAGTGAGATGTTCCTTCAGACTCTGCATGGTCAATGCTCTGGTCCCAAGAACCCAAAGAGGAAAGTCCCGTTTCGATTGTCACAAAGTTATGAGGGGCACATTGTAAACAGAGCTATTAGTTGTTTTATTGATTTGATTATGATACAGTGCCCTTTGAGCCACGCTGTTCCACCCCCCCCCCCCCCAATTTAATCTGAGCCTAATCACAGGACAATTAACAATCAGCAATTGACCCACCAACCGGTAGGTCTTTGGACTGTGGGAGGAAACTGGAGCACCTGGAGGAAACCCATAGCTAAGACTTAAGTGCTGTACAGACCCTTCAGCCCACAACCATCTCTGGCAAGAAATTTTACAGATTCACCACCCTCTGGCTGAAGAAATTCCTCCTCATCTCTGTTCTAAATAGATGTCCATCTATTCTGAGTCCGTGCCCTCTGGTCCTAGACTCCTCTCCCCACCCCCCACCATCACTATTGGAAGCATCTTTTCCATGTACACTATCTGGGCCTTTTCAACGTTCATTTGGGTTCAGTGAGATCCCCCTCATTCTTCTAAACTCCATTCTTCTAAAGGCAATCAATTTCCCTTTTATTTAAACTCACATGATACAATCACGAAATGCAGTTTACCCACAGTATTGAAAGTACTTCAACTTCCACAAATCTACAAAACATAGTGTGCATGAGGTTCAGATGTTTCCCAACCTACCAACCATTTGCTGCACTTTATAACAGGCCGTACCTAATTTTCTGCCCTCCTTTGGTAAAGATAAAAACCTTGAAGTCTTAGAGAACATAAAACAGTACTGCAGCACGCTACAGGCCCTTCGGCCCATGATGCTAGTCTGGCCCTCCTCATACATTAACCCTTTTACTCCTGCGAATGTTCTTGTGAGTCTCCTCTGGACCCTCTCCAGGACCACATTCTTCTTTAGTTACAAGGCCCAAAACCGTCCAGTCTTCTGACCAACGCCTTATAAAACCAGGGAGGTACATTCTTGCTTGTTTATATCTTAATCACCTGACATTTGAACAAAACCCTAGCCACGAGTAATGATGCCTAGAGGGCTATTTTTATTTAATTTTTTTTAATTTAGAGATACAGTGCAGAACAGGTCCTTGCTGTGCTGCCCAGCAACTCATCGATTTAACCCTAGGCTAACCACAGGATAATCTACTATGATCAATTAACTGGTCCATCTTGGGACTGTGGGAGCACCCGGAGGAAACCCACATGGTCACAGGGAGAACAGACAAACTCCTTATGGGCAGTGTCAGAATTGAACTCCGAACTCTGGCGCCCCGACCTATAATAGCTCCACACTATTCTACCGTGGCTCCCTATTGAACAGTTGTAGAACACCATTCTGGTTCACAAAGGCTTTTCAGGGTAGGAGAAGTGCCAGCCTTATCAAGTCTGGTCACTGTAACTCCAGACGATGTGACTGAATCTTTAATTCCACTGAGGCAACCTAACATACCACTCAGAACTGTACAACACAGAAATGAGCCCCAGACACACCAGAGATTCTGTAGATGCTGGAAATCCAGAGCAACACACACAAAACACTGAAGGAACTCAGCAGGTCAGGCAGCATCTATGAAGGGGAATAAACAGTCAACGTTTCAGGCTGAGACCCTTCATCAGGACTGGAAAGGAAAGCGGGAAGAAGCCCGAATAAGAAAAGGAGGGGGAGGGGAAGGAGTACAAGCTGGCAGGTAAGGGGGAAGGGGTGTGGGTTGAGGAAGGAGAATGAAGTAAGAAGCTGAGAGGTGATAGCTAAAAAAAAAAGTAAAGGATTGGAGAAGGAGGAATCTGATAGGATGGACTTTGGACCATGGAGAAAAGGAGGGAGGTGATGGGCAGGTCAAGAGGACGGGGAGGGGAAGAGAGAAGGAGAAACAAGCCCTTCAGCCCCTCTTGTCTCCACTAACCCTGTCTCCAATCTAAACTAATCCCATCTGTCCCCATTACATTGGCATCTTTCAGTATCTTACCTGTTCCATTCCCTCTTAGACACTATGGGAACGTGAGAATGGTGAGAAATGATTTTCTTCTGGATTTTGAACTTTGATGTTGGATTTTACTGTGAGTGGCCTAAATTTTTTCTCAATGCAGAAATGATTTGTAGTGCTCAGTTTTGACATCCAATGTTTGGATATATTTCCGTGAAAGGAGATTTTTCCAACTTTTCTCCCAGTGGAGGATTAGTTTCTTCCGGAGATAATGACTTAAGAATTCTTGCATTGACTCATTTTTTGGCTTCATTTGTATGATAAATAAATAAGTTTCATAAAACAACAAAGAAATGTCACAAACATGAGAAGATCTGCAGATGCTGGAAATCCAAAGCAGCACACACAGAACGCTGGAGAACTGCAGCAGGTCAGGCAGCGTCTGTGGAAACGAGTACAGTCAACATTTTGGGCCAAAACCCTTCTTCAGGAATGGGAAGGAAGGTGACAAGTCAGAGTAACAAGGAGCGGGGAGGGGAGGAAAAAGTACCAGGCAGCAGGTGGTACTGGGAGAGGAGGAGGGGGGTGGTAAAAAGCTGGGAAGTTGAGTGGTGACAGAGATAAAGGGCTGGAGAAGGGGGGAAGGGATATGATAGAAGACCATGGAAGAAAGGGAAGGGGGAGGAGCACCAGGGGGAGGTGATAGGCAGGTAAGGAGATGAGGTGAGAGAGGGAAATGGGGATGGGGAATGGTGAAGAGGGGGGCAATTACTAGAAGTATAAAAATCAATGTTCATGCCATCAGGTTGGAGGCTAACCAAATGGAATATAAGGTGTTTTGCTCCTCCAGTCTGAGTGTGGCCTCATAGTGGCAATAGAGGAGGCCATGGACTGGCCTGTCGGAATGGGAGTGGGAAGTAGAATTGAAATGGGTGACCACTGGGAAATGTATCAGGGAAATGAGGGCTGGCAGAAAATGCTATACTTTCCAATGACAGCCAGACTCCAAAAAAATACTGAATTGTGGTCGTGGGGCTGGGTAGATAGGCAAAGCTGGTGGACAGCCAGTATCTTTCTTCCCCTCAGGTCAAAATGTCTTATAGTAGAACACATGCATTTCAGCTGAAAATGGGTCAGTTCAACAGAGATGTGGGGCGGGCTGTTTATACTAAGACTGGGGGTACCTGGAATGGCTTCCAATGAGACAGATACAACAGAAGACAGAGGTTTAAAGTGAGAGGGGGAAGATGTAAAGGGGGTCAAAGGGGCAACTTCTTCCACCCAAAGGATGGTGGGTTTATGGAACAAGCTGCCCAGGGATGCTGGTCAAAAGTGGTTTAGTAGACATTTGGGCAGGTTCGTAGATCGGGCAGGTTTAGAGGGATATGACGAAATAGCGGAGCAGAAGTAGCTCAGCCATGATGAAATGGTGGAGCAAACTCGATGGGCCAAATGGCCTAATTCTGTTCCTGTATCTCATGGTCTAAATATCAGGAAATGGAACCAGCTCAGGAAAGCAGCATTGTCATCATGAGTAAGATGGGCCTATTCCCATACTGAGAAGTTGTTTGAATTGTAAAGACCAAAACCAGGTTTCCTGATGTAAACTGTTCCGTATGCAAACTCTCCACATTCATACCTAATGTCGACCGCTTTTAATTTTAGTTTCAATAATGGAATGATTGTTAAATCCTTTTTATTCAGTTCCCCTTCCCGCCTCACGAGGCTGTGGATGCACCCTTTCACTAATTTGATGACCAATATTGATGTGTGCAGCGCTGGGCTTCCTGTGGATAACAGGAACTTGGGTTTTGTGACCTTGGCAGCACTTGTATTTCATGAAAACGTTATTTTTCAGGTGCACTAAATTAATAAATAAGAGTGGGGATGTCGTGGTTTTCAAGGCAAGAGATCGAGATGAAATGGTGAAGAAGGTGATCGAGCCAATGGCTTGTGAAGGCCTACGGACAATCTGCTTGGCCTACAGAGACTTCGTTAAAGAGCCTGATTGGGACAATGAGAATGAGATTCTTTGTGACTTGACATGTATCATGGTCGTTGGAATAGAGGATCCTGTGCGCCCTGAGGTAAATTGCATTTGTTTCTTAATTTACTTTGAGATACAGGCCCTTCCGGCCCAACAAGCCTGCAGCCACCCAATCTGTACGTCTTTAGAACGTGAGAGGAAACCAGAAACCATCACAGTCGCGGGGAGAGCGTACAAACTCCTTACCAGCAGCAGTGGGAATTGAACCTGGACGCTGGCGCTGTGATAGTGGCTTGCTAACCACCGTGCCGCTCCCTCTAAAGTGAGACGTTTGCTCTTTATGTTCGGGAGGGTTTTGTTGTCCGCACTGAATGTTTGATGCAGAGATATACACCTGTCAAGTTCAGTTTCTGAAGGTCCGTTCCGCTGGAGAGCGGAGTACCAAATTTCAGAGGCAGGTTTCAGCTGCATGTCACTGCTCTGTGTGTTCAGTGATTAAAGTCAAAGCCGAGTTTATTTCTATTACAGGTGTAATTAAAGATTTACTTGCAGCAGCTTCACAGGCACATAGATAAGAAACATTCCTGAGAAAGCAGACTAGATGGGCCAAAGGTCCTCTTTCAGTGCTGTACTTTTCTATGACTCTATAAGAACATAAATTATGTATAGCTCATACAAGAAACAAAGTTCAAAAGATGATCAGCTTCCATCATAGTCGTATTAGAAGTATTGGTTTATTATTGTCATATTACCAGGATGGGGTGGAGATACCAAAGGAGGTGTAAGGTGCTCCTTCTCTCCACTAGCCTGCAGGTCACCCTTGGGCAAGGTGTAGCACCTGCTTAGTCCCCCGATCAGGGTCACGTGAAGCCATGGGGGCAGATGGTGGATGGTTTTATGAGCAGCTGGTGCAGATCACAAGTCCTGGTTATGTGACAGTGATGCCAGGCAGACAATCACTGAAGAGTACTGATAATGGTTGGAGTCACCCGTCTTGTGAAGACACCGCCCTGTAAAGACACCGCCCAGCAGAAGGCAATGGCAAACCACTACTGTGAATTTGCCCAGAGCTATAAAGGTCCTGGATAAGACCAAGATAGCCCACGTTATACAACACGGCACATAATAATGATGGTGGTACCAAGATACAGTGAAAACCTTTTGTTTGCATGCCATCCATATAGGTCATTCACTACACAGGTACATCCAGACAGTAAAAAGAAAACAGAATGCACAAGAGATTCTACAGATGCCAGAAATCTTAAGCAACTCAATCAAAATGCTGAAGGAACTCAGCCAATCAGACATCATCTATGGAAGGGAATAAACAGTTGATAATTCGGGCCAAGACCCTTCATCTGGGCTGGAAAGAATGGAGGAGGAATCCAGGATAAGACAGTGGAGGGAGGGGAAGGAGCATAATCCAGCAGGGGATATGTGAGACCAGGTGAGGGGGAGCAGGGTTGAAGTAAGAAGCTGGGAGGCGATAGGTGGAAGAGGTAAAGGGTTGAAGAAGGATTTGACAGGAAAGACGAGTGGGCTGTGGGAGAAAGGGAATGAGGAGGGGCACCTGAAGGAGGTGATGGGCAGGTGAGGAGAAGAGAAGGGCTGAGATGGGAACCAGAATTGGAAATGGAAAAGGGGAGGTGGGGGAGCGGGAAATGATTAGAAGTTAGAGAAATCGATGTTCATACCATCATGTTAGATGCTACTCAGACAGAATATGAGGTGTTGCTCCTGTACCCTGGGCAGTACAGAGCAAGACATAAAAAGTTACTGGAAGTTACAATTAAAAATAAATAAATAACATGAAAGAGGGATAATGAGGTAGTGTTCATGGATTCTTGGACCATTTAGAAATCTGATGGCAGAGGGGAAGCAGCTGTTCCTAAATCGTTGCATGTGTGTATTCAGGCTCCTGTACCTCCTCCATGGATGGTAATTACGATAAGAAGGCATATCCTGGTTGGTGCAGGTCTACATTGAGTGCCTGTCCTCGGGCTCCTGTACCTCCTCCCTGATGGCAGTAATAAGAAGGGGGCACGTTCTGCATGGCAGGGGTCCGTAATGATGGATGCTGTGTTGAGTGTTTATCTTCAGGGTCCAGTTATTCTGTAACGATTAAAATAGTGCAACCTTGCTTCAGTTCTAAGTTGCTCATTTCAGTTTTGTCATGCATTATTTAAATCAGTTGCTTATCTCAGACTGAGCACATACAACAGTACAACAGGGACGTTTAAGAGACTCTTAGATATGCTTATGGATGAATGAATGAGTGCTTTGTGAGAGGGAGCGTTAGATTGATCTTAGAGTAGATTAAAAGATAGGCACATCCTTGTGGGTCAGAATGCTGGCACGTGACAGAGAATGACCTTGCCAAGCTGTCATCATTCCACACCATGATCCTCTGTATTTTCTGGCCAAGGGAGATCTCCAACGAAGCGCTACTCCTTCAGTGTCACCAAGAGGGCATGGCCACCATCATCATGAGGAAATATTGGACATTGATTGAGTGCATGATGAGAAGAGAGGCCAATTCCATTATCGAGGCAGCACTTCATTGGACCCGAGGGGCGGAGGAAACGCGGGAGACAAAAGGCGTCTTGGTGCCGTACTGTAGAGGCAGAGTGAGGATCCTGAACCATGATAGAGTATCTCGCCAAGGACGGACAACGATGGAGGATCTTCGTTGCTGCCCTTAACACCAAAAGAGTAACAGACAGTAACTAACAACCTTGTGTGTCAGAGCTCCTGTACTGTGCTGCAGAGTTCTATGTTCTATATTGACTACAGACACACAAACATATAATGACATATTTGGCACATCGGAGGTCAAATTAATTTTTATGGCTTGTGATTTGAAATCATCTCATTACTGGCAAAGCAGCTAAAGTGGTGAGCACCCAAGCCCATCGCTTCCTCTCAGATGTTACCCTGTTCCAGTGCTTTTCGTCATAGTCAAACAGCTTTTCCTCTCTTCTGCATCCTTGGCTCCAACTGCTTTTATAATCTGAGGTCACTCGGCATGAGCTGTGCAGGGAGATTGACAGCTTGGCCTGCAGTCAGGAGAGGAGGTGGCTATTTTAAACCTCGCAACACTGGAAGAGTGAAGAAGCTCTGGCAGGAATCATACCAGTTGAAGGGCGAGAGGTAGCAAAGTGTTTTTATCAATATAAGTCAAAACAGAATGCTACTTTTGGTTCTGATGAAGGTTCTTGGTCCTAAAGGCTGACTGCTTATTCCTTGGGAGGAAACCAGAGCACCCAGAGGAAACCTGCGCGGTCATGGGGAGAACGTACAAGTTTCTTACAGACTGTGGTGAAACATCCGTTCTCATCTTGTTTGTGAATGCTGGGATTGTTTCAGATGACCTTGTTTGGGCCACGCTTTCTTGTCCTTGATTGTTTAGCTGGTAAAGATTGTGGGAAGAACAGCCCATTTGTAGATGGCTGGGGAGGGTGGGGGAGGGTGGAAGAGGGAAGGGATTCGAAATTTGGGGTAGATAGTAAATCACACAGTGTAGAAACAGGCCCTTAGGCCATTTCATCCATGTCAACCAACCTGATCTAGTCCCATTTCCCTGCATTTGACCCATCCATCCAAACCCTTCCATGTATCTGAATGTTCCTCCATCAGTCAGAGTCGCCCATGGACGCTGTGTCCTAGCTGTCTAAGTACACAAGTCCGGGCAGTACGATATGGAGAGCAAGCTGTCCCCATGTAGCAAGCTCCCCTTCTCCACACATCTGACGAACCCAAAGGAACGGCAGAGTCCATTACAGTTTGTCACCCACAGTATCACAGTCAGCGTTGAACTCAATGTAGGTCTGTCTCAGGTACTACACCCTGTCACCCAACCAGTCCCATAACCTTCTAATAATTCTCCAGTCTATTTCATTTTCAAAGAATAGCGTAGCAGTTAGTGCAACACGTTACAGCCTCACCTACAAACTCAGTTCAATTCCCGCTGCCTCCTGTATGTTCTTCCCGTGACCATGTGGGTTTCCTCCCACAGTCCAAAGACGTCCAGGTTAGTGTAAGGTTTGGTAAGCTGTGTTGGCACCAGAAGTGTAGCGATACTTGCATGCTGCCCCACCACAATCCTCATGATTTGATTTGAAGCAAATGTCGCATTTCACTGTCTATTTTGATGTACATGTGACTAATAAAGCTATTTTTTTTTAATTACTATTTATAAATGGAGTTTAGAACTACCTGCCATATCATTATTAACATATCTTGTGGTAAAAGAAATGCTCTTAGAGTTACATCAGCTACATTATCGAAATGCCTATGTGGTTGTGGAGAGGATGTTTCCAATTGTGTGTGAGTCGAGGACCAGAGGGCACAGACTCAATAAAAGCAATTCCCTTTAGAACTAAGATGGGGAGGAATTTCTCTAGCCAGAGTGTGAGAAACTGTGGAATTTGTTGCCACAGATGACTGTGGAGGCCAAGTCACTGGGTTTATTTAAAGCAGAAGTTGACGGGTTCTTGATTAGTCAGAGCGTCAAAGGATACAGGGAGGAGGCAGGAGAATGGGGTTGAAAGGAAAATAGATCAGCCGTGATAGAATGGCTGAGCATATTTGATGGGCCAAATGGCCTAAGTCTTTTCCTATCACTTATGGTCTCGGGTCTCATGAAAGTGTGGCAACAATTGCAGGCTGCCCCCAGCACAGCCTCGCACTGCCTTTGACTCGTGACATATTCCACTGTACATTTTGATGCACGTGTGACAAATTAAGCTAATCTTTAATCTACTGTATATCAGCTTCTAATCAGCGCACAGGCAGTTAAGGATCAGAAGTTGCTGGCGCTGGCGCCCTCATCCTGTTTACAAATAAATAATAATAAAACTCGATCTCCCGCTGAGAGTCCAGGGTCACAGAGATGCCCTTCAAATTGCTAAGTATAAGTTAGTAATTTTCTGGTTTTGAAGCAGTCTTGAGCAGATTTCGAAACCTCAAATTAGCAAAAAGGCTGCCACTGATGGTAAGTTAAATAATAGCTTGCCAGCCCCTGCTACTGGGGCAAATCATAGGTTGCTCAGACGCCGTTAAATTTAGAAAGCACGGAGTTGGTAGAAGAGACACACGCTCCTTTTAATAGACTGCAAAGTATACGGTGTCAACAGCCAATGACAGAAAGCAGTCTGTAACTTAAATGAGGCGACAGTTCGTCTATTCTGTGATCTTTGATTTGTCACTTTTATTTGTGCTGTAAATTAGACCTAGATCCCTAATTCCTGATGGCGACACTTTGCATGCAGCTCCGAAGATTATCATCAACTATTCCCGTTTAGAACTTCTACAGCTGAAATCCGGGCACAGCCACGGGTACTTCAGAAAGCAACATCCTTTTAAGACTTTTAAAGAAATCTATCAATCCTCAAAATGGGTGGACTCAGCCTATCAACTCTACCTCACTGTTCGAGCTCTCTGTTTGCACTGCTTTATTTAATTTAATTTTTATATATGTTATTGTAATTGATAGTATTTTTTATGTATTGCTGTCTACTACTTCTTGGGCCGTTAGCTCCCAGTGGAGCACAGGCCGCTGATGATCTCCCGTTTCCATCGTCCACAAAGTCGCTGGTATGGCTGGAGTTCATCAATGTTTCTGAAATCCATCGCATCCACTGTACAGGGGATTGGCCAGTACGTCTTCACCAGAAGATGTACTGGCCGGCCTCTCCCGTTTCCACCTCTCACCACAGGGACGTAGGGTTGCACTTTTGAGAGGCATTTCTCTGTCCTGCTGCCGCAAAACAACAAATTTCACGGCGTGCGTCAGTGATATCAACCCTGATTCTGTTTCTGATGACCGCAGCTCACTGAACAATATCCAGAGCTTTGTCAAAATTTCAGTTGCTGGAATTAAAAATAGACAGTGCTGGAAGAGCTCAAGGGGTCAGTCAGCATCTGTGGAGAGAGAAAGAAGGTAATGTTTCAAGTCTTTAACTTTTGTGTAGTGGCCGAACACTCCCAGGGGTTCCCAGCCTGGGTTCCACGGACCCCTTGCTTAATGGTATTGGTGCATGGCGTAAAAAGGTTGGGATCTCCTGCCCTATACACTCACAGCTGTGGCCAGGTTTTGCTCTAACTTTACCTACAAGTTCACAGATGACACAACCATAGTGGGCCACATCTCAAATAACGATGATTCAGAGTACAGGAAGGAAATACAGAGCCTAGTGAATGGTGCCGTGATGCTAACCTTTCCCTCAATGTCATCACAACAAAGGAGCTGCTTATTGATTTCAGGAAAGGGGGTGGTGTTTATGTTCCTTTCTTACGTCAATGGTGCTGAGGTCGAGAGGGTTACAAGTTTAATGTTCCTAGGAGCGAACATCCCCAGTAGCCTGTCCTGGTCCAATCAAGTAGATGTCATGGCCGAGAAAACTCGCCAGTGCCTGGACTTCCTCAGGAAAATAAATTGCACGTCCCCATTAACCTTCACCAGTTTTTATTGCTACACGGTAGAAAGCATGGATGCATCACAGCTTGGTATGGCAACAGCTCTGCTCGAGACCGCTAGAAACTGCAGAGAATTGTGGG
This sequence comes from Hemitrygon akajei, assembly GCF_048418815.1. Classification (NCBI taxonomy): domain Eukaryota; kingdom Metazoa; phylum Chordata; class Chondrichthyes; order Myliobatiformes; family Dasyatidae; genus Hemitrygon; species Hemitrygon akajei. The sequence goes on along the minus strand of NC_133150.1, from coordinate 45,420,399 downwards.
ACACAGCTCGGCACAACACAGGAACCAGTCTCTCCTCGATGGACTCTGTCTACACGTCTCGCTGCCTCGGTAAAGCAGACTACATAATCAAATACCTCACCCGCCTAGGGCGTCCTGTCTCCGCCATTTCCCTCTTCCTTTAGGCAGAAGATACAAAAGCCTGAAAGCCCATACCACCAGACTCGAGGACAGCTTCTAACCCACTGTCAGGACTATTGAACGGATCTCTAGCGCAGTAAGATGGACTCTTAACCTCACAATCTAAATCATCATAATGACCCTTGCACCTTATTGTCTGCCTGTACTGCACTTTCTCTGTAACCAACACATTATTCTGCATTTTGTTGTTGTTGTCCCTTGTACTACATGTACTGATATGATTTGTATGGATGTCATGCAAAATAAATATTTTCACTGTACCTCGGTACGTGTGACACGAATAAACCAATCTACCAATTATGCTGCCTGACCTATGTGTCCCAGCACTTTCTGCTTTAATTTTGTTTGACTGGTTTGTCATTACATCATCCAAGATAAAAGTAGCTTTGAAAATATCCTTCAGTACAATGCAGTAATTATAATTAAAAATGGAGAAGTGCGAAGTGTTTTACTTTGGAAGGATGAATTCGAGGGCAGAATGCAGGGTTAACGACAGGATTCTTAGCAGTGTGGAGGAACAGAGGGATGTTGGGGTCTGCATCTAAAGATTCCTCGAAGTTGCTGCACAAGTTGATAGGGTTGTTAAGAAGGCATATGATGTATTGGCCTTCACTAGTCAGAGAATTGAGTTCAAGGGCAGCGAGGTACTGTTGCAGCTCTGTGAAACTCTGGTTAGACCACACTCGGAGTATTGTGTTCTGTTCTGCTCATCCTTCTGGGAAGAATGTGGAAGCTTTAGAGCGGGTGCAGAGATTTACCAGGGCGCTGCCTGGATTAGAGAGCATTATTTATGAGGAAAGGTTGAGTGAGCTCAGGCTTTTCTCTTTGGAGAGAAGGAAGATGAGAGCTGACTTGATAGAGGAGTATTAAGATGATAAGAGGCATAGATCTAATGGATAGCCAGGCCTTTTCCAAAGTTCAAAGTACATACTATATGTCACCATAAACAACATTTTCTTGAGAACATTCACAGTAAATAGAAGAAACACAATAGAATTAATGAAAGACCAGCCCCAGCAGGAGGGACAGACAATCAATGTGCAAAAGACAACACTGCAAATCCAAAAAGAAAGAAAAAAAATGATAATCATAATAAATAAATGAGCAGTAAATATTGAGAACGTGAGATGAAGAGTCCTTGAAAGTGAGTCCATTGGTTCTGGGAACAGTTCAGTGTTGGGGGTGAGTGAAGTTGAGTGATGTTATCCCTTCTGGTTCAAGAACCTGATGGTTGAGGGGTAATAACTGTTCCTGAACCTGGTGGTCTTGGTCCTGAGGCTCCTGTACCTCCTTCCTGATGGCAGCAGCGAGACAACAGCAAGGCCTGGATGATGGGTGTCCTTGATGATGGATGCTGCTTTCCTGCAACAGTGCTCCGTGTGGATGTGCTCAGTAGTTGGAAGTCCTTTACCTGTGATGGACTGGGCCGTATCCACTACATTTTGTAGGATTTTCTGTTCAAGAACATTGGTGTTTCCATGCCAGGCCATGATGCAACCAGTCTCACTTCTACAGAAGTTTGTCAGAGTTTCAGATGACATGCTGAATCTTCACAAACGGAGTAGAGGCGCTGCCATGCTTTCTTCCTAATGGCACTTACGCACTGGACCCGGGACAAATCCTCTGAAATGTTAACACTGAGGAATTTAAATTTGCTGACCCTCTCTGCCTCTGATACCCCGGCTCATGGACCTCTGGTTTCCTCCTCCTGTAATCAAGAATCATCTCCTCTGAGATGGTAACACTGAGAAATTTGCCATTCCTGTGCGGAAATGGCTAATACAAGGGGGCATAATTTAAAGGTGGTAGAAGGTAAAAGACAGGTTTTTTTTTTTACACAGAGTAGTGGATGCTGCCCGGGAGTGGTGGTGGAGGCAAGTACATCAGGAGCATTTAAAAAGCTCTTAGATAGGCATGTGGATGACAGGAAAATGGAAGGATATGTAGGAGGGAAAGTTTGGATTGATTTTTGAGTAGGTTACAAGGTTGTGACAACATCATGGTCAAAGGGCCTGTATTGTGCTGTAGTGTTCTATGTTCTGCAATTGTTTGCTGGTCTGTTCCTTGATCAATTAGCACAGTCTTACCTTGTGCAAATAATTTCCATCACATCAGTATTTATAATGCGTATTGAAAATCACTGAGTTCTCATTGTTAAATGATGACTTCACCGTCAGTGACATGCTCCGCTGAAGATCACTCTCCTTGCCCTCTGTGCTGCTTCCTGCCTTTCCGGGCCAAGCTTGGATAACACTGCACGCCCATTCACTCTTGTGGTTAACCTCCTCAAGCCTGCCCCCCCCCAGTGCCTTCTCCTTCGTTAACAAACCAGCTCCAGCCTCGATTGCCTGCTGGTCAGCTGGAGGCGGGGAGGGGGGTGGTGTTTGAGACTGAATGATGCATGGATGCTGTCCTTGTCCTCCAGAGTTGACTCCGTTTTACTCCTCACTGCCTCATAAAGCAGCTGACATAATCATGTAATCCAAAACCCACCCATTCTGCAAGTCCCATCTGGATGCACCAGAGCTTGGTGTGGAAAATGTTCTGCACATGAAACTACACACAACTCTCTGCATCATGGACTATGTCTACACGTCTCGCTGCCTCAGTCGAGCAGTCAGCATAATCAAAGACCCCACCCACCCTGAAATTCTTTCTCCCCTGCCCCCCCCCCCCCCAATCAAATAGAAGATACAAGATCCTGAAAGCTCATACCCCCAGGCTCAACGGCAGCCTCTATCACACTGTTTAGAAGGCTATTGATCGGTCCATTAGTACAAAGGAAGCTTCAGAGTGTTATGGACACATCTTAGTGCATCACAGAAACCAGAGGCTCCCCTATGGACTCCGTCTAGCCGTCTCGCTGCCTCAGTAAAGCAGCCAGTATAATCAGAGACCCCACCTGCCATGGACATCCCTCTCCCAACGGGCAGAGGGTGCAAAAACCTGAAACGCCACCATCTTCAAGGACAGCTTCTAACTCACTGTTAAATGGTCCCTTGATGGACTGTTAACCTCACAGTCTATCATCTTGCACCTTACTGTCTGCTTGCACTGCACTTTCTCTAACCGTAGCACTTTACTCTGCATTCTTTTACTATTTTGCCTTCCACCTCAGTGCACTGATTCAGGTTTCAGGATTGTTTAATGTCAAACACCTCTCCTCCGTCAGCCAAAAGCACGATTTCCCAGTGGCCAACCATTTTAGTTCCTATCCCCATTCCCATTCTGACTTGTCAGCCTTCTTGTGCCACGATGAGGGCACACTTAGGGCGAAGGAGCAACATCTTGTATTCCATCTGAGTAGCCTCCAAACAGATCGCAAGAACATTGATTTCGCCTTCTAGTATTTTTCTTGCTCCCCCTCCCCTCTTCTCCTATTCCCCACTCTGTCCTCTTAACTCCTCTCACCTGCCTATCGCCTCCCCCTGGTGCCCCTTCCTCTTTTTCTCCCATGGTCCACTTCCTCTCCTTTAAGATTCCTTCCTCTCCAGCCCTTTATGTTTCCGACCCACCTGACTTCACCTATTGCCTTCAAGCTCTCCTCCTACCCCTCTTTATTCTACACCTTCCCCTTCCATTCCAGTCCTGAAGAAGGGTCTCGGCCTGAAACATTGACTGTGTGTTCATTGCTGTCGATGCTGCCTGACCTTCTGAGTTCCTCCAGCATTTTGTCTGTGTTGTTTGATGTAATTTTGAGTGCGCAAGTGTAAAGAATGAAGTAATTGTTACGCTTGAACCAGTGCAGCACAAAAAAACACTAAGGTAAAGAACACAATGAATATAAATACATAAGATGTCTTTTATACATAGATTATGGGCATACAATCAAAGTGATGCCAGGCACAACAGTGTCTGTACACAAGGTGACTGACAGGAAATGGTAAAGTAGTGGTGGCTAAGGGTGTGGTGGGGTGGGTTAGTGGGTGGAGGTGTTGATCAGCCCTACTGTTTGGGGAAGGTAACTGTTTTTGAGTCTGGTGGTCCTGCCTGATGGGAGAGGGACAAACAGTCCATGAGCAGGATGGGTGAGATCCTTCGTGGTATTGCTGGCTTTTTCCAGCACCTTTCTGTACAAATGATGTGAGGAAATGATCTTTACAGAACTCATAAAAAACAAAGTGTTTTTCACTGTACCTCAGCATATGTGGCAATGATAAACCAACTTGCCTATTTTAACCCTTCCTTCTCCTACCCTTTTTCGAGAAGCTGCATCTCGCCAAGAGAACATAGGTTTGCTACCCTCCAGTTAAGTCATAAAGTCATAGAAAAGTACAGCACAGATACAGGCCATTCAGCCCAACTAGTCTATGATGAACATTGTAAACTGCCTACTCCCACTGACCTGCACCAGGACCATACTACTCCATACCTCTACCATCCATGTATCTATCCAAACTTCTCTTGAACATTGAAATTGAGCTTGCAGGCACCATTTGTGCTGGCAGCTCGTTCCACACTCTCACGACCCTCTGAGTGAAGAACTTTCCCCTCATGTTCCCCTTAAACATTTCACCTTTCACCCTTAACCCATTACCTCTAGTTGTAGTCCCACCCAACCTCAGTGGAAAAAGCCTGCTTGCATTTACCCCACCTATACCCCTCATAATTTTGTATCCCTCTATCAAATCTCCCCTAGTTCTCTTATGTTCCAAGGAATAAAGTCCTAACCTATTCAATCTTTCCTTATAACCCAGGGCATCCAGTCCGGGCAACATCTTTTAAATTTTCTCTGAGCCCTTTCAACTTATTTACATCTTTCCTGTAGGTCCACTGAAAACTATTAGAGGTTGATCTTTAGCTGGAATAATTCAAGGAATCTTAGAGTAAAATACCTTCCCTAAGCTAACTGGAGGGGCGGGGAAGCACCCAGTTGGGAGTTGGTGTGTGTTTTGATCAGTTTGAGATGAAGGTCTCGTTAAAGGTTCCTATTGAAATTGAGAACAACTATAATTATGAGTCCATTGAATTGATAATTTATGAAAGATGCTTAATCATGCAATCCGGTCTAAATAATATATAACGCCAAGTACCTGATATCTTGCTGCAGTTTGCTCCTAATTTAAATTCTTTTGAAGTCACATGCTGAACTTGTTCACAGTATGAGTAGAAATACTTATTATCTATAAATAAACAGGTCCATTTCTGAACAGACACAGTTCGGTTGATTCCATTATCCTGGTGAAAATAATCACACCTCTGCCAGCTAATTTTATTCCGATCTGAAAGGCATTTATTATTCCGTGTCAACCTTTGTTCCTGTTTATTCCCCTTAACCCTTTCATGGCCAACTCTGCACCCTGAAAGGGATGCAATAAAAAGGTGGCATCCATCATTAAGGACCCTCACCCTCACCATTGGTAACTATCATTGAGGAAGTGCAGCAGCCTGAAGACCCCACAGGCAACCTTTCAGGAACATCTTCCCCCTCCGCCATCAGATTTCAGAATGGACAATGAACTCCTGTACATTCACTCACTTTTTTTGCTCTCTCTTTGCACTACTTGTTTAATTTAATCTATATGTAGTGGATTCCGGTTAAATAGGACACATTGGGATCAGTATATTTTGGCCCAATTTGGCTGCCACAGTTAGCCATGGTTTCATGGAAATAGTTAAAAAGGTATAAAGAAGACAAACTACTGTCTGAGTAATAAATGAAATACAGAACTAATTAGAGCACTATCATAGTACTACAGGACTATAAAACGGTGTAGTAGTTCCTAATAGTTATCGACAGAGGAATTCATCCAGTGTATCTCTATGCTGCCATTTTCTTGTGATTGACTGTAGATAAACAAAATTAGCACAGACACCTAGTATAGATAATGGGCTGCCTTTATACAATGCTATCAATGATTGCATCCTCCGAATCTTCGCTGTCATTGAAACTTTGAAGGTGATTGTCAATACCTTCAAATTCTTCGTAATTCCTAATTAATTTAGTGAAATCGTTTCATTTTCATTTTCATCGTTTCTGGCATCTCCAAGCCTGAATGTTTGAAACTGCAGTGAGCAAAACAGTTCAGAATTGTCTTCCTGCTTATTTCTCACCAACTATCGGTGACAAAGATCATTGCTTTTTGAACAGAAACACACGCAACTGAAGCTATTTAAAAGCTTGTCACTCTAAGTGCAGTAAAGAGTCCAACAGCCACACAAGTGCATGCTTGTAATGCTAGTTAGAAGCTGTCCACAAACAGTCTCCCGCCCCATATAAGCCGCACAGTGTCCAAAGTAAACGAAGGGAATCCCGGCTATTTTCTCAATTGGTCTTTGTCCTTTTAAGAGTTGTCCCAAATAAGGGGCTGCCCTGATTAACTGATGGTCCAATTAATCAGAATTGACTGTACATATATTTCTTATTGTGATTTATATGTTTTTAATCATTACGTATTGCAATGTACTGCAGTCACAGAACAGCAAATTTAATGCCAATGATATTAAAACTGATTCTGATTGTGATTCTCAGTGATCCAAATGTCAAAGTCAAGTTTATTATCATGATCTGGTTTATTATCACTGACGTATTCTGTGAAATTTATTGTTTTTTGGTAGCAGTACAGTTCAAGACATAAAAATTACCATAAGTTTAAAATAAATAAATAGTGAAAAAGAGGAATAATGGGGTAGTATTCATGGACTGTTCTGAAATCTTGTTTTGCTGTTGTAGTTTTGTTGCTTGTCGTGTTCTGTGTTGTTTTGCCAAGCCTGGTGGGTATGCTAAGTTGGCAACAGAATGTGTGGCGACGCTGGTGAGCTGCCCACAGCACGTCCGCGGGTGTGTTGGTGGTTAACGCAGACAACGCGTTTCAGTGTACGTTTCGGTGCACAAGTGATAAGTAAATTTGAATCTTGGAATCTTGACTCTCAACGCAGAAGTGAAGAAGCTGTAGCTAAAATGTTGAGTGTGCTGAGATGGTAGTAATGAGAAGAGGACATGAACTGGGTCATGAGAGTCCCTAGTGATGGACAACACCTCTGCAGTGCCTTGTGTTTCCAGCTTCTGACAGAGTGAAATGTATCACATCAGCACTTACTGAGTCTGCATGAAAAATACATCAGTAGTCTATCTTGTTAATGACGTAGACTTTAAGTTGTTTGATACTAAATACGTCGGCAGGGAAGGGTCGATCCTTTTACATCTTGTAAAAGTTGCATTTTTCGGTGATTTACAAATGAAGTCTTAGGTGACAGCAAGTGGTCAATGGTATTAGGTTACAATTGTCACATGTTCAAAACGCAATGTAAACTTTATTGTCACCACATCCAACCCTGAGGTTTATTTTCCTGCGAGCATTCTCAGCAAATCTATAGAATGGTAACCGTAAACAGGATTGATGAAAGATCAAGTAGTGGATAGTAGACAGTGAACTGTGCTAATGCAAGTATAAATTAATAGCAGTAAATAATAAGATGAAATAACAAGATGAAGAGTCCTTAAAGTGGGATCACTGGTTGAGGGAACATCTCAATAGATGAGTTTAGTTATCCTCTTATGTTCAAGAGCCTGATGGTTGAGGGGTAGTAACTGTTCTTTAACCTAGTGGTGTGGGTCCTGAGGCTCCTGTACCTTCTTCCTGATGGCAGCAGTGAGGGAAGAGCATGTCCTGGGTGGTGAGGATCTTTGATGATGGATGCTGGGAAGTCACAGTCATTTCAGGTCACCACACCATAACATCCATCTGTTGGAGTACTAGTGAGGCCATCCTTGAAGGACTGTCTGCAGTTCTGGTCTCTTTACTTGAGGAAAGATGCACCACTTTTGGAGGCGGTATAGAGGAGATTCACCAGGTTGATTCTGGAGATGAGGGGGGTTAGCCTATGAGAAGAGATTGTGTTGCCTGGGACTATACTTGCTGGAATTCAGAAGAATGAGAAGGAATGTTATAGAAATGTAAAAAAATTAAGAAAGGGACAGATAAGATAAGCAGGCAAAGACCCCTCCCACCCTGGCCATTCTCACTTCTCCCCCCTCCCATCAGGTATTGAATGAACCTCTTGTACAATAAGACCCCACAATCTACTTTGTCACGGTGTTGGACCATATTGTCTGTCCACACTGCACTCTCTCTGTAACTGTGACACATCATGTCTGCGTTCTGTTATTACTTTTCCCTTGTACTGTTATAATGAAATTATCTGTATGGATGGCAGGCAAAAGCAAGTATTTACACTCTACCTCAGTTCAGGTAACAATAATAAACCGATTATCAATTAGATAGAGAGAGAAAGTCATTTTGAGTGTCTGAGATAACAAAGTGATGGTTTATGGATTGTAGTGTTTTGATGGACCCTGAATCAAGGTCTTTTGGGGGGGGGGGGGGCTTTTGCTATTGCTTGCGTGGTGGGGGGTTGCAATCAGTGCTCCTGCAGGCATAAGTGGGGGGAGGGGGAGGTTGAGAGTCGATGTTTCTGCTGCTTGTACGATGGGAGGAAGAAGAGGGCTTCGGGGTTCTGATGTTTCTACCATTCATTCTATGGGGTTTCTTGTTCCGTGGCTGTCTGTGAAGAGTACGAATTCCAGGTTGTGTACTGTACACATTTTCTGATATAAAATTGAACCATTGAACTATTTGAAATTAGAACTAGGGGACGTGGGCTCAAGTTTCGGAGCAACTAGATTAGATTTGGGACGGACATAAGGAGAAAATGCTTTTCCCTGGGAGTAGTGAATCAGGAATTCTCTGCCTAGGGAAGCAGCCGAGGCTAGCTCCTTAAATTTATTTAAGACACAGATAGATAGATAACTGCATAGCAGGAGAATTACTGGTTCTAGGGAAGTTTTATTTATTTATTTATTAAGATACTCGCCACCCAGCAATTCCCTGCTTTAATCCTTGCCTAATCACAATTTACAATGACCAATTAACTTACCAACCGGTATGCCTTTGGACTGTGGGAGGAAACCGGAGCCCCCGGAGGAAACCCACATGGTCACGGGGAAAACGTACAAATTCCTTACAGGCAGCGCAGGAATTGAACCTAGGTTGCTAGTACTGTAAAGTGTTGTGCTAACCACTACGCTACCCTGCTGCCCAAGTTTAGAAAATAGTGAGAAGCAGAGATAGGGTAGACAGTCAGAGTCATTTTCCCAGGGTGGCAATGTTCGATATTAGAGGGCACGGCTTTAAGGTGCGGGGGGGGGGGGGGGTGTTTAAATGAGATGTACAGGGCAAGTTTTATTACACTGAGAGTGGTGGCAGATAAGTGGAGCTGAGCCTACGACTGGATCAGCCATTATCTTACTGAATAAGAGAGCAGGCTCAATGGGCCAGGTGACCGACTCCTGCTCCTAGTTCTAATGTTCTAACCTTGGAGAGGCTGATCATCCTGACCTGGTTGCCATCTTAACTCCCATTTGTACGCTGACCTGTCTCTCCCCTGCCTTGCTGATGCCCAAGGTAGACTTGCATACCCAGCACCTCAGATTTCCACATGGATAATCTGTGGTAAGAAGGCTGAATTTTCTATTTTCAGGTAACTCATTCCCCCTGCGTTTCACTCCCACTTCCACCATCAATCTAGGGACGGCTGTGCAGGCCAGGTCACTGGGTGTATTTAAAGTGGCTATTGATAGATCCTCGATTAGTAAGGACTTCAAACGTTATGGAGAGAAGTCTGAAGAATGGGGTTGAGAGGGAAAATAAATCAGCTATAATTGAATGGTGGAACTGATTCGATGGGCTGAATGGCCTGATTCTGTTACTACTGTACTGTGCAGATGTCTTAGGCACATATATATAGCTAGGGTGCCTAAGACGTTTGCTCAGGACTGTAATAATTTTATGTATTGCACTGTATTGTTGCCACAAAAAAATCATGACTTATGTGATGATAATAAACCTGATTCTGATCTGGGTCTCTATCGTGGACTGAGAGTGGGAAGGGTCAGGGAGAGGGGAATCATGGTTGGGAAAAGGGGAAGGGAGAGGGAAGGGAGCAGAAAGCACCAGAGAGACATCCTGGAATGATGAATAAACCAATTGTTTGGAATCAAATGACCTTACCTAGTGTCCCAGGACTGGGTGTGTCTGCACCTGTGCCAGCCTCTGCCCCTGGTATTCCTTCTCTGCCACCTGTCCCTCACCCATCCCGCGGCGCTCTGCTCTCAGCCATTCCCAATATCCTTTGCTTCCGCCAGATTTACAAACTTGCTCTCTGCTCCACGTTGACAAAGGCAGTACTGAGCAAAAGTCTTCGGTACCCTGGCTATGCGTATGTGCCTAGGACTTTTGCACAGTACAGTATGCCTCATGGACTGTTTCCTCTCTCACTGTATTTCTCCCCCACCCTCCCTCTCACCTCTTTAAACTGGCCATCTTCACTCTGCGCTCTGAGTCCTGGCTGTCCATTGACCAACCCTCTGCCTGTACAGATGCTGTCAAGGAAAGGATGGGAAAGGTGCCACTCTTTTTAACGTCTTGCAACTTTATCTGATTTGGTGAAATTGATATTTAGCAAATTTTGTGAATTGTGTTGTTTTCATGTTCTTCTTTGTATTATGCAGTATTCTGCGTTAATGACTGCAGTGTGCCTCTACCTAATTTATTCACTGTAAATTGGCTGACTGCCTTTGCAGGTTCCAGATGCCATAACGAAATGTCAGCGAGCTGGGATAACGGTGCGAATGGTGACGGGAGACAACATTAACACTGCTCGCGCCATTGCCACCAAGTGCGGCATCATCCACCCGGGAGAGGACTTCCTGTGTCTGGAAGGGAAGGAGTTCAATCGCCTGATTCGCAACGAGAAAGGAGAGGTATGGTGGGACAAAGATAACACTGTGCTGGGCAATTAGAGCCATAGAGCACTTACAGCACAGAGACAGACCCTTCAGTCCATCTAGTCCATGCCAAACTTATTCTGCCTAGTTCCATCTGGACCATAGCCCTCCATATACCTCCCATCTATGTACTTGTCCAAACTTCTCCTAAACAGAGTCATAGATTATACAGCACTACAGCACAGAAACAGACCCTTCGGCCCATCTAATCTATGCAAAACCCTTATTCTGTCTCGTTCCTTCCATGTACTTTCCAAATGTTGAAACTGAACCCACATCCACTACTTCCGCTGGCAGTTCATTCCACATTTGCACCTTACTCTGAGTGAAGAAATTCCCTCTTGTGTTCCCATAAGTATTTCACCTACAACCCCAAACCTATGACCTCTAGTTCTCATCTCACCCAACCTCAGTGGAAAAAGCCTACTTGCATTTACCCTAATTGTACCCGTCAAAATTTTGTGAGCTTTTATCAAATCTCCCCCTCATTCTCCTACACTCCAGAGAATAAATTCAGGTTCAAGTTTAATTATCATTGAACCATACATGAATATCCATGAATACAGCCAAACGAAAAAAAGTTCCTCCAGTACCAAGATACAAAACACAGTACTAACAGTCATACACAGTACAAGCCACATGTAGCATATATAAGATAGCTAAGAAATATACAGTCCCACAAAAAAATATATATAGGCCAAGTATCTGAGTGACATGTCTTGTAAATTGGTGGTGCATGGGTGTTATCGGCAAGAACAAACAGTTCTCAGCAGTCAGCAGATGAATGCATGCTCACATGTAATCCAGCTTGCCATTCCACTGATCAAACACTGAAGAAACTGCCCAGCCCTCAACCCAGCATGGACGCTGTGCTACACCACCTCCGGCGTCTCCTCTCCTGGACTGCTACACTCACTAGTCAGGCCTGTGGCTTGAGGCCTTAGTCCTTGCTACAACCAAGGCGACGCAGCTCCCCTGCTCTCTGTCTCTCCAATGAACAAGGGAAACAGACTTGCAGCACTTTACATTACCAGTGTCCAACAAGGTCTTGCGAGAGTAACGTCCGAGACAATCACTCGCTGGTAGACTACACGCCGCCTTTGTGCGGGAAGTCCGATGCCTTCCTGAAGCAGACAGTAACGCAGTCCACACCAAGTCCAGCTCCAACGGCAACGAACTGCCCACTGATGGGTTAGACTGGCAGAACCTTAAGTTATTAATGTTCGGGATTGTCCTGCCATCGCAAAAAGATGTTTTAAAAAGGCAAAAAACACTTTTGGTTGGCTCCCAAGAGGCTGCTGTGTGCAAACCTGCTGCCATCTTACTTGAAGCCCAAAAGTTGTAACCTATTGAGCCATACTTGTGCTGATGTGCTTCAACTGGAGAGGTTGATGCCTGGAACTGGCTACCAGGGATGGTGGTGCAAGCAGAAATGTAGTCTTTAGGTTGACACATGAATATGTAGGGAATGGAGCGATATGGATCAGGTGCAGGTAGATGGAATTTAGTTTCAACTGGCACTATGTTCAGCACAGACATTGTAGGATGAAGCGCCTGTTCCTGTGCTTTACTATTCTACGTTTCAGTCCTATGTTTGCGAATTAGAAGCAAGAGTAAGCCATTGGACCCATTGAGCCTGCTCCATCATTTGACAACATTTTAGCTTATGCACTCATCATTTACCTTATCAGATACCTCCTGTACCTAATAAAGTGGCCACCTAGTGTATAGTTCATAGTCTTCTGCATCTGTAGCCCATCCACTTCAAGGTCTGACATGTTGTGCATTCAGAGATGCTCTTCTGCACACCACTGTTGTAATGCGTGGTTATTTGAGTTACTGTCGCCTTCCTGTCAGCTCGAACCAGTCTGGCCGTTCTCCCCTCTCATTAACAAAGTGTTTTTGCCCACCGAACTGCTGCTGACTGCGTGGTTGTTTTTTTTTTGTTTATCGTACCATTCTCTGTAAACTCCAGAGAATGTTTTGGGTGAAAATCCCTGGAGGTCAGCAGTCTCTGAGATACTCAAATCACCCTGTCTGGCACCAACAATAATCTCACGGTCAAAGTCAATTAGATCGTATTTCTTCCCCATTCTGATGTTCGGTCTGAACAACAACTGAACCTCTTGACCATGCCTGCAAGCTTTTATGCATTGAGTTGCTGCCACATGATTGGCTGATTAGGTATTTACATTAACGAGAGATTTACCTAACAAAGTGGCCATTGAGTGTATTTCTTTGTTCTGATTACTTAAATCTTTTGGAGTATGTCTGATAAGTGACATTTAAAAGTAGTTACAAAAGCCTTTAGTAGCAGCAAAGCTCAGGAAGTGATCAGGACCGTGGAGGGCAGGATGTCAGGATTTTCCATTCACAGGCCTCTCCACCTTGTGGGACGGCCTCACCGGACAGGGTTAGGTGAATCAGGCCCACAAACGTCACGGGTAGCTGTGGGAAAAACCATGAAGCCACTCTGTTTGTCACAGTGAACCCGATTACCACAGTCGCTTTTAAACTTACAGCAATCCGAAGATGTTCACAACACAGAAGGGAACAGCACTGGAACAGGCTCCTCAGCCCATGATGTTGTGCCCAGCTAAGAATACAGAACAGTACTGCATCGTACAGGCCTTTCTGTCTACAACGTTGCATTGAACTAATAGATCATAGTCTATAGAACAGTACAGTGCAAGAACAGGCCCCTCGGCCTAGGATGTTGTGCCAATCTAATTAATAGAGCAGTACCGCACAATACAGGCCCTTCAGCTCACAATTGTGTACCGACTTCACGATAAATGTAGCCCTTCCTCCTACTTACCCCATAATCCTCCATTTTTCTTTCATCCATTAATCTAGTACAGGGGTTCCCAGCCTGGGGTCCATGGACCCCTTTGTTAATGGTGGTGACCCTTGGCAAAAAAAGGTTGGGAACCCTTGCTCCAGTAAGTATAGGCCTAAGCATATTAATCCTTTTAGGAATTCCCTACCTGGGGTCCACAGACCCCTCGGTTAACAGTAGAGGTCCATGGCATAAAAAAAGTTCGGGAACCCCTGATTTGCACATGCCTCCATTCTCTGCAGATTTATTTAAGAGCCTCTCCATCACATCTGCCTCCAGCACCATCTGTGGGTCTGATTTCCCTCACCCTGGCTGAAGCAACCATCCTGCAAGGTGGAGTGGTTTGCGAATAGCAAATCCTGAAGTCCTGCCTTCAGTGGTGTTTTTTTCAATGATTCTATTGTGTTTCTTTATATCTGTAAGAAAATGGGTCTCAGGGTAGTATATGGTGACGTATATGGACTTTGATTTTAAAAAAAATTTACTTTGAACTTTTCAGGTACCCAAGATTATTTTCTTTTAAACAAAAATAACTTGTCTCACTCATCTCCTTTTGAAATTGCACGCTCTCAGCTAGACCGTGCACCCTCTGGTGTCAGAACTTCCTTCAGTTCTTGGAATAATAGATAGTGTGCTGTGATGTAAATACCTCGCAGGTTCAGGGAAGGATATTGCAAGGTTGTTGGTTTGCATGGGTAGCTCTGTGTTGTAAATATTCTGAAGATGAAACAATGGAACATTTTGAAGTTCCTTCCTAGGTATTCAGTGTTGAGCAGGTCCTGGAGATATGCAGTATAGACAGAGGCCCCCTGGCCTAACTCATTCAGGCTGTCCATGCTGGTCACATTTGCCTGCATTTTGCCCACATCCCTTTTGCTATCCCAGTTAGGGATACAGCATGGTAACAGGTCATTCTGGCCCAACAATCCCTCACCGCCCAGTTACAGCCAATTAAGCTACTAATCTGAACGTCTTTGGGCTGTGGAAGGAAACCAGAGCACGCAACAAAAACCCACGGAGAGAACCTACAGCCTTACAGACAGTGGCAGGAATTGATCCTGGGTCACTGGGGTATAATAGTGTCATGTTTAGCACTATGACGCCATGCTGCCTGGGGGGGGGGGGGGGGCAAGAGTGGGGAGTGGAAGAAGAAGGAAGGGGGAGGAGGAAAATTACTGAACGTTAGAGATATGCCATCAAGTTAGAGACTACTCGGATGGAATGTGAGATGTTGCTCCACATACAGAGTGAGGTGCTGGGATTTGATTGGAGAGGAAGGCGGAGCGAGGGATCAAATAAGGGAGTTGGGGAGGGCAGATTGGATCACTGGGAGAAGAGAGGACCAAATGGGAGGAGTGTGTTGGTGATGGACAGATGGGAACAGTGGGGGGAGGGGACCCAGTGGGAGGAGTGTGTGGGTGATGGACAGATGGGAACAGTGGGGGGGGAGGGGACCCAGTGGGAGGAGTGTGTGGGTGATGGACAGATGGGAACAGCGGGGAGAGGTGACCCAGTGGGAGGGGTGTGTGGGTGATGGACAGATGGGAACAGTGGGGGGGGAGGGGACCCAGTGGGAGGAGTGTGTGGGTGATGGACAGATGTGAACAGTGGGGGGAGGAGACCCAGTGGGAGGAGTGTGTGGGTGATGGACAGATGGGAACAGTGGGGGAAGGGGACCCAGTGGGAGGAGTGTGTGGGTGATGGACAGATGGGAACAGTGGGGGGAGGGAGGAGACCCAGTGGGAGGAGTGTGTGGGTGATGGACAGATGGGAACAGTGGGGAGAGGTGACCCAGTGGGAGGGGTGTGTGGGTGATGGACAGATGGGAACAGTGGGGGGAGGGGACCCAGTGGGAGGAGTGTGTGGGTGATGGACAGATGGGAACAGTGGGGGGAGGGGACCCAGTGGGAGGAGTGTGTGGGTGATGGACAGATGTGAACAGTGGGGGGAGGGGACCCAGTGGGAGGGGTGTGTGGGTGATGGACAGATGGGAACAGTGGGGGGGAGGTGACCCAGTGGGAGGGGTGTGTGGTTGATGGACAGATGGGAACAGTGGGGGCGAGGGGACCCAGTGGGAGGAGTGTGTGGGTGATGGACAGATATGGAACAAGTAAGGTCTGTACTGCCACACTTCCAATGCCAATGTAGTATACCCATAACTCACTAATCCTGTCCAATACGACTTTTGGAATGTGGGAGGAAGCTGGTATTCCTGGAGGAAACCCATGCAAGGTGCATTCTCTTTACAGAAAGCTGCAGGAATCGAATCCCTGAATATAAAGGCCTGGAATGCGTTACGAGTGGCAGTTTGGTGGAGTTTAAGAGGATTTTAGTTACATGAATATAAAGGGAACGAGCGGATTTTATACACTGGAAGGACATAAATTAGCATCAAGGTCAGCACAACATTTTGGGCTGAATGGCCTGCCCAGTGCTTTACTGTCCAATGTTCTGTGTTCAATGCGAAGACAAGTGCATTGGGAGACTGATGATCTAAAACTGGAATGACTGAGTCATGTCTCCTGGTAGCTGCCTGCCGCAGTGTTT
Source organism: Hemitrygon akajei (assembly GCF_048418815.1). Taxonomy (NCBI): domain Eukaryota; kingdom Metazoa; phylum Chordata; class Chondrichthyes; order Myliobatiformes; family Dasyatidae; genus Hemitrygon; species Hemitrygon akajei. Next base: position 45,404,068 of record NC_133150.1, on the reverse strand, counting down.
TCAGTGAGTTAGCAACAGGAATTCCCTCGCAAGTGAAGGGCTCTCAACAGGAAGGATGGAAATTTGTGTCATTACCAGAGCAGCTCGTCATCTAATTTCATTACATCACCTGCCTCTGAATAATTGAAAAATACTGACGTTCTGCTGAAATATTTTTAACTCTAGAGTGCTTTGCTTTCAATTCTGTGTGTGTAAGGATGTTTCCAAAGTCAAAGTAAATTTATTATCAAAGTGCATATGTCACCAAATACTATCCTGAGATTGATTCCCTTGCAGACACTTACAGGAAACTAAGGAAATACAATAAAATTTATTGTTCTAGAGTAGGTTAAAAGGGACAGCACAACATCGTGGGCCAAAGGCCTGTAATTTGCTGGAATGTTCTATGTTCTATCAACTTATGAAATCAGCATCACCTTTATGTGCGGTGTCGTGTAACGTAGGCGATCATGGTCTGTCCATGACCATAATTGTTTTTGGCAAGTGTCTCTACAGAAGAGGTTTGTCATTGCCTCCTTCTGGGCAGTGTCTTTACAAGACGGGTGACCCCAGCCATTATCAATACTCGTCAGAGATTGTCTGCCTGGTGTCAGTGGTCACATAACCAGGATCTGTGATGTACACCAGCTGCTCATTCGACCATCCACCACCTGCTCCCATGGCTCCACGTCACCCTGATCGCGGGGCTAAGCAGGTGCTACACCTTGCCCGAGGGTGACCTGCAGGCTAGTGGAGGGAAGGAGTGACTTACACCACCTTTGGTGGAGAGATATCTCCACCCCGCCACCAAAATTTATGAAAAAATACACATAAAGACCGACAAACAAGCAAGTGTTCTGAAGAAAAGAAATTGTGCAGATAAATAATACCGAGAACATGAGCTGTTGAGTCCTTGTAAGTGGAATCGGTTCAGAGTTGAGGTGAGTGAAGTTATCCACGCTTGATGGTTAAAGGGTAGTAACTGTCCTGAACCAAGTAGTGTCGCACCCAAGGCTCCTGTACCTGATGGTAGCAGAGAGAAGAGAGCGTGGTCTTTATGATCACAAACAAGAGAGAATCTGCAGATGCTGGAAGTCCAAGCCACACACACAAAATGCTGGAGAAACTCAGTAGGCCAAACAGCATCTGTGGAAAAGAGTACAGTGGACATTTCGGGCCGAGACCGTTCAGCAGTCTTGATGCGTTCCTCCAGCATCTTGTATGGTCTGTATGGTGGGGTCTTTTGATGATGGACGCTGCTTTCTTGCGGTAGTGTTCCATGTGGGTGTGCTCAGTGGCAGAGTGGGCTTTACCTGTGGTGGACAAGGCTCTCTCCACAACTTTCTGTAGACTTTTCCATTCCTGAGCACTCGTTTTTTTTTTTCCTTTTTCTCAGTTTAGTGATTCTGTACTGAGATCCAGGCTTCTACTGCATTGTCGCCATTCTGTGCACCACCGCATTTTGAGATGCAACCTTGTTGTAGTATCGAGAAGAGGAATTGCAAAAGGACATCGTAAACATAAGAGATTCTGCAAATGCTGGAAATTCAGAGTAACATAAAGTGCTGGAGGAACTCAGCAGGTCAGGCAGCATCTACGGAGAGGAACAAGCAGGCAATGTTTTGGGCTGAAACCCTTTATCAGGACAGTCAAAACATCTTTATTCCTTTTCATAGATGCTACCTGACCTGTTGAGCTCCTCCAGCCCAGCACTTTGTGTGGTTGACTCGAAATAATGTACAGTACTGCCTTGATATCACATTGCAAGCATTATACCAGCTAGTGAGCAGATTGGTGGCTCGACCTCCGACCTTTGATGACGCATTCCCCATCTCGGAAACAAGTGCTTTGACCTCCCCTTTTACAGGTGAATAACCTGTTCTGCAAGCAGTTCCAGCACTTCAGTCACCTGCATTGTTCATCTGCAGAAGCCAAAGTGAAGCCTTTCAAAATTTGCATGAGCTGTAATCCACACTCTGTTGATAAAAATATACCCATTCATGTTGGTGCATTCAAGGGAACATTATATCCCTAGGTCTTTAGTGTCTAGCCATGGTCAATCCCATTCCTTCCTGGAAGTGTCTGATGACCTGTCAATATCTCTCTGAAGCGATTTTGATTAAGTTGTGACTGAGGTGAATGTCAGTCTCTGTCTCTCAATGTCACTTTGTGGAGTTAGCAAGCTGGATGCTGACTGGAAGGAGACTCTTTGTCTTCGTTGCTGTGGTAATAAAGACCATATTAATAGGAGCCATTCAGCCGATTGAGTCTGCACCGCCATTCCATCCTGGCAGATTCACTTTCCCGCTCAACCCCATTCTCCTGCCTTCTCCCTGGAACCTTTGACAACCTACTTATCAAAAGCATATCACCTTCCGCTTCAAATATACCCAATGACTTGGCCTCCACAACTGTCGAAGTCAGCGAATTCCACAGATTCACTACCCTCTGGCTAAAGAAATTCCTCAAAATCTCTGTTCTAAAGGGACGTCATTGCCTCATGAGGCCCTGCCTTGTGGTCTTAGACTCTCCATTTATTGGGAACATCCTCTGCACATCCACTTTATCCAGGCCTTACAACATTCGATAGGTTTCAATGAGATCTCCCCTCATTCTTCTAAATTCTAGCAAGCACAGACCCAGAGCCATTAAATGCTTCTCATATATTAACCCTCTCATTCCCGAGATCAACCTCCTGTCACATCCTTTCTTGGATATGAGGCTCCGAACTGCTGACTATACTCCAAATCTGCTCTAAGCAATAAAATGTCAGCAGCAGTGAACCCTAGTGGCAGCAGACATACTCGAAGTTGGAACCACACCAGAAACATTGCAATAACTGAGATTTGGGCACAAGCCTGAATTTCTAAGTTTTTTGGGAAGGTTCTTTGATGTAACAGAAACATCCATCTGTAATGTTTAGAATCAGGTTTATTATCCCTGACATAAGATGTGAAATTTGTTGTTTTGTGGCTGCAGTACAGTGAAAGGGGAGTCCAGGGAGGGGTAGCACCTCTGGTGAAGGGGCTTGTCGTGTCCATTCTGCGGCAGCTCACTCACCTTTGGTCCCCCTCGGACACTTAGCTCTCACCTGTTTGCATGTGACAGCGGCCACACCCCGGTAAACTGCTTTGACAGGGGACTAAACAGGCAAGGGAAGCCGTCGGCCTCAGACCCCGGTGAGATTGGGACATGCCTGGCCCAGCGTGTGAAGTCAGCTTCAGCAGACTGGGCAGATAGGATCTACAGTGAGATCCAACGGCCAGGAAGGTGGCTCTGCAACGCTCTGTGGAGAGGGAAGGACATGACAAGGCACAGAACACGTCACGGTCGTCCACGGCAACCAAGGAAGTCCCCAGTTTGTGACACTTGTCCATACCACTGGACATCTGAAGTCAAGAGAGTGAAACTGTCTCAGTGCAATGGGTTCTCCACTTTAAAAACTCTCCCGCACATGCCTCCTGTCATCATCTGACGTGGCGGACAACCACCACAGTGCAAGAACAAAATGTTACTGTAAGTTGCAAAAGAAAATTAAATGAGTAGTTCAAAATAGGCGTGATGCATCCAGAAAGGATCATTCCAATCGCACACCAATAAAAATTGATCAAGGTTAGAGCAGGACAAACTATTGGTAATGTTTTCACCTTGGAACATGAAGCTCTCAGCGAACTGTCAGGATGGAGCTCCCAGGATTGGACACCATCCATTCCAGCAGACTCAGGAGGAAAGCAATCAGCATAACCAGCGACACCACACACCCCGGCCACTCCCTGTCTGACCCGCTGCCGTCCAGCAAAAGGTTCAGGACACTAAAACCTAGAACAGATAGACTGAGGAACAGCTTCTACCCCAGAGCTGTGGCCTCCATCACACCACTCCCACAGAACAATGACTGAAACTGTGAGCACACACAAGGACTCAAATACTTGCACTAATGACACTTTGTGCATCACTGTGACATTCTGGTGCTGCTGTAACTTATTTTCTGCTACTTATCTATTTAATACAGTTTTTCTATTACTGTCTTGTTTTTATCTACCACTTTGTTTGATTGCCTGAGAGGAAGCCAAACAGAGTTTCATTGTACCTGTGTATAATGACAATAAAGATCATTCATTCATTCAACCATCTCCATCTCTGCACCATTGTTCATGAACATGTGGGGGCAGATAGTGTTCCCAGGCATTGGTGTATCCACACCAGGCCATGATGCAATCATTCAGGATACTCTTCACTACATCAATAGAAGTTTGTCAGAGTTGACATGGTTGACCTCAACTCTGAACTGACTGCACAACCTACAGATCATATTCTCAGATTATGTATTTATTTTTTATAACACAATTTTCCTCTTGCACAATTGGTTATTTGTCAGCCTAAAGTGTATGGTTTTACCTGTGGCTTTTCATGAATTCTATTGTATTTCTTTATTTTCCTGTAAATACTTGTAAGAAAATAAATCTTAAGGTAGAATATGATGACATATATGTATTTTGATAATAAAAATTACTTTGACTTTGAATTGGTCCAAAGAGCTTGTTTCTCTGCTGTGTGACTATGAAAACCCATGATCACTTCTCCATTAACCTGACAAGAACGTGGAGAAGTGTTGCTTTTAAAAGGGCAATTTCAGAGAGCACAAACCAGTACGGAAATAAGTATTTGAGTTTGTTTACTAAATCAAACCTATAATCAGCAATGCTTTCAGTAAAAAAAAATCCATCATTAAGGACCCCCATCACCCAAGACATGCTCTCTTCTCATTACTGCGATCAGTGCGGAAGTACAAGGACCTGAAGGAATACACTCAACATGTTGGGAACAGCTTCTTCTCCTCCACTATCAGATTTATGAGCTGGCAATTATCCAACCAATTTTAGGAAAAACTTCTTCCCCTCTGCCATCAAGTTTCTGAACGGACAATGAACCCATGAACACTACTTCACTATTTTTGTTCTTTTTTGTATTACTTGTTTAATCTTTTAGGTATATATTTCTTACTGTAATTTACAGTATATTTTGTCTTGCACTGTACTGCTGCTGCGTAACAGCAAACTTCACAACGAATGCCAGTGATATTAAAACTGATTCCGACTGTGTAATTTGCTTAATGAACTTTTCTTTCTGTTAAGGTGGAACAAGAACGCCTCGACAAAGTGTGGCCGAGCCTTCGTGTCCTTGCTCGTTCGTCCCCAACAGATAAACACACGCTAGTCAAAGGTATTCTATAGGAGCGTTGCTCATTAACACCACTGTACTGCTTCCTGTCGAACTGTGAAACCGGATCTGCAGCCCAAAGGTTACAGTTGATGCAGGCTTCTATTTTTGATTGCCCATTGGGATTGTGCAGGGCTTGGGGGAATGAGGTAACTTTAGGCCGTTTTGGATCCCTGTGCATGATACAAGTGCAAGGCATAAGATATTAGAACGGAAGGAGAGGATTCTGAAAATGGCAGATGGGAAATTGTGCCCGAGCTACTCGCAAAATAAAGTTTGGTGACTACGAGAGGGCATAATTTTGAGGTGATTGGGGGAAGGTATGAGTGGGGATGGCAAGGGTATGTTTTTTACACTGAGAGGGGGTGAATGTATATGTAACCCCCTGGGTCGCCTCAGGCTCGTTCAGCTCGTTCTCGTCTAGGGGGAGCAGCCTTCGGCCCCGCCAAACTGGGTAATCAGCTGGTGTGGATGCTGTGTGATTTCCCCACCCTGCCAAATAATAGACAGGACACCATATGCGATTAAATGATTACACTTTATAGAGATTACTAAAACTAAGTGATTAATAACGATACAGTATATATGAAGGAAAAGAAAATAAAGAAAAGGCGCCAAAACTTATCAAAGTCCAAACCACTTCGTGCACAACCATTGGAGCTCAATTAACGAAGTCTTCTGGCCACCATTCGATCCCCTCAGACCTCCTCGACTCGCAGCTCAGGACCACCCGAAGTGATCAACCAAGCACCCCTGGCGCGTCTGTCTTCGTCTCTTCTCCTCGCTGAACCTCCTGGCCTCAGACCCCCCGCTCGGGGTCCGTTCCGTCGCCCAGCTTACAGCATCGCGTCCTCTCTCTCTCTCACCCCCTCGCGCCAACTCCCCAAAAGCCCGCCAACACTAGTTCACAGACCCAGAAGAGAGAGAATAACATTAATCCCAATTGGTTAACAAATGAATACAATTCTCATTATCAGTAATTCTAAACCCAAACAAACTGCGAGAGAAAGCACTTATCACAACAAAGAAGCATTCCTACTTTTAACAAAACAAAGAAGCCATTTTGATTAACATACGCAGTAACGAAAGAACCCCCTTACACAAAAAAAACCCCACAAAAGAAGAAACTTCCTTACATATAGAACCTGCAATGCTTGGTGTAATGGTAGATGCAGATGCACTGGAATAATTAAGAGTCTCTTAGATAGGCATATGGATGAAAGAAAAATTGAAGGGCTACATGGGAGGGAAGGGCTAGATTGATTGTAGAGTGCGTTGTTGAGCCTGTAGAGTGGGGGTGGCATGGTAGCACAGCGGTCAGCACAATGCTTTACAGTATCAGCGGCCCCAGGTTCAGTTCCCGCCGCTGTCTGTAATTCTCCCCGTGACCGTCTGAGTTTCCTCCCACAGTCCAATGACATGCCGGTTGGTAGGTTAATTGGTCATTGTAATTAAGCTAGAGTTAAATTGGGGGATTGCCGGGCGGCAGGGCTCAGAGGGCCAGAACGGCCTGTTGTGCTCTGAATCTCAAAAGTTAATTCATTAATTAAAGTTCAGGCACAACATCATTGGCTGAAGGGCCGATACTGTGTTTTAAAGTTCTATATTCTGTGAAATTTGTTTTTGTCTTTGTATATCATAATATATTCTTATATAGACACAGGCGCCAAAGAACATACAACAGTATTTGACCTTCAGCCCATAATGTTGTGCTGACCTTTGAACCTACTCCACAGTCAATCTAACCTTCCTGTCTCACATTGCCCTGCGTTTTTCTATCATCCATGTGCCAGGATGCAGCCTGGATTAGTAGGCAAGTGCTATAAGCAGAGACTGGGCAAACTAAGGTTGTTTTATCTAGAGCGGCAGAGGCTGAGGGGAGAATCGATAGAGGTTTAAAAGATTTGGGGGGTGTGGGCATAGATAGAGTAGACAGACGGGATCTTTTTCTCCCCCCCGGGGTTAAAATGTCTAAAACTAGAGGACCTGAATTTAAGGTGAGAGAAGTAGACTTGAAAGGAGATGTGCAGGGCATTTCTTTTTTACATGGAGAGTGGTGGGTGCTTGAAATGTGCAGCCAGCACTAGCCGTACAGGCAGGTACAATCAGGTGTTGGATCCCTGTTTATTTTCTTATCTTTAGGGTTCTTCCGGGTGTCAGGAATGATGAACAGTCTTAATTCCAAGCTTTCAGTTTATTTTAGAGTATAAATAAACGTACAAATACTAAGAAAACTAAATAAAGAGCTGGGAAACGATGCTAAGAAGTGTATTGATGCGAAGACAAAGGAATAAAGATGGCTCCTCTGAAAAATTGATCGCTTTTATAATAAGATAAGAAAGATTCCTGAGATAGAAATAAACTAGGTTACATAATTACAACGATGACATCACGTGGGTAATGTGCTAATACAGCCAATGAAAAATGAGAAAGGTGTTAAACCGTTAGCTTTGCTGCTATACAGTTTTCTGCCAGTGAGTGGGAATGATCTACCGCGTACTGTGAAAAATATAGGAAGTTGCTAAAAAGTACAAATCTTTTAAAAAGTGTTATTAAATAGAAACAGTGGTTTCCAATAGAGGCATTTAAGAGACTCTTAAATATGCAGATCAATGTGTGGAGAATGGAAGGATTTGGACATGTGGAGACAAAAGAGGACTAGGTGTCATTACCCTTATTAGTTCTGTACAACACAGTGGCTAAAGGTCCACTTCCTGTTCAGAATTCTAATAGTTAATACCAATTGTTAATGTTGTTGACATAAGAGCAGAGTTTAGCCATTTGGGCCATCGAGTCGGCTGCACCATTCCAACACGGCTGGTTCATTATCCCTCTCAACCCCATTCTCCAGCCTGCTCCCCATTGCCTTCGATACCCTGACTAATCAAGAACTTATCAACCACCACTTTAAATATATCCAAAGACTTGGCCTCCACATCTGTCTGTGGTAATGAATTCCACAGATCCACTACCCCTCTGGCTAAAGAAATTCTTCCTCATCTCTGTTCTAAAGGGAAGTCCTTCTATTCTGAGACAATGTTCCCTGGTCCTGGACTCACCCACTATAGGAAATATCCTCTCCATGTTCACTCTTTCTGAGCCTTCCAATATTCAACAGGACTCACTTCACAAGTGCAGGGTTCTATGTTTGATCCTTGCCCTTGGGTGTAGTCTGCACCGAGATTGCACACACATTGTGTGAGTGCATGATTTCCACTGAGAGCTCTTGTTTCCTCCCAGATTCTGGTTGGTTAATAACATGCTGTACATTACCACCAGTAGTAAGGAACTGGCAAAAAAAAGGTTCACAGGGGAGCTGACAAATACCTGAGAGTGGATATTGAGGCACTACAGGGAATTAAGGGGAAAAATGGATCTGATGGAATTGTGCCTCTCAGGGGCTAGTATGTATCCAATGGGCCAAGTAGCCTCTAGTTGCAGAGAAATAAATGGATTACTTCAGAACCGAACAGTCTGAAAGAAGTCTTTCTATTTAATGCTCCTAAAAATGCTTATATGATATAAATTCCACCTCCAATAGAAAAAATCTTTATAATTCCCCCAGCTTTTGCAATAAGATATTATCTCAGACTCCAAGACAGATCTCCTCTAAGATTTCAGTCAGTGCTCTTTTATGAAAATATTTTAAGACTTTCAAACAAATGTCATCGAACATGGTAAAGAACGGAGTCTTTAAAATGTATGACGACGAGGTCAAACTATTTCCAAAGCTGTGTTTAGTCATAGGAGTTTGTGTAGGATAAATCCCAGCCCCTTGCTTTGTACAGATATAAATCTTGCTAATTTTGGATTACTTTTCCTTTCTCTCTTCCAAAGGCAATGATGGAAACTTTTATCTTTTCGTGGGAATTTTTATTTTGAACAGTCTTGCAGTGAGATCACTTCTTGAAGCACGACATGTTGTCAGGATTAGAAAGAATCTTCGGTGCTACACTGATTATATAGTTGGCAGTGGATGTGTGTAAACATTGCGCCAGAGTGAGAGATTAAATTCTAATGACCCATTCACAAAATGCTTCACTTTTACTAAGCACACCAAAATTGAATAGTCAATTAGTTGACCTCCTTGTGGAGTTTCTTACTAGGCTTATTTGATGTTAAAGAATCATTGTGGGAGTCCACTTTCCAGAAAATTCTGAAGTACTTTTGGAAATTGGAATTAATTTATAAAGTTTTTTGACTAATTTAATGCCCAAATGCAAACATTCTGGGAACAGTCAATGAAGTTTCCTTTAAACTGGCCTTTTGCGTGACTCCTTGTTGGCATGACTTGACTTGATGCCAAACGCCAGTAAATACAATCCCTTTACAAGGTGGTATATGGTAACAATTACATATATGTCATCATCATCATTACAATATGCCTGTTACACCACTGGCCTTTAGGGCAACCTCTGCTGTTTCTTTAACAATTTTTTTTTTGACCACTTGGGGGTGGTAGCCTTGAGCCTGCAGGACCAACTGGTGGACCACTCTTAGTCTGGCCTCTACCCTTTGACCTGTTTAGCATGTGTGACCCTACCAAGAGCCAACGCACAAGGTCCTGACTCCAGCCAACATAGCCCTCTGGGTCATTGAGGCATGCAAGCCTCCAAATCCTATGACAAGGTTGTGGTCCTCTTGTACTTTGGTGATAAATTTACTTTGAACTTTTCTCAAACTCAACCTCGGGAAAGAAATTGGGGTTAATACCCAGAAATAAAACCATCCCAACCGGAGATCGGTACATTTGGTAATGCGGGGTTTGCTTTGGAATTTCACTCCTACTGTGAGAGGTGCAGCTACCAACGTACCTTTCAAAATGTACTGCAGGATAATAACCTTCCTTGAGTTTCTCATTGACAGAATAAATTAGGAGATTATAATTTAGAAAGTACCATCATAGAAATCCACAAGGATGTAGCCAGGACTCAAGAGTTTGAGTTAAAGGAAGGGATTAGGCAGGCTAGGACTTTATTCCTTGTTGTGTGAAACACTGAGAGTTGATCTCACCATCCAGGCATCCAGGGCATGCCCTCTTCTCACTTTAACCATCAGAGAGGAGAAGGCTCAACGATTTAAGACCAGCTTCTTCCCCTCCACCATCAGATTTCTAAACGGCCCATAAGTACTACTTTACTATTTTGCTCTCTTTTTGCATTACAATATATTTTATTGTAATCTACAGTAATTTTTAATGTATTTCACTATAATGCTGCTGCAGAACAACAAATTTCAAGACGTGGGTTGGTGATGTTAAATCTGATTCTGATTTGTTGTTACGCAGCAGCAGTGCATTGCAAAACCTTTGAATAAAAGCTAAATTACAGTAGGATTTATATAATATGTGTTAAGTAATGCAGGAAAAGAAGTAGTGAGGTAAAATTTATGGGTTCAGTGTCCACTCACAGAGAGGAAGAGGTTATTCCTGTGTTGTTGAGTGCGTGCCTTCTGGCTGCTCGGCCTACTCCCTGATGGTGGCCATGAGAAGGTGGCATGTCCTGGATGCCAGTGAGGCTGGTGCCCATGATGGAGGTGGCAGAGTTTACCATATAACCATATAACAATTACAGCATGGAAACAGGCCATCTCGGCCCTTCTAGTCCGTGCTGAACACTTACTCTCACCTAGTCCCACTGGCCCGCACTCAGCCCATAACCCTCTATTCCTTTCCTGTCCATATACCTATCCAATTTTACTTTAAATGACAATACTGAACCTGTCTCTACCACTTCTACTGGAAGCTCATTCCACACAACTACCACTCTCTGAGTAAAGAAATTCCCCCTTGTTACCCTTAAACTTCTGCCCCCTAACTCTCAAATCACGTCCTCTTGTTTGAATCTCCCCTACTCTCAATGGAAAAAGCCTATCCACGTCAACTCGATCTATCCCCCTCATAATTTTAAATACTCCTATCAAGTCCCCCCTCAACCTTCTACACCCCAAAGAATAAAGACCTAACTTGTTCAACCTTTCTCTGTAACTTAGGTGCTGAAACCCAGGTAACATTCTAGTAAATCTCCTCTGTACTCTCTTTATTCTGTTGACATCTTTCCCTATAATTCAGTGACCAGAACTGTACACAATACTCCAAATTCGGCCTTACCAATGCCTTGTACAATTTTAACATTACATCCCAGCTCCTATACTCAATGCTCCGATTTATAAAAGCCAGCTTCCTGCAGCTTAATTCGATCCTGTGCAGTGCCCTCCTCATACCAGACAGTGATACAGATTACATCTTTAGAAAGCTTATAGAGATGTATAAAATCAAGAGGGGTATAGATGGGGTGGATGGGCATGTGTTTGTACCTTCCCCCATGACTCTCCTGTGTGTTCTGGTTTCCTCCCACAGTCCAAAGACATACTGTTTAGTAGGTTGATTGATCACTGTAAATTGTCCTGTGATTAGGCTAGGATTAAAAATTGGGGGATTGCTGGGCAGTGTGGCACAATGGGCCTATTCCGCGATGTGGCTTAATAAATAAATAAATGGTCTGGGGTGTGTTGTCATGCACAAGTTCAGTTGGGTGTCCTTTTTTGAAACAGGTATTATTGACAGCACCATCGGAGAAATGCGGCAGGTTGTGGCTGTAACCGGAGATGGAACGAACGATGGACCAGCGTTGAAGAAAGCTGATGTTGGCTTCGCCATGGTACACTTCCCTTTTCCTCAATATGTCACATTACCACTGAATTATGTTTGGTGTCATTTGGAAAGGTTCAAAGGGATGTGGGCCAAATGCAGGCAAATGGGACTGGCTTTCGTGGGCACCTTGATTAGCTGCACGGCCTGGACAGGTTGGGCTGACTGCCTTGTTTCAGTGCTGTATTATTCCTTGGTTCTATTGATTCATTTAAGAGGCACTTTGTGTCATCTTTGCATTCTGGTTATGCTCTCATTTCTAATAAAAACAGTGGGTTTGAATCCCATTCAAGGAATTAGAGCACTTCACGAAGAAAGATTTAGTGCTTTCTGGCGTGTATGTGCTTCTGTCGATTCCTCTAGTAACCCAAACGGGTACATCTCCTATTCTTGATGTGGGAGAAATCGGCAGTAGCAGAACATTGCATATGCAACAACCACAGGATTGACTTTGATGACCCAAAACTACAGTGCCACACCAGTGGGTTTTGGGACCGCCCGGTGAAGGAAGCCTTTGAAATAAGACTGAAGAATAAGTATTTCAACAAAGACAAAAAAGCTCTCATTCTAAGTAAGAATTGGAATATGATTGTAAACAAGATGGGACAGCGGAAACCTGATTGGTTGAGATCTATCCAATCGGGAGGGATGGACAACGGGGGTATCTACACCACCAGACCAGACGCACCTCAGCATCATCTCTGATGAAGATGGCAGAGTTGGTCATCGAAACATTAGTTATAATGGACACCTGGACCCGCTGGAACCCTGAGAAGAGTTTATTCTTCATTGAGGTCAGTCTTAAAGATGGCGCCAGATGACAATGCAACCAATGACAACGCCCTGCTGACAGTTCACGAAACTGCTCCTGTTGCTGCTGCTTCTTTCAAATATGATTCTCCTCCTAAGCGGCGTGCAATTGAAATCTGATTTACATTTTGATGACGTATTTTTGGGCCGAATGAGTGATCTGGCGCTTTGCTCCCTCCGAGGGAGTTTGGTGAGGTTTGGCACAGAGTGTGCTGCCTGGAGTCAAAGCACGAGCCCTTGATCGGCTCCATTGTTTCTCTCTGATTGAGGTGTCGAGGGGCGCGAGCCCGTGATCGGCTGCATTGTTTCTCTCTGATTGAGGTGTCGAGGGGCGCGAGCCCGTGATCGGCTCAATCACTTCTCTCTGATTGAGGTGTCGAGGGGCGCGAGCCCTTGATCGGCTCCATTCCTTCTCTCTGATTGAGGTGTCGAGGGGCGCGAGCCCGTGATCGGCTCCATCGTTTCTCTCTGATTGAGGTGTCGAGGGGCGCGAGCCCGTGATCGGCTCCATTGTTTCTCTCTGATTGAGGTGTCGAGGGGCGCGGGCCCGTGATCGGCTCCATTGTTTCTCTCTGATTGAGGTGTCGAGGGGCGCGAGCCCTCGATCGGCTCCATTGTTTCTCTCTGATTGAGGTGTCGAGGGGTGCGAGCCTGTGATCGGCTCCATCACTTCTGTCTGATTGAGGTGTCGAGGGGCGCGAGCCCGTGATCGGCTCCATCACTTCTCTCTGATTGAGGTGTCGAGGGGCGCGGGCCCGTGATCGGCTCCATTGTTTCTCTCTGATTGAGGTGTCGAGGGACACGAGCCCGTGATCGGCTCCATCACTTCTCTCTGATTGAGGTGTCGAGGGGCACGGGCCCGTGATCGGCTCCATCACTTCTCTCTGATTGAGGTGTCGAGGGGCACGGGCCCGTGATCGGCTCCATTGTTTCTCTCTGATTGAGGTGTCGAGGGGTGCGGGCCCGTGATCGGCTCCATTGTTACTCTCTGATTGAGGTGTCGAGGGGCGCGGGCCCGTGATCGGCTCCATTGTTTCTCTCTGATTGAGGTGTCGAGGGGCGCGAGCCCGTGATCGGCTCCATCACTTCTCTCTGATTGAGGTGTCGAGGGGCACGAGCCCTTGATCGGCTCCATCGCTTCCGTGCGACTGAAGCATTGAGTGAGGACGAAAGCAGAGGATGGGCACGTGTTCAGCGACGTCTGCCTGTGTCTCCCTCTTGCCAGCTGCTGACGGAGGGAAGTGCAGGATTCTTGAGATCCTCGTTGCAAGGGTTGACAAGGCTGTGGTCTCGTTTTGGGGGTCTTTGAGGCTCACATTGCATGTGCTCCTGGATTACTCTTTTTTTTCTGTTTTTGTTCTGTTATATTGGGGCAGTCAGTGCAGTTTGGGACACCTCAGCAAAGAATAGCCCCAGGGCCTGCAAGGGGTAGTGGCACAGCGCTGAACTGAACTACACTGGATACTACTGGACTCCTGGTTTGATGTTTAATATTCTATGTGTGGTCCGCTCACTTTTAGCCGTTGGCACAACGTTCTTTTTCGCACATTGAGTGTTTGAACGGGTTCCATGCTGTTGTTTTGTGGCTGCCTGTAGATGGACAAATCTCCGGAGTTGTGTTCTGTATACATACTCTGACAATTAATGTACTTTGAATCTCTGAACTTTGACTTTATATATTCAGTTGGATCACTTGGCTTTCTTCCACTGGCGCCCAATCCAAATTGGTCCAGATAGACCTGGTAGAAGTCAGATTTATGTTCCATTATAGACACACGAGATTTTGCAGGTGCTGGAAATCCAGAGCAATACACACACACACACAATGCTGGAGAAGCTCAGAAGGTCAGGCAGCATTGAAAGAGTGGAATGAACGGCTGATGTTTTGGGCCAAGGGTCTCAGGCTGTTTATTCCCCTTTATTGACGCTGCTTGACCTGCTGAGTGCCTCCAGCATGTTGTGTGTGTTGCCCTGCCAGCGTTTAGTCTGTGGTATTTAACTGCATTCAGACTCAGCACTTTGAAACCATGGGAATTGTTTTCCGTCTGTCTGCCACTTTTAATACAGAGACTTTTTATCAGCTGCTCCAGCGTTTTGTGTGCGTTGCTCATATATTCCATCGGAGTTCTTGCAGTAGTAACTAGACACAAGAATTTCTGCAGATGCTGGAAGTCCAGAGCAACACACTCAAAATGCTGGCAATACTCAGCAGGTCAGGCAGCATCTGTGGAGAGAGCTTTAGTATCTCAGGTCCTCAAAGGATGCAAGGTTAGTAGGCATCCTAGTCCAGATAGTAGGTAATAAAATGGTTGTCCCAGACTTCCTGGTCATTGGGTTCCTCCCTGCAATGTATCACATGTGAAGTGACATCATCCTATGAAAATCTGGGGTGCATGTGTGAACCCCACCCCTGGTCCATAAAACAAACCAGTTTCCCTTCCACTGACTCTGTCTACATTTCTCACTGCCTTGAGATAATCAAGGACACCTCCCAGCCCAGGCATTCCTACCTCTGTCCTATCAGGCTGAAAGTTCATACCACCAGGCTCAAAGACAGCTTCTATCCCATTGTGATCAGACTCCTGAACAGACTTCTTGTATGATAAAGATGACCTCTTCATCTCTCTAGCTTGTTGTGGCCCTTGCATTTGCACTGCACTTTCTCTGAAACAGCAGCACTATATTCTAAATTCTGTTCACTTTTTACATGCCTTGATGTGCTTATAGTCTATGCCTTGTACTTTCTATATTCTGGGTTTTTCAGCTGATCTTTCTCGTTTTTTTTGTGTGCGGAGGAGGGGGATGTGTGTGTTCCATTTCTGTTTGTTTTTTGGTGCGGTGTGGAGGGATTTGGGGGTTGATGATCGTGTTGCCATTCCTTTCTTGGTTTCGTGGCTATTTGGAGAAGAAGAATTTCAGAGTTGTATACTTTTATAATAAATACTTTTGATGTGTGGCGTAATCTCCCTACAACACCTTCCCCTGTATCTAGGTACATATGGCAGCATAGTGGTTGTTGCCGTTGTTCCTTTTCTTGCCTTGTGGCGCATCGGGTGACATTTTTGCCAATTCCGTATCATTTGACTTTTTTACGAGGCCGAGTTCCTAGCTCGACGCTCAATCCAGCACGGATGGAAAGCGTGCAAGGAGCCAGCTGGATTCAAGCTTGGGACCACTCGCCTCCAAAGTCCGGTGCTGGTACCAGTATATCACCGGCTGGCTATTGTAGCGGTCAGCATAACGCTAGTACAGTGCTAGCCAACATCGATCGTTGTCTGTAAGGAGTTTGTACGTTCTCCCCGTGTGAGTGCTCCTGTTTCCTCTCACATTCCAAAGCCATACGGATTAGTACGTTAATTGGTCACAGGGTGTAATTGATCTGTGCGGATTCGTTGGGTCAGAAGATCCTGTTATCATGCTGTATCTCTAAAGTTAATAAAAACAATAAAACCAATACCTGCACGAGGGGCATTTGATCAGACTGCTGTGATGACAGAAAGCCAGAAGCTTGTCAAATTTCCCTGTGAGAAAGAAACTATTCCCCAGCAACACACGCACACAAAATGCTGGAGGAACTCAGCAGGCCAGGCAGCATCGATGGAAATGAATAAACAGTTGACGTTTCCAGCCGAGACGCTTCTTCAGGACTGGAAAGGAAGGGGTAAGACACCAGAATAAAAAGGTGGGGGGAGAGTGGGAAGAAGGATAAGGATAGCTAGAAGGTGGTAGGTGAAACCATAAGCACAAGAGATCCTGCAGATGCTGGAAGTCCAGAGCAACACACTCAAAAAGCTGGAGGACCTCAGCAGGTCAGGCAGCATCTATGGAAATGAATAGATAGTCAACGTTTAAGACCAAGGTCCTTTGTTCGGGACATTCTCCATGTGTTTCTCAGGCAGAGATAAAAGAA
Source organism: Hemitrygon akajei (assembly GCF_048418815.1). Taxonomy (NCBI): domain Eukaryota; kingdom Metazoa; phylum Chordata; class Chondrichthyes; order Myliobatiformes; family Dasyatidae; genus Hemitrygon; species Hemitrygon akajei. The sequence continues at coordinate 45,387,500 of NC_133150.1, read as the reverse complement.
CATCAAGCAACAAATTTCTGAGCGACTGGCGATCATTTCTAACAGCCAGAGCAGATGCTAAATCTTCTGCCTAATGTCACCCCGTGATGATGCGTGGAGACTAATTGTTTTTGATGTTCAATTTATTTCTGTGTTAGTGAGAATTGCACTGGCTTTATTTAGCAGTGCAGCTGTATGCCTGGCTTTCTGGCAGCTTGCGAGCTACTTTTGTATTTCACACAGGAGGTCTCGTCTGCCAGTTGGGCATTTCGGAATTGGACTGCGTACAAGAAAAGTGAAGTTACTATGTGGCTTCAGTTGGGAAACAGATAGATCTAACGTGGTAATTCACTTAAAAATCAGGCCTACAGACCGATACACTGCGGTCTAATGAGGCTTTGGATTGTTGTGTTGAATATAGCCAAGTGCAGAGCTATTTGTTAGCGCAAGAGATTCTGCGGATGCTGGAAATCTAGAGCAATGCACACAAGACACCGGAGAAACTATTCAGGTTAGCAGAATGCTGTTATAGTTCCCACTACCTGGGTTCAATTCTGCTGCTGTTTGTATGGTCTCCCCATGAACGCGTGGGTTTTCTCTGCGTGCTCCAATTTCCTGCTTCATTCCAAAGCCGTAGCGGTTCTTAGGTTAATCAGGTGGCATAAGCTTGTTGAGCCAGAAGTGACTGTGCTGTACTGTACCTCTTGGTTTTTTTTAAAAAACAGATTTCACGACATATGTCAGTGATAATAAACCTGACTCTGATTCTGGGTCACCCAGTACCTGTGAAGGGAAATGAAGAGTTGATGCTTCTGGTCAAGACCCTTCACCGGGACATGAAAGGTCTGATGGATGGTCTCAGCCCATAAAGTTAACTGTTCATTTCCTGCCATAGACGCTGCCTGACCTGCTGAGTTCCTCCACCATTTTGTGTGTGTGTGTTGATTCACAGAATTCAATAGGTGCATTTAGTGCCAGAGAAATTTTTCAATAGGTGCATTTAATGTCAGAGATATGTATACAATATACATCCTGAAATTCTTTTTCTTCGCAAACATCCACAAAAGCAGAGGAATGCCCCAAAGAATGAATGACGGTTAAATGTTAGAACCCCAAAGTCCCCCCAGCTCCCCCTCCCACGCACAAACAGCAGCAGGGCAAAGACCCCCACCAGCAAAAAGCATCAGCACCCCCCCCCCCACCGAGCACTCACGTGTGCAGCAAAGCATCAATAAAGACACAGACTTGCAGTACCCCAAACACTTTTGAGATTTTGACATTAGTGCATAAGGGAAGAGAGTTGTAGTTTGAAGTTAAGGTAGACATATATACAATTAGTGTGAAATTTTGGGTGGTTAATTTTAAAATAAAATAGGTGATCGATAGCTGAGTTTCTTCAGCATTGCAGCATCAGTGTATTCTATGTACTCTTCCACTGGATTATTATTTGATAAAGCACACCAGACTGATAAACAAGAGATTCTACAGATATTGAAAAACCCAGAAGCCACACACACACACACACACACGTGCATGCACACACACAATGCTGGAGGAACTCAGCAGGTCATGCAGCATCTAAAACCAGTTGACATTTCAGACCAAGAGTCCTGACAAAGGGCCTTGGCCCAAAACTTCGATTGTTTGTTAATTTCCATGGATGCCGCCTGACCTGCTGAGTTCCTCCAGCACCGTGTGTGCGTGCTGCTCTGGGTTTCCAGCATCTGCGGAATCTCCTGTGTCTGTGATTGATAACTGCTGCAGACCCGGGCAGAAGAGCACAATTCCAGAGTAAGCCTTACAAAAAGAGAGTCGACGATTCTGGCTGAGACGCCTCATCAGGACCCGTTTCCGTGCCGTGTCTCTCCATAACACTGCATTGCAGTGGTGAAAGGTTCCGTGACAATGAAGAAAGTCAAGCTGAAGGCCCTCAGTAGAGCAGTGACAATTGATTAGATCGCTCGTAGGTTCTCCTTTCTGACTTCAAAGGAAAAGGAACAGGAGTGTCCTCTGAAAATTAATGCACACTTGTGTTTTGAGCTGATTAGACTACTGTAACACACTCTTCTCAGGACTGCTCAGGACAGATATAAATCAGCTGCAGCTTGTTCAAAAAATGCAAGAATCCTCACCAAAAAAAGAAAATCTGAGCACATTTCACCGGTTTTGGCATCATTACACTGGCTGCCTTGTGTCCTTTAGGATTAATATTAAAATACTCTTAAGGCTCTGAATAATCTCGCTTCTTTGTATGTTTTGGAGTGTCTATTCCCCCTTACATTCCTACTCATAATCTTAGATCCACAGATACTGGTTTGCTTAATATTCCTAAAGCCGAGCATATAAGAACTGGTGATGAGGGCTCTTATGCTCCAAGAATCTGGAATACTCTGTCGACTGAGATAGACCAAGAAAAGTGTGGAAAGTGTGGAAAACTTTACTGTGGAAAGTTTCAAACCACTTCTAAAAGCCTACTTTTAAATTTGGCCTACTTATTGGATTACTTAATGCCTGTTGATGATATATTCAGTTACATTTTATTCAATAGAATGTTTTTACTTACGATTTTTAATTTTGTCTTGTATTTTTATGACTATTTTGATCTATCTTTGCAATCGAGCTATTTCATAAATTATATTATAATATCTTTACAGTTGTGTTGTCTGGTAATGTGGGTGGGAGCTCTACAGGGTGCTGCAAGTGGGTGGAATTCAGCAAACACTTTTCTAGTTGTCAGCCTATTCTGCAAAGTATGGTTGAGAATACTGGACAGAGTTCCTGATCTGGTTTGGTTTGGGCTTTAAAGGGCATTGCAGGAACCGATGTCGCAAAGGAGGCGTCAGACATCATCCTGACAGACGATAACTTCACCAGCATCGTTAAGGCCGTGATGTGGGGCCGCAATGTGTACGACAGCATCTCCAAGTTCCTGCAGTTCCAACTGACAGTAAACGTGGTCGCAGTTATCGTCGCCTTTACTGGAGCCTGCATCACCCAGGTAAGTCCTTGTGGTGCTGGGCAACGTTGGCACATAAGACCATAAGACATAGAAGTAGAATTAGGCCATTTGGCCCATCGAGTCTGCTCCATCATTTCATCATTGCTGATCCATTTTTCCTCTCAACCCAATCTTCTTCCTTCTCCCCGTATCCCTTCTTTCCCTGACCAATCATGAATCTATCAACCTCTGCCTTAAATATACTCAATGACTTGGCCTCCACAGCTACCCGTGGCAACAAATTGCATAGATTCACCATTCTCTGGCTGAAGAAATTTCTCCCCAACTCCGTTCTAAAAGGACTCCCCTCTATTCTGAGGCTGTGTCTCCTGGTCTTCGATTTCTCCACCATAGGAAACATCCTCTCCACATCCATCTATTGAGGCCTTTTAACATTCAATGGGTCTCAGTGAGGTCACCCATCATTCTTTTAAATTCCAGTGACTAGAGGTTCAGAGCCATCAAATGCTCTTCATGTGATAAGCCTTTCAATCCTGGAATCATCTTCGTGATCTTCCTTTGAACCCTCACCCTTCTCAATCCCATTTTCCTGCCTTCTCCCCATAACCTTTGGTGCCCTTACTTATTAAGTACCTGTCAACCTCTGCTTTAAATAGACCCAATGACTTGGCCTCCACAGCCGTCTGTGGCAATGAATTCCACAGATTCACCACCCTCTGGCTAAAAAAACATTCCTCCCTATTTCTGTTCTAAAGGGATGGCCTATTCGGAGACTGTGTCCTTTAGTCCTAGACTTCCCCACTATTGGAAACATCCTCTTCACGTCCACTCTTTCCAGGCCTTTTATATTCAGTAGGTTTCAATAAAATCCCCCCACCCTCATTGTTATAAACGCCAGCGAGCACAGGGCCAGAGCCACTAAACATCACTTCTTGCATGGCCCTGTAGCTGTACTCTGTTCAACTCTGTGTATGTACTCTTAGACTGTCCAGTTCATTACAACAAACAGTACTTAGAGTCAAAGAGTATCACAGCACACAAACAGGCTCTTCGGCCCATCTTAATCCATGCTGACCTGGTCCCATCTACCTACATCCAGACCATAGTCTTCCTAGCCCTTCACGTCCACGTACCCTTCCGAGCTTCTCTTAAGAGGTTCTGTGGATGCTGGAAATCCAGAGTAACACGCAGAAAACGATGGAGGGGCTCAACAGGCCAGGCAGCATCTGCGGAGGGGAATAAACAGTCGACATTTTGGGCTGAGACCCTTCAACAGGGCTGGAAAGGAAGGGGGGGGGGGAAAGCCAGAACAAGTTCAGGGGGAGGAAGAGTACAAGCTGGAAGGTGATAGGTGAAGCCAGGTGAGATGGAGGTGGGGGGGCGGTGTGTGAGGGGTGATAAAGTGAGAATCTGGGAGGTGATAGGTGGAAAAGATAGGCTGAAGAAGAAGGAATCTAATAGGAGAGGAGAGTGGGCCATGGGAGAAGGGGGAGGAGGAGGAGGAGGAGTCATAACGGGGGTAAAGTTCTACTTGTGCCTATCTACCAGCTTATGAGCCTCCACATCCAGCACATCGTCCTCTGCAGCTTCTGCCATCTTCATCAGGATCCTACAACGTACTGCATCTTTCCCTCCCCATCCTCATTCTCCACTTTCCACAGGGATCGCTCTCTACGTGACTCCCTTGCAATGTTACCTCTACGGTGTTTTTTTTTACAGCTGTTTGGACCAATCATTGCTCTGAGCAGGACATCTTTACATGGCCTGAAAGCTTTGCAGCATGCTAAATGTTTATATGTTAAGAAAATTCCAGCTGCGTGGCCACAAAGGCTATGTGCATGGCGGCATTTCAGTTACTGCGCTGTCGTGCATCCCAGAGGGAACAGTGCTCCATTGTCCACATCCCTCACCACTGACTGTCCTTCTGGCACTTACCCCTGCAAGCAGGACAAATGTTACACCTGTCCCTATGACTCCTCCCTCACTACCATTCAGAGCCCCGAGCTGAGGCAACACTTCACCTACGAGTCCATCCATCAAGTCAGCCTCCCTTCCATTGAATTTGTCTACACTTCCTGCTGCCTCGAAATCATCTAGGGCCCCGCCCACCTCTGTCCTCTCCCATCAGAGAGGAGACACAAAAGCAAACCCCTCCCCACCACTGAGCACATCAATAAGGACATCCCACCATCCAGGCCATGCTTTCTTCTCCCTACTGTGATTGGGAATGAGGTACAGGAGTCCCAGGCCCCACACCACCAGATTCAACAACAGTTATTACCCCCTCAACTAACAGGATCTTGAACCAGTATAGATAACTTCATTCAACTCAACACTGAACTGATTCCACAACCTACGGACGCACTTTCAAGGATCCTACAACTCATATTGTCAGTATTACTTTTTTATTTTTTATTATTACCTTTTTTTTGCATCTTCTGCCATGCGATTCCTAAATGGACATTGAACCCATGAACATTACATCACATTTTTAAAATATTTATGTATTATTTCTGTTTTGCACTATTTTTAATCTAACTATTTAATAAACATATGCAGTGGTGCTGGAAATTTGGTGAACACTGTAGAATTTTCTCTATTTCTGCATAAAAATGGCCTAAAATGTGATCATATCTTCATGCAAGTCCTGAAGCCAGATAAAAAGAACCCAATTAAATAAATAACACAAAAAACATTGTTCATTTGTTTATTGAGAAGAGTGATCCAATATTACATGTATTTGTTAGAAAAAATATGTGAACCTCTGGTGTAATGCCTTCTACAAAATCTATTTGGAATCGGGTGTTGCAATCAATGAGATAAGATTGGAGATGTGGGTTGTAGAGGTGCCCTGCCCTATAAAGACACACGCAGTCAGGTTACTGACAGAGCCTGCTCTTCTCAAGAAAGATCTGTTTATGTGCACCATGCCGTAAACAAAACAACTTTCAGAGGACCTTAGAAGAATTATAGAGTTGAATGAAGCTGGAAAAGGCTACAAAAGCATTTCTAAAGACCTGAGTGTTCATCTGTCAGAGAAATTGTCTACAAATGGAGGAAACTCAGTACTGTTGCTGTTCTCCCTAGGAGTGGGCGTCCTGCAAAGATCACACCAAAAGCACAACGTGCAATGCTGAAGGAGGTGAAAAAGAACCCAGGAGTAACAACAGAGATCTCTAGAACTTACTGAAGTCTCTGTTCATGTGCCCACTTTAAGAAAAACACTAACAAGAATGGTGTTCATGGAAGGACACTATGGAGGAAACCACTGCTCTCTGAAATAAACATTGTTGCATGTCTCGCTTGTAAAAGAACACCTGGATGTTCTGCAATGCTCCTAGGACAATATTCTGTGGACAGATGAGACAGAAGTTGAACTTCTTGGCAGAAATGCACATTGCTATGTTTGGAGGGAGAAGGGCACTGCACACCAATAGTAAAACCTCATCCCAGTTGTGAAGCATGGTAGAAGGAGCATCATGGTTTGGAGCTGCTTTGCTGCCTCAGAGGCTGGACACTTTCAATCTTTGAGGGAACAATGAATTCAAAATTGTTTCAGCATTTTACAGGAGAATGTCAGGGTAGCAGTCTGTCACCTGGAGCTTAATAAAAGTTGGATAATAATGATCCAAAATGCAAGAGTAAATCAACAACAGAATGATTTAAGAAGAAAGTTTGTGTTTTGGAATGGCCAAGTCAAAGTCCTGACCTTATTCCTATAGAAATGTTGTGGAATGACTTCAAGCAAGCAGTTCATGCAAGGAGCCCACCAACTACCCAGAGCTGAAGCAGTTTTGTAAGGAGGAATGGCCTAAAATTCCTCCAAGCCGATGTGCAAGACTGATCAACAGTTACTGGAAACGCTTGGTTGGAGTTATCACTGTACAGGGCTGGGGGAATTACACCAGTTACTGTAAACAGAGGTTCACGTACTTTTTCCAACAAATACATGTAATAATGGATAATTTTTCTCAATAAATAAATGAATAAGTATGTTTTGTGTTATTTATTTAATTTGGTTCTCTTTATCTAGCTTTAAGACTTGATATGAAGATCTGATCACATCTTAGGTCATATGCAGAAATAGAGAGAATTCTGCAGGGTTCACAAACTTTGTAGTACCACTGTAGGTACTTACTGCAATTAATCTACTTATTTATTTTTTTCTTTCTATATTATTGTGTATTGCATTGAACTGCTGCTGCTAAGTTAACAATTTCACAACATGTGCTGGTGATAATAAACTTGATTCTGAATCAATGGAAAACTACACAAACAAAGGATGCAGAGAAGAAGAAAAATTGCAACTAAATAGGTAGATAGATAGATAAATAAATAAATAATACTGAGAACATGAGTTGTAGAGTCTTTAAAAGTGTGTTCATAGCTTGTGCTCAGGGATCATTTCAGCATAGAGGTTAGTGAAGTTATCCAGCCTGGTTCAGGAGCTTGATGGTCGCAGGGTGGCAGCTGCTCCTGACCCTGGTGCTGTGGGATCTAAGGCTCTTTACAGGAATAAAGGTGGAGCTTAGGGGAATGATCAGGACAGTCTTGATCACTTTGACTGGTGCAATTGGGTTGAGGACTGTGTAACTTCCTGCTCTCATGTCCTCTGTCTGCCTTTAAATCCCAAACCAGGATTCTCCGCTGAAGGCTGTTCAGATGCTCTGGGTGAACCTGATCATGGACACATTTGCCTCCCTGGCCTTGGCCACTGAGCCCCCGACAGAGGCCCTGTTGCTTCGCAAGCCCTACGGCAGGAATAAGCCACTGATCTCTCGCACGATGATGAAGAACATCCTGGGCCACGGTGTTTACCAGCTCACCATTATCTTCACACTCCTCTTTGCAGGTCAGTTTTGCCGTTGGTGTTTTTGTATCTGTGGTTAATTTGCTCCTTCCTACTTGAACAAAGTAGTGGTTCAGGATTGTTTAATGTCATTTCCAATACATAAGTATAAAGGAGAACAAATTAGTTGTAACTCTGGATCCAGTGCAGCACGAAAAGAAATACAATAAGATAAAGATAAAAGGGAGGCATGGCCGCGCAGTGGTTAGCACAACACTTTACAGTACTGGCGACCTGGGTTCAATTCCCGCCACTGCCTGGAAGAGTTTGTACATTCTCCCCGTGACCACGTGGGTTTCCTCCGGGTGCTCTGGTTTCCTCCCACAATCCAAAGACATGCTGACTGGTAGGTTAATTGATAGTAAATTGTCCCGTGATTAGGCTAGAATTAAATAGGGACCGCCGGGTGGCCCAGCTCAAAGAGCCAGAAGGACCTATTCCACACTCTATCTTAATAAGTAAATAAATAAATAACACAGTAATTTTAAAAAAGTTAATATAAATGCTTAATGTAGCTTGTATGCATAGATTGACTGTATGTCCTTAAAGTGACACTAGGCACAGGAGATTTTGTACGTACATAAGGTGACTCTTGACAGGAAATGATAAAGTCGTGATGGTTGGGAGTACGGAGGGGTGGGTTAATGGGTGGGGGTGTTGATCGGTCTTACTGCTCGGGGAGGTTTTTTGAGTCTGATTGTCACTGCATGGATGCTGCGTGACCTCCTCCCTGCAGGTACTGGGTGGAGGAGATGGGAAAGTATTCCTTTCAATCAAAGTCAAGTTTACTGTCACGTGCACAACTACCTGTGAAGTAAATTACAGACACGAGAAAATATGCAGATGCTGGAAGAACTCAGCGGGCCAGGCAGCATCTGTGGAAAAAGAGTGAACAGTCAACTTTCTGATGTCTGGCAGTGGGTGTGGAGCACTCATCAGTTCTACAATGACAATGATTGGACAGTCTACTTGGGATAATTCCCCCTCTCTTATTAGCACATCATGAGAACTAGCCTCCCCTCCATGGAATCTGTTTACACTTCTCATTGCCTCAGTTAAGCAACCAGAACGATCAATGACCCCTCACCCTGGACAGAAGGTACAAAACCCTGAAAGCCAATGTCACCAGACTCAAGGACAGCTTCTACCCCTCTGTAATAAGACTGTTAAACAGTGCTGTTGGATTCTGATGTTTTTAATACAGGGTTCTTTCAGAAGTCAGGAAGGAGGCACAAAGCTGGTTGACTCACAGCCATTTTATTTAGCGTTAATAAAGGAAATGGGAGCAGAAGCTAGTCGCGGAAGGCTTAAGGACAGAGAGACTAGGATACTAAGATTAAGATGCTGTTGCCTTGCGGTCAGTAATTTTTACAGTACAGAGATGAGGACAATTCCATTCAAATTTATAAATATGAGTCAACCAATGAGTAGTTTCCTATTCAAATAATGGAGAGTTTTTCCAGACTTATATCATTAGGGGTCTATTAAACTTGCATATACATAATAGTACCACTAGGAAGCATTCTAGGCAGTTACTTGTATAGAGGTAATTATATAAAATACAAGCAGACAATCTAAGAATTAAACAGTTGGATCCAACTAGTCAGAATCAGGATTATTATCACTGGCATGTGACGTGAAATTAGCCCCCTGGTACAATAAGATGGACCTTTGGCCTCACAATCCATCTAGTTATGACCTTACACACTTTAGTCTTACTGCACTGTGCTTTCTCTGCATTGCTATTGTTTTACCTTATTCTGCCTCAATGCACTGTGTCATTATTTGATCTGTATGAACGGTATGCAAGGCCAGCTTTTCACTGTACGTGCGACAATAATAAACCAATGCCAAGTCCAGTTTTCTGTAGATTGAATTGTAACAATTCTTCTTCACAGGTGAGAAGTTTTTTGACATCGACAGTGGAAGGAATGCTCCACTCCACTCCCCCCCGACCGAACATTACACCATTGTCTTCAACACCTTTGTGATGATGCAGCTCTTCAATGAGATCAACGCTCGCAAGATCCACGGGGAGCGCAACGTGTTTGAAGCAATTTTCCGAAATCCAATCTTTTGCAGCATTGTGGTGGGGACTTTTCTGATTCAGGTACTGTGTTATTCAGTGTGTGTGGTGTTCAAAAATAGATTCATTATCAATGTGCATATGTGTTACCATATACGACCTTGAGATTCATTTTCTTGCAGGCATTTACAGGAAAATAAAGACAAACAACATAAATTATGAAAAACTATACATAAAGACTGACAAACTACCTAATACCTAACAGTTGATTTCAATCCTGTTTATCTGGAGTATGAATCGATAACCATATGATATAAGAACAGAATTAGGCCATTTGGCCCATCGAGTCTGCTCTGCCATTTCATCATGGACTTTACTTTATTGTCACCAAACAATTGATACTAGAGCGTACAATCATCACAGCGATATTTGATTCTGCGCTTCGTGCTCCCTGAAGTACAAATCAAAGTAAATATAATAAAAATTTAAATTATAAATCATAATCAGAAAATAGAAGAGGGAAAGTAAGGTAGTGAAAGTCAGGTCCGGATATTTGGAAGGTACGGCCCAGATCCGGGTCAGGATCTGTTCAGCAGTCTTATCACAGCTGGAAAGAAGCTGTTCCCAAATCTGGCCGTACGAATCTTCAAGCTCCTGAACCTTCTCCCAGAGGGAAGAGGGACAAAAAGTGTGTTGGCTGGGTTGGTCGTGTCCTTGATTATCCTGGCAGCACTGCTCTGACAGCGTGCGGTGTAAAGTGAGTCCAAGAATGTAAGATTGGTTTGTGTGAAGTGCTGGGCTATGTTCACGATCTTCTGCAGCTTCTTCCGATCTTGGACAGGACAACTTCCATACCAGGTTGTGATGCACCCTAGAAGAACGCTTTCTACGGTGCATCTATAAAAATTAGTGAGGGTTTTAAGGGACAGGCCAAATTTCATGGCTGATCCATTTTTCCTCTCAGCCTCAATCTCCTGCCTTCTCCCCATATCCCTTGACACCCCGACCATTCAATCTCTGCCTTAAATATACAAAAAAAAACCTGGTCTCCACAGTCACCTGTAGCAACAAATTCCACTGATTCACCACTCTCTGGCTAAAGAAATGCTTCCTCATCTCTGTTCTAAAAGGACATCCCTCTATTCTGAGGCTGTGTCCTCTGGTCTTTGACTCTCCCACCACAGGAAACATCCTCTCCACATCCACTCTATCAAGGCCTTTCCACATTTGATAGGTTTCATTTGGTCTCCCCTCATTCTTCTGAATTCCAGTGAATACAGGCCCACAGCCATCAAACGCTCCTCGTGTGACAAGCCTTTCAATCCTGGAAATACTTTCATGAGCCTCCTTTGTCCCTCTCCAAAGTCGGCACATCCTTTCTTAGTTAAGGGGCCCAAAGCTGCTCACAATCCTTCAAGTGAGGTCTCACCCGTGCTTTATAAGCCTCAACATTAAAGCACTGGTTTATTGGGCCTCATTACTTTTCCACTGTCCTCTGTCAGTGTGGAGAGAATCTGCTTGTTGCGCTCATTTCTCTGCATTGGAAGTGAAGCCACAAAGGAACATCTCTTTCCGAACCAAACCAGGTTCTGTCTGGGTCCCGGAGGAGCTCAGCGGGTCAAGCACCGTCTGTGGAGGGAGATGGACAGTTGCTATTTCGGGTCGAGACCCTTCATTGGGACTAGCAGGTCCCCTCCTATGTCCCAGAGATGTGCATATTAATAGGTTAATTGCTACTGGGTAGTTGAGCGGTGGGACCTGGAGTTGGTTTCTTGAGAACGTCTTCTTCTTTAATCCTTTTCGCTCCTTATGGAGCATACGGCCTCAACAAAAGTCCTCCACTTCCTGCGATCTCTAGCAGATGTTTTTGCAGTCTCCCAAGTTTGGCCGGCGGCTTTCAGTTCATCCAAAAGCCTACACCTCCAGGTTTGCTTTGGGCGACCTCTTCTTCTCTTCCCTTGTGGATTCCATTCGAGTGATCGTCGAGTGACATTCGACTGGCTCTTCCTCGAGGTGTGGCCAACCCATCTCCACTTCCTCCTCCTTATCTGGAATACAATGGGCTCTTGGTTTGCCCTCTTCCATAGGTCTAGGTTTGACACTCTGTCGTACCACTTGAGGCAGAGGATCTGCCGGAGGCATTTGTTGAGAAAGGTCTGGATCTTGTTGCAGCTGGTGTTCGTGATTCTCCATGTTTCGGATCCATATATCAGGATGGCTTTCACATTGGAGCTGAATATACAGAGCTTAGTTTTGACAGAGATGGCCGTAGACGTCCAAACAGGTCGTAGGGTTGTGAAGGCATGTTGGGCTTTTCCGATCCTTGCTCTGATGTCCTCATCTGTACCTCCTGATTTACTGATTTTGCTTCCGAGGTAGGTGAATTTGTCTACATCTTCAACTATTTGTCCTTCAATCCATAATGGCTCCTCTTGTTTGTTATTAATGCGTAGAACTTTGGTCTTCTCCTGACTGATCTTAAGGCCTACTCGCTGTGAGGTCCCTCCCAAGGAATCTACTTTCTTCTGCATATCTTGAAGCTGGTGTGAGAGAAGAGCGAGATCATCTGCAAATGCCAGGTCTTCCAATTTCCCTCTTAACGTCCACTGGATGCCTCTCTCTGAGCCAGCATAGGCTGTTCTTGTAGCCCAGTTGAGTACCACAAGAAAAAGTAGAGGCGACAGCAGGCATCCCTGTCTGACTCCAGTAGTGACCAGGAACTCTTCGGACAGTCTCCCATCGTGGATGACCCTGCATAAGAAGCCATCATAAAGCTTCTTGATGATATTCACCATCTCTTCCGGTACACCATAGTGTCGTAAGATGCTCCACATTGACTTTCTGTCCAGGCTGTCAAATGCCTTCTCAAAATCAATAAAACACACATATAGTGGAGTTTGCCATTCTGTTGTCTGCTCCACAATGACTCTAAGTGTAGCTATCTGGTCAATGCATGATCTCTCTTTCCTGAACCCTGCCTGCTCATCTCTAAGTCTCTGGTCAATGGCGTCTTTCATCAGCTCCAAGATGACCCTGGTGAGAACTTTGCTAGGAATGGACAACAAGGTGATCCCCCTCCACTTGCCACACAGTGAAAGATCTCCAGATTTTGGCAGCTTCACAAGGAGGCCCTTCTTCCAATCTGATGAGATCTCTCCTGTTCTCCATATCAAATTCAGCAGTATATGCAAATGGTCCACCATAACCTCTCCACCCTCTTTCAATGCTTCTGCGGGAATGTTGTCTTCTCCAGCAGCCTTGCCATTCTTCAGGCTTTTCAGGGCTTTTCGAATTTCTTGCTTGGTGATTTCACCTATATTGATGTTGAGTGGGTCTCCAAGCTCCAGGTCAGGTGGGTTCTGTGGTGGTGGTCTATTCAATACTTCCTGGAAGTGTTCCTTCCATCTCGCCAGCTGATCTTCAACCGAATGAGCAGATGGCCTGTCTTGTCTCTGGCAGGTCTGTTGAAATTGCTTTTCTTCCCTCTCAAAAGTTTAGTTGTCTTGTAGAGTGCCTTGAGGTCCCCTTTACTGGCCGCTGTTTCTGCTTGCTCTGCTATTTCATTGAAGTATGACCTCTTGTCCTTTCTGAGCTGTTTCTTCACCTCCTTGGCCATCACGCTGTACCTGTTGGCGGTGATTTGTTTCTGTTGCCGGGTTCTGGCCTGATTCAGCTCCTGTTAGGGCTTTTTCCTCTCCTCCACCTTCTGCCATGTCTCGTCCCTGATCCAAGGTTTACTGTTGACTGGTGGTCTTCCCAGTACTTCTTCGCAGGCTCCTACAGTGGCCTGCTTGAAGGTAATCCAAGCGTGTTCCGCTGTTCTCTCATCTTGTTCCTCTATTTGAAGAGCCCCAAAGCGGTTTTGCAAGGTGATGTGGAAATCTTTCTTGTTCTCTTCCGTCTGTAGTTTTCTAACATCAAACTTTATTCGCATGTTCTGTTGCTTGTTCTTGGCTGACAGCTTCATCTTCAGCTTTGCAACAACCAAATGGTTGTCAGATCCAATATCTGCTCCTCTCTTGGCTCTCACATCTTGCAATGAACTTCTCCAGCGCTGGCGGACTATGACGTGATCAATCTGGTTCTCTGTTTGATGGTCAGGCGAGACCCAGGTTATCTTGTGGCAGCGTCGGTGGGGAAAGAGGGTACCTCCAATGGTCAGTTCGTTGAAGGCACAGAAGTCGATAAGGAGTTCTCCATTTTCATTCATAATCCCCAAACCATTCTGGCCCATCTCTCTCTCTCCCTGCTAGTGTTATCGCTGCCTACTTTGGCATTCAGATCTCCCAAGACGATCAACATATCTTGCTTGGGTACCTTACCAACTACTGCTTGAAGCTGGGTGTAGAAGAGATCTTTTTCTTCTTCCTCTGCGTTGTTAGTTGGGGCGTAGCACAGGATAAATGGATACCTTCTGGAATCTGGACTCAAACCTGGCTGTGATGATACGGTCGGACACTGGTTCCCATTCTATCAAACTTCTGGCTGCTTCTTTGGACAACATCAGGGCCACACCAGCCTCATGCGGGTCTTCCTCTTTTTCTTTGCCGGAATAGAGCAGAGTTTCTCCCGTCTGCAGTTTGGTCTCACCAAAAGTATTCCACCTTGCTTCGCACATGCCCAGGAGTGTGAGGTGGTATCGGTTCATTTCCTTCACTGCCTGTGCACACCTACCTGTCTCCCAAAGTGATCTCACATTCCATGTTCCGATTAGGATAGATTTCTTCTGTGAGAGCAGCTTTGGAACCTCCATTATGGTTTTCCTCGGGTGAAGGAGGGTTGTCAGCCCTGCAGCTTCCTGACGGGTTTGGTTGCAGCGCGTCATCAGCCTCCTGAATGGGGCCCTGCTTTTCTCGAGATCTGGGTTAGTGGTTGACAATCTGTTGACGGTTTCTGTAACAATTGCTTGTTTTACGTGAACGGGTTGTTAGCCCATTGCACAACCCCCAACCTGGAGGACCAGGGGTTTTCTGTCGGGGTCACCTTCCCCTAGGCGATGGCATTTCCATGCTAACGAGCTCCACCTGCCCGAGTTTGAAATCAGAGTTTACCCTCTCCTAAATAGGCTGCCATCCAAGGCTAACGAGTCCTATCTACCCGGGTTTGGAATCGGAGTTTCTTCTCCTAGGCTACGTTGGTTCACGGCACCTTCTTCCATATTATCCAGTGCACCCCTCACACGAGGGATCCCCCATCCACCACCCAGGAGACGCACCTCAACGCCGTATAGCCCCAGCGTGAGGCTTGAGAACGTAGGATACAATAAAAATCGGATTAATGTAGGGTTTGTGTAATTGGGTGGTTGAACAGTCGATGTAACATAGAAATACACCCAAATCAGCATGAGTTCACCAGTCTGATGGCCTGGTGGAAGAAGCTGTCCCAGAGCCTGTTGTTCCTGGCTTTTATGCTGCGGTTCCGTTTCGTGGATGGTAGCAGCTGGAATAGGTTGTGGATGGGGTGAGTCGGGTCCCCAATGAACCTTCAGATCCTTTTTGCACACCTGCCTTTGTAAATGTCCTGGAACATGGGGACCCAAGATTTGACATTAATCAATACCAAACCTGTTCTCGTAGTGCAGGGGCTCCAAACCTGGGGTCCCAGGACACTTCGGTTAATGGTAAGGCTTTGTGGCATAAAGAAGGTTGGGGACCCCTGTCCCAGTGGGTGTACTTTGCAAACTAATGCGATTTTAAAAGATTATAGAAGGTGCTGATCCAGCATGAGGGTGTCTGATTCTAGAATTTTCCTCTGTTGCAGATCGTCATCGTGGAGTTCGGAGGGAAGCCGTTCAGCTGCTCGGGACTGACTCTCGACCAATGGCTTTGGTGCGTCTTCATTGGCATCGGAGAGCTGCTGTGGGGGCAGGTACGCAGCTCACCTCACCTCGCCTTGTGCTGAAGGAACTCAGCAGGTCACACAGCATCTGTGGCCAACCCTTCCTAGGGACTGGGAAGGAAGGGAGAAGAAGGGGAGAGAGGGGGAAGAGTACACGCTGACAGGGGATAGGTGAGACCAGGTGAAGGGGGTGATGGATGAAATAAGCAGCTGGGAGGTGATAGGTGGAACAGGTAAAGATCTGAAGATGGAGGAATCTGATAGGAGAGTGGACCATGGGAGGAGGGGCACCAGAGAAGGTGATGGGCAGGTGAGGAGAAAAGAAGCGATAAGAGGAGAAGTAGAATGGGGAATTGTAAAAAGGAGGGAAATCAGTGTTCATGCCGTCAGGTTAGAGGCTATGCATAAATTGAAGTACGGCATTTGTGTGAACAGCCAATATAACCAAGGACGTGCTGGGAGCAGCTGGCAAAATTTCACAACTTATTCCGTCGACCACACAGCATGCCCATGTTGTTCAACACAACAACGGAACAATAACAACAAAATAAGTCCCTATCCCCTACCCTCCCACATCCTCGTACACTCAGGCCTCCAACCTCGGGGTAGCCTGTCAGCCCTTGGCTCCGGACTCTCAAACACAAGGGGAACAGCTTTGACTGTTGCCATAGGATTCTGCATTCATCAGGGGGAGTAGCCAAGGTAACAAGATAATGTTCCAAACTGTAGCACTCTCTTTGTTCCCCTTTATTCATCTGTTGGTCAAACTTGGCTTCTTCTCCCTAAGGTGAGACCTCATAGTTTAAAACTATGAGAGCTGTACAGTGTCTTGCAAAAGTAATCGACCCCCACAACTATTTTCACATTTTTACTGTCATATTTTCTAAATTAGAAATACGATTTTTGAGCTAATCATCATGTTACATCATTGTGCATAGTTACAGCTATGTAGGACCCTGGTCAGACCCCACTTGGAGTAAGGTGCTCAGTTCTGGTCACCTCACTTATGGGAAGGTTGTGGAAGCTATAAAAAGGGTATGGAAACTATTGAAAGGGTGCAGAGGAGATTTACAAGGATGAGAATAGGTTGAATAAACTCAGTCTTTTCTTCTTGGAGCGATGGAGGATGAAAGGTGACCTGATAGAGATGTATAAGGTGATGAGAGGCATTGATCACGTTGATAGAGACTTTTTCCCAGGACTGAAATGGCTAACACGAGAGGGCACAATTTTAAGGTGCTTGGAAGCAGGTACAGAGGAGATGTTAGGGTTAAGTTTTTTTTATGCAGAGAGTGTTGAGTGTGTGGAATGGGCTGCCGTTGACGGTGGTGGAGGCAGATACGATAGGGTCTTTTAAGAGACTCCTGGACAGGTACATGGAGCTTAGAAAAATAGAGGGCTATGGGTAGCCCTAGGTAATTTCTAAGTAAGCACATGTTCGGCACAGCATTGTGGGCTGAAGGGCCTGTATTGTGCTGTAGGTTTTCTATGTTTCTATGTCAATTCAAAAGAAAAATTCCAAATTGCTAAAAATTAAAAACCAGAATTGTGAGGCTGAAAAAGTATTCATCCCCTTTGTAATTACTATGCTAACTTTCCTCTGGTGCCATATTACCTTACCAATTCACCCAATTCGTTGATGTAGAAAACTGGAGGATCATCTGTTTTCAATGAATTCATGATAATAAATACCCATTCTATCTGTATGGTCCAACAGTATGGCAGATTTTCAACCGACCAAACCAAAATGAAGACAAAAGAGCATTCGGGACTAGTAAGGAAAGATAATAGAGAAGCACAAATCTGGGGACGGGTACAAGACCATCTCAAAGGCATCAAACCTACCTTGGAGCTCATGAAAAAGTGGGAAAAATATGAAACTACAGCCACACTGCCTAGGTGAGGCCGCCCCTTCTAAACTTAGTTGCTGGAGAAGAATGGCAGTTGTAGGAGAGGCTATTGTGACGCCAGTAGTCACCCTGAGTGAGCAGCAGAAGTGAGTGGCTGCAACTGGAGAAGAATTTCGTGGCTCCACAATTTCTTAGGCCTTGCACAAAAAAGGTATGGAAAAGTGGCGAGGAAGAAGCCCCAGCTTTAAAGAAAAAGCATATCCTTGCCCATAAAGACTTTGCAAAGTGTCACTTTAAAAAGGTACTGTTAAGATGTGGGAGAAGGTCTTGGGGTTGGATGAGATTAAAGTGGAATTTTTTTGGCCTCAAAATGAAGCGTTACGTGTGGCATAAATCTAATACTGCGCATCAGCCAGGGAACACCGTCCCTACTGTAAAGTATGATGGATGTAGCATCATGCTATGTGGATGCTTTACAGCAGCAGGGGCAGGATTGATGAGAAGGTGAATGCTGGTAAATACAGAGAGATTCTGGATAAAAACCTGCTAGCTTCCGCCAGAAGGCAAACTGAGAAGGAAATTCATCTTCCAGCAGGACACTGCCTGAGCGACCATGGAGTGGTTTCAAATGAAGAACATTTTTGTCCATGAGTGACCCAGTCATTGTCCAGACCTTAACCCAATCGAACGTCTCTGGTGAAGCCTCTAGGTTGCTGTCCACTGCTGCTCCCCAACGGACCTGGCACAGCTCGAGCAGTTTTGCAAAGAGGAATCTCATTCTATTGCATTGTTCAAAGCTAATGGAGACTTATCCAAAAAGACTACTGGCTGTAATAGCTGTGAGAGGTGTTTCAACTAAATACTGAACAAAGGGATACGAGTACTTCTGAACTGCTGACATTTTGGTTTTTGAATTTTTAATTTTCATGCTTTACAATTTCCCCTGATTTTTTGGAGGATCTACTGTGAAAAGAGGAGCTTGTGATTCTCAAATAAGTAATGTTAGTTAAACTGATCAAAATCCCTGGTTGTAATACTCATTTATGCGAACAAAGGTCTGGGAGCTGAATGCTTTTACAAGGCACTGTACATAGGGTAGACAGTATCTTTTCCCCAGGGTAGAAATGTCCAATACCAGAGGACATGCTTTTAAAGATCAGAAGAGGGCCGTTTAAAAGAGATGTGAGGAGAACGGCAGGTGTTTGGAATAGATTGCCAGGAGTAGTGGAAGAGCATAAAGTAGCTTCAAGGTCAGCACAACATTGTGGGCCGAATGGCCTGCCCGGTGCTGTACTGTTTGACGTTCTGTGTTCAATGCGGAGACAAGTGCATCGAACAATTGATGAACTTTAACTGGAATGACTGAGTCATGTCTCCTGGTAGCTGCCTGCCGCAGTGTTTTCAGTGAGTTAGCAACAGCAATTCCCTCGCAAGTGAAGAGCTCGCAACAGGAAGGATGGGAATTTATGTCATAATTTGCGTTCCAAGTATCGCGGGTGGGATGTGAACCCCACTGCCTTTCGAACTTGCAACTCACTGAGCCACATCATTGAAGAAGTTCAAAGTAACTGTATTATCGAGGTACATACATGTCGGCATATACTACCCTGCTTGCATTTACTTGCAGGCATTCGCAGTAGAGCAGAGAAATACATGGAATCACTGAAAAACTACACACAAACAAGCAATCGGACACTGAGTTAGTGCCTTTAGTGTAATAAGGTATCCCTGGGAATATCACAGGAGTGTTAGAGCATTGAGCAGTACAACACAGTACAGACCCTTCAGCCCACAGTGTTGTGTCAACCTTTTAACCTGTTCTAACTGAACACAGTTCTCCCCAGTGTGGTCTAACTGGAGTTTTATGCAGCCTTGACATTACCTCGCATCTCTTGATAGTGAACCGCCGCTCACAGTGTTGGTAGAGAAGGTTTGCCTCAGAATAATCTAGAACGTGTCTCCTTCCCCCCCCCCCCACACGGCCATTGAGTCTTCATAATGATAACCGGCTCAAACTTCTCTGCACAGGTAATCGCCACCATCCCGACCAGCCGTCTGAAGTTCCTGAAGGAGGCGGGCCACGGCACAACGAAGGATGACATCCCTGAAGGAGAACTGATGGAGGACAACGACGAAATCGACCACGCAGAGATGGAACTGCGGCGAGGACAGATCCTCTGGTTCAGAGGTCTGAATAGGATCCAGACTCAGGTATGCTGACAACCCCACAGCCCACCACAGCAATGGATCCGTGACTGGAAGCTCTCACTCGAAAGGAATTAGATCACCTGCTCCCCCCAAAAGTTGCCAGTTCCCACCCTCTTTACCAATGCCTCTCACTGAACTGATGTTTTGTTTTAAATAAGACAGTATTCATATAAAAGGTCCCTTCTCTAGGTAATGTCCACCCACACCTGTCTCTAGAAGCCAGTTGTACACCAATTCTTGTCCACCTGGCCAAAAAAATAACCTCTCCTCCAGGATTTCTGTTTTTCTGTCTTTTCCCTTCTCTTGACATAGCTCTTAAACATTTTCCATTTTGCTTACATTCCTTTACTGTTTTAGTCTTGTGGGGTGATTGAAATTGTCCAGTGTCACTGCGACTCTGCGTCATTCCTTTGATTTCCAACATTTTCCTTTCCATCCCTTCTCCTTTTCTCCCTCTCTTTTCCTCCATGTTGTTCCACTTTCACTGCGTGGTCTTGTAGTCTCTGTCACGCTCCCATCTTCCCTTCCCTTGTCTCCTCCGCTTTTCCTCTTTCTCCTGGCTTGTCAACCCACCCTTCCCCTCTGCTGCCTCCTCCCTCTCTGCATTCCATTGCTGACACCCCCCCCACCTTCCTCACTGTCTCCCTTTCGTTCCTGCTCTTTCTGTCAACACGCACCCCCATTCCTTGCTCCTTGCCTTTTCTGTGTCCTCTACACTCCACACCCCCCAACCCTCTCTGCCTTGGCCCTTGCTGACTTCACTCTCTCCCCCCCCCCCCCAATTCTCCAACCCCTCTGGCTCAGCTCTCTGCCTCTTTCTCTCTTCCAGCCCCCGTCTCTGCCCCCTCCTTCCCTCCTCCCTCCCCATGTCTCTAACCACCCCCCCTCCCTCTGGCCTTTTCCCCCCAAAATACCTCTTCTCTCTTTCTATCTTTGCAATATGGAGCAAAGCTGTTTTATTCTCTGATTCTTTGCAGATGGGCGTAGTCAACACCTTCCAGGGTGGACCTTCCTTGCAGGGAGCGTTGAGAAGGCAGCCCTCCATAATCAGCCAGCACCATGATGTAAAAAATCTTTCTACCCCAACACATGTAGTGCTTTCTACTGCCAATACTACACCTGCCGCTTCTGCTACTACCACAGTGGGGCGTGAGTGCTGGTTTCTTACAAACTGCATGTAGTTAATATCATCTCTGTCCATGCACTTAACCTCAACAAGCCTTCTTCCCCCTTTCAGTTTCTGAGTGTTCTCATTTCAAACTTTTTTTTGTTCTGCTTTTTATTTCAAGGGTTGCTGCATCTAAATGTTTTTTCCCCCTTCTACCACAGGAACGAAGTGTTTCAGATAAACGGTGTCACGTTTTCTCTCCCTCTCTCTGAAAAGACATACAAACTAGGGGTGCAACGACTATTGAATGTTTTTTTTTTAAAAAAGTCCATCAGATGGACCAGTTCCAAATGGTTTCCTGACTTACTGAGAAGCTGTAACCTTACCCAGTGCATCCAGCTAAAGCGAGGCAAACACGTTAACGCCGTACGTTTTTTTCTTTTTCCAGATTGTTTTGTAATAAAGAAATAATAATCACATTTGAGAATCAGAATCAGGTTTAATATCAGTGGCAAATGGTGTGAAATTTGTGGTTTCGCAGCAGCAGTATAATGCAATACATAATAATAAGACTATAAAATACAGTAAATATATATGAAAAAATAAATACGTAATGTAAAAAGAGAGCAAAAAAGGGGGAAAAAAGTGATGCTGTAGGTTTTCGCTTATTGAAACCCAGAATTCATTGAACTCCATAACCCAAACACAAACTCAAAAGTGCGCTAAAAATCCTTACGTCATAATGTCATCACATCAGTCCAGCCTCTTAGAGTGAAACCTCAACTTAGTGTCCGGCGTTATGAATTATGTGCATTTCTCCCAATTACATTGCCCTACAAGGTACTGTGCTTGGGTTCATTGTCCATTCAGAAATCTGATGATGGAGGGGAAGAAGCTGTTCCAGAATTATTCAGTGTGTACCTTCAGGCCCCTGTACCTCCTCTCTGATGGTAGCAATCAGAAGAGGGCAATTAGTCAATAAATTGCATCAGCTTGAATGAACATTCTCCCTACACAATGTCCATATCCTTCCATTTCCCTCACATTCATGTGCCTATCAAAACATCTCTTAAAAGTTCTTAATGTTTCTACCTCTACTCTACCCTTGGCCACACATTCCAGGTATCCACCACTCTCTGTAAAAAAAAACTTGCTCCTTACATTTCCTTTGAACTTACCCCCTCTTACCTTAAAAACGTGCCCTGTGGTGTTAGACATATATTATTTCACAAATCTTCCCTTAGTTAAAGCCTCACAAACTTGACTCAGTGGATTGATTTTGAGGAGTTCATTTTGGGCCACAGAAACAGAGGTGAAAATTAAATCGGCCACAATCGAACGGCAGAATGGATTCGACAGGCCAAATGACCTAATTCCACTCCTGTGACTGACGGTCGCGGTGTGTTCTGTGCACTTTGTAAATCACCTTTAAATCTGGCCCTCCTGTGTTAACGGGAACAAAACCATTCAGCCATAGAACCATAGAACATCACAGCACAGAAACAGGCCTTTTGGCCCTTCTTGGCTGTGCCAAACCAGTTTTTCTGCCTAGACCCACTGACCTGCACCTGGACTGTACCCCTCTCATCCAGGTACCTGTCCAAGTTATTCTTACATGTTAAAAGTGAGCCCGCATTTACCACTTCATCAGGCAGCTCATTCCACACACTCCCACCACTCTCTGTGTGAAGAAGCGCCCCCATGTTCCCTTTAAACTTTCCCCCCTTCACCCTTAACCCATGTCCTCTGGGTTTTTTTCTCCCCTAGCCTCAGTGGAAAAAGCCTGCTTGCATTCACTCTATCTATACCCATCATAATTTTATACACCTCTATCAAATCACCCCTCATTCTCCTACGCTCCAGGGAATAAAGTCCTAACCTATTCAACCTTTCTCTGTAACTCAGTTTCTCAAGTCCCAGCAGCATCCTTGTAAACCTCTGCACTCTTTCAACATTATTAATATCCTTCCTGTAATTCGGTGACCAAAACTGCACACAATACTCCAAATTCAGCCTCACCAATGCCTTATACAACCTCACCATAAAATTCCAACTCTTATACTCAGTACTTTGATTTATGAAGGCCAATGTACCAAAACCTTTCTTTACTACCCTATCTACCTGTGACACCACTTTCAGGGAATTTTGTATCTGTATTCCCAGATCACTCTGTTCTATGGCACTCCTCAGTGCCCTACCATTTACCTTGCATGTTCCACCTTGGTTTTTCCTTCCAAAGTGCAATACCTCACACTTGTCTGTATTAAACTCCATCTGCCATTTTTCAGCCCGTTTTTCCAGCTGGTCAAGATCCCTCTGCAAGCTTTGAAAATTGAACCGACCTCCTACCTCCTCACTCAAGAGCAGGGGTTCACAACCTTTTTTATGTCATGGACCCTTACATTAACCGAGGGGTCCATGGACCCCAGGTTGGGAATCCCTGATCTAGGTTATCACCACCTCTCCACTCCCCTGCCTAATTCCCACAACCTTGGATTCTCCCACTTCTTCCCCATTCCATCAGTGACTTTCAAAACTCATTACTCACTTAATACTCATCTATTTATTTAGAAATAGCATTGCGAAACAGGCCCTTCCAGCCCAGCGTACTGCACCACCCAGCAGCCCACCTATTTAACCCTAGCCTAACCACAGGACAATTTACAGCGACCAATTACCGGTGTGTCTTTGGACCGCGGGAAGAAATCGGAGCACCCATAGGAAACCCACGCAGTCACGGGGAGAACATGCAAACTCCTTACAAGGAGTGCTGAAATTAAACTCCGAGCTCCAACACACCCAGCTTAAATAGCGTCACGCTGACCGCTGTGCTACCACGTCGAGCCTCCCAACTACATTCGTGTGGCACTTCACTACACCACCACGAGTACAATAATTTGCTGAAACAAGATTTATGCTGCATATTTGATCTCCGATGTACTGTCCACAGTAAGGACAATGGCAGTATAACCTTTGCACACATAGTTAGAGTTGTTAGCTAGAGTTATGAGAATTGGCCTAGTATCTAGTTAAATCATTTCAGCCACAACGTGTTACTGACATCCCTGAAACAGATCACGGTCACTCAGCGTGGGATACTCTCCAGAACTCGAATAAGTACTATACCTACTTCAGACAGTTTAAGCTCTGCTGAAGGTGATATCCATACAAAGCAATATCCCTGAGTTCAAGTTCAAGTTTACTGTCATTCAACTGTACACATGTATACCATTAAACAAAACAATTTTCCTCCAGACTGTGCACAGTACAATGCATATAACTCACACACAACACATAATGTTACCATAAATAAGTAATGAAGTATCTCAGAATCATGCAGTGTGAAATTTGTTGTCTTTGCGACAGAAGTCCACTGCAATGCATCAGGTTGTCACGGTAGCGTCGTGGTTAGCACAATGACCCTGGTTCGATTCCTGCCGCTGCCTGTAAGGAGTTTGTACGTTCTCACTGTCACCACGTGGGTTTCCCCTGGGTGCTTCGGTTTCCTGCCGCAGTCCGTTTGGAAGGTTAATTAGTTATTAGAAATTGTCTGGTGATTAGGCCAGGGTTAAATTGGAGGTTTGCAGCTCAAGGGGCTAGAAGGGCCTATTCCACGTTGTATCTCGATAAATAAATGAATAATGGGGTGTGAATTAGAGTAACTATATATAAAATAGTTAAATTAAATAAGCAGTGCAAAGATAGAATTAAGTAGTAAGGTAGTGTTCTGAGATCGAATGGCAGAGGGGAAGAGCTGTTTCTGAACATGTTACAGAGTACGAAACAGTAGCACTTTGTGATTATAATGCACGCACCTCATCAGATCTAACTGGATTTGGCATACAGGCTGATAAAGTGCTGGTACTCTGAAGTCAAACCATGTAGTAACTCAGAAAACCTGATGACATGAAAATAACTATAAGTGACAACAATAAGTAAATGGCTGCAGTTTTCTGTTGCCGAGTTGGCAGAGTTAAGGGTTGTCCAAGTTCAACAGCCTGAAACTTGTAGGAAAGGAGCTGGTTTTGAACCTCGAGGTCTGCCTTTTTAGTGCAACTCTGTCCTTGTGGAATTTAGATTTTGGTGGAGATCAGGTCAGGGGACTTTGTCAAGTACAGGAATGTCACAACGTACCTTTGCAGACATCTGGTAGATGGTAAATTCTTTGTGTATTCATACATTCTTTTGTAACTCAGCTGTGCCTGATTCTTAAAATCTTGAGCAGAGCAGACTAGATGGGCTGAATGGCCTGATTCTCCTTCTGTGTCTTATGGTCTCATACACAAAATGCTGGAGGAACTCATTAGGACTCATGAAGTGTCTTGGCTTAAAACATCCACTGTTTATTCCCCTCATTGATATTGCCTGAGTTCCTCCAGCATCTTGTGTGTGTGTGTGTGTGTGCGCGCATTGCTCTAAACGTTTCTGAAATAAACAACAACCAGCGTTTAATCAGAATTGCACTGTTGTGTCACTGTCAGATTGCTAGTTCACTGACCCTTGGTGCCAGGGTAAAGGGAAGCTCAATAATCATGTTTTACAAACCCCATTCTGTTGAGAACCCAGAACTGATTGTGACATTCCTGTAATAATGTAGTGGTGAAAGCTGATGAATAAATAGTCAGAATTAAATTCCATTGTGCCTTCTCAAATATTCTTTGCACCTCTGGCATAAAAGTTTTATTGTCCTTTAATGCAGCTTGAGCTCGCAGTGTAAATGTTCGAGTGTATGCCCAAGATTTTTTGAGGTTATAAGTGCACAGGAATTGGCTCCACTAGTAGAAATGGGGAACTCTTTAACACACAGCTTACCAGCGTTTTTCTTGCAGTGGGAAATAAACTACTGATTGGGTTCTTGGCCCTTTTAATCTTTTGGAAGCACCAAGCTGTAAATCGGATTCAAGAGGCTCTGGGTATCATCTGCAACTTGCTGAAGGAACTCGGCAGGCCAGGCTGTATCTGCGGAGGGGAATAAACAGTCTGAGACCGTCAGCCTGAAATGTCGACTGTTTATTCCCCTCTATAGATGCTGCCTGACCCACTGAGCTCCCCCAGTACTTTTGTGTGTGTGGTGCTCTGGATTTCCAGAATCTCTGACGTTTATCGTTTGCAGTTGGTCCTGTAATGTTTGTCAAATGGTAGACACAGCCAAACGGCTTACTATTGACACCAAATGTCTACCGATCTCCAAAAGGGGTCTTAAGAGCCAAATTTTCAAGTAAAATTAATTGGTAACTGGGCACTTAAGTGGGGCAGGGAAGTATTTTGGAATTTAAGAGTAGACTCGGCTGCACAGTTGGACACAATTGCAGTTCAGCGCTGGGATTGTGCAGCCTGCTACAAGTCGAAAGAAAGGTCATTTCCTGGATTCTGTCCATGTCCAACTGCAAATAAAGTCTGCGGTGGATGGGGAATTACTGCCCAGTCTTCCTGAACAGTGGCTCTAGAAAGCTGCCAACTCCTCTGGGGAGAACTTTTGTTTGCAATCCGTGAACAGCTAATTACTGAAAAACTGACCTTTTTTCAGGGGAAAACTAATCTCTCTATTTCAGGAGAAGACCATGCCTGCAGATTGTGTGTTATTTCTGTCCAGTGACTGTGGTGTGTGTTGTTTCTGTGGAGACTGCAACTGTTTACTTTCTGTCGTCTTCCATTTGAGCTTCCAGCAGCTTTGCCTCAGGGCTGGCGAACAGTCATGTTGTACGGAATTGTAAGACATTATTGTGTTTCCCTTCCTACTCGGATCCCTGAATCAGTAGGGCCTCCAGACATGACTTGGGTGCACTTATTTATAAAAATAAGTAAGTTGTGCCGTCAAACATTTTGCTTTGAAGGTTAAAGTAAGTTTAATGGGATGGTAAAGTGTGGTACTCTGGCTCTTGTGTGGATTATTCCGACCCAATAGTGTCTGTCCTGACCAGATTATTGCCCAGACAGGGGAATTGACTGCTATTTTAAACTCCACTCCAGAAGTTACAAAATTATGAGGGGTATAAGTAGGGTAAATGCAAGCAGACTTCTTTTCCCCCACTAGACTAGAAATAGAGGCCATAGGCCTAGCAGGAAAGGGGAAATATTTTGAGGGCTAACTTCCCCGCTCAGAGTGTGATTTGAGCCGGCAGTGGAAGTAATGGATACAGGTTTGATTGCAACATTTAGGAGAAGGTAATTGGATGGGCGGGGGTATGGTCCAGGTGCAGGTCAATGGAACTAAGAAGTATAACAGTTTGGCATGGACTAGATGGGCCAAAGGGCCTGCTTTTTGCACTGTAGTGCTCTGTGACTCTGAGGTTTTTGTATCACACAGTCCGTCACTTATGGGGCTGCTGCTAAACAATAGAGAAAGAACGAGAGTTGAAATGACTGAGACTAAATTGAACCAGCAAGAAGAGTTCCAATTTTTGCTCAGCAGCACAGTCTAGAAACAGAGATCATCTCGTAAAGAGAAGATCAGAGATTAGCTCTAATTTGTTGCCAGTACATGGAAGCAGACAGGGAAACGTGTTGTTTGCGTTAACAACCAGAGCAGTCTGAGGCTGTGCTGTGGCCATGCTTTCAGTGTCAGAGCGGCATGCCCACAACCCACGAACCCTAAGCTGTCCGTCCGTCTCTGAAATGTGGGAGGAAGCCCATGCAGTCACGGCAAGGACATGCGAACTCCTTACGTTCAACAGTGGGCAGTGAACCTGTCAGTGAGGCAACATCACTGCCCAGAGGGGAATCCGGACGGAGAAAGGAATATTTGACAACGTAAAGCAGACAATTAAATGACTCTAGTGTTGGCGCTTGGCCAAGTGGTTAAGGCGTTGGTCTAGTGATCTGAAGGTCGCTAGTTTGAGCCTCAGCTAAGGCAGCGTGATGTGTCCTTGAGCAAGGCACTTAACCATGCATTGCTCTGCGACGACACCAGTGCCAAGCTGTATTTGCCCTTGCCCTTCCCTTGGACAATATCAGTGGCATGGAGAGGGGAGACTTGCAGCTTGGGCAACTGCCGGTCTTCCATACAACCTTGCCCAAGCCTGCGCCCTGGAAACTTTCCAAGGCGCCAATCCACGGTCTCTCGAGACTAACGAATGCCTATTAAATGACTCTAGCCCCCAAGTGGCCTCATTTATTTATTTAGAGATACAGCACAGGAGCAGGCCCAGCCAGTTACACACGTGACCAATCTCTGGAATGTGGGAGGAAACCAGAGCGCCTGGAGGAAACCCACACAGCCATGGGAAGAATGTACAAGCTCCTTAGAGCCAGCGGGAGGAATTGAAGCTGGGACGCTGTCCGCTGTGTGACCGTACTGTACAGGGCCAATCCTGAAATGATACTGAGTGCCTGCTTCTCTGCTTTACAGTTCAGATGTGCACTTGGGTACCTCAGTGGGAAATGTGACTGCATTTCAGAAACTTTGGTTAGACAAAGGGCACAAAATTTATATTTTCTTAGAAATGTCAGCGGTCACCAGTAAATTAGGGTTTCCCGCCTCCTTGTGACAGTGCCCCATCCCCACAGCGGTCTGAAGTAATGAATAGACCCTGACCCCCACAGCTAACGGTTACGGTGAGAGGAATGCCTCAGGTCAGCTTCGATAGAGCAGGTGATCTGGGAGGAGCTTATGAGTTAACTAGTCAAAAAGCGCGACGTGCTTGAGGTGCGAGCGAATCCCATAGCTGCTGGACCAGAATCAGGTTTGATGTCACTGGCACATGGGTGTTTTGTGACAGCCAGTGCATGGCAATACACAGTAATTTTTAAAAACTATAAATTATAATAAGAAATAAAAAGAATTAATTAAGTAGTGCAAAAAGAGAGCAGAGAGGAGAAAAAACCTAGTGAGGTAGTGTATGTAGTTTCATTGTCCATTCTGAAATCTGATGGCAGAGGGGAAGATTTGTATTTCTCCTCAACCTTTTCTTACTGCATCAAAACCCTTTGGATGGAAAATTAATTAATCGATTTGTTTGCCATAAGGAATTTAATTCCTAAAATCAATTGATTTCCTTCAGTGTAATCATCTTCTGGGTAAATAAATACTTCTGCCAACATGCCTTATCAACTAATCTTACTTCTCTTTTTAAAAACAAAATTCCAGTCTATAGGAGTGCCTTAACTCATCTGTCATATCTCCAGCCCTGTCAGTTGAAGCGAGATGGCAGCATTAAAGCGCAGTAATTGTATTAGACCGCCAATCTATTTTGTTCCCATCACCAGTCGACAAATCCGCATCGAAAGAAAGTCATTATGTCTTTGTGTGCATCTCTCCCTACGTCACAGGAGGACAAACAGCTGCCTGGCGTGTTTTGGTGCCTTTTTGTTGGGGGGGGGGGGTTGCGGACAAAAAGGGGATGAAATTCAGAGCGAATCCCAGATCTCTATATTAAAAAAAAATTTCAAAACCATGTTGCTAATTTAAGATTTTAAGCTGTGCACAGTGTTAAACCGAAGTGAGACCCCAGGTGAGTTTGTTCCTTAATCTAACAGGGAAAAAAATGCAAAAAAAAAGTCTTTACAGAAGTACTTTTCCCTAAGAATTCAATAACTGGACTGATTGGGCAACCGTTTGCCACTAACAGTCATTCTATCTAGTACACAGGACAACGATTGCAAATTTGTTTTACTGGTCTGTACTTAGAATACCTGTACCTTGATTTTATCCTTCCCCCTTCCCCTGAGTTACTCTAATGGTACTTAGCTTGCAGAGTGTGTTAGCCTGGTCTGGGTTTTCTATTTTTCCATCTGGACAAGGAATAAAGGAAGAAGGTTTCGGGAAGATGGGCCTGTGGCGACGGGGTGACCGAGCCACGGGTCTGTTGTGGGACGTGGAACCGTCAGGTGAAGCCAGTCCCTTAAGATTTGCTTCGATCTCATCAGTATGCAGCTCTACCCTTTGTGTGTGCGTGCGTGTGTGTGTTGCAGAGTGGAATATTGGGCCTATACTCAAATGTTTACACACGTTACCTTTTTTTGCTCTACTTGCATGTTCGTGCGCTGCTCTTTGTGCACCGTATGTTCAGCTTAACCTGCTGATTTTTTTTTTACCGAAGCACCACCATGCCAGTATAATGACTCCCAGCATGGTGGCTGTGTAACGTGATGCTGTCGTGTGGTATTCATTGTTGGGATTGTGCTCATTTCTTTTGTCTTTGTTCGTCACTGTTACGTTTACTTTTCCTTTACCTATTGGTGTAGAAGGCAGTGCCCAACAAGACCAGCTTGGTCTATTCTGTTTGTATCTTTACAGTAATCCATCATTTGAAACTGGTTGGAGTTGTCAATGGACCCCTTTGAAACTTGCAACTCACTCATACCATTTGTACCTCTGTCCGCTCATTGTGGAATCCAGTACCTGAACCGTGTGTCTTGTAGTATTTCATTGTTTTATGATGTCCGATGTTTCTGGGGTTACCTTTCTACCATTCTGTACAAACTCTGTCCCACGTCATGACTAATCCCTGTTTGACTACTCTTAAACCAATGGAACACGCGACAGTGCTGACTAATCAAATAAGTACCTGTTTCAGCTGGACTTTGTTACTCCATCGAGTCCACCATAAAAAATGTGGATTTTCCAGAATTCCGTTTTGGATACAGTGCGGAACAGGCCCTTCCGACCCAACAAGCCACGCCACCCAGCAACCCACCGATTTTAAGCCTACCTTAATCAGGGGACAATTTACAACCTACTAACCGGTGCGCCTTTGGACTGTGGGAGGAAACCCACGGGCACGCGAGAGGAACGTGCAAACTTGCTTGCAGAGGGGCGCCAGAATTGAACTCTGAACACTCACGTCGCGTTAACCGCCATGCCACCGTGGTGCCCATTTCCATCGATTACCTGGTGACTGTTTGACGCCACCGTTTGAAGGGAGTGGTGTGTTCTAAGCCACTTTGTATTCACTGTTGGCACAGACCCTTAGCTCTGTTCACACAGAAATTGGCAACACTTTTACTTAACCCTATCTCCTCCCCCACTGGGGCATAAGCCACCAACTGTTGCTTGCCAGAATCTCTCTGTCCTGGGCCAGTCTTTCAGGTTGTCCCCAGGTGTAGCCCATCTTCAAAGATCCCTCTTCTCCCAGGGATGAGGTGTATGGAGCTGCGGATGGGGTTTCTGTAGCTCTGGGTTTTTTAGGGGATGTGGTAGTTAGCCCCATGCCCAACTCTCCTCTTTCGCAGCCGAGCCTGGAACTGTCCATGGCAGAGTTAAACTTATTTATGGAGTTATTGATTTTCTCTCCAGTAGTACATTTTTGAGTCTTGTTACTTTTTGACCATTCATTGCTGTTCATGCTATCTCATTATTCCAAAGACCGCTAACTAATTGGACTTCATCATAAGAAATCTCCACTTCCCCTGTTGGTGACACCCACGATGTTCTCGTCTTCCCACCTCTGTCAAGACTTTTCCTTCAAGTATTGTAGTTACCAGAAACGTTATCATCACTTTGCCATAAATAATCAGATTTTGCTTAAAAGAACCAATTTGTCGCCATTTAAATCAGGCATTGAGTCTCCATATAAGTGCTGTACCTTTATTCGAAATTTTCGGTTGAACAACTAATTTTAATTTTTCTCCATTTGTCATAGTTGCATTTCCAGTGTTGTGTTAATTTTTATTACAGCCTCCACCGCACCCAGTCCTGACCACACAATCTCGACAATGTGTATGATCTCCATTCTCACCGCACGCTGCCAAAAAAAAAGCAAACCCCGCCTCTCCCCTCCGCCGGGTCAGACGCCTCTCTAACTTGTCTGCTTTTGGCTCCTCTGCCCCACAGATCAAAGTGGTGAATGCATTCCGTAGTTCCTTGTACGAGGGGATAGAGAAGCCGGAATCTCGCAGCTCCATCCACAACTTCATGACCCACCCTGAATTCGGAATGGAAGACGACGAGCCTCGGATTCCCCTGATTGATGAGACGGACGTCGAAATTAATGGACTAACCATCTGTGGAGCTCCCAGCTCACCCCGTTCACCCAACAAGAACAACAATGCTGTGGACAGTCGCATCAGCCTCCCCCTCTCAGACGTTAACAAGTTCGCCTCCTCTACTCCGGGAAGCCCTCTACACAGTCTTGAGACATCCGTCTGACCGTCCCCTCATCCTCGCTGTGCTCCGACCTTTGCACTTGCCTCTTTCACACTATTTCCACTTGTCTTGCAGGAAGTTTAAAACAAAAAAAAATTGTATTTTAGTTTCAAATAGTCTGTGGGGTGGGGGGGCAGAGAACCCCCAGATCCTAAAATGTCTCGTGCAGGTGGGGTGGGGGGGGGGGGGGGGGAGAGGAAGTGTTACTGGCCATCGTGCCATTTAATTTCAAAACGCCTTCTGAAGTTGTAAAGCAGACCAGAACGCTAATAGTTAAATCTAATTTGGTGTAATTTATATTAAGGCTTTTACACTTCCTGTCACCAGCAATTTACAAGACTTCAGGTTTTGCTGAAGTTGGGAATGCCACAGATTTCATTGAAAGTGACCCACAATCTCTTGTCCTGGCTCACAATGCCATAAAGGGGTGCAGTTTGCCCAACTCAGTTATCATAATCGGATCACCATTTTATTGAAGTGTGTAAGAGGCAAAAGTCTCATTAAGTTTCAGTTTCCTGTCTATAATGTCACCCTCGCTGTTGGCTCCTGTTGGCCTCTGGCAAGTGTTTGCAGTCAACTTCCAAACAAGCCAGCTGGTCAGATCCAACGTGGCTGAAGAGTTCCTCCAGGCCCTTCCAGAGCGCCAAAGTTAGCGGCATTCCGGGTGGAAGGGAAGGGGCGGTGTTTTAGGTGGGTGTCCATTGGGATCCAGAGGGGTAAAAGACAGCTCCCAGCTGTTGCTGAGCAGCCGTGGCACACGCACGCTGAGCGTTACATTTCCCGGCTCCCAAGTCCAAGAATGGCACTCTGATCAGGAGCTCAGCTGCAATTCTTTACAGATCTGAAACTGCTGGCTCTAATAAAGAGCCACGTCCTGAGAAATCAAGAACAGTCTCACACCAGGTTTCCCTATCTTGCCCAAATTCAATGCAGTTGCATAATCGAGATTAAAGCAAATAAATCGTGAGAATTCGGTTTGGATTACATCTTTCCAACACCTTATTTGCCACTTTATTTTCAAAGCTTATTGTAGGCAGTGTAGTTAGAAAGCCATTCTGTCCTTGGAGTTTTTCAGGGCTGCTTGTAACTAAATATATACTTGGCTTTATTCAAAAGGAAATCTCATAGCCTAACTCCTCGGAAAGCGTTAACACCATTTTAAGTGGCACCACGTGTGAGTATTTTGTGCACTCGATTGGTCGTAGCAGCGTACACCACTTGTATCCAGATGAGCTTACCCCACATTCATGGTCAGGATTTTGTCCCAGGGGTTGGTGGCTTCTGTTGAAGTCAGTGATGCTTGGCCGGGGCTGCAGCATCTCGTTGCCAAGTGCAGCACACTGTGCATCAAAAATACAAGGAATTTTCAGGAAGGTGACCTCGCAAAAGCAGTTATACCGCTGCAAGCTACTTTCAATATGAGTAACTGGTAGCACTAAACAGTTTACAGGATTGCCACCCCCCCCCCCCCCCCCCCCCACCACCAATTCAATGTTCAGGTATTGTCAACAAAACTCTTGAATGTAGGAGTATGGGTTTCTGCTATTTCGTCATGTGCTCAGCTTGGCTCAGGAGTTCCCTGAAGTACTTCAAACACAAAAAAATCCGCAGATGCTGGAAATCCAAAGCAACACACACAAAATGCTGGTGGAACTCAGCAGGCCAGGCAGAGTACAAGGAAAAGAGTAAACAGCCCAAAGTTTTGGTCCAATACGGGAGGAGTCCTGAAGCAGAGTCCTGGCCTGAAATGTTGACTGTTTACTCTTTTCCGTTGGCGCTGCCTGGCCTGCTGAGTTCTTCCAGCATTTTGTGTGTGTTGCCCTGAAGTACTTGTCCAACCAGGAAAACCATCAACATGAGCTCAGCTGAACTTGGGGGTTCTCTGAAGTCCTTGTCCACCATAAATCCCGTCAACATGAGGTCATTTTCACTGTGACATCTGTAAAGGTAAAAGTACCACTTTCTACAGGAGACGTTGCTGCAACACCTCAAGACTTTTGAGACACAGGTAAACTCTGAATTACCCCCAAAAAATGTTAGTGTTGGTTGGCCCAAGCCAGGTTGTAAGCATTAAGCAAACACTTTTGCTTCAAGACTATCCATGTTTATTTAATTCTAGTTGGTCTTGACGTATTCTGTTTCATAATACTACATAGGGAAGGTTTAAAGGGATGTTGAGAGCAGGCAGCCTCCTTAAGGCACTTTGTAAAGCTGTTGTAAGTTTTGGAAGATAATTAACAAGGAAAACCTATAGATTTATTACAAAAGGTGATGTTGTAATTTACCTTTGATTAAGTTAATAAGCCAATGGAAAATAGATACTACAGTTCCACAGTATAATGTTTATTTGAAAAATCTTTGCCAGGATTCACTTATTTATGAAGGGTTTCAAAATAATATTTTTAACCTCTATGCATTAAACTGTACAGAAACAAGTATCCCTTATGTGCTTCTCAATGGGAAAAGTTGCTGAATTATTTGTGTTTCACACCTTAGGATAAAGATGTACAGTTGTAAGAAATAGTTCTAGGTCCTTAGAAAGTTTCTAGAGTTCAAATAAGAGTCCGGTTGAGGGATTTTCCTCGGAGTCTGTTGCCCTTCAGTTGTGGTTGCAGGGTCGGTCTGTCCGAACACAAGTTCTGATGCTGAAAAATGTTTGAGCAAGAAAGATTCTGAGGATCGAGCCCTCTTGGAATCAAATCAAAAGCAAAATACCACAAATGAAGGATATCAGAAATAGATACCCAGCTGGTCAGGCAGCATTCATGGACAGAAACGGGTTGGATTCCAAGTCAATAATTTTTCTTCCAAGCTGTGGAAAAATTAACAGCATCCAGCTGAAATTTGAACTCTTTTCTGTACAGGCACTGCCTGACCTGCTGAGTGTTTCCACCCACTTATGATCTTACTGTGAGGGAGGCAAATTAATTTTGTATTTGGTTGAAACCTTTTGATCTGCTGAACTGGGAACGTTTAAATTGCTTAGAATCCAGGGAACAAAATGGAAGAAGCAAGGAAATGCGAGCTCAAAATTTTTGTCTGGATTTCAAACTTTTTCCATTTTGTGTGAAGAAAGTAGCACGTGCCCTGTTGTAACTCACTGAAGGGCAAGGGGATATGGGTGACACTGATATGTGTTAAGATGGCACTGGTGAAATTGGGGCTCGCTTCGTGGTCAGCATGGACCAGTCGGGCTGAAGGGCCCATATCTGTGTTGTATTGTTGAATGACTGTGTGAATGAAGTCCGAGTCTATGCAAACTCTCCTCGTGGCGCCTACAGATTCTCCCACAAGAGGAGGCATTCTCTCTGCGATAACTCCTCACAACCTTCTAGGTTTCAATCAATTCACCATCAGAGTATAAAATACAGGAGCAGAATTAGGCAATTTGGCCCATCGAGTCTGCTTCTAGCTGATTGTTAAACTCCATTAGAGTCATGCTACAGCACAGAAACTGGCCATTCAGCCCATCTAGTCTGTACCGAACGGCTATTCCTACTTACTTGGGCCCTTCGCTCCTAGGTGGAGCATAGGCCATTGATGATCTCCCGTTTCCATTATCAAAGTCGATGTTATGGTTGGAGTTAATCAACGTTTCTGCAATCCACTGTATAGTGGACTTAGGGTTGGATTCTGATTAGTCCCATTGATTGCATCTGGACCAGAGTCCTCTGTGCTCTGCCCATCTACTTATCCAAACTTCTCTTAAATGTTGTATCCTCCCGCCTTCTCGCCATAACCCTTAGCACCCCCTCCCTGCCAATCAAGAAAGTATCAATCTCTGCCTTAAGTGCACCCAATGACTTGGCCTCCTCTGCTCTCTCTGAGAATGAATTCTGCAGAGTAACCGCCCTCTAGCCAGAAAAATTCCTCCTCATCTCAGGTCTAAAGGGATGGTCCTTTAGGTCGGATCTGGCCACTGTGTAGTAGTAGTGATGCAATCACTTGAGTGGAGTACGATGTTCTCCTAAGGGGTTGACTGTTGGTGGCTGATCCGTGATCTACATAAAATGCAGGATGTTAGGGTGGATTCCTGTAGCAGAGAACGCCTGTGTGTGACTTTGTTTAATGTGGGGAGGCTGATGTACAATCATCACACAGTCCTTGACAGATCGGGATCAGGGTCCAGTGGCATGGAGTGACAGGCTTCACTGCCATCGTGATCATCTTCTGCCAGCTCCACTGCTGAGGTCTTGGTTGGCCCGCTCTTTGTCTGGAACCTCCCCCCTGAGTTTACCGCCACGGGTGACCCTATCAGGAGCTGAGCACCAGATAGCTCAATGTGAGACAGCGTCGCTTTCGGGATCTCTGGAGCCACGACAGGGTGACAACCCTTGGAGAAGACTGGCCAATACTGAGCGAATATTACATTCTGAATGGAAAAGTGTGAAAAACAAACTCAAAAGTTATGAGCTCCATGGGGCTTAACGTCTGGAATAGTGTGGATGTGCAGTGATTCCAAGAGAATAGAGCTTGTCTGTCCTTCAGACCTTGAGACAGAGGAGCAGAATTAGGCCATTTGGCCCATCGAGCCTATTCCGCCATTTCATCATGGCTGATTTATTATCTGTTTCAACCCCATTCTCCTGCCTTCTCCCCACCCTGACTAATCTATCACCCTCTGCTTTAAATATATCCAATGACTTGACCTCCACAGCTATCTTTGGCAATGAATTCTACAGATTCACCACTCTCTGGCTAAAGAAATTTCTCCTCATCTCTGTTCTAAAGGGACATCCTTCTATGCTAAGCCTGTGCCCTCCAGTCCTAGAACACCCTCCACTATAGGAAACATCGCTCCACATCCTCTCCCTTCCACTGATAGCTGCATGCAGTTTTACTGGCGGGATGGCACTGTTGTAATCGAATCCTTCAACAGAGTAGCCATGGTCACCTGAGGGCTCCAGGAATCAAAGCAGTTTATCAATAAGTCAGTTTGATTTATTGGCAAACTACTATAATACCCAAAAAAGAAATTTAAGAAGTATGATTGCTATTCAAAGTGGAATTTGTATATGAAGTTCCAGTGAAGTCTGGGGTGTAGAGGGTAGTGGGTGGGTATCTCTAAACGTGTAGAAGAGTTGGTGCTGGTGACAATTAATGTTAATAATTAGAGGTGGAAATGCTAAATTAGTTTATTTCTCGTCACATCTGCTTAGTGAAAATCTTTGCACTCTGACAGTACCGATCACGTCATCAAGTCAATGCATTGAGGCAGCACAGGAGAAAACGGAGTGCGGTGCAAGGTGTCAAAGTTACACAAACAGGTGCAGTGCAGGCAAACAGAAAGATAAAGAGGCAGATGGTGAGGTCGAGAGTCCATTTTACCATTTTAGCGAACCAATCAGTGGTCTTTGGGGAATGACAGATGTAACCAACAAAGTCGAACCCCTTTGCAAGAAAATTAGGGATGAAAGAGTGCACGTATTCAGGAGGTTAGCCCATTGGCCAGAGGTTTCTTTCCAGCTGACAGATGCCACAGCTAGCACCAGTGCTGGTACCTTTGCTTCTTTCCATGAGCTCCCAGAGGCTGATTGTCATTTGCCCAGTGCTGCCAAGCTGTGTGTTTTGATGTGCCTTTTCTAGGTCTTTCTTATCCTTGTGAGTTTGCAGCTCTGGTGTAGTTACAAGTGTCAACACTTTGGTTGTTTCTTCGGGCGATCGTGTAGCAAAAACCAAGAACCATCTTCACTGAGTAGGTCCCATTGAAAGTGAGAAAACTGATTGGCCAAAACCCTTTCTTAGTTACACCTTGGGCAGTCTGGACAGGAAGCTAAGTGGGAAACGGATACCGCTTCCACATTAACCAAAACGCCTTGCAGGTTCAGAACTCACCAGAATGGCACTGGCTCCCTTTCTCATTCGAACAGTCTACTAAGAGCTTGGAGGCTTTCTGGTGAAGCTGTACAGAGCTGATACATAAATGATTATGATGAATTCCAAGCTCACTTCCTTAATCATCGGTGTGGCTAAGTTTGTTCTAATATAAGCATATGGTACTTCTTCTTCATACATTCTAATTGGACCTGTTGTCTACTTTGTCGCAAAGGGGTGTTTGAATTTGCACCCAGCCTCAACTCTACTTTTTAATTAGTGTCTTGTGTCTTGACATATTTTGATTTTTGTCTCTCTACCTTCCCCCTTCCTTTCCTCCCACGAAATCTTTGCCTTGATTATATACAGGCACATTTCTGTTAAGTCAGGGTGAACACGTCTGTGCATGTCCTGATCTGACTTTACAAGCCCCACTGCGGCGAGGAGGTGGGGTACTGGGACCCAGACCTGCTCCCTGTGGCTGAAAGACAACGGCAAAATCCTGCAGACGCTGGATACCTGAAATAAAGACACTCAGCAGATCAGTCAGCATCTGTGGAGAGAGAAACAGGACCCCTGCCCTGATGAAGGGTCTCAGCCTGAAACTTCAACGGTGCGTTCCCCTCCATAGAAGCTTCCTGACCTGCTGAGTTCTCCAGCATTTTGTGTGTGTGTCTGTGTTCCCATTTCAAGCCTTTTGTTTCTCTCGCTCCAATCCCAGCTGTATTTCTACCGACTGAAGACATCCCAAACTGTTGCGGTGAGGATTTCACATTGGAATCATGCATAAACAATT
The DNA here is from genome assembly GCF_048418815.1 of Hemitrygon akajei. Taxonomy (NCBI): domain Eukaryota; kingdom Metazoa; phylum Chordata; class Chondrichthyes; order Myliobatiformes; family Dasyatidae; genus Hemitrygon; species Hemitrygon akajei. The sequence goes on along the minus strand of NC_133150.1, from coordinate 45,348,990 downwards.
TAAAACTACCGTGTACTGTAGTGGTTTCCCAGTGATATTTAACAAAAGTTTCTTTGACTAATTAAGGTAGTTCAATTCTTCAACCTTTAATGAGTTCTAATTTTAGAATGTAGCAGGAGTGTCCTACATGTTTCTGGTATTTTGGCTGAAGCGTATCGAAAAGAAGTTGTGCTGGATTTCAATTCAGTGTAAATCATTGGATGCTCCTGTAAGCATATCCTATCCCAGTTTAAAACCAGGTGTTTATTCGGTTAGCAATTATCTGAATCAGTTATCGTGATGGAAAGTGCATGAACTAATGTAAGTTACACCAACAACTAAATTTTCCTTGTAGATTCCGTAATCAAAGGGTGGGGATTTTAAGAGGGGCCATGAGTGAGGTACGCCAGATTATGAGGGATATTGGTAGCATACAGTATAGGGAACTTCTCCCCTTATCAGATTAGATCAAACTAGAGGACGGGGGTTTGTGGTGAGGGGGTAAATGAACTAGAGCAGTGGTTCCCAACCTGGGGTCCACAGACCCCTTGTTTAATGGTATTAGTTCAATGCATACAAAAAGGTTGTGAAACTCTGATTGAGAGAGTATCTGAACAGAACCTTCTCCGAGAGAGCGGTAAGTCCCTGGTATACCATTCCTGAAAAGGGTTGAAGCTGAGTGACAGAAACCATTCAAAAAGTGTCAAGGTAAGAACCTCAATCATTTAGGGATAGGACCAAGAATGGAAGGTTAGGGCCAAATGGCTTGTTTCCACACTCCAAACCACCTTTGATAATCACCCACTTTTCAGGTACAGAAGCTTCACTTTTGTTGGCATCCTAATGTGGCCTGTCTACCCTAAGACCAGTTTATCAGTAATGAGTGATAGCTGTACCTCAACCCACTGAAAGATGGCAAAAAAAAAAGGCAGAAGTAACTGGTTCAAAGGGCTAAGTAATATCGCATTATTTTCTTAGTGAGCTGTGCGGTCTGCCTGACAAAGGGTTTTGATTTCTCCAGGACAGAGGTCCTCAATCTGGGGTCCACGGACCCCTCACTTAATTGTATTGGTCCATGACATATAAAAGGTTGGGAACCCCAGTTCTAGAATCTGATTTGGTGTCGTTGCTGTAGAAGGAAATATATTTACACAGGGTTTTTGGGACCACAAGTGTTTTAAACTTTTTCAAAGAAAATTGTGCATAAAAAGCACCCAAGGGCCCCCTTCATCCTCATTAATACTGGTCAGCACAGCCGTGTAAGCAGTGCACAGTACTTCCCAGTTTCCTAAGAGTACATCTTCCCCTTCCAATACTTGCTCAGTTTGCTCAGTAATTGTCAGCCGTACAGGGGATCACAGTGGTAACAGGAGGTTGCCAGTTTTCTGCTGGCTTTTCCCATTTTCTTATCAACCTTGCTCTGGCCCAGAAGTGTGCTTTCTCTTTTTCACTGTTCCTGTTGTTGTTTAACATGAACACTCAGAGGCCACTTTATTGGTAAAGGAGTGCAACCCGGTGCGGCCTAATGCTGCTTTACCCACCAATTCGAGGTTGGACGTGTTGTGCATTCAGAGATGCTGTTGTAGTGCGTGGTGATTTGAAATACTGTCGCCTTCCTGTCGACTTGAACCAGTCTGGCCCTTCTCCTCTGACTTCTCTCATTAACAGAGTGTTTTCTCCCACAGAACTGCTGCTCACTGGATGTTCTATAGTTTTTTTTTACACCATTCTTTGTAAATTCTAGCGACTGGGACTAAAATCCCAGGAGACCAGCAGTTTCTGAGATACTCAAATTACCCCATCTGGCACCGACAATCATTCCACAGTCAAAGTCACTTAGATCAGATTTATTCCTCACTCTGATGTTTGGTCTTGACAACAACTGAACCTTTTGACCATGCCTGCATGCTTTTATGCATTGACTTCCTGCCTCATGATTGGCCTGTTAGATACCTGCATTAACGAGCAGGTGTAACTAATAAAGTGGCCGCTGGGTGTACACATTAATGATGTACGCATTGGTTAGCATTCTTCGCAGAGATCTGGCTCTGTGTCTCGGCTACATCTGTTGCTTTGCCAATAACAGGGAAACTTTCAAACCTTAAGGTCAAAAGCCATGCTTACGGTGAAGGATCGATGTTTCAGAAGAAATCCAGCCTTTTGCTTCTAATGGTAGAAAAGAATTTGTACGAGATTCTTTGGTAACCGGAGTAGAAGGTTGGGCAGTTCATTTTGTTAACTCGGACAGTGGAAGTGACTAATTTAATTCACTCCAGGAAGTCCTTGTGGCCAATGATGTTCTAGTTGTTCTTCCTTTTGAAACACCAGTTTTAATTTAGGGAAAGGGATTTATAATTGAGATAACAGGTTATGCAGTGGGATATATGCATGTTTGTTACACATTGCCGTCAGTCACCTTGATATACTGATAATCGGTAGGCATTTTAATTTCCTGTCTACTACCAGTCATTTGGGGCATCTTTGCTCTTATAAAAAAAATTGTGCCCATTTTTGAAGTATTTTTATATACATTATGTTGATATTAAATTGGTCTGAGAATTTTGCTTTTGTGTATAATTCTGTTTCTATGTATAATATATTCTATTCTCTTGGGTTAATTTAAAAGTGAGCGACACTAAAAAGTATAAAGAACACATTATGGCTTAAGTTATTGAATAAAAATGTATGGTGCTGTAGCTTAAAGGTATATATTCTGTTTAATAAGCATCAAAAATAGTGCAGCTTCGCTAACTTAAATCTTGAAAGATGAGAAACTTAATAAATCTGACGTGTGTGTCTTACGTGTGTGTGTGTGTGTGCGTGTTCCTCCATGAAACAAGTCAGTAATGTCCAATAGCCTTGGGAGCAATGTCCAGGCTCATTACCCTAGTGTTGTATGTTAATCTGCTGCGGCTCTTTACCTTTGACACAGGAACTAAGGGAATGCTTTTCTTTTGTAAATGCACCCGACTCTTAAACTCTGCCACCAAGTTTCTCAGTTTCCATTTAAAAGTTTTAAGATGTTTTTGATGAATATAATATTGATTGTAAAAGGCGGCAAAGTCTCATCAGCTGCGCACTGGTAACGTTTTGTGTTTTCGTCTGCTTTGGGGGGGGGGGGCAGTGCAAAGTTTGGAAAGTTTAAACTGTGGGAGACCGGGAAAGAGAGCTTCGATGCACAAGTGAATGTATAATACATATTCTTCGGTTTTTGAATAATTCCATCCTTCAATAAACTCACTAGTGAAGCTAAACTATTTCTTTAAATGCAGACAAGAGCAAGACCGAGGTATCCAGTAACTAGTGTAATAAACACTGGTATTTTTGTAAAAAAAACTCATGAAAAGCTTAAAAAATTTTCGAAAATGACTGAATAATTATGTGGTATGCATGATGTACTGTGGTGGATCAGAGCAATATGCACCCTAATGTGCTTTGCCACATTAGCGTTCAGCTTGGAGTGCTGATGCTGTATCTTGCATTTTGATATTTTTTTCTCATTACCAGTGATATAACCTCTATGTAAAATGTTTTGCATGTATTTTTATGGTTCTTGTGATGGAATGGAATGAATAGTCAAAACAGCTTCTTCCAGAACACAATATAATCAATGACTACTAAGTTCAGTTTGAGAAGCAAAATCAGATTTAAAAATTGGCGACGAGTTCTTAAACTTCAAAAGTGTGATTCTAGAAACTTCAGAGTATTTTTTTACAAACAGCCTGCATTTGTGAATCATAAAGAAAAAATGTATCCTGCAATCTTCTTGTATTAAAAAGAATAAATATTTCTCCTTCTGTTGTTTATGGATAACTTTTTTATCCTGTTGTAAATAAATTCATTTCTTTGTTTATTTTGAACTATGCAAATAGCTCTGTGGTTATAACCTCTTCCTTGATATTTTTTTTCTCTTCAGTTAAATGTGCTTTGGTGGAATGTGTTTTGTTTTGGAAGATTGTAGTAAATGAACGTGTGCAGTCTCTTCCTCTCTCTTCTTTCTCTCCTCTCTCTCTTCCCATCAAGCTAAGTTCAGACAACGATGTCAATTGATTAAAAACAATAAAGACTCTGGGGGAATGGAAAGTTTGTGTCTCTCTGTTACTGGTGGGATTGAGTCCTGGATCTGGGGGATGTGGAACTTGTACATAATGTGAATGGGAACTGAATATTTCTTATGGATTCTAAATTGGTAAATAATTTATTATTATTGACACCTATACCAAGGTACAGTGAAAAAGTTGTCTTGCATGCTACACACCAGCTGTTTGGTGAAAAAGGCACTACAGCGCCTCTTTCACCTCAGACGATTGAGGAAGTTTGGTATGGGCCCCCAAATCCTAAGAACTTTCTACAGGGGCACAATTGAGAGCATCCTGACTGGCTGCCTCACTGCCTGGTATGGGAACTGTACTTACCTCAATTGCAGGACTCTGCAGAGAGTGGTGCGGACAGCCCAGCGCATCTGTAGTTGTGAATTTCCCATGATTCAGGATACTTACCAAGGACAGGTGTGTAAAAAGGGCCCAAAGGATCATTGGAGACTCAAGCCATCCCGACCACAATCTATTCCAGCTGCTACCATCCGGGAAATGGTACCGCAGCATAAATGCCAGGATCACCAGGCCATCAGACTGATGAACTCACGTTGATTTAAGTGTATTCTATATTACATTGACTGTTCTATTTAATATAAGTTACTATGATTGCACATGGCACATTTACATGGAGCGTAACAAAGATTTTTACTCCTCATGTATGTGAAGGATGTAAGAAATAAAGTCAATTCAACATCCAGACATACTCCTAATTTGGAATATTGTGTACAGTTTTGGTCACCTACCTACAGGAAAGACGTAAATAAGGTTGAAAGAGTAAAGAGAAAATTTACAAGGATGTTGTGAGTGGAGAATCTTGAGTTATATTTGGAAGATTGAATAGATTAGGACTTTATTGCTTCGAGCATTGGAGATTGAGGGGAAATTTGATAGAAGTATGCAAAATTATGAGGGGGTATAGATAGGGTAAGTACAAGCAGGCTTTTTCCCGTTGGGCGGGACTACAGCAAAAAGTCATGGGTTAAAAGGGAAATGTTTAAGAGGCACATGAGATGGAAACTTCTTCACTGAGGGTCGTGAGAGTGCAGAACAAGCTGACAGTACAAGTGGTACGTATGAGCTCGATTTCAGCATTTCAATTAAGTTTGGATAAGTACTAGGAGTGTGGAGGGCTATGGTCCCGGTGCAGGTCGATGGGAGTAGGCAGTTTAAACATTTTGGCACATAGTAGATGGGCTGAAAGGCCTGTTTCTGTGCTGTTTTTCTATGACTGACTCGTACAGGTCAATTTCATTACAGCAGTGAATTGGCATGGTACAAGGCAGAATAATAACAGAATGTAGAATAAAGTTATGAACACAGGAGATTCTGCAGCTGCTGGAAATCCCAAGCAGCACACACACAAAATGCTGGAGGAACTCAACAGGCCAGGCAGCATCTATGGAAAAAAAGTAACCGGTTGATGCTTTGAACCAAGACCCTCCGTTAGAATGCAAATTAAAGTGTAACAGTTACAGAGAAAGTGCAGTGCAGGCTGACAATAAGGGGCAAGGGCTTGATGAGGTAGATGGTTAGCTCAATTTCTCCAGTATTTAATTTGAAGTGGTCGTGACTGATCTTAACCACTAATTTCCTGTTCTCCATTGAGGCAAAATCAGGGGTTCCCACCTTTTTTATGCTATGGACCCCTACCATCAACCTGGACCCCAGGTTGGGATTCTGCTGTAAATTCTGTCTATAAACACAAGATTCTGCAGATGCTGAAAACTAGAGTAACACACACAAAGTGCTGGGAGAACTCAGTGGGTCAGGCAGCATCTGTGGAAAGGAGCAAGCTAGTGCATGGTGATTGGATCATTGTGAGCGTGCTGCGTTGGCACTGGAATATGTGGCAACACTTGCAGGCTTCCACAGCTCATCCTTGGGTGTGTTAGTTGTTAGCGCAAATGACACATTTCACTGTATGTTTTGATAAATCTGAATCTGGTTAAACATTCAGCTTTTCAAGCCAAAACCCTTCATCTCAGCCGGAAACGTCAACTGTTCATTCCCCTCTATAGATGCTGCCTGACCTGCTGAGATCCTCCAGCACTTTTTGTGGTGTTGCCCTACTAACATTTAGTTACGCTGTTCAGTCCGTGGTATTTTGCTCCGCCTGAGCCTCACCGCTTTGAAACCAGTGGAAATTGTTTTCTGTTTGTCTGCCTGCCTTCTGATCATCGCTGGAGTTTTACTGTGCGTTGGAACGTGAGATTGCATGGGGTTTGGTTCAGAGGTTGCAGGTTTGCTTGAGCTGAATTGAAATGGCTTTTAACTAAGAGCAGGAATTGATCCGACAGTCATTCAATAAGTTTGTGGCTGATGTGGCCTCGGTCTCTTCTCAATTCTCCAATGAATGACTGAATGTACGAACTCAGGTTGCACAGTTCTCCAGGACAGACTATACCAAAGCTTAACGGCTATGCATCACAAACCCTTTGAGTCATGAAGGGTCTCGGCCCAAAACACTGACTGCTTATTCTCCTCCATAGATGCTGCTTGACCGGCTGAGTTTCCAACATTTGCAGAATCTCTTGTGTTTATGATTAGTTATTCATATCCATCTTAAACAGGTGCCTTCTTTAAAGATTAGCTTTACATGTGCATCAAAGCAGAGTGAAATGTGTCGTTTGCACCAGCGACCAATGCAGTCCGAGGATGAGCTGCAAGTGTGTCGTTTCTGGCACCAGCGCAGCATGGCCACGACTTACTAATCCATATCTATTTGAAATGTGGAAGGAAACGGGAGAACCCAGAGAAGAACTACATGTTCTGGGGAGAAGGTGCAAACGTCTTACAAACAGCAGTGGGAGATGAACCCTAATCACTTGCACTGTACCGTTATGCTAACTGCTATGTGCCATGGCTGCGATTATGCCCCTGGTTTTAAGATTCCTCCTTGTGAGAGATTTTTGTTTAGAGACACACTGCGAAATACGCCTTCTGGCCCTTTCAGCTGTGCTGCCCAGCAAACCCTGGAAAAACCCCTATTAACCCTAACCCTAACAATTTGCAATGACCTACTAACTAACCTACTAACCAATATGTTTTTGGACTGTGGGAGGAAACTGGAGTACGAAGAAAAAACCCATGCAGTCATGGGGAGAACGTACAGAGATTCCTTACAAAGGACACCGGTACAAAACTCCAAACTCCAGCACCCTGAACTAGAAAACCAAACCCTCAGTAAGGTCACCTCTCATTCTCCTAAACTCCAGTGAGTTTGTGCTCAAGCAGCAAACTGTGTTGGAAGAGCTCAGTGGGTCGAGCAGCATCTGTGGGGGAAGGAACTGTCCGAGTTTTGGGTCAAAACCCTGTATCAGGATTGAGAGGGGAGACCTTCTCCTCCGCTCTCAGTCTTGATGAAGAGTCTGGACACAAAACATTTCACAATTCCTTTCACCCCCCACAGATCCAAGATAGTTTTGTTACTTCCAGTTCACTTGTTGTGTGCCGTGTCATATGACGCTGACAATCATGGTCTTTCCATGACTATGATTGTTCTTGGCAATTTTTTCTACAGAGCTGGTTCTTCTAAGCAGTGCCTTTACAAGATGGGTGACCCCAGCCATTATCAATACTCTTCAGAGATTGCCTGTTGAATCAACAAGACCTGTGATGTGCACCAGCTGCTCATACAACCATCCACCACCTGCTCCCATGGCTTCACATGACCCTGATCGGGGGGCTAAGCAGGTGCTACACCTCGCCCAAGGGTGACCTGCAGGCTAGTGGAGGGAAGGAGTGCCTTACACCTCCTTTGATAGAGATGCATCTCCACCTGGCCACCCACAGGTAGGTGTAGGTAAGTTCATTATTTTTTATTTAGAGACACAGTACAGTGATAGGTTCTTCTGGCCGAATGAGCCCACGCTACCCAATTACACCCATGTGACCAAGTGACCGATCTCTATGTCTTTGGAATGTGAGAGGAAACCAGAGCACCCGGAGGAAATCCACGCGATCAAAGGGAAAACGTACAGGCTCCTTACAGAAAGCGGTGGAAGTGACTGCGGGCCACTGATGCTTTAACGGCATTACGCTAACCACCACACTAAAGTGCCACCCACAAAACTATGGCTACTGTCAATTTCCCCTTGGTAGAAGTTAGTGGCAAATGAATTGAAGGATCTGCGAGAGAGGAAAAGGTAGAGGGGTATGGGAAATGAGGAGGAAAGGGCCTAGGGATATCACTCCTCCTGAGAATGGGCACGGATCTGATGAGTGAATGGTCTTGTGGATGGAGGTCAGGTTGCAGTTATAGAACGAGGAGCAGAGGTTCTAATTAAGCATTTTTGAACTGTTCATTTCTCTCCACAGATGCTGCCTGACCCACAGAATGTTTCTGGCATTGCTTTAGCATTTTACTGGGTCCAGAGGTGATCATGTTTAACGGATTAGTAAACAGTCTTAGCAGTTGTCATTCCAAATGAGACATTGAAGAGGATCTTGGGGTCAGGAATATTGCAGAGAATGAAGGGATAGTGGACCTTGTGCAGGCAGTATGGTTCCAAAGTTCAAAGTACATTTATTATTCAAGTACATGTTCGTCACCATTGCACTCTCCACTACACATGAAGTTTGTCAAAGTTTTAGATGTCATGCCGAGCCTTCAGAAGCTGCTAAAGAAGCAGACACTGCAATGCTTTCTTCATAAGGGCACTTACATGCTGGGCTCAGGACAGGTCCTCTGAAATGGTAATGTTGGACAATTGAAAGTTGCTGACCCTCTCCACCTCTGATCCCCCGATGAGGACTGGCTCCCGTCTCCTGAAGTCAAAAATCAGCTCCTTGGTCTTGCTGACTTTAAGTGAGAGGTTGTTGTGGCACCATTAAACCAGATTTTCAATCTCCCTGCCACCTTTGATTCAGCCAATGACTATGCTCTTGTCAACAAACTTAAACATGGCATTGAAGCTGTGTTTAGCCTCACAGTCATTAAGTGTAAAGCAAGTAGAGCAGGGAGCTAAGCACACAGCTTGTGCACCTGTGCTGATGGAGACTGTGCAGGAGATGATGTTGCCAATCCAAACTGACTGGGGTCTGCAAACAAGGAAATCAAGGATCCAATTGCACAAGGAGGTACTGAGGCCCAGTTTATTGATTAGTTTGAGGGGGTGATAGTAGCGAATGCCAAGCTGTGGTCGATAAAGAGTATCCTGATGTTTGCATCTTTGCTCTCCAGATATTTCAGCGAAGAGCCAGTAAGGTTTCTGCTGTGGACCTGTTGTGCCGCTAGGTAAATTGTACCAGATACAAGTCGCTTCTCTGACAGGAGCTGATATGTTTCATCAGCATCCTCTCAAAACACTTCACCACTGTGGATGTCAGTGCTACTGAGGCAGGTCACCACATTCTTCTTACGCACTGGTATAATTGAAACCTACTCAAAACACTGCCGTAGTGGGAGATTTAAGATGTCGGTGAACGCTCCAGCCAGTTGATCCGCACAAGTCTTTAGCACTCGGCCAGGTATCCCATCTGGGCTGGATACTTTCTGTGGGTTTGCCCTCCTGAAGGATGCCCACATGTCAACCTCAGAGACTGAAGTCACAGGGTGGTGGGGGTGGGGGTAGGGGTAGGGTGCTGTGGGAGGTCATGAAGGTTCCTCCATGTTTTGATGGTCAAAGTGAGTGCAGAGGGCATTGTGTTCATCTGGGAGTGAAGCCTTGTTGTTACCTATGTCACTTAGTCCACTTTGTAGGTGGTAGTAGCTCTTAAGCCCTGCCACAGCTGGTGAGCCCTTCAGTGATTCAAGTTTGATCCAGAAATGGTTTTGTTTAAATTCTCCACCAGAACATCAGGGCCTGTCCTTGTTCTACGACTGAAGAGTCAAAATCAGATTTATTATCACTGACATACGTCATGAAATGTTGTGAAGTCCTGATGAAGGGTCTCATCTTGAAACGTTGACTGTTTATTCATCTCCATAGATGCCGCTTGACCCACTGGTTATTTATTTAGTGGCACAGAATGAAGTGAGCCCTTCTGGCCCTTCGACCCAAACTGCTCCAGCAACCTCTGACAAACCTGGTTACTGTTCGTAGAAAAGAAGCATCCATCAGGGACCCCCACCACCCAGGCCATGCTCTCTTCTTGCTGCTGTCATCAGGAAGAAGGTACAGGAGCCTTAGGACCCACACCACCAGGTTCAGATACAGCTATTACCCCTCAACATCAGGTTCCTGAACCAGAGGGGATAACTTCTCTCATCTTCACTTGCCCCATTGCTGAAATGTTCTATGGACCTGAAATGTTCTATCACCTTTAAGGACTCTTCATGTCATGTTCTTGTTATTTATTGCTTATTTATTTATTATTATTTCTTTCTTTTTGTATTTTCATGGTTTGTTCTCTTTTGCAAACTGGTTGAACGCCCAAGTTGGTGCGGTATTCCATTGATTCTATTATTGTTATTATTCTATTATGGATTTATGAGTATGCCCGCAAGAAAATGAATCTCAGGGTTGCATATGGTGACATGTATGTACTTTGATAATAGACTTATTTTAAACATTGAACTTTGAAGAGGTAGCCTATGAAATAGATCAAATATGAAATAGGCCTTCAAAGGAGAAATTTTGAGAGTGCAGAGTTTGTATGTTCCTGTCAGGGTTAAAGGCAAAATGAAAAAGAATAAGGAACCTTGGTTCTCGAGGGATATTGGAACTCTGATAAAGAAGAAGAGAGATGTATAACATGTGTAGGCAATAGGGAGGAAATAAGATGCTTGAGGAGTATAAAATAGTAAGAAAATACTTAAGAAAGAAATTAGGAGGGCTAAAAGAAGACATGAGGTTGCTTTGGCAGTCAAGGTGAAGGATAATCCTAAGAGCTTCTACAGGTACGTTAAGAGCAAAAGGATAATAAGGGATAAAATTGGTCCTCTTGAAGATCAGAGTGGTGGGCTGTGTATGGAACCAAAAGAAATTGGGGAGATATTAAATGGGTTTTTTGCATCTGTATTTACTAAGGAAACTGGAATGGAGTCTATGGAAACAAGGCAAACAAGTAGGGAGGTCATGGAACTTATATAGATTAAAGAGGAGGAGGTGCTTGCTGTCTAGAGGCAAATCAGAATAGATAAATCCCCAGGACCTGACAGGGTATTCCCTCGGACCTTGAAGGAGACTAGTGTTGAAATTGCGGGGGCTCTGGCAGAAATATTTAAAATGTCGATATCCATGGGTCAGGTGCTGGAGGATTGGAGGATAGCTCATGTAGTTCCATCCTTTAAAAAAGGCTCAAAAAGTAAGCCGGGAAATTATAGGCCGGTAAGTTTGTCATCGGTAGTAAGTAAATTATTGGAAGGAATACAAAGAGATAGGATCTACAAGTATTTGGATAGACAGGGACTTATTAGGGAGAATCAACACGGCTTTGTGCGTGGTAGGTCATGTTTATCAAATCTATTAGAGTTTTTTGAGGAAGTTACCAGGAAAGTGGATGAAGGGAAGGCAGTGGATGTTGTATACATGGACTTCAGTAAGGCCTTTGACAAGGTACAGCATGGGAGGTTAGTTAGGAAGATTCAGTCGCTAGGTATACATGGAGAGGTAGTAAATTGGATTAGACATTGGCTCAATGGAAGAAGCCAGAGAGTGGTAGTGGAGGATTGCTACTCCGAGTGGAGGCCTGTGACTAGTGGTGTGCCACAGGGATCAGTGCTGGGCCCACTGATATTTGTCATCTATATCAATGATCTGGATGATAATGTGGCAAATTGGATCAGCAAATTTGCTGATGATACAAAGATTGGAGGTGTAGTGGACAGTGAGGAAGGTTTTCAAAGCTTGCAGAGGGAATTGGACTAGTTGGAGGAATGGGCTGAAAAATGGCAGGTAGAGTTTAATGCGGATAAGTGTAAGGTATTGCACTTCGGAAGGTCAAACCAAGGTAGAACATACAAGGTAAATGGTAGGACACTGAGGAGTGCAGTAGAACAGAGGGATCTGGGAGTACAGATACATAATTCCCTAAAAGTGGCCTTACAGGCGGATAGGGTCATTAAAGAGAGCTTTTGGCACACTGGCCTTTGTAAATCAAAGTATTGAGTATAAGACATTGGTGAGACCGAATTTGGAGTATTGTGTGCAGTTTTGGTCACCTAATTACAGGAAGGATATTAATAAGGTTGAAAGAGTGCAGAGGTTTACAAGGATGTTGCCGGGACTTGAGAAACTGAGTTACAGAGAAAGGTTGACTAGGTTAGGACTTTATTCCCTGGAGCGTAGGAGAATGAGGGGTGATTTGATAGAGGTGTATAAAATTATGATGGGTATAGATAGAGTGAATGCAAGCAAGCTTTTTCCACTGAGGCTAGGGGAGAAAAAAACCAGAGGTCATAGGTGGAGGGGAAAAGTTTAAAGGGAACATTGGGGGGGGGGGCTTCTTCACGCAGGGAGTGGTTGGAGTGTGGAACGAGCTTCCAGATGAAATGGTAAATGCGGGCTCACTTTTGACATTTAAGAAAAACTTGGACAGGTACATGGATGAGAGGGGTTTGGAGGGATATAGCCCAGGTGCAGGTCAGTTGGGACTAGGCAGAAAAATGGCTCAGCACAGCCAAGGAGGGCCAAATAGTCAGATTCAAATGTGGATCACCCGGGGGAAACACACGCGGTCACAGAGAGAATGTCCAAACTCCACACAGACAACAGTGGTGACTGGGATTGATCTCTGGTGATGTGAAGGAACAGCTCTACTAACTGTGCCACTCTGCCGCACACACCTTGTGTACAATCTCACCAGGTTGCTGACCATAGGAGAAAGAGCTTCTGAGTATTTATAAACTATTCTCAGACGACATCAAAATGAGTTGTCAGCAGTGCTGAACAACCCATCTGGCCCTAAAGCTGTCCAATTTAACTCTGGACTGTCATTCACAATATTATCATTTCTTTATATTGATCAGCTTCCAAGTTAAAAACTTTATTTTGCTCCTTATAAGTAGTTAAAATGTTAAAAATTGAGCTTTGTGTTGTGAGTATTCTTCAATGGGACTTGCTGCTAATCTAATGATGTTGTCTCTCCTATTGGGGCACCAGTAACGCTCCCTCTAGATTTTTTTTACAGCTGCGCAGACATACCAGTCCTCTGAACAGGAAATTTTTACATGGCCTGAAAACCGTGCGGCACTTTAAGTGTGTGTTTTTTTGTAATATGCACATCAACAAACACAAACCACAATTCACAACACAAGTAAACAACGTCAGGCAGTCAAAACAACCAACAGACACAATGGCAAAAATAAAATGTTTTGACTAGACGGTGTCGGCGTTCAGCAGGCTGGTGGTTTAACAATAAGCTACCGGCTTCCATTCTGTGTTTATTGTTACAATTTGTAACAGTGTTGTAACTTGAAACACCGAAAATGCAAATACATTGAAGCTCTAAAATGTTTCAAAGTAAAGGATGTGGTACGTATATTTGGAAAATTTATGGATTATATTCATTAGCACATAATTACAGGGTATTTCACAACTAATTTAACATAGATTTCAAAATTATATTAACCTTATATAAAAGAAAATTCCAACTGTGCAGCAAAGGTTATGTGCATAGGAGTATTTCAAATTGCTGTGCGGCAGTGCACCCATTCAGCTCAGAGGGAACAGTGCACACCAGGGATGCCTTTAATGCCACTCAGTGAAGAGGAATTACTTCCACTACTATCAATAGCTCCCTGTGGGCAGCCGCCTTCAACGGTGAGTCGAGTTGAGTTGCTACTGAGCTCAAATCCAGCACATTTTTTTTTACAGCAAAGAAATAAACTGCTGGAAGAACACAACAGATCGAGCAGCGCCTGTGGGAGGATAAGGAAATGTTGACGTACTGGGTCAAAAGCTTACATTGGACAATTCGTTTACAGGTGCTGCTCGACGCACTGGAGTCCGCTCAGATTCGGGGTGAGTCAAGTTCTCCAAAACTCATGTTCTCAGTATTATAAACACTGCAGATGTTGGAAATCCAGACAAAATGCTGGAGGAACTCAACAGGTCAGGCAGCGTCTATGGAAAGGAATAAACAGCCAACATTTCAACAGAAGAGTCTGTAGGTTGCCACACTTCCAGCACCAACATAGCAAGCCCACAGTTTGCTAAACCTAACCCATACATCTTTAAAATCTGGGAGGAAACTGGAGCACCCAGAGGAAACCCATGCAGTCACTGGGAGAACATACAAACTCTTTACCAACAGTGGTGGAATACACCCAGGATGCTGGCACTGTAACAGCATCACCCTAACTGCTACACTACCATTCTGCCCAGGAGAGGGCTCTAAGCTGAGTCCTGATGAAGGGTCTCAACCCAATACGTTGACTCGTCATTCTTCTCCATAGATGCTGCCTGATCTGCTGAGTTCCTCCAGCAATTTGTGTTACCCAATCTTATTTATTTTTATTTGCACAGATTGTCCTCTTTTGCACATTTGTCAGTATTTGTCTGTGTAAACATTTTCATAAATCCTACTGTATTTCATTTTCCTGTATATGCCTGCAAGAAAATGAATCTCAAGGTGGTTTATACGTAGTTTGATGATAGATTTACTTTGACTTTAACACTAAGCTTCACCAGCAGACTAGGTGTGGCTCCAGTGTCTTATGTCTGCAGGCCATATTTTAGAAATTAGATTAACTTTATTTATCACATGTGCATCGAAACATACTGTGAAATATTTTGTTTTACATCAAAGACCAACATAGTTCAGTGATGTGCTGTGGCCAGCCCACAATTGTTGCCATGTTTGTGCACCAGCGCAGCATCCTCACAATTTACTAACCCTAACCTGTATATCGTGGTTACTTGAGAACAAACCCAAACCACTGAGAGACTAAGTTCGGGGGGCGTTGACACCACTTGATGTGCTTCAAAATAACCGAGTTCCAACTGGGAAAAAAAAATATGATCAATTCTTTATTACGAAACCAGCAATGACGAAGGATCTTATAGTGATTTTTTTAAAAACTAACAAAACTAAATCAGCGAAATGAGTAATTAGCAATCAAATTAGCATAATTAACTGTCAACAAAATAAAATCATTCCCCAGCTCATTCCCTTTCAACTAAACCAACTAACTAGGACAAAGCGTAAATACGAAACTATACTCATTTGCTTCTACCGTGCCCCAACCCATGTTCAAAAGTTCCAAGTGAAATTTATGATCAGACTACATGCAAGTCACCACATACAATCCTGATCTTTTTCTGCAGGCATACTTAGCAAATCTATAGAACAGTAACTGTAAACAGGATCAATGAACAACAAACTGTGCAAATGAAGATATAAATAAATAGTAATAAACAACAAGCATGAAATAACAAGATAAAAATCCTTAAATGAGTATAGTTATCCCCTTTTGTTCAAGAGCCTGGTAGTTGAGGGGTAGTAACTGTTCTTGAACGTGGTGGTGTGAGTCCTGAGGATCTTGTACCTTCCACCCAATGGCAGCAGTGAGAAAAGAGCATGGCCTAGGTGGTGAGGATCTCTGATGATGGATGCTGCTTTCCTGCCACAGTATTTCATGTGGATGTGCAGAGTGGTTGGGAAGGTTTTACCTGTGATGTACTGGGCCAACTCCACTGCCTTTTGTAGGATTTTCCGCTCAAAGGCATTGGTGTTCCCATACCAGGCTGAAAGGAAGCCAGTCAGCACAGTATCCACCACACAGCTACAGAAGTTAGCAAATTTTCAATGAGATGTTGAACCTCCACAGTAGAGGCACTATCATGCTTTCTTTTCAATTATATTTACATGATGGGTCCAGGACAGGTCTTCTGAGATAGTGACACCCAGGAATCTAAAGTTTCTGACCCTCCAGTGATTACTGGCTCATGGACCTCTGGTTTCCCTCTCCTAAAATCCACAATCAGTTCCTTGGTCTTAATGACATTGAGTGAGAGGTGGTTGTTGTGCCACCACTCAGCCAAATTATCAAACTCCCTCCTGTATGCTGATTCACCTCCTTTGATATGGCCCAAAACAGCAATGTTACCAGCAAACTTGTCTATGCTTTTGGAGCTCTACTCAGCCACACAGTCAAAGGTGTAGAGCAGGGGGGGCTAAGTACACATCCCTGCAGTGCCCCTGTGCTGACAAATTTCCCATAATTAATATGCAACACAAAATACAATACAGACAAACAGAAAACAGATAAATGGATCCTATGCTGTACGCCTTTGGTCTGTGAGGGGAAACCCAGGCAGTCACAGGGTGAACGTACGAACTCCTTACAATCACTGGCACTGTAAAGAGTGTATGCTAAAGAATACACAGCCTTCAGGTGATCTTGGATCCTTATTAGATTACACTGTAATAGCCTATATGTTTGACTAGCGATCTGAAGGTTGTGAGTTCGAGCCCCAGCTGAGGCAGCGTGTTGTGTCCTTGAGCAAGGCACTTAACCACACACTGCTCCAGTCCACCCAGCTGAAAATGGTACTGGCAAAATGCTGGAGGTTAACCTCGCGATAGACTGGCATCCTATCCAGGGGTGGGAGTCTCGTACTCTCAGTTGCTTCACCCCATGGAAACTGGCATAAGCACTGGCCTGATGAGCCTGTAAGGCTTGGGACAGACTTTAAGTAACTAATATTCTATAGGCCAGCCAGTATTTATTATTCAAAGTGAATACTACAATACTTTTTTTTGATGATGAGTTTCTATGCAGCTCATGGGTTTGAAGTGCAATGAAGATGAAAGCTTTCCTTTCAAAAGGTGCAGTCATTAGTCCCATCTAGTGGTCTTGAGTGGAATCTCTCAAGCACCTCCCATTCAAGTGTCAAAGAGAGATTGCCTGAGGTTTTAGATTTAATGTGTGAGTTCACTGTGCTCTTGCTGCTTTTAGTTTTCTTTGCTCCATTCATAAAGTTCCCTGACTTCATCATCACATGGTCAGTCTGTCAGAAACCTTGAAAGCTGGAGGTCATGGTTGAACTGACCGTGCCTTGGGGTGACCAGATTGAGCGTAGGAACACTAGATACCAGGAGCTGGTAGAATAGTGCCAGAGAGCACGATTGGAGCCTAAAGAGATGGGGTGTAGAGGTTTTGCTCGGCTGCTCGCTGTGTAGAACCCACTCTCTCCTTGGCATTATGGGGTTTTCAAAGAGCTATCAGGACCATCACAGAAGCTACTGAGTGAACATCCAGATGGCTGTGGATCAAGAGGTGGGACACAAGCCAGGGCCTGATCAATCCTGGCTGGGTCGCCTGGCCGAAGGTGTCTGATGTTGAAAGACACGGAACATCTTATGACTCCAGGTTACATCACTAACAATGTGTCCCAGTGCAGGGGATTTACTATCCCTCTCAACTTCATTCTCCTACCTTCTCTGTAACCTTTGAAGCCCTGACTAATCAAGAACGAATCAGCATCCACTTTAAATATACCCAATGACTTGGCTTCCACAGCCGACTGTGGCCATGAATTCCAGATACACCAGCCACTGGCCAAGGAAATTCCTCATCTCTAGTTTTTGTTTAGTAACCCTATTGCCCATTTCACACTCCACTCATGTCTTTTACCTTTAGCTAATAGATGGTAACTTCACCATTGTTAATTCAATGCTCAGAAGGGTGGTGGTTATCTGTCTGACGATAATAGGAAACCTGTGCAGGAGAGATTTTAAAGTGGAAAAGCATTACACTGGGGCAGTTCCACTCTCTCGATCTCAGTCATCCAGTGGTACAAATGAGCATCACAAACTGGGGTCTTCCTTGGTTGCAGTGTGTGACCATGACATCTACTGTACCTTGCCATGCCCCTCACTCTCCATGAAGCTTTGCAGTACCGCCACTGGATCTCAGAGATTTCAACCGCCCAGACTTCGCATGCTAGGACCGGCATGTCCCTATCTCACCAGAGTATGAGGCTGCTAGCTACCCTCACTTGGTTTAAAACCACGTACTGGGGTGGTGGCCACTTGCAAAGGGCTACCTGAAGCCAGAGGTGAGAGCTGAGTGTACAGTGGGGACGGCAATTCGCATATTGAATATGCTTCTTTCAATGTTAAAGTTCTAGCTACAGACAGAAGGGGGAAGTTCAGTTTAAACACCTGTTGTAATAATAATCAGTTAGTTCCAAGGTAACACACACACAATGCTGGAGGAACTCAAGGTCAGGCAGCATCAATGGAAATAAATAAACAATTGGTGTTTTGGGCCAAGACCCTTCTTCAGGACTCAAGTATACTGTGGAAATATATTCAAAACTTTTAGACTTTTTATGTATTTATTCTTGTAAAGTGAACAAATGCAACCCAATGATCCCAGAGTGCTTTGCTATAAGCTAAGTGTGTACGTGGCAGGAGGCATGTAATGTCCTGATCATTGTATAACTAAGAGGAGATTGACATATTCTGTGGCCTTGAAAATTACATGAACTGACTCCCAGACCAAATAACAGCCAATAGCCTGATAATAACAACAAACTTTGTAAATCAGATGCTGACTGCCATCCATGAGTGGATGTGCTTCTCCTTGAAAGTAATAAAAATCCTATTAAACAGATTGTGTTTTTTTTTAGTTTTGTTATAAGACCTAGCAAAAAGGTACACCTAGGTGGTAGAATTGGTTCCTAGTACGTATACCAAGATGCTTGTTCTTTACATGTGGAAGCAGGTTATCAGCCAGCAGATGACGTGCTGAGTTAACTCTAGGTTTGTAGTGTGTTGCTATCAAACACTTATCTTGAGTATTCAGCTACTTTTCTCAACTAAAGTCAGAATCAGGTTTAATATCACTGGTATATGCCATGAAATGTTATTTTGCAGCAGCAGTGCAAAGCAATGCAAAAAAACTCTAAATTACAATAAGAAACATATATATGTTATTCTCTATTCAGAAATCTGTTAGTGGAGGGGAAGAAGCTGTTCCTGAGACATTTTCCTGTGCCTTCAGGTTCCTGTATCACCTCCCTAATGGTAGCAATGAAAAGAGGGCATGCCCTGAATGATAGGAGTCCTTAATGATGGATGCCACCTTCTGAAGTTGTCCTCGAAGCTAGGGAGGCTAGTGCCCATGATGAAAATGCTTCAGGAACTCAGCGGGTCAGGCAGCATCTATATAGGGAAATAAACAATCAACATTTCAGACGACAGCCTTCATCAGGATTGAAACATTGACTGTTTATTCCCTTCCAAAGATACTGCCTGCCTTCCTGAGTTGCTCTAGCAATTTCTATGCTTTGCCTAAGATTTCCAGCATCTGCACAATCTCGTGTATGTTTTCTCATCTGGTCTTCCTTTCTGGCTCAGGCTGGCTTATCCTTGAAATAAGGGAGTTGCAATGATTAGCCAGGCCCAGCAACTGCTAGGACAAGGATGTTGCTGGGACAGAAGGATCTGAGTTATACAAAAAAGGTTGAATAGGATTTTATTCCCTGGAGCATAGGAGAATGAGGGGAGATTTGATAAGAGATATACAAAATTATGAGGGGCACAAACAATGTAAATGTAAACCTTTTCCACTGAGATTGGGTGGAACTATATCTAGATCTAGAGGTCATGGGTTAAGGATGAAATGTTTTTGGGGACCACGAAGGGGAACAACTTCATTCAAGAGGGTGGTGAGAGTGTGGAACGACCTGCCAATGGAACTAGTTGAATTCAGTATTTAAGAGAAATTACTACAGGTACATGTAAGGAAGAGGAATGGTCTGGGTGCAGGTTGATGGGAGCAAGCAGCATAGTAGTTCAGCACAGACAAGATGTGCCCAAGAGCCTGTTTCTGTGCTGTAGTGTTCTATAAGTATAGTTTGAATTGCCCTATCAGAGTTCCAAATCCAGACGGATTAGACAGTCTGCCAATGGAAAAACATCAAGAAATAGATGCTTAACATAAATGAATATTTGACTTCCTGAATAGAACTGCTTTGTACCTGCATCCCTTAGGAACACTGATGGGTGCTAAAATGGTCGTTATGAAATAATAATGCCCTTAATGGCAAAGCTACTAGCTGAGAAACATCAAACTTCTGACTGGGTAGCTTTCTGGAAGTAATGGACCATCTGTCAACTGGCTGTATTCAACCTCAATGCAACACTGCAGACTTGAATCATGCCAGAA
The DNA here is from genome assembly GCF_048418815.1 of Hemitrygon akajei. NCBI lineage: Eukaryota > Metazoa > Chordata > Chondrichthyes > Myliobatiformes > Dasyatidae > Hemitrygon > Hemitrygon akajei. The sequence continues at coordinate 45,328,851 of NC_133150.1, read as the reverse complement.
TCTTAACTTCTAAATGACAAATTCCATACAAACGACAAAAGACAATGGATGCCTAAATAAGAAACAAAGCAGGTTTGATAATAAATAATTGTCATATTTATTAACTTTAATCATAAATTTCTTACTGAGCTTGAACTGTTAATATGTTTTCCAAATGGACGTAACTATTTACTGTAAATACAAAAGCCTTCTCTCATAATTAGAAACATAAGTGATTAAGTGGTACGAGAATTACATCAGGCTGGGTACCCAAGGCAAACTGACAACAAGAACTTTATAATTTCTGAGAAAATAATTTATCACACAGCTCCATTTTAACTCAAGTTTCAAATCAAAACTGCATCTGTTCAGAATTGACTACACATCTCCTGTAGAGCCAAGGTGGGAAATATTAACTTCAGCTTTAGTACAATTTTTATTTTCCTTTCTGAACGAGCACTACATTTAGAACAGTAATTATTAACATTGCAACATCAGAGTCAAAACATGGCCTGGTATTGCTGAAGATTGGAAATGCATGAACAACAAACTCAAAACACTGGGCTGCATGTAGCCGTCCATTCTTATGACTCTCTTTGTAACATCTGTGTAACATAGCTTGCTAGATTAGTGTTCCTTACAATTCAACATTGGCTATGACTTAAGGCATTGGTCCATTAGTGCTCAAAATGGAGCAAAAAACAGTAAAAACAGTTATCTTCCTACATAAGAAAAGAAAGTGTCGTGTCCCCGGCCTACAAATTCTCCGACTTGCAATGAATCGTAACCCAATAGTGGAAGTATGAATCCAACTCTGGCTAACTTCGTAATTTCAAAATGTGGCAACCAGGTTTTTGACTTCTCAATGTTTTGCTAAGAGCTAGACATTATGCTAAACAAAAAAACTGGTCAACTCCACACTTAATCACTGAAGTTAAATCCCTAAAATACTCTTTCATCTGACATACCGTGTATGATATTTAGTTGTACTGGTAGCCATCAATGGTATTGTTTCAGTAAACATTTCAATTAGTCTCATTAGCTCCCAAAGCACCTCACTAATGATGAGATCATGAATCAAAGTTGCAACTGAATAAGTTTAATTTCCCTCTGCGGTGTGTTTTACAACCAACATTTAGCATCAATGGCACTAACCCATGGCAACCCTCTGGAATGATTGAAGTACACCCACTTCTCTCAAGTTACAGATTCTCAGTCATCTTAACCATATCACAACAAAAGTGACCGGAAACTACTGGATGGATCAGAATCTGAGGAGTTATGCTACATGTTCAGTTGAATATTGCTTAGTATTTAACTAAGCAAGTTGTTTACCCTATGAAAGTTTTAATTACTGCAGTAATCGGCTGCACGCATACAGGACAAGGCAGTTTACGCTTATATAACATTTTAGCACATGCATAGCATGCTACAAGGTGTCCTGTCTTTCCATGAATGATATTCCCAGTCCTTGGACGCACACCACAGATAAGACAGGGCCCCAAGTGATTTCTTTGAAAATGCAAGGATTCCTTGTGTTGTACTTTTGTTTCTTCACATGTGGATTCAACCTCCTCTTTGCTCCCATATAAGCTGATACTTGAAGTGGATGGTTGTAGAAACCTCTCTCTAGATGCTCGGCCCTGGATATGTTTCCCTTTCTCCTTGCATTTGACAACTTCAGTCTGAAGCAGAGGCTCAGAGATGGACCTCTGACAGTCAGGAACGTCAATACCTTCATCGTCCTCACCTTCTCCAAAGCTGATGGATGGGTCAGAAATGCACGGTACAAACCTGGGACAATTTAGGTGCCAGCCTTTACGAAGTGCCCAACACTGAAGGCAGTATTGCTTTTGAGAGGGATTCAACCTTCCACATTTAGTACATTTCCAAGAGTCCTAAAACAAAAAGCAGTTATCACAAGTCATCACATATTCTAGAAAGTACTTGGGAGCAGAAAAGACTTGCCTGAAGACCACAACATTGTCAAATGCTTTATGTGGCCTCCCTAATACGTTAAACATCATAGGCTAACAGTTATCGTTTCAGTAATTCAGCAGACTCATTGGCCCCCATGGCATCTCACTGTTAAAAGTCATTGTTGAATTGAATAGACTATATTTCTTACATCCTTCACATACATGAGTAAAAAATCTTTACGTCACCATCTAAATGTGCAATGTGCAATCACAGTAACTTTAATAAATAGAACAGTCACTGTAACATAGAAATACACATCAAAGTTGCTACTGAATGTGTGTCTCCCCCCCCTGCGGTATGCTTTACAACCTATGTTTAGAATCCATGGCAGGGGTTCCCAACCTTTTATCCATGGACCAATACCATTAAGCAAGGAGTCCGTGGACCCCAGGTTGACAACCCCTGATTTATGGCAAGCACTGCTCTGGAATTATCGAAGTATGCTGCTTCTCTAAAAGTACAGATCTCGTTCATTTTATCCATATGTCGCAACAAGGGTGGATGGATGGATCATGAGGCTGAGGAGTTACATTCAGTTCAAAGTAGCTTAGTAGTATCTAACATTGCAACACTGAACAAATTTTAGCATCAGTTTACTGTAAAGTTCCATCATCGACACTTTAAAGGAATATTTATTTACATGTCTTTATATTCAGAATATATTTATTTGCCCCTATGAGCCGGACCACTCAGCAAGCCACCTATTTAACCCTAGCCTAGTCACAGGACAATTTACAATGACCAGACAACCTACTAATCAGTATGCCTTCGGACTGTGGGTGGAAACTCACACAGTCACGGAGAGAACATACAAGCTCCTTACAGACGGCACTGGAATTGACCTCTGATGCTATGAACTGTAATAGCGTCGCACTAAGCACTATGCCACCATGGAGCCCTTGTTTAAAATAAATGTGAAATACATTTTGGACACAGGTGATAAACCAGAATAAATTAAAAATGCAACAAAGAGATATCAGCTGATCAGCCTAGATCTAATTAAATGTTAGACACTCAAAAAGCTGAACTTCAGATTACCTTATTTCATTACTTTCCTACAACTATCAGGTTCTTGAACTGACCTGTACAACCCGAATACTACCTCAGTAATGGTGCACTATGATCACCTCTTGCACAGCCGTGGACTTGTCTCTAACTGCGTTTGTTTTACACAGAATTTTCTTTGCTATCTTGCGTAATTTACACATAACATGCCTGTATGTTGTCTGAATCTACACGCCTGTGATGCTGTTACAAGAAAGTTTATCATTGTCCCTGAAACCCCTTTTTACCGGGCATGTCTAGAAACGTGGCTCGTTAGCCCCTCACTAACAGCCACTGGACTCAAGTAGTGAGAAAAACATCTTTCTCAAACTCTGTACATTTAGGGTCTGTATGACTTGGGTCCCACCAAAACCGGGAAGTTGGGATATCACGACCACCCGAAGCCCGATCTGTGCAAATCATGTGTAATACTGCTCCAATGCAATTAGCCAAGAGCAAGGAATAACAGGTCGTACACTGCCTACAATTATAAAGAAAGTATATTTACATATTTCAGCTTTATCAAACAGTTAGTAGGAAGAAGAAAAAAATAAAAAGGGCCCATTACAGTCCAAATGTGCATGTAGGCTGGAGCTCATCTTGAAGTTGTCTTTAACTTGCGCGCTGAACCCACCTTGCGAATATTGCTCAAAATCCATCTCAAAAGGGCTGCCCCACAAGGGTAATGACACTACTCTCCTGAAGCCATTCATCTGCACAAAGCACCTTGTGAACCAGAACAGCATCCTCAGCCAGCTTTCCTCCTGTCTTCTTCCGGCTCCCAACAAAAAGCCCTCGACCCACCCCAGTGTCTGTCACCAAAACCTCTCTGTCTAGCATTCTCTAGAACCTTCTCCCAATTCCACCATCCTGATTGGCTGACACAACATTCCCAAGATGAACAACATAGCCCCTTATCTTTTGCTCAAACCCAAACGTGCTGAACAGAAACAGACCGCTCTTACAGATCTGTTAAGATGAAATACCTACAGCATAGTAGTACAATTCTTAACCAGGGTGTTAAATACCTATACTTGTGCAAACGACAATAAACTCGACTTGAAACCAGAATGTGTAATTCAAAAGTTTACAACTGGTCAGAACATCAGGTCATACCTTCAAGTCACTGGAATCCTCGGCCAAATGAGATATTTCTGTGTCAGTCTCATCCCCTGAATCCACTGTGTCCTTTTCCGTTTCAAATACTGTAACTCCAATAACCTTTGAAAGGGAGGCAGGGAAATCACAACCAAGGCAATACCAAGATAACTTCTACTAATCGGAAAGTGTAAATCTCTAAATGATGATCAAGTGCATGGTGATTCTTACCTTGACTACTCGGAGGTTAGGATTACCAACTTTTCACTTTCACGGTGAAGAATGATAATGCTATCGGGAGTTATTATTTCTACCCAGTGACAGTATTGAGCACTTCTGAGTCTTATGCCATAGGTTAGATGCAAAGTATAGCTGTCTACACACATCTGGTGACGTACTGACTTCAATGAAGTGCTTCCATACCACACCAGAGCAAAACCTCCCCAAACATTCCATTCTTGAGTGTTCTACGAGCTTGTTGAATTGGAAGCAGTTTATGCTAAATTCAGGGCATTTAACTGAGTCAATTGCCCACAAGCTCATTTTTCTCTTGGGAAATCAAGAGCCTTCGGAGAAGAGACCTTTATGGCATCTATTTGGACTAGTTTCCACTCCAATTCAAGGTTCTTCTCCAGTCAGGAAATGAGCACATTTTTAACCTGAGACAGACAACGACCAAGGTAAAAAATCTTCAACCAGCTGCTGTCATTAGTTCCAATACAATGAAAGTAAGGTTCATTTTTCTTCTTGAAAATACAAGTTTTCAAATAATAAACATTCTTAGTTTGTTATGATGAAATCTAAAGATTCCCAGAAGATGCATTATACCAGAACATCTTGAAATATGAGGTACAAAGCAGTTTAAAATGGCAGACCCCCAAATCAATAGCTCAAGTTTTTGCAAGTTGGGGTGATAAGACCAGGAGACATAGGAGTAGAATTAGGCCATTTGGCCCATCGAGTCTGCTCCACCATTTCCTCATGACAATGGAAAACGGGTTGCATATAAAGAGATTTGGCCAGAATTAGCTTTTATCTGAAATGATATTCTGCCTACCTCCTTCTGATCTGTGTTGTCTCCTTCCTCCACCAGGCCCTCACAAACATCTTTCTCTTTCAACTCAACAGTGTCCAACTTTATCTCTGTGTTTATTTGGTCAGTAGGAGCTTCATTCAGAAACCACAGATCATCAGTCGAGTCAGAGACAATGGCAGTGTCTATATCCTGCAGAATCAATGAACAACATTATGATTGTAACCTTAAACAACTGAGATATAACTAATCCAGCAGGCAACCCTTCAATGTATCACCAATGTAATCTATACAAGGACTCAACAGAGGCAAAAATTTGCTATTTGTTGCATCATTTCATTCAGTATGATCAATGAATTTCTACATCTCTTTAATTCTTCCATTTTGTTGGTGCCCAAAATCTACTGCTGTCCTGAATGCACTCAGCAACTGAGCACTCCAGGATTGGATTCTCATTTATCACATGTACACCAAAACGTATGGTGAAATGCCACATTTGCATTAACAACCAACACATGTACCGGGGGCAGTCTGCATGTGTCACCACGCATTCCAATGCCATAATAGGACCACAATGTTCAGCAGATCAACACAAGCAGCAACAAAAGAGCAGCAAATCAAGTCCCTTCCCACCCTCCCACACAGACAAGCCCCCAACCCCAGAATAGGCCACCTCTGAACTTCTGCATGATTGGGAATTCTAAAAATTCATAACCCACTGATGTTCAAAATTTGTTCACCCAGATTTAAATAACCAATCTCTTATCCTGAGGCAATTAACACTAGCTTTACGTGTTCCAGGCAAGGGAAACATCTTTCAGCTTCTTCTTGATCAAACACTCATCAAACAGATCTGTCTTGCCGCTTTAAGGATCTGTGAACACAGAGCTTGAGGTTCCTGCGTTCCACTCCATTCAATATCTTGCCACTTACTGTACACCCAATTGCCTTTGTGCAGCTCTCCAAACAATGCACCTCACTACTAATGATTAAATTCCATTTGCCAATTTCTCTTCACAAATGACCATCAATGTCACCATTCAGTTAAACATGGCTGTGTTAATAAGACAGTTCCATACTAATCCCAATTTTCAGCTCTGTCAGTAACTTTTTTAGGTTATGACATATTAAATGTTCTTCCTGGTATTAAACAAAATGAAGTATTTTGTCTCATTACTACACAGATCCATTTTTGATATAAAGATTAGCATTATTTATTACATGTATATTGTAAAATACAGTGAAATCCATTGTGTCAAAGATGTTGCCATGCCATGCTTTCTGTGCCACAGTATGCCCACAACTTACTAACCCTTGTACATCTTTAGAATGTAGAGCACCTGGAGGAAACCCCTTACAAATTCCTTACCGGCAGGAATTGAACACTGAGATGAGAGAACATCCACAACCAATGATCACTTTAATGGTAGCCAAATCTTTCTCCCAAGAATCTGTATTCCAAACAATGTATGCAGGCATGATGCCACTCCAAGTGGCCACTTTTGTTTTGTCACACTGGGCTAGTTTGCCTTTCTTAAGGGTATCTTGCATAAGAAAAGTGGTAGCAAGAACCATCGCTTTAGATCAAGGGTTCACAACCTAAGGTCCACGCACCCCTTGCATTATGGTTTCGGTCCATGGCATAAAAAAGGTTGGAAACCCCTATTTTAATGCAAGGACTCAATGCTTTTAAAAAAAATTTATTTACAGAATATGGGAATTACCAATTAGGTCAGCATTTGAAACCCATCCTAAATGTCCATAAAAGATGGGAAAGAACCACCTTCTTACATCGGTAAAGTCATCAGGTCAAGGTACTCTCAGTACGGCTTAGCTGGAAAGAACACAAAGTGCGCAGATAAGGATGCTGCCAAGACTCAACAGCCTGAGTCAGAGAGAATCTGGACAGGTAGGACCTTATTCTTTGGAGTGCATAAAATGGAGAGGTAACCTTACAGTTAAGTGAACCATCATGAGTACAGATAGGCTGAATACAGTCTTCATTCTGGTCAAACAGAATCAAAAGCTAAAGGGCATAAGTTTAAGGTGAGAGCAGAAAGATTTAAAAAGTACCTTAAGTAATTTTTCTTACACAGATAGTGGTGCATAATGATGACAGGAAGCTGTTGAGGCAGGTACAATGTACAATTCAACATTTAAAAATACTTGGACAGTTAAATTGATAGAAAAGATTTAGAGGGATATAGGCCAAAAGTGGACAAATGGGGACTAGCTGAGGTCGAAATCTTGAACGACATGGATGAGTTGGGCTAAAGGACCTGCATAGTATTATGTTACGATTCTATACAAACCTAGGATTACACCCAGTAATTACAATTTGAGTCAGAGGATGAGGAGAGAGAAAGAATAAATATTGCAGGTGTCCATAGCACCTGTAAGGGACAATAGTCTGAGACATGATATGGAAGCAGCCTTGGTAAATTGCTGCAATGCATTTTGGCTTAGTATCCATCACAACCCAACAGCTGATAAAGTGAACATTATGGCTGCTGGGGTCCCAATCAAGTTGGCTGCTCCAGAATTGCAATGAGCTTTGGGTGTTTCTGGAACTGCACTCATCATAGAAGGGCTCCATCATTGTCTTGGCATACCACGTAGGTGGTACCAAAGAATGAGATAATTGCACTATATGCCAGTGCTCTAGCAAAAGAAGTTGGCTGTCATTAGCATGCTTATATAGAATAGTAACTTCATAATCCTACTTTATATTCCAACCCTCTAGCAAAAGAGCAGTTGCCTGCCACTAGCTTGTTTATATGGAATAGTAATTTTTTTAGTCAATTCTGAATGGGAATTAATGACAGACTAGTTAACTGGATCTTTCCAGTTTTGGCCCTCAGGTTGACACTGGTTCAACTTTGCTTCAGTCTCATCAGGGAGGAGTACACTTTTGGAGACTCTATGATTTGATGTTTAATGTTTTGTATGTTATTTGTTCACTTTTTACTGGTAGTGTAAATGTTTTTTTCACACGTCTAATAGTCTTGATGTATGGGTGTTTTCTTTAAACAAGTTCTAGGATGCTTTTTTTGTGGCTGTCTGCAAGACGACAAATCTCAAGGTTGTATACTGTATACATACTTTGATAATGTTCTTTGAACTTTGATAAATTAGGGGATTTACAGATAGATAAATTACTAAAATACGTAAATGAAAGCAGAAATCAGTTCACCTGGTTACTATGAATATCAGTTGATCCACTCTTCTTGCTTCCATAATTAGAACGCAAGGTTTTTATAAACCACCATGGCAGTCCAGCAGCATCCCAGAGATCAGAAACGTCATCTGCTTTTAATTTTTTGGCTTGATATTCTGTGTGATCATCTGTTAGAGACTCATCTATAAAATTGAACACATGCCTTTTATCCCAAACTTTGCTCCTTGGGCGTAAAGTTTTCCATAAATCTCCCGAAGTTTAGGACTGAAAGTAGATATAGTTCTTAAAGGCACAAAAAGAGGTTATACAATCTTTGACAAGAAATCTTAACTAAGCTTCTAGTTGGCATGAATCCACAGCACACCAGCAATCAATCTCACCAGTTAGCAGGAGAGAACAGTCATGTGGACACGTTAATGAATGCTCACCTCAGAAATAGGGCAAGTTATATTTTTGTCATTTTGGAACAGAATAGTTCCTGTTTGACTGCCTCAGGAGAGCTTGATGCTAACGCTGGGTGCCAGCAAATAGGAAAAGTTCTGTTCCCAATCTTAACCATCATAATCAGTCTCTTTAAGCAATACTTATCAGCGCTGACCAAGTGAGGCTGAAGCAATTTCTGGAAGTTATTTCAAACACTATATTATTATAACTGCTTAACCAGGAATGTGAGATCCTGAGGTCACTTGGATAACTATCTGACCAATACCAGATTTCATGGGGGGAAGGGGGGTGCCTATCCTCAGCCACAGACCTTCACATCTAAAGACGGATCACATATTCTTTGCATTCACATGGTTGCCCATCAATCAATAATGGAAAATAAACCTAATTTTGAATAGTTAAAAACAAGAAAGCCCCAGAAAGAGAGTATGTTTCCTACAGTGGGGAGTGTAGGTCCAGAAGGCACAAACTCAGAATAAAAAGATATCCCTTTAAAACAAAGATGAGGAGGAATTTCTTTAGCCAGAGGGTGGTGAATCTGTGGAGTTCATTGTCTCAGACAGCTGTGGAGGCCAAGTCAGTGGGTATATTTAAAAGTGGAGATTAATAGATTCTAAATTAGTAAAGGTGACAAAGGTTATGGGGTGAAGGCAGGAGAATGGGGTTGACAGCGATAATAAATCAGCCATGATGAAATGGTGGAGCCGACTCGATGGGCTGAATAACCTAATTCTGCTCCTGTGTCTTATGGTCTTATTACAACTATTAGCTGATTAGAAATACAAATGTATTCATCAATTTTATTAAGCATAAAATCCAAGGGAGAAAAATTGCTGCTGCTCTTATGCAGCAGAATCACAAATTCAACATCACAGAGGAAGCTACTAAACACCCATTAATACAGTGCAATGGTAATCCAAATAGTTACAGTCACATGAAGTTCTACAAACATTCAGTCACAGTGCAGTCTATGAGAAAGATTAGTCCTCTATTACAAATCACCTATGTAATATTCAGTGATCTACTAGGTAATGAGATGGTCAGGATTGTGTTATGAAGTGTTGGCAGAAAATGAATGGGCTGAATATCCTCCTATTCCACAATGACAGGACACGTTAACAACACATTGCAGGACTTTGAAACAAGTTGCATTTTCAAGCCTCAAGCCAGAACCTGAGCACATACAGTCTATGTTGACATTTTCAGTGTCCTATAGATGGAAGGCTGCACAATAGAGATACCTGCTCCAACGAATCAGGCAGAATTTAAAAGTCCTCCAGAAAGACAGGGTGCAAATAGCTAACACAAGAGGGTATAATTTTAAGGTGATTGGAGGAAAGTATGGGGGGGGGGGGGGGGGGGAGAATGTCAGAGGCAAGTTCTTTACAGAGAGAGTGGTTGGTGCATGGACCATACTGCTAGGGGTGAGCATTTAAGAAACTGTTAGATAGGCACGTGGATGATAGAAAAATGGAGGGCTATGTAAGAGCGAAGGGTTAAATCAACCATAGAGCAAGTTAAAGTCGGCATTAACACTGTGGGACCAAAGGACTGCACTGTGCTGGAATGTTCTAAGACAAGTATCTCGCTATTCTGATTTTTTTATTTCTGAAACACCACTAAAAGCAGAATAAGTGGCCTTCACTGAAAGAACCTTGTATGTAAACTATCTACTATCTTTGGAATTCAACGGTGGCTCAGTACATTTGAAATACTCACCTGATGCATCAGGTACCGTGTCAATGGAAGTATTTTGTTAAGCCTCAAACTGCAAGCTGAAACAGATATACTGACCTGATTCAGAGTTTTTTCGTTTTAAGTGTGAGGTAGCTGTAAGTGCATTGTTCCAGGCAGCTGTTACATCTTCACATTCCCCTGATGCAGGGCACTGTGTGGGAAAGACACAGTAAGAAGCAAACGTTTATATGATTTATCTTTGAATGGGAATAGGATGTAGCAGTTCCACTCTGTCACCAACCTTTGTGTATATAAAAAGGCAGAACTCGGGACCGATGTACTAAAATTGCAGCTTTATCATGACTTGTGAATTTAAATTCAGAAATACAACCGCTACTATTTAATTTGCAATTCAAATTATAATGCAGTGTTCATTGTTAAAGAGCCTGTATAAAGAAGTTTTTCCACAGTCACATCAAAATGACTGGGTGTTGGGTAGGGTGGGTGTAAATTAGTGAGGAAAAGTGAGTAAGTGCAGTAATTGTGTGTTCAAAAAACTCATCTTCATGGTGCATGGTGCAGATCCATGCAAATTAATATTGTGTAGCAATACCTGGGTTCACTTTGCAAACTTCTTGGGTTTCAGTTTGCACAGCCAAATTGAGATTCAAACAAATACACAGTTGCAAGCTGGATTCAAACAAACTAGTCACAATTAACTGCAAATTTTCCACTAATCATTATCTCAAAAACAATAATAATATTATGACAAGTGTACAGATAACAAATGCCATTCCAGCAATAACATCCAAATTTCTTACTAAATGAACTGGTTAAGAGTGAGAACATTTTACATGAAATATTCAAGGGGGTGTTGGGATCACTGACAAGTGCAGCTTTATTGATGGGTTAGCTGGTTACCTGACAAAATGGTTAATAATTGATGCTCCCAGAGCACTGAGAGACAGGAGAGAGAACTTAAGTTCAGCAATAAAATAGGATCTTCATACAATTGCAAAGCCAGGATGGTGTGACAATTGAGAAGACCAACTTGCAGGCAATGATGCTCTCAGCAGCAGTGATACACATGGGACCAGATCAAGGGTGCAACTGTAGTGCAGTCTGTAAAGGTTGAATACATCAGCTACAGCACAAGGTGATGGAGAGAGTAAACACTTAAGAGTGGTGCAGCAAGCAGTGTGCTTTCTCCTGGATTGTGCTGTCTCTCTCGAGTCTGGTGTGAGCTGCACTTATCAAAGTCATACGGCAGGTCCTATGTTTGAAGAGATCTGGGAAATCAGAAGGTAAATAACCTCACAAGAGGTGCTCAATGTCTAAATTTCTCTTGTGATTCTTGTTGAAAATGACATATTTTCAATGTACGTGATGTATAAATCTGAATCTGTAAAATATAACAAATTGTTGTAAGTGGAAAACAAACTTATTGAATGCAGTTAGGAATCAAAGCTTCGCCCTCCACGCCCCTCAAACATTCATAATCACACCTTCAGGTTTCTGCCATATTTCACAAATTAAGGCCAAGTGAAAGGAGAAAGAGATGCTACATCCTACAAAACACAGAGAAGAGAACTCTGAAAACAGAGAAGGAGACTCTGTCCAACCCGCCTGAGCTCAGACGAGAAGTACAGAGACGGGGCCACTCTGTACAGAACAAAGCACGCAGTAGTTTACCTTCGGAAGGTCTTCCCTCATAGGCAGGCATTTCGTATCCTTTACAAGTGTGCGAGTCTGTGCAGCATCTGCATTGCAGGTAAAACAAAGAAAGAAAAACACCTTCCCCAATATTAACCATTCTCACAACAAGCATTAGGAATTCAATGCATATTACCACTCAACCTTGATCACTGATTAAAAACAAGGAAGAAAGATTAGTTTCCCTCATTAATATTCTTCTCTCATTCCATTGCTTAGTCACACACCTTCCTCCCAAGCAGAAGAAATCGAACTGCAGATCTACAATTAATATGGGGATTTAAATGATATTTTTAGTGCACGTACACATTTGAGGGAAGAACAAAAATGACTAATACTTTAGTCACTCCATTTTGCATTTTATATTTGTTATACCAAAGCTTTATAGGGAAAGCTTTCTGCATCAAAACTCAGGGTTTTGATTAGTGCTAAATCCAATTACAACCTCAATTTTGACCATATTAAAAGCAAATGTTGAAATCCTAAATTTTGCTCATCATCTGCTTGATCAGAATTCTTCATCTTTGACCTGCTAGGATGAAGTATTCATGTTTTGCTTCAATGCTTATCTGAGGTTCTTTACGTACACTCTTCAATGCAATACAGTTATGTATCTGGTGGTAGACAACACTCCTTGCAGGGTTTAATTCAAGCAGCCATTCTCCCACAAAGCAGCACGTGGTACACCTTATTGTACACTCTAAATGCACAGATGAAAACAAATATTATCTTATTTTTGATGTTTCTGTTCTGTGGAGCATCTAGTAGCACTGCAAGTCAAAAGATACCAATGTAGATTAAAAGGAACTTCTGAGTTTATAACTATCACAAAGGATTCCTTATCTGTGTCCAAAATCATTTTCCTACCAAAATACTCTGCGCTGAAAGACCTAGTTTTGGGATTATAGATAGGAACTGGTAAATTATGCGCCTGTAGACTGAAAGGGCACTGCAATTCAGTAACAAGCCTCTTAACACACAGTGTAAACCAGGAGAGGTTGGAGTTCAAATTCAGGCATCGACTGACATGCCAACTCACCTGCCCCCACTAGGGGGAGCTTCATCAATTCTTGGCCAGACTGCCAGATGGAGCACTGTGCAGAGGAGTGCTCACTGTTGATTGGGGAGGGTGAATTGGCAGGACCAATCACACCCAGCAGAGTGCAGCTTCTGTCAGCTGATCAGGAAGCAAGACTGAAAGCAGTCACTGGAAGTCTGCAACCAAAAACACGCTGGCTGAAGGAGGAAGCACAGCGGCAGCAGGGACCTACAAGGGCAATAAAAAGAGGCAAGGGGATGGGGTGGGGAGGGGGAATGCACATATAAATGATATTGCATATTATGTTACTTATTAAAACACTCATTTTAAAACTATGTAGTCCAAGAATGAGTATATTATTTCATTTTCTTGAAACACATGAAGTACAAACCAACCACAACAGTGGGTCAGGTTTTGGTGCCGATGGTGACTGGCCTACGATCAGCACTTTGATCATTACTAGGAATATACTTCCCTATCCTGGATTGACTTACTTTTCAAAGCTGTCATCAAGCCCCTTCCCTATCCAAAACTGTAAGAGCCTGCACCGCACAAGGAATTTACTTAAAGTTAGGAGAGGACTGGGGAGGGGAGTTGTGGGTGGGAGGAGGGGAAGCTAATTCTCTCCACAAAACAATTGGAAAAATAATTTTGCCTGCAGGATAAATCATGCGTGATCTTAACAAACCATCAAATCAACACAGAACATATACAGCCAAGTGACCCTTTGGCCTATAATGTTGTGCAATTAAATCAGTAATCAAATGCTGAACTAAACTAATCACTTCTGGATTTTAAATATTTCTGAATGCTCCTGACATTCAGAAATAACTCAAAACTTAAATGTAATAAAAATCAAAGATGGAATTTTAATTTTTAGAAAAGTAAAATTAAAATTCATTTAAACCAATTGGACAAATGCAATTAGTTAGAACAAAGGTATATATCCTCATACTTATCTGATCCTTTACAGACAAATTGAAGAAATCGCCATGCAGATTCCCCTGCTTTACTGCTGGGGGGACTGCAGCAAATTCACACGCTGCTGCCACAAGGTAACACTGATGACAGCTGGCTAATCCCAGGAAAAGTCAGTCATAGAGCACTACAGCACAGAAACACATCCTTCAGCCAATCCAGTCCATGCCAAACTACTAATCTGCCTAGTCCCATCGACCTTAGCCCCTCATTTCCCTTCCATCCATGTATCAAGCTAAACTTCTCTTAAGCGTTGCAATCAAATCTGCATCCACCACTCCCATTGGCTGCTTGGTCCACACTCGCACCACTGTCTGAGTGAAGTTCTCCCTCAAGTTCCCCTTAAACATTCCACCTTTCGCCCTTAACTCATGACCTCTAGTTCGAGTCTCACCCGACCTCAGTGCAAAAAGCCTGATTGCAGTTACCCCATCTATACCCCTCATAATTTTGAATACCTCTATCAAATCTCTCCTCATTCTCCTCCGCTCTAGGGAATAAAGTCCTAAAAGTGGCCAGCAAACTTGGGACTTCCACATTGCTTGGTAATTCTAAGCTTAGTAGCACTTACGATGGGAAATGGCAACAATTCAGTTACAACTGCTGGACCATCCCAACAACATATGCATTACAGCTAGCTGCCATCAACATAATTCAGCTGGATCAGTGTTCCCGTTATCTCAGCTGACTATCCGGTTTGCTTATTTGAGTAATCTGTCATTATATGGTATGATAAGTATAACCCACTCAATAGCTGATGAATTATACAATGTCAAAACCTGGAATAGACACAGGTCTTTTACACAAACAAAATGCATTCGGATGGTTAATTCAAATGATTATAGTGAATAAATTACATGCAGCTAGACAGCAGAGAACAGCGGTTATTCTGTATTAGTTTATCAATGCCAGATCTCAAATGCAAATCAACATAATTAAATTAGATTTCTGTATCAGTCTCGACTCCTGATCCAGTTTCTCTCCAAGCCAAACACAACAGCTTTAACTTCTTCTTAATGTAATTATTTGCTTGTCAGAAACTATATCCCATGAATCATTATTTTATAACACTTATAAACACATTCTATTCAAAAATACACTGAGAATTTGCTAAAATGGAATTATACTGTGTGATGATGAGTTAAAAGTGCTCTTCAAACTCAAAACCAACCACTTTGCCCTCTAAATTGTTGTTAGTAAGAGCACAACAGAAGGATTTGGGAATGTCTGCAATGGTAACATACAGGCCGATTAAGAATGAGCAAATTTAATGTCAAACTCATCACAAAATGAGAAAGTATGAATCAAGAGAATAAAGAGAGACGGAAAGGGAATAATAAAATAATTCTATTGTTCTCGTATTTCCAACAATTCCCTGACTAAGCAAATTCTTTGATTTTTACACTAGGAAAGATTGAGTTCTGCAGTAGGTTTAATAGGAATCTGATTAGGCAATGCAGCAAGCATGCGTGGGAGGCTGACTGAGATGCCATATTTCACAAACTAATAGAATGCTGCAACTCGTGGAAGTTTTTAATCCATAGGGTCTTCTACCTCCAAACAAGTTGTTAGCTGACGTGCACATTAACAACAGAAACCATTGATCAGATGCTCTTTCCATCAAACTGCAGCCAACAGACTAAAGTTCAGCCCATGATCTTCAAAAGCAAAGTAACATTATAGACAAAAATGCGCGCATAAATAGTACACCTTCAATACTCATATCCTTTTGAAACTGTTTATTCTCCCTTCTTTTCAAATGGTAACGGTTCTGCAAAACAACTTAATTGGAATAATCTTAATCAATGTACATTGATCAAACCAGTACCTGGATGGGGATGTTTTACCACACATTTCCTCACTACAATTCCCCCCCCATTAGCTTCTTTCTTTGCCTTGTTCAGACAAGTACAATCATGTGCTTCGATAGAATGGCAAGATCCAAATCATATACATACCTTGAAAGTTGGCAGCTATCAGGTTCCTTGAAAGCATTTCGTACAATTGGCTGTAAGAAAATAAGACCATTGTTAAATGCAGAAATATACACTGCTACCTCATTCATCATGCTGTGGATTAAGAAAATATTAAGTCCTTCCTTCCTATGCCTCTATGACATAAAACCTTAGCAATCATGTTGAAAAAAAACACAAGCCGCTGATAAACACTACCAGTAAACAACCATTAGGCACAGGAGTTTGTCAATCCAACAGCGTTGATGTAAATTCAGACATATCACTTTAACTTACCATTTCTTACAAGTGCCTCAGGAGTTGCACCACCAGGTTCAAGGACAGTTATCCCTCAACCATTAGGCTCTTGAACAAGAGAGGATAACTACACTCATTCTATTTCCGGTGTTCCCACAACTGATGGTCTCACTTTAAGGAGTCTTTATCTTGTTATTTCATGCTATTTATTTATATTTGATTTGCATAGCTTGTTGTTCATTGATCCTGTTTACAGTTACTAAGTATGATTTACTAAATAGATTTACTAAGTATGCCTGCAGGAAAAGGAATTTCAGGATTGTATGTGGTGACAAGTATGTTCTCTGATAATAAATTTTACTTTGAACTTTCAACATTTCTTTGCTTGACATTATTTCGCTGCACCATTTTAGTTCACATTTCAAATCAATATCTTACCAGACTGTAGCACCATAGGATAGGATCCCAAATGATTTGTAATGCCCCCTTCAACTGTGTTTACAGTTTAAAAGATAAAGTACAAATCTCAAAATGTATTGTGTATATTTCATCCTTTAAAAAAATAAGCTTTCTTCGCCTTGAATTCTCAACAAAGTCACTAAAAGCAAAATTCACACTGAAAATAAAATGTCTGCGATAGTCATACCAAAAATTTAAATTCAGAGTGAAACCTAATTGAGAACAGTAGTCAAAATAGCATACATTTGCCAGACTCCTGTCAACTAAAACAATTAAATTCTGCTTTCAAAAATCAACCAGATAATTGAAGGCCTGAGCCCAGGAGACAAGAACGTAAGAAATAGGAGCAGGAGTAGGCCATCTGGCCCATCGAGCCTGCTCCGCCATTCAGTAAGATCACGGCTGATCTGACCATGGACTCATCTTCACCTACCTGCCTTTTCCCCATAACCCTTAATTCCCCTACTATGCAAAAATCTATCCAACTTTATCTTAAATTTTTTACTGAAATAGCTTCCACTGCTTCATTGGGAAGAGAATTCCACAAATTCACTACTCTTTGGGAAAAGCAGTTCCTCCTAATCTCCCGCCTAAATTTATTCCCCCAAATCTTGAGGCTATATCCCCTAGCTTTAGTCTCACCTACCAGTTGAAACAACTTTCTGTCTCTATCTTATCTATCCCTTTCATAACTTTATGCTTCTAAGAGATCTCCTCTCATCCTTCTTAATTCCAGTGAGTACAGTCCCAGGTGACTCAATCTCTCCTCATAGTCTCATCTCTGGAATCAACCTGGTGAACCCCCTCTGTACCACATCCAAAGCAAGCATATCCTTCCTCAAGTATGGAGACCAGAAATGAACGCAGTACTACAGATGAGGCCACATCAGTACCCTATACAGTTGCAGCATAACCTCCCTGCTCTTAAATTCAATCCCTCCAACAACGAAGGCCAACATTCCATTTGCCTTCTTGATAGCCTACTGCACCTGCACGCCAACCTTTTGCGATTCATGCACAAGCACACCCAAGTCCTTCTGCACAGCAGCAAGCTGCAATCTTTACCACTTAAGTAATCTGATCTTCCATTTTCCATTCCAAGTTGACGACGTTGCATTTATTAACATTGTAATCCATCTGCCAGACCTTTGCCCACTCACTTAACCTATCTATATCTCTCTACAGACTCTCCGTATCCTCTGCACAATTTACTTTTCCGCTCAATTTAGTGACATCAGAAAACTTAGATACACTACACACACAGTCCCCTCTTCCAGGTCGTTAATGCCTGAACCATTGCGGGCCCAGCACCGACTCCTGCAGCACACTGCTCACCACTGATTGTCAACCAGAGAAATACCCATGTATCCAACTCTATGCTTTCTATTGGTTAACCAACTCTCTATCTATACTAATACATCGCCCCAACTCTTATCATCCTTATCTTATGGATATGTCTTATCGAATGCTTTCTGGAAATCCAAGCACCTGTAAATAGCACCTACCTGTTCCCCTCCATCCACTGCGCTTGTTATATCCTCAAAGAACTCCAGTAAGTTTGTCAAACAGGACCTATCTTTGCTGAATCCATTTCTTTCCAGGTGCCCCGCTATTTCTTCTTTAATGATAGCTTCAAGCATTTTCCTAACTACAGAGGTAAAACTCTACAGAGGTAAAACTAACTGGTCTATAGTTATCCGCCTTTTGCCTACATCCTTTTTTGAACAGTGGTGTGACATTCACCATCTTCCAATGCTCCAAGACCTGCCCAGAGAATTTTGGTAAATTATCACCAAAGCCTCAGCACTAGCTCTTTAGTGATAGCTATTGTATTGAGGTCTTCACCTCCCATCACATCCATATCATCTCTCGTTAGCATGTTAGTTGTGCCCTGCACCATGAAGACTGACACAAAATAGTCATCTAAAGTCTCAATCATTTCCTCATTACCCAATATCAATTGCCCCTTCTCATTCTCCAAGAAACTTACATTCACTTTGGCCACACTCTTCCGCTTTATATAATTATAAAAACTCTTACTATCTGTTTTCATATTTTGTACATATTTATTTTCATAATCTATTTTCCCTTTCTTTCTTATGGGCATGCTCAATAAATTTATAGAATAATAACCATTAACAGGATCAATGAAAGACCACGCAACTAGGCTGTTGAGAGCTCAGAAGACAACAAACTGTGCAAATATAAACTGAAGAAATAATATTAATAAACAATAGAGAACATGAGATGGAGTCCTTGAATTTCTCAATATTTATTGTTTATAATATTTTAGGTCTTTTTTCTCTTTGCATTTTCACAGATTTGTCGTCTTTTGCACATTGGTACACCTCTGCCATTGACTGTATTGTGTTTATTGGTGTTTACTGTGGATGCCTGCATGAAAATGAATCTCAGGGTAGTATATGGTGACACATATGGATTTTGACAATAAATTTACTTTCAACTTTGAAACCCAATGATACTTCATGATAATCCTATACTTTACAAAGTACTGAAGCAGTCTATCACATCATTTCATTACCTGTGCCACAACTACTTCAGTAAGAAATATAAGGGAATCTACATTAACCACCAGCTGTACTGCATTTTAAGTTAAAAAGACAAACTGTGAAAATATACACTGCACCTCTTAACAACTGCAATCAAAACCAAGAGTCACTGCTAAAGGAAGGTCAGAAGGAAGGTGACATAATCGGGTCACCATCATCAACAATGAAAACTGCTTCAGTAAATCTGCCAGGCTGATTTTGTAAAATTAATTAATTAAGTAGCACACAGGTAGGTGGATTTACATAATAATCCAAATAAGCACTGGAATCATTCCAAATTCAGGTCCATGAAGATTCAAAAAAGGTCAAATCTCATCAAAGTGAGATCACCAAATGGCAAACTAAATAGTTCAAATATTACAAATATCTGAATGACTATGTTAAATGGAAACCAGTGGAAAGTCTGAACTGTTCTGGAGCCCCATTCAATGCTATGTGCATTAAAAAAAACAGAAAATTTTGGAAATATTCAGTGGATCAGGAAGCTTCTCTGGAAAGGTTAAACAAGATAGCATTTTAGGTCCAAAATAATTCACTTCATCCTTCTTTCAATACTTGGTGCTGTCCAGGTAACTTTAACAAAATAAATAGAACCAGAATCCTTACCTTGGATCTTTAACAGAGAAACTCTGGACTCCGAATACTTTTCCAAGTGCATCATTTCCACAATGTACAATATGTTGCTGCTGTTGATCATAGAGTTGCTTTAACATTATATACTGGCCGAGATAATACATTACCTATAAAAGAAAACACTGCAAGTCAAAACATGTCTGAAAATCCAGTGAGAAATTTTATGAAAAATTATTCAGGATAAGAACAATGCTGGCAATAAAACCATTTATATGTATTGAATTCTGTGAGGAAACCAACTTGACGTTTCAGGTTGATGCCCTTTCATTGAAACTAGTATAGTATCATCTACAGAGACAAAATAGGTTATACCATGGCAGAGGCTTTCGTTAATTCACAGTTGGACAACAATCTGCAGTTATAGCCAATGATCCTTCTCTTAACAGAGCCGATGAGCAATGGGCAACCTTGCCAGTGTGCTGCTAATCATTGCTTCCACCCCATTCTCCTTAAAACACCTGACCACAGATGCAAGGGATTCTGCAGATGCTGGAAATCCAGAGTAACACACACAAAATGCTGGAGGAACTCAGCAGATCTGGCAACATCCATGGAGAGGAATAAGCAGTTGATAATTCAGGCAGACTCTACCTCTTTTCCTCTCTTGCTGAATGACAACACTAAATTCAAGCAGTCTGTCTCCCTTTCAAATTCACCATCATGAACCCTCTTCAAAGAGTGGATTTTCTTTACTTGCTAACCACTGTCCTAATGATCACATTTCTTTCATAGTTCCTGAATGACTTGTTAACCCTTACCACCCCAACCCTTCCCAATCATTACAATCTCCCTTGTAAATAGTGTAAAGGATGGAAAATGCATGCGTGCATGGATTAGCAGTTCTGTGGATTATTTCACACAGTATTAATTAACAAGGGGTAAAAAAGACAGTGAAAAAGAAATAAAAAGTACATCAGCAGAAGCTGCCAATTTCTATACATGGCCAGAAGAATAGTGGGAAATCACTTAATTATAACAATGAATCAAGAGTTGGCCAAAGTACATTAATTGGATAATTTACCTCAAAAACATCTAACAGATTGAGCAGCCACAGATTGTAGTGTTCACACTTGCTAAGTGTGTTGGATGGTTGAATGTTCTGCTGTAGTCCCCACACTCATCCAATGTTAAATCATCTAACAACTAAAAAAGGCTGGCCATCATGACAATAACGTAGTTTGGACACTAGAGGTACTCAGCAAGCAATGCAAGTGGCAAACCTACATTTAGTGGCAGGGAACACTTGCAGTTTTCCTTCCAGTGTTTGTACGCAGTCCTATATTATACGTACAAAATGATGGAGGAACTCAGCAGGCCAGGATTAGAATCAGGTTTGTTATCACCGGCATGTGTCATGACATGTTAACTTAGCAGCAGCAGTTCAATGCAATACATAATATCAAAGAAGGAAAAATAGTAAAATAATAAGTAAATCAATTACAGTATACATATATTGAATAGATAAAAAATCGTGCAAAAAAATGTATTAACAAACTGAAGTAGTGTCCAAGAATTCAATGTCCATGTGTGCCTCCAGGCTTGTGTACCTCCTACCTGATGGCATCAGTGAGAAAAGGGCATGCCCTGGGTGTTGGAGGTCCTCAATAATGGACGCTGCCTTTCTGAGACACCGCTCCTTCAAGATGTCCTGGGTACTTTGTAGGCTAGTGCCCAAGATGGAGATGACTAAATTTACAACCCTCTGCAGCTTCTTTTGGTCCTGTGCAGTACCCCCCCTCCACCCCCACCACCAGACAGTGATGCAGCCTGTCAGAATGCTCTCCAGGGTACATCTCTAAATTTTTGAGTGTATTTGGTGACATACCAAATCTCTTCAAACTCCTAATGAAGTATAGTCGCAGTCTTCAGGCAGCATTATGAAGGGGAACAAACAGTTGGGCCGAGACCCTTCATCAAGGTCTCCAGACCAGTCCTGTTATTATATTTGCATATTTATTCAAGAATGGGTTTGGCTTCTCAGCTCTATCTTAAAACCTGCAACAACCTAAAATAATGTTTGCAAATTAGCATGAATAGTCAAATAAGAACCAGTTATTTAATATGATTTCCTGGATCATAAAACCCAAGGAAGGTGAGGTTATACATCCGCTGGACTGTGGCATAAAATTATTATTTTTCTTGTAGTTTAACTTTCTAATGCTTTTTTTAAATTTTTAGACAATCATCTATATACATAGGATTGTTCACAGTTTTCTAGTAGTTACATTGGCCCCTGTATTTTTCTGGAAAACTCTTAGTTTTAGTGGTGGGTATCACATTATTTAAATTTGGCTATTTCATTGGTTAATGCTATCAATGGAATTTACTGTTATCAGTAGTCTGGTATAAGAAGACCTCTCCACCTTTAACAAACTGTCGACCGACATCTTTTATAAACCTGCCGATTTCCACTGTTATCTTGATTCTACCTCTTCCCACACTATCTCCTGAAAAAAATGCTGTTCCCTTTTCTCAGTTCCTTAATCTCTGTCAAATCTGTTCTCAGGATGTGGCTTTCCTTTTCAGGGCATCAGAGATGTCCTCCTTCTTCAAAGAACAGGTTTCCTCTTCCTCCACCATCGACGCTGCCCTCACCTGCATCTCCTCAATTTCCCAACCATCCTCATCTTCTCACCTTTTCAACAGTGATAAGAGTTCCTCTTACCCTCACCTACCAACCCACAAGCCTCCGCATCCAACACATCATTCTCTGAAACTTCCACCACTTCCAAAGGAATCCTGCCACCAAACATGTCTCTACCTCTTCCCCTTTCTCCCTTTTTGCAGAGGTCACTCCAATCCCCTTGTTCATTCATCCCTCCCCACCAATCTCCCTCGCAGCACTTATCCCACAAGTGGCCACAGTGCTATACATGTCCATTCACCTCTGGGTGCAACAGTTTCCTCCTAGAATCCAAAGGCATACCATTTGGTAGGTTAATTGATCATTGTAAATTGTCCCTTAATTAGGCTAGGATTAAATTGGGGGATTGCTGGGCCGCAGAGTTTGAAGGGCTTATTTGATGCTGTCTCTCAATAAATAAATAAAACAGTTACCTTTCCCAGGCAGAGAGACTAAACAACACCTCCACCCACTAACTCACCCCTCTATACCCACTACTACTTTATCATCACCTGTCAGTATCACCTTATGTACAGATACTCCTGAAACTATTGCCATCTTATGGACATATAATTAATGTATATAAGCTATTTCACATATTTATAATGTTTTTATTATGTTCTTTATCTTATTGTGTTTTTTTTTGTACTGCATCAGATCTGGAGTAACAATTATTTTGTTCTCCTTTGTGCACCAGAAATGACATTAAACAATCTTGAATCATGGTGAAAAATATCCACTTAATGCTTGGTAGAGCAAGACTGCTTTACTAAGTTGTCTTCTTGGGCAGTACCTCAGAATCAGTGACAACTTGTTTGCTCTTTGTTTCTATGTGGTGAGGAGCGTTTGATGGCTCTGGGCATTTACTTGTGGAGCTTTGAGAATGAAGGGGGGGGGGGATCCAATTGAAACCTATTGAATATTGAAAGGCCAAGATAGAGTGGACGTGGAGAGTATGTTTCCTACAGTGTGGGAGTCTAGAACCAAAGGACACAGCCTCAGACTGTGGAAGGTGTCCCATTAGAACAGATGAGGAGAAATTTCTGCAGCCAGAAGGTGTTGAATCTGTGGAATTCATTGCCACAAATAGCTGTGGAGACGTCATTGGATGTAATTAAAGTGGAGAATGATAGGTTTTTGATTAGTAACAATGTCAAAGGTAATGGGGAGAAGTCAGGAGAATGGGTTGATGGAGCAGACCTGATGGCCTAATTCTGCTCCTATATCTTACAGCCTAATGCAGCTAATGTGTGATCCATGGTACAGAGTTGGAGGTGTTTGCTGAGGTTTGTACAGGGATAGATTGTAAGGTGGTAAGCTAATTACAATCTGGACCACATTGAGTTTTGATGAAAGGTCTCAACCTGAAAAGTTGACTGTTTATTCCCTTGCATAGATACTGAGTTCCTCCAGCATTCTGTAAGTTGAATCTGCAGAATATTTTGTGCTTAAGCATAATAGGCAAGGTGTTTTATAGTACTTCTCAAGAAACTAACTAGAATGAATCATAATGCATCTGAAAGTTCTATCCACCAGATTTTTTTTGTTCACGAACACCTTTTGTTATTGCACACTATTCAAACTTTGTCAAACATTTAAGTCCTGTCAAAACATAGTGGCATAAGTGGAAAAAGGAAATTGGCAGCTAACTATTCTATTTGAGAGGAAGTAAAGCAGAGGTTCCAAACCTGGGGTCCACAGATCCCTCAGTAAATGGTAAGGCTCCGTGGCATTAAAAAAAATGGTTGGGAACCCTTGAAGTAGAGGTTTTGATGGGGCTAAGTTAGTCTACAAAGTAAAATAACAAAATTAAATTAACAGGAAAAATATGTAAGAACTCCTTACTATGAGTTATTAGTTCCAGATCATAGATAACTGACCAGTGATTTCACCTTTGTACAACAGATCACAACTTTTATATACCTTTGACGAATTCCTACATAAAATCTATATCCCCTTACCCTTGTAAAATCCTTGTCAGATCTAAAACTTTACAAAGAGAGGTCCAACACTTAATCAAATATGGTGGCTAGAAAATGCACTAAGCTCTGAAAAAAATTCTTCCACAAATTATTCAAGATTGTTTACTGTCATTCTTCAGTAAATGAATGCAAAGGAGAATGAAATGATTGTTAATCAGGATCCAATGCAGCTTAAAATAATACAATAAGCATAAAGAACAATATAAATATAAAAGTAATCATATAAAAACAATGTACAAGTAACTTAAGTCTGGTTATATATACACAAGATTAGTTTATATACGCAGACTGTATGTATATAAAGTGACTCTCAATATAAGAGTATACATTATATGACTGACAGGAAATGGTAAAGTGACATAGTGTCTCTTGACAAGAGGAACTCTTCTAGGAAGCAGCAGGCCATGTGAAAACATGATATGACAGTGTAGGCATGAGGTACGGAGTGTAAGTACATGCGGGTGGGGTGAAGGATGTTGAGGGGCTGCGGAGAGGAGTGGTTGATATGGAAGTAGTGTGGTTGGTGGCTAATGGGTGAAGTTGTTGATCAGCCTGACAGCTTGAGGGAAAGTAACTGTTTTTCATTCTACTGGTCCTAGCATTGATAGTGTCATGCCTCTTCCCTGAGTAAGCAAGAGATTTAACCCTTACAAATGAATATACACTCAGTGGCCACTATATTAGATATACCTACCCGTTAATGCAAATACCTTATCAGTCGATCTAATAAGCAACAAAAACATGCAGACTAGTCAAGAGGTTCAGCTGGTGTTCAGACCATATATCAGAATGGGGAAGAAATGCAATCTAAGTGACTCTGACTGTGGAATGATTATTGGTGCCAGACATGGTGGATTGAGTATCTCAGAAGCTGCTGATCTCCTGGAATTTCCATGTCTAGAATTTACGGAGACTGGTGCAAAAAAATAAACAAACCCAAAAAAAAAAGTGAGCGGCACTTCTAGGGGTGAAAACACTTTGTTAATGAGAGGGGTTAGATGAGAATGGCCAGACTGGTTCAAGCTGACAAGTAGGCAAAAGTAACTCAGATAACCATGCATTACAACGGTGGTATACAGAAGAGCGTCTCTGAACTCACAACATGTCAAACCTTGAAGTGGATGGACTACAGAAGCGGAAGAGCACACTGGGTTCCACTCCTGTACCTTATAAAGTGGCCACTGAGTGTACTCTGCACTTGCTTTGCAGTACTCAAAATTACAACTATCGACAATTTGTCCATGCTCTTTGGAAGCTTTATTCATAACAGTAAAACATTCGTCTGTTGTTTTACCTCCTTCAATGTGAAGGTTTCCCCTGATGCACCTGCTTCCTGTAGAATGTTCAGCAGAGGCACCTTTGGCCTTATCTGAAGAGAAAAACAAACGCACAGCCGATTTAAAATTTACACTTTAGTTCCCCCATCACCCAGAACGTACACTCTTCTCAATACTACCATCAGAGAGGTGGTACAGGAGCCTGAAGACACACACTCAGTGTTTTAGAAACAGCTTCCCCTGCACTATGAGATTTCTGAATGGACAATGAACCCATGAACACTACTTAACAATTTTTGCTCTCTTTTTGCACTATTTACCTTAACTTAGTTTTTATATATTACTTGTTATAATTTACAGTAATTTTTATGTTTCGCACTGTACTGGTGCTGCAAAACAAGTTTCCCGACATGTCAGTGACAGTAAGTGCAATTCTGATTCACATTAACTACCCACACAAGCTTTTATTTTTAGTAAGTAAAAATTCCAACAAAATACTAGAGGCTCCTACGAGCAACATTACTAATCATGCAAAGCATTATGAAAATTCAGATTCAAATTTATTAATAATTCAGAGAAAATATTTGAAATAAGCAGTGTCCATCCACTTCACAACACAGAAACTCCACCATTACAACTGCTGACAAGACCTACAAATTTTAAGCCATGTTTGTAGATAATTTGTAGTTACCTGGCCAACCTTTTCCGCTGAAATACTGCATGGATTACCAGATGATGTATATGATTTAGACGTGGAAGCTGTTGTCATGTTGACAGAGGTTTGCCTGGTGTTAAGGAAAAGAGAGGGTGATATTAGCGAATAAATTATTATTTTTAACACAAAGAGAAAAACTTGGTAAAACTAAGTGACCAAACTGGCATTAAAATGACAATTGATCCTGTTG
This sequence comes from Hemitrygon akajei, assembly GCF_048418815.1. Taxonomy (NCBI): domain Eukaryota; kingdom Metazoa; phylum Chordata; class Chondrichthyes; order Myliobatiformes; family Dasyatidae; genus Hemitrygon; species Hemitrygon akajei. Next base: position 45,302,029 of record NC_133150.1, on the reverse strand, counting down.
ATTTTCCATTTTTGGTCACTGGCATTTAGTTTTATTAGATGTTTACAGTTAGGCCACAGCTTGAGTAAAATTTTAAACAAATTAGCTTTACTTGTCATGTACATCAAAACATAGTCAAATACGGTACATTGTTTGAACAACCAACGTAGACTGAAATGATAAGATTCCACCGGAACAAATGCAGAGGGGATCTATGAAAATTAATGCCAATGTCTAAAACTGTAGCCTCAAAGAAAAATCAGATAAGCTAAATTATTCTGTTCGGAGAGAGGAAGCTGAAGAGAGACTTAATTGATGTGGATTGAAGAGCCTTAAAAAAAATCCTCATCGGGGGATTAGAGGAGGAGAGTGTCAGCAACTTGAAAGCATGTCAGTGCCTCTATTTCCTTAGGAGTTTGCAAAGATTCAGCATAATATTTATAACTTTGACAAATTTGTGGTGGAGAGTATATTGACTGGCTCCATCACAGACTAGTATGAAAACACCAATGCCCTTGAACAGAAAATCCTTCAAAAGGAACAGATACAACCCAGTCCATCATGGGTAAAGCCCTCCCCACCATCTACATGGAGTGTTAGATGCCGCTTTCCTGCAACATTATCAGGGACCCCCATCATCCAGGTCATGCTCTCTTCTTGCTACTGCCATCAGGAAGAAGGTACAGGAGTCTCAGGGTTCACACTACCAGGTTCAGGAACAGCTATTACCCCTCAACCATCAGGCTCTTGAACCAAAGGGGGTAACTCTACTCAATTTAATTTGCCCCATCACTAAAATGAACCAATGGACTCACTTTCAAGGACTCTTCATCTCATGTTCTTGATATTTATTGCTAATATATTTAATTTTATTATTTATTTTGTATTTGCAGTTTATTGTCCTTTGTGCACCAAGTTGGTGCTACCTTTCATTGACTGCATGATGGTTATTGGATTCTTAAGTATGCCCACAAGAAAATGAATCTCAGGGTTGTTTATGGTGACATATATACACTTTGATAATAGATTAGCTTTGAACTTTAAATAAACACAAGAGAGTCAACACATGATGAGGCTTGATGGAAGGTCTCAGACCAAAATATCAACTGTTTATTCCCCTCCAAAATATTACCTAACCTGTTGGAAGTGTTGCCTTCTGTAACCAGTCCCTACAGTTCCCACCATTTCAACAAGCGGTTATTTCCATGGCTGTCAAGAGTGTCTTTCATGTCTACAAGGAATGTATGAGGGTACAGCCCAAGTATTTGATGAGGGTACTCCTCACACTCTGGCTGTCCTTCAACCTTTTGGAAGTGGGAAGGACTGTTACAGGACTTCCTCACTAATGTACTACTGAGCCTGGCCAAGAGAGCCTTGGTAGGTTCAAGTAGCATGTGATAGGGAGAGGTCCCCCATGCCAACTGTTTAACCTCTCCTGAAACAATATTCATGCCCTGGCATTCTGAAAGAGAAAGCACGGCGTCCACTTGCCACTTGAAAGCCTTCAAGTAACCAAGAGGTTGGAATGCATGCATTCCTGACCCAGAAAACATTTTACTTGGAGCCAGGACCTGGCCATCTGTGATCAAAGTGCTCAAGTTTGAACAGGGTGCAAATGGCAGGCACAACAGTTGGGATGGCATGTGTTTTGTAAACTTTCCAATGAGGTTATTTCTAGTAATCAATCCATTGTTTTAGTATATGGAAAGGATTTCACAGCCATTTCTGTTCTCTTAATGCAAACAGCAAAGATTAGAGTCATTCAGTGACTCCTGTCATTTGCCTTTTTTCCCCCAGAAGGTCAATTCTCCAATGGGGTACAAAATGTACAATGACAAATCAGCAGATTTAAGAATGAGGACACTTCAATCTTACTCTCTCATCTGAACACGATCAGCTCATATAAGATGAAGAATACAACACCTGATTTACACTTAACACATGATCCAATTGTTGAATATTTTAATCAGAAATAAACAGTGCTAACAGTGCACAGCTGCACACAGGAACCTGAAACAACGCATTTCAATTGCCTGACCTTCTTTAGAAATTACCATCAATAAACGTAGAACCAAATTCTTGCCAAAGGATATTCCTCTGTGTGAGGATGCACAAAATGGTTGAAACCTGCCACTTTAATGAAACAACAAATGTGGGTTTAAACAAAAGTGCAAAGCCTACGGGATCATGCTTTGTATTGCCAGGTGCATTCACTTCCTTAAAAATCAACCACAACTTTGGAGACAGTTGGTACAATTTTATAGATTTGCAGGTGTTTAACCATAGAACCATAGAACACTACAGCACAGTACAGGCCCTTCAGCCCTCCATGTTGTGCCGACCCATATAATCCTTTAAAAAAAAGTACTAAACCCACACTACCCCATAACCCTCCATTTTTCTTTCATCCATGCGCCTATCCAAGAGGCTCTTAAATACCCCTAATGTTTTAGCCTCCACCACCATCCCTGGCAAGTCATTCCAGGTGCTCACAACCCTCTGTGTAAAAAAACTTACCCCTGATGTCTCCCCTAAACTTACTTCCCTTAATTTTGTACATATGCCCTCTGGTGTTTGCTATTGATGCCCTGGGAAACTGGTACTGACTATCCACCCTATCTATGCCTCTCATAATCTTGTAGACCTTTATCAAGTCCCTTCTCATTCTTCTACGCTCCAAAGAGAAAAGTCCCAGCTCTGCTAACCTTGCTTCATATGACTTGTTCTCCAAACCAGGCAATATCCTGGTAAATCTCCTCTAAACCCTCTCCATAGCTTCCACATCCTTCCTATAATGAGGTGACCAGAATTGAACACAATACTCTAAGTGCGGTCTCACCAGAGATTTGTAGAGTTGCAACATGACCTCTCTACTCTTGAACTCAATCTCCCTGTTAATGAAGCCTAGCATCCCATAGGCCTTCTTAACTACCCTATCAACCTGTGCAGCGACCTTGAGGAATGTATGGATTTGAACCCCAAGGTCCCTTTGTTCATCCACACTCTTAAATAACTGACCATTGACCACACTCTTAAGTAACTGTACTCCAAGTCTTCTGGTTTGTCCTTCCAAAACGCATCACCTCACTCTTGTCCGGATTGAAATCCATCTGCCATTTTTCTGCCCAACTCTGCAGCCTGTCTATATCCTCTTGTAACCTTTGACAACCTACAGCTCCATCCACAACTCCTCCAATCTTTGTGTCATCCGCAAACTTACTCACCCATTCTTCCGCCTCTACATCCAGGTCATTTATAAAAATCACTAATAGCAGGCGTCCCGGGACTGATCCTTGCAGCACTCCACTAGTCACCGACCTCCAGGCAGAATACTTTCCTTCCACAACTACCCTCTGCTTTCTTCTTTTAAGCCAATTTTTTATCCAAACAGCCAAGGTTCCACTTATCCCATGCCTCATGACTTTCTGGATGAGTCTCTCATGAGGGACCTTGTCAAATGCTTTGCTAAAGTCCATGTAGACCACATCCACTGCCCTACCCTCATCAATTTCTTTTGTTAGCTCTTCAAAAAACTCAATCAGGCTCGTGAGGCACGATCTTCCCTTCACAAAGCCATGTTGACTAGATAGATAGATAGATAGATACTTTATTCATCCCCATGGGGAAATTCAACTTTTTTTTCCAATGTCCCATACACTTGTTGTAGCAAAACTAATTACATATCCATGATATAATTACTATCCATGAGTAGACTGTACTTCTCCAAAGGCTCATAGATCCTATCCTTAAAAATCCTTTCCAACAGTTTGCAGACCACCAACTTAAGACTCACTGGTCTATAGTTCCCAGGTTTCTCCCCATTACCTGTTTTAAACAAGAGAACTACATTTGCCATTCTCCAGTCCTCCGGCACTTCCCCTGCAGCCAAAGAGGATTCAAAGATCATAGTTAATGCTCCTGTGATCTCTTCTCTCAATTCCCAACAACAACCCGGGGTGTATCATATCCAGCCCTGGGGATTTATCAATCTTAATGTTTTTAAGAAGATCCAGCACTACTTCTTCCTTAATCTCCACATTGTCCAGCACACAGGCCCGCTCTACTTCGACCTTATCCTGATTAAGATCCTTTTCACTTGTGAATACTGAAGCAAAGTATTCATATAGGACCTCCCCAACCTCCTCCACTTCCAGGCACATGTTACCCTCTTTATCCTTTAGCGGTCCCACCTTTATTCTCATCATCCTCCTATTCTTCACATACGCATAGAACGCCCTTGGGGTTCTCCTTAATCCTACATGCCAAGACCTTCTCATGCCCCCTTCGAGTTCTCCTAAGTCCTTTCTTTAGCTCCTTCCTAGCTACCCTATGTTTCTCATAAGCCCCTCCTACTTCCTGCTTCTTATATCTAACATATGCTTCCTTTTTCCTCTTGACGAGTTGCCTCCCATTTCGTCAGCCACGGTTTAAGCTGCTTGAACACATGCAAATGTATCAAACTTCCATTTTTGTGTCCAGAACTCAGTGCACTGGAAAATTTCAGTGGCACTAATTACAACAAATCATTATCAATGAGCCATTATAGGAATGCTAGATTTATTATCCCTCTCAAATTCATTCTCCTGCCTTCTCCCAATGACCCTAATAATCACATTTTTGACCTGATTCCGAAGCATCTTGGAACATTTTGCCATTCTGAAGACATGTGTGTCCAGTGCTCCTGATGTAGCCTCCTCTAGATTGGGCAGACCCATCATAAATTGGGGGAACCACTTCGTTGAGAACCTCTGCTCCATCCACTTAAAGCAGAACTTCCTGTTGGCCAAACCATAGTTTCCTTTTGTGCCAAAATGAGACCACCCTCAGGGTGAAGCAGCAACACCTTGTATTCTGTCTAGGTAGCCTCCAATGTGATACATGAATATTCATTTCTCCTTCTGGTAAATAAAATTCCCTCTCATCCCCTCTTTTTCTATTCCCTACTCTGGCCTCTTAACTCTTCACACCCGCCTATCACCTCCTCCTTCCTTTCCCCCATGGTCCACACTCCTATCAGATTCTTTCTTCTCCAGCCCTCTATCTTTCCTGTCCACCTATTACCTTCTGGCTGTTCTCCTTTCCCTCTCCCCCTCCCCCACCATTTTATTCTGGCATCTTCCCCCTTCCTTTCCAGTCCTCGACCCAAAACATTGAATGTCTGTTCATTTCTGTGGACGCTGCCTGACTTGCTGAGTTCCTCCAGCATTTTGTGTATATTGCTTTAGATTTCCAGCACCTGCAGAATTTCTCGAGTTTATAGATAAATGGTTTTAAATACAAATTGTTTTCTTTCTTAAAGTTCAAGTATTAATTTAGTGCCATTGATACTTTATCTTTGTAGAGATGATGGTGAATCATTCTGAAAGGTTATTCTCCATTCTTATTTTGAGATCGCCCAATTACACCCACATGACCAACTAATCCACTTACCTGTATGTCTTTGAACTGTGAGAGGAAACCAGGGCACAGGGAGACTTCCTACAGACAGTGGCAGAATTAAACCTGGGTTGCTTGCATTTAAAAATTTATCTACTGAGATACAGTGCAGTATAGGCCATTCTGGCCCTTTGAACTGGCCACCCAGAAATCCCACTACTTAATCCAAGCTTAATCATGAGACAACTTACAATGACCTCCAACCGGTACACCTTTGGGCTATAAGAGGAAACTGGAGTACCCAGAGGAATCCCACACAGTCACAGGGAGAACGTACAAACTCCTTACAGGCAGCAGAAAGATTGAATCCGGGTCACTGGTACTATAAAGCCACTACGCTACAACACAGCAGATTGTTGGGCCATTTCAGAAAGCAGTTTAGAATAAACCATTTTTAACAATTGTTACAATATGATGAAAGCATGATTTCTCTTTCAGGAACTTCCTATTACTCAACAGGAAGCCATTGCCCTACAACTCATACCATGTGCGGTAATCAACTATACAGTCCTGTAACTTGAGGCAACATCTCTTTTTTGGTCACTTATGATTCATAATTAGTAATGGATGCTCCAACTGTATTTATAGGTCCTTCACTATTCCAGGACAAATGAGTGTTTTCGATATCCTCCCAACATCAGCCAACTCAGCACACACAAGGAACTCAACACATTTACCATTTTAATCTCTGCAAGCTACACACAACTTCAAATGCACTTTACTTTAAGGGGTGTAGTGGTTAGCACAATGCTTTACAGCATTTGCTTTAAGACTGGTGTTTAATTATCGCTGCCGTCTGTGATGAGTTTGAACATTCTCCCCATGGATTTGCTCTAGGCGCTTGTTTCCTCCCACATTCCAAGATGTAAGGGCTAGTAATTTGCAGCCATGTTACATTGGAGCCAGGTGCATCTGATGTCTCAGTCTTTACTACCACCCCAAGTGCATTCCAGGCACCAACCAAGCTCTGTGTATAAAGAACTTCCTCCACTCGCCTTAAAAGGATCTCCTCTGGTACTGGGCATTGCCCAGTCTCTGAACATATCAACTGAATGTTTGTATGGGGGAATTGTCACACAGTTGGTGCTGATATCTTCTGACAAAATCCATCCACATATGGACATGTATCTCAGAAACAAACAGAAATAGGTGTCAGCCACTCTGCCCTCGGTACAATCATCATTCAACCTCAAGACCATATCAACCAATGGCAATCATGCTGACATATTGCCCCAATCCTGCACAGTAACCTCTTACGTGGAACTGCATCAAAGTCCCTCTGAGAAGCTACATTCACTGTACCCTGTTTTTTCCCTACCCATTTTACCAGACATACTTCCAAATAAAAAATCTGTGAAACACTATTTCCTTACTTAAATTCTTAAGATACCTCTTCATGAAAGAGCACTGCAGTGATTCCCAGATGACTGGTCAATATTCTATCACTGGTCAACAATCCCATATCTTGGGGCAGCATGGTAGTGTAGTAGTTATAGTTAACACAACACTTTACAGTAGAGTCGACCCAGGTTCAATTCCCGCTGCTGCCTATAAGGAATTTATATGTTCTCCCCGTGACCATGTGGGTTTCCTCTGGGTGCTCCAGTTTCCTCCCACAGTCCAAAGACATAACAGTTGGTAGGTTAATTGGTCACTGTAAATTGTCCCATGATTAAGCTAAAATTAAATCGGGGCAGTGTGGCTCTAAGGGCCTGAAGGGTATATTCCATGCTGATCTCAATAAATAAATGGGTCAATGACTAATGAGGGCTCCCACTTGTTTGGGGTACATCTAAAAGAACAAAATCTAACCCAGAAAATAGACTGTATTACCTGTACCCAAGCCCCAGAAGAGTTTATTTGGGATTCCCTTTCTTTATTTGGGACACTATGCTGCTCAATTGGAGCAGAAGACTGTTGCCGAAGTTTCAACTGCATGAACTGCATGAACTTGTATGGCTGTTATACACTACACTGTACTTAGATGGTATAGTTTTCAAATAGCATCAGTTGTGTGCATTTCTGCTCAAAAAGCATTGTCACTGACAATTGGCAAGAGATAAGATAATTCAGACATGCTTTGCACACTGCAATTTCAAGGCTTAGAGATTGCAGAAATGGTCCAGTGTGAAAATGAAACAATTTCACTACTTCAACAAGTTATGAACTACAAAGAATTTGATGGTATCTTGAAATCATCTTGGATTTGTTATAACCATCTTGAAATGTTATAATGAAAATGAAGATTTGGAGGATGCAATTGATGAAAGCAGTGTATAATGGCAGCCTATTAACTGCACTAGGTGTCTCTGTAGGTTTATATTTATGTAGCAGTGTTAGTGTTCTAACTTGTTCTGTGTTTCATTTAAATAGATATTTTATTACTCAGTTAAACGGTAGTCTTTTTTATATGTTTTTAACTACTTCCACAAAACTTTGGCTAATTAGGCCAAAATGTACTGGTCCTGGTATGCCCCAAGTAACCAAAATAAACTGTTTATTTCTTGTTGGAACTTATATTTTATGTATTGCACTGTACTGCTGCCACAAAACAGTATATTTTACAACACATCAGTGATAATAAACATGAAAAAATATGCAGATGCTGGAAATCCAAGCAACATTCAGAAGAATGCTGGAGGAACTCAGCAAGCCAGGCAGGATCTATGGAAAAGAGTACAGTCAATGTTTCGGGTCAAGACCCTTCATCAGGGCCCCTGATTCTCATTCAGCTTCTTCTAAATTAAGTGGTTTGCCAGTTAAAAGTTAATCACACTGATGAGTCTGGAGTCAGGTTAATGACAGCAAAAAAAAATGACAGTAATTATTTTTCCACTCAAGATTGGTAACAAACCAAAGTTTTACAGTAATTTTTTGATTACATGATTATCACCGTGCTACTAGTTTTTAGTTCCATCCAGATTGTTTAAAATAAATTTAAATTCCGGATTCATTTGTCCAGATTAACAGACGAACAATTTAAGTACCAAACTTCCAATGGGTGGTATGGAGTAAAAAAAAATGCATGATTACAGAGTGATCAAGAAGCAGAACTGTCAGCCAGATAACAGCTGAAGAGTTTAAATTAAGAATTTTCAAAATAAAGACCTAATGTCAAGAAAAACAAGTTATTAAAATTAGACACCAGTTAACCAACTACTTTTAAGATCAAAATTGACGCCCTCACCCAAGTGTCTTCCCCCTCTAATCAGAAGGACGAACGCCTGACTTGCAAGTGGTATAAGACCCGGAAAAAAAAAATCAATTTGACTTTTCATCGAATATTCCTGGTTACACAATCAACATAGCTCTACAGGAGTGCTGACACAGAGTATTAGAACAAAATATTAGTGATGCAAGATGCAGTTCGGCCCATCATGTCCTTCCTGGCCTTTGGATCAATCCCACAACCCATTTCTACCTACAGAATTTTCCAGCATTTTTGTCTTTACCAGGAACGCAACGCAGCCGCAAAACTTTGCATCTAAGGAAATACAGCACGCCGCGTAGAAATAAAAGTCTGCGGGTGCGGTTACACACTGCCGGCTGGACGGGAGCGGTTGTCTGCGCCCGAGCTTTTGCATAACATCGAGGCCTCAATTTGCAGCTGCTGGCTCCGAGCCCAAAGGCCGCGCTCCCCTCCTCTCAGAGCAAACTGTCACCTCCCAGCCTCGCGTATTCCAGCGCCATCATCACTCACTTACACTAAAGTTTGTCCATAGCTCTTGGCCTGATCCGACGGTGGCGAGGGTAAGAAAAGGGTTGGGGAAATAGTCAGTCAGTTGCAGGTGAACACCACCTCGTCGCCATGATGGCGCCTCCTCGCCTTTGGAGAAGCGGAAACTACCGCCAACTCATTTCCGGTCCTACACTTTGATTGACGTGTAGAGTAACGCCCATCTCTACATGATTGACATGAGCAACAACCCACATTTTTGTAGGTCTTCAAACCCTAATTCGCTAATAGATAGATAGATAGATACTTTATTCATCCCCATGGGGAAATTCAACTTTTTTTCCAATGTCCCATACACTTGTTGTAGCAAAACTACTTACATACAATACTTAACTCAGTAAAAAAATATGATATGCATCTAAATCACCATCTCAAAAAGCATTAATAATAGCTTTTAAAAAGTTCTTAAGTCCTGGCGGTAGAATTGTAAAGCCTAATGGCATTGGGGAGTATTGACCTCTTCATCCTGTCTGAGGAGCATTGCATCGATAGTAACCTGTCACTGAAACTGCTTCTCTGTCTCTGGATGGTGCTATGTAGAGGATGTTCAGAGTTATCCATAATTGACCGTAGTTACTCAGCGCCCTTCGCTCAGCTACCGATGTTAAACTCTCCAGTACTTTGCCCACGACAGAGCCCGCCTTCCGTACCAGCTTATTAAGATGTGAGGCGTCCCTCTTCTTAATGCTTCCTCCCCAACACGCCACCACAAAGAAGAGGGCGCTCTCCACAACTGACCTATAGAACATCTTCAGCATCTCACTACAGACATTGAATGACGCCAACCTTCTTAGGAAGTACATTCCTCTCTGTGCCTTCCTGCACAAGGCATCTGTGTTGGCAGTCCAGTCAAGCTTCTCGTCTAACTGTACTCCCAGATACTTGTAGGTCTTAACCTGCTCCACACATTCTCCATTAATGATCACTGGCTCCATATGAGGCCTAGATCTCCTAAAGTCCACCACCATCTCCTTGGTCTTGGTGATATTGAGACGCAGGTAGTTTGAGTTGCACCATATCACAAAGTCCTGTATCAGTTTCCTATACTCCTCCTCCTGTCCATTCCTGACACACCCCACTATGGCCGTGTCATCAGCGAACTTCTGCACATGGCAGGACTCTGAGTTATATTGGAAGTCTGATGTGTACAGGGTGAACAGGACCGGAGAGAGTACGGTTCCCTGCGGCGCCCCTGTGCTGCTGACCACTGTGTTGTATTGTAGGTTTGTTTAAAAATGTGCTTAATTTATGTTTTCCTTGTGATTACTGCTTATCTGATGCAAAGTGCCTTTCATGCTGCAGCGTTTCCATTGCACCAATGCACACGTACTTAACTTTGACAAGTTGTCTGCATGACTTAACATAGTTTAATGACTTTGCAATAAAGTAATTTTTTTAAAAATTCTGCATCTTACACTTTCCCACCTATCACAATACCCCAGTTAAAATTCAAGAAAGAAAGCTTGTTAATAAATGTTCTTTGAACTTTGATACTCTAAGTTTTGTAATAAGAACACAAAATGCTAGATCAGTTAGCAGGACAGGCAGCATCTCCTGGATCAGCTGTGACCAACTTCGTGGCTGTGGATTCATTTTTGTGAACTTAAGCTCTGAATGTTATTTGCTTACTTTTCATTCTTTGCACATTTTTCTTTTCTGCATGTTGGGTGTTTGATGGTTGTCGTTTTTTCTTTAATGGGTTCTGTTGGATTTCTTTGTTTTGTGGCTGCCTTTGAGGAGTCAAATCTCAAAGTTGTAAATAGTCATGGCACGAGCAAAGACGCAGCATGCAAGGGAATTCCTAGAAGCATGGCTTTGCGTAAACAAACAAGTGTGGGCCTCCATCCTATTTATGAGCCAAAGCAGGCAAAATACCAGACCACAATGCACTAAGTTCACCACACAGCCAATCAGCGACTAGATTTCCTCCCCACATCACAACGGAGTGAAGACCAGTTAGCTTATCAATAACTATATAAAGGCACGACACACCACAATTTGCAGTATACTGATGACTCTTCATATGGTACTGAAATGTTTGCAAGTAAATTTGCAAGACCAAAGAACAATTCAACCCAACCACAGTATGAATTCTTCGATATTAATGTATTTTGTACTTTGATCTGAAAGAAAGTCAATATTTCATAACTACAACCCTTCATCAGAACCAAACTCAGCTAATAATGAGGTGTAATCTATCTACGTATATCAACAACACACAAAGTGGTTCTTAAAAAACATTTTCATTTATTTGGAACTGCAATAACGCATCAAACAGCAGATGAGAAACAATAGGTGATCTTTGACAGATATTGCAATTTTTACTGCACTGGGAAATCAAGTGGGCTTTCACACTTCAAAGTGATCTTCACACAAAGATCATGCAAATCCATAAGTTGTTTTGCAAAGTATTTCAAGCAGTTTCTGAATTAACAAGAAAATGCTTTGCATCATCAGGAAAGTGTTGAAATTTTTTGTATGTTAGTTATTCAGGTTCTACACTCCTTAACCAAACTGAAGCTGCCTTAAGATATATTTCAGAGCCTCTTTTGGGTCTACATTCCCTTTTTCACAATATATGTAAGAGGAAGGCATCTTTCAGTTAAAATATTTGTGCCATTTCGTTGCACAGCATTCTACCGAAATGATCTTTTTTTGTTTCTTTGGACTTCACTTCTTCCTCCGGACCTTGGGCTTTTTCACCGGTCGTAGATACGGATTGTCAATCATCGGTTCTTCACTGTTTTTATTGTTTGATAAACCTGAGTTCTGCTGCAACATGGAGTTTTCCTTCTCAGCAGAAATTTCATCCTAGGAAGAAAAGCATGCTTTTTACAAGGCGCTTGAAACATAATGTGCATCACAACAAAGGACTATTTTCGCTATTAAAGCATTTACAACAGTCAGGCATCGTGAGAAGCCTTTCCCTGTCACTGTGCCTTTAGGGCAAACACAAGGAAAATAAGCAGTAGGGCAATTCATTCCCTCAAGCCTGCTCTCCCCGACAACATGATGGTGGCTGCTCTACTGTAGATAAAAATCACCAGAGGTATCAAACATAAGAGATTAAGAGAGATTAGCTGTATTTATCATATGTTGCTGGTTATTCCTCGCTTTATTGCTATTTTGTGTAATTTCGATCAGGGTGGACTGGCTCTGTGGCCTTCAGTCAACGAATGACACAACACTGAACTGAACTCAACATTTCTAGACATTTTCAATGACACTGTGGTTTGATGTTTTATATTGTTTTTTGCTCTTTTTTTGTCATTTATGCAATTTGTTCTTATTTTTTGCGCGTTGAGCATTTGATATTCTCTTTGAACAGGTTCCATGGTGTTTCTTTGTTTCACAGCTGCCTGTGGGAGGATGAATCTCAGGATTGTATACTGCATACATAATTTGATAATAAATGCACTTTGAATCTTTACATTGAAACATGCTATGAAATGAGTCGGTTGCTTCAACAACCAACACAGTCTGAGGACCTGCTGGGGGCAGAATGTTGAGGATTTGTATGCCCTACCTCATCAGGAGGTTAATGCAAAAGGTCTACTTGACAGATAGACCTCAGTATGTGCGGTTGGGAGACTGTAGGTCTGACACGGTGGTCAGCAGCACAGGAGCGCCGCAGGGGACCGTGCTCTCTCCGGTCCTGTTCACCCTGTACACATCAGACTTCCGATATAACTCGGAGTCCTGCCATGTGCAGAGGTTTGCTGACGACACGGCCATAGTGGGGTGCGTCAGGAATGGACAGGAGGAGGAGTATAGGAAACTGATACAGGACTTTGTGATATGGTGCAACTCAAACTACCTGCGTCTCAATATCACCAAGACCAAGGAGATGGTGGTGGACTTTAGGAGATCTAGGCCTCATATGGAGCCAGTGATCATTAATGGAGAATGTGTGGAGCAGGTTAAGACCTACAAGTATCTGGGAGTACAGTTAGACGAGAAGCTAGACTGGACTGCCAACCCAGATGCCTTGTGCAGGAAGGCACAGAGTCGACTGTACTTCCTTAGAAGGCTGGCGTCATTCAATGTCTGTAGTGAGATGCTGAAGATGTTCTATAGGTCAGTTGTGGAGAGCGCCCTCTTCTTTGTGGTGGCGTGTTGGGGAGGCAGCATTAAGAAGAGGGACGCCTCACGTCTTAATAAGCTGGTAAGGAAGGCGGGCTCTGTCGTGGGCAAAGTACTGGAGAGTATAACATCGGTAGCTGAGCGAAGGGCGCTGAGTAGGCTACGGTCAATTATGGAAAACCCTGAACATCCTCTACATAGCACCATCCAGAGACAGAGAAGCAGTTTCAGCGACAGGTTGCTATCGATGCAATGCTCCTCAGACAGGATGAAGAGGTCAATACTCCCCAATGCTATTAAGCTTTACAATTCAACCGCCAGGAGTAAGATATGTTAAAGTGCCGGGGTTGATTGTATTTAATGTATTTAAGTAAACTACTTAAGAACTTTTTAAAAGCTATTATTAATGCTTTTTGAGAGAGTGATTTAGATGCATATCATATTTTTACTGAGTTAAGTATTGTATGTAATTAGTTTTGCTACAACAAGTGTATGGGACATTGGAAAAAATGTTGAATTTCCCAATGGGGATGAATAAAGTATCTATCTATCAAACAGTCTTGTTATTTACAAAGGTTTGGAAAACAAAATATTGGAAAGACATTAAATTGGATACATACGGCATTCATGTTGAGAGCAACATTCTCAGTGTCAGTCTGATCATCCTGTTCTGAGGAATCAGTTTCCTCCATCTGCTGAAGTTCAAGTTCAGAAGGTAGCAAGGCATTTAAATAAGGAATGCTGGTGGTCCGGGCAGCAATCACTTCAAAAGAGTAAATTTAAGAATAGTCAAGAGAAACCAAACAGAGCCTTATAATAAGCAATTCACTTTCACTAACTAATTACTGCTCAACAATTCAGGAACAGCTTCTTCCCCTCTGCCATCTGATTTCTGAATGGACATTGAACCCATGAACACTACCTCACTACTTTTTTTATTTCTACTTTTGAAACAGGATCAGGGTTAATATCACCAACATATTTTGTGAAATTTGTTGACTTTGTGACAGCAGTACAACGCAATCGATACACAATAATATATAAAAATAAATGAATTGCAGTAAGTGTATTATAATAGTAAAATTAAAAAGTGCAAAAACAAAAATAATTTTTAAAAAGTGAGGCAGCTGATTCTGAATCACTGTATGTGTGCCTTCAGGCTTCTGTACCTGCTTCCTGATGGCAACAGTGAGAAAAGGGCATGTCCTAGGTGGTTAATGATGGACACCGCCTTTCTGAGACACCACTCCTTGAAGATGTCTTGGATACTATGGAGGCTGGTACTGTCGTGGTTTTTCGTGCCTCACAAATGACCAGGAGACGCAGAAGATTCTTCAAGAAGGGTTAAACTTTAATTTGCAAATCAAAGCTGAGACAGTCATTGAGCTAGTCGCTGATTGCCCACCAACGGACACAGCATTTTTTATAGCAATCTCCTGGTCCAGTTGCTATAGTTGCAAATCACACGTACTATCTTGTCTCTATTGTTTCTACCCATTGACTTAATCATGTTCTAATCTACATCCCTTTAGCTGCCTCTCATTAACATACTATTGTCTTCTACATTCTTAAGATATATGCATAGCAAATAGCAAGCTCTTTCTGTAGCTACCTCTCATTAACACATCATTGTCTTCTACATTCCTAGCATTTCACATAGTTTTGGTTACACAGCAAATAATACAAGTTTTATACTCCATATTTTATACACCAATAGTACCCATGATGGCGCTGCCTAATTTTACAAATTTCTGTTGATCTATGCAGTAGCTGCCCCATACCTAATGGTTTGCATCACTTATTTAACTATTATATATAGTGTATATAGTTACTGTAACTCACAGGGTTTTTTCTATCTTATGTATTGCATTGTATTGTTGGCGCAAAGACAACAAATTTCACGACACATGCCGGTGATATTAAACCTGATTCTGGTTCAAGTAGTGTACATAATGTATCTAAATCAATAACAATAAGAGGACATGAATTTTCATAGCTGATAACATCTGAGTGAGTCCGCTGGGGAAGTCAAACCCAGTGTCTGCAAGCCTGAGTCCAAGTCCACTGGAGGCTGTAAAGGATGGCCTTAAGGACTGTGTATGTGCTTGGGTGGGAGGAAGGAACAGGGTTCGTCTTCCTGTTGTTGTTGCTGTTTGTGTTGTTCCACTGAGCATGGTGGGCAAGCTGTGCTGGCGCCAGAGTGAATGACAACACTTACAGGATGCTCCCAGCACATCCTTGGGTGTGTTGGTTGTTAACACAAATGACCAATTTCACTGTATGTTTTGATATACATGTGATAAATAAACTGGAATCTTGGATCTTCAATCAAGCCTCAAATATGCATTTGAAAAGTTTGTGAATAGAGCAAAGAGGTATTGAACGGAGCAGTGCCATAACACCAAAAACTCCTACCTCTTGAACTTTTTATGATTGCAATGACATCATAAACTCTGCCGTAGACTGTCCCAACCCCAGCTGCAAAAGGAGGGGGGTTGGGCATGGAGCGAGCAACCCCATTCCTTAAAAACCCAAATCCAGAGGAACGCCAGCAAAAGCTCCAAAGACCTCATCCCTGGGAGAGGAAGGATCTTACATAAAGAAGGGCTACACCTGGGGACAGCTTGTAAGACTGGCCCACATAGATGACTCCAGTGAGCTGCTGCCAGCAGCTTAAGGGAAATGGTAATGGGTAATTACCTAGTATGAGTAACGGGCTTAAGAGGAAATTGACATCATACTTCTCAAGAGTCAAACAACATGGAAACAAGCTCAGTTAAGAGTAACATCCCATTAGACTGGCAAAGAAAGCCTGAACTAACCGACCTCATGAAAGCAGTTAATGTCACCAAGGCCTTTTATTTCCAGATTTTGAACTCAAATTATTAAACTGCCAAAATGGGCTTCAACCTGAGGTTAAAATCTCAAACTCTGAAGAAACACAACTTCTGTATTACAATTTTGCAAAACTGGCCTGCTACAGAAACTCCAGTTCAGAGGAACGCAAGAGACTATGGAGAGTGATAGAGTCAGCCCCTTCCATCACAGGTACCGTCAATGTCGTCTACACAAAGCAATGTCTCAGGAGGCAGCATCCACCATCGCCGACTCCCAGCAACTGTCCCATGCCCTCTTCTCGATTCTGCCATCAGGCAGGAGGTACAGTAGCCTGAAGACCCGCACCACAACATTCAACAGCTTCTTCCCCAATGCCAATTCTTGAATTGTCTCTTAACTTTCCACCAGTCTCACTATGTTTAATTGGCACATGAAGGTTAGGTATGATTTATGACAAGTTTGTTAACATATTTACCCATATCTTTTATTGCTGCTACATGGAGTTAATTTTCCTAACCACAGACACTTGGTGGCCACTTTATTAGATACCTTGTGTACCTTGTATACCTAATAAGGATGTCACTAAGTGCAAGTGTGTGCTCCTCTGCCACTGTAATCCATCCTTTCAAGATCTGACCTTTTGCGAATCAGAGATACTCTTCTGCACACCACATGGTTATTTGAGTTACTGTCGATTCCTGTCAGCTTGAACCAGTCTGGCCATTCTCCTCTGATCTCTGTCATTAACAAGGCATTTTCCCAACACAACTGCCACTCACAGGTTTTTTTTCCTTCCACCATTCTCTGTAAACTCTAGAGACTGCTGTGCATGAAAAATCCCAGGAGATCAGCAGTTTCAGGGATACTCAAACCATCCCGCCTAGTACTAACAATCTTTCAAAGTATATTTATTATTGAAGTATGCATACAACATTCAACCTTGAGGTTCATCTTCTCACAGGCAGCCACAAAACAAAGAAACACAGTAGAGTCCATGAAAAACCACACACAGCAAAGACAGACAAAGCCAAGCATAAAAATAAAGAACAAATCGGGCAAACAATAAAAAAATTAAACAAATACTACACAGAACATGGATCTCAGAGACCCCCCCCTCAAAGTGAGCCCACAACCATGAAGTCAGTTCAGCGCCAAGGCAAGTGAAGCTGTCCAGGCTGCAGGGCACAACTACTCCCGAACCTGGAGGCATGAGCCCCAAGATTCTTGCACCACCCACCCGATGGTGGCAAAAGAAGAGAGACAAGACAAACCCAGGCAGACAGGGCAGGCTCAGGTGAGATCTTCTCACAGAGAAGTAAGCTGAACACCAGTTCATCATCCACCCCAGTCTCAATGCTTTTTTAATCTGGCTCAGCACTTCAATTGGCTAAACATCAGTCCCTTTCTTAATCCGGCCCGATCCAGCTGAGGAATGGCTGCCGTAGCCATTCCTGCATTTTTGAGAGTTCAGTTTGCCAACTCCTTCAGGTCATATTGTTCAGATGATTCAAAAGCACAACTCCCAAAGGAAAGTTACAGGCTGCAGACTGTAGCAAACATAGTCCAGAAAAATCCATCTTGAGAATTCCACCGTCAAAGTCACTTAGATTACATTTCTTCCCCAATCTGATGTTTGCGTTGAACAACAAATGAGCCTCTTGAAAATGTACATCTTCATTCTTTTATGCATTGAGATGATGCCACATGATTGGCTATTAGATATTTGTAATAATCGAATAAAACAGCCATTGATTGTATAAAATGGTATAAATACTATGACATCAATAACTTAGGTGTCAGAAAGCCAGGAAAGAAATGAGACTGAATCCCAAGATATTGTATTCAAATAGCTTCAATGCACAAGTTTTTTATATATTAAATCAGCTGTGTAAACACATCACAAAGTATAAAATGGGCCACACTTATGGCTCCAGTATTGTGACTGAGTAAACACAATCTCCAACTTACATGCGTGAGAAAGTAAACCTCTTTGAGTTCATCAGAGCTTTGAGCTCTGCTGAACTTTTCCACAAACATAAATAGAATATACTTACAAGGGAACGTTGAGACGTCATCTTTAAATAAACTCTCGGTTTCTCCTGTTTTGGCCATAAACCTGGTAAGAGCTCGCTCTACATCTCTTCTCTGGGATGCAGCTTTCTCCCGCAACACTTGGTAATCAGATACCGGTTCTCTGATTGTCTACCACAAAAAGAAGTGCACAAGATGTTTCAAAGTATAGATTCATGATTGTACAATGCTATTTCCAGTATACAAGTTTAAAGGAGAATGAAGTAAATTGTTGCTCCAGATCTGATACAACATATGAAAAACACAGTAAGATACACACAATATAAATACATAAGATAGCTCATATACATAGATAGTTTATATGTACATAGAGATGCTATTTATATAACTGTACATAAGGTGACTCAGGTGTCTGTACATATTTTGTTTTTCTGAGCCAAAGGCATCTTGTATCTTCACCAAAACTTCTGTGAGATTTTGAAAAGAAAAAATTGGAAGAATCCAATCAAAATTGGGACAACTAAAAGTTGCTGGAAATTGGAAATAGACAATAGGTGCAGAAGTAGACCATTCGGCCCTTCGAGCCTGCACCAACATTTTGAGATCATGGCTGATCAATTACTATCAATACCCGGTTCCTGCCTTGTCCCCATATCCCTTGATTCCCCTATCCATAAGATACCTATCTAGCTCCATCTTGAAAGCATCCAGAGAATTGGCCTCCACTACCTTCCGAGGCAGTGCATTTCAGACCCCCACAACTCTCTGGGAGAAGAAGTTTTTCCTTAACTCTGTCCTAAATGACCTACCCCTTATTCTCAAACCATGCCCTCTGGTACTGGACTCTCCCAGCATCTGGAACATATTTCCTGCCTCTATCTTGTCCAATCCCTTAATAATCTTATATGTTTCAATCAGATCCCCTCTCAATCTCCTTAATTCCAGTGTGTACAAGCCCAGTCTCTCTAACCTCTCTGCATAAGACAGTCCAGACATCTCAGGAATTAACCTTGTGAATCTACGCTGCACTTCCTCTACAGCCAGGATGTCCTTCCTTAACCCTGGAGACCAAAACTGTACACAATACTCCAGGTGTGGTCTCACCAGGGCTCTGTACAAATGCAAGAGGATTTCCTTGCTCTTGTACTCCATTCCCTTTGTAATAAAGGCCAACATTCCATTAGCCTTCTTCACTGCCTGCTGCACTTGCTCATTCACCTTCAGTGACTGATGAACAAGGACTCCGAGATCTCTTTGTATTTCTCCCTTACCTAACTCTACACCGTTCAGATAATAATCTGCCTTCCTGTTCTTACTCCCAAAATGGATAACCTCACACTTATTCACATTAAACGCCATCTGCCAAGTATCTGCCCACTCACCCAGCCTATCCAAGTCACCCTGAATTCTCCTAACATCCTCATCACATGTCACACTGCCACCCAGCTTAGTATCATCAGCAAATTTGCTGATGTTATTTTCTATGCCTTCATCCAAATCGTTAACGTAAATGGTAAACAGCTGTGGTCCCAATACTGAGCCCTGTGGCACCCCACTAGTCACCACCTGCCATTCCGAGAAACACCCATTCACCGCTACCCTTTGCTTTCTACCTGCCAACCAGTTTTCTATCCATGTCAATGCCTTCCCCCCGATGCCCTGAGCTTTGATTTTACCCACCAATCTTCTATGTGGGACCTTATCAAATGCCTTCTGAAAATCGAGGTACGCTACATCCACTGGATCTCCCCCGTCTAACTTCCTGGTTACATCCTCGAAAAACTCCAACAGATTAGTCAAGCATGATTTACCCTTGGTAAATCCATGCTGGCTCGGCCCAATCCTATCACTGCTATCTAGATATGCCACTATTTCATCCTTAATAATGGACTCTAGCATCTTTCCCACCATCGATGTCAGGCTGACAGGTCGATAGTTCTCTTGTTTTCTCCCTCCCTTTCTTAAAAAGTGGGATAACATTAGCCATTCTCCAATCCTCAGGAACTGATCCTGAATCTAAGGAACATTGGAAAATGATTACCAATGCATCCGCAATTTCCAGGGCCACCTCCTTTGTACCCTAGGGTGCAGACCATCTGGACCTGGGGATTTGTCAGCCTTCAATCCCATCAGTCTTCTCATCACCGTTTCCTTCCGAATGTCAATCTGTTTCATTTCCTCTGTTACCCTATGTCCTTGGCCCATCCATACATCTGGGAGATTGCTCGAGTCTTCCTTAGTGAAAACAGATCTAAAGTACTCATTAAATTCTTCTGCCATTTCTCTGTTTCCCATAACAATTTCACCCAATTCATTCTTCAAGGGCCCAACATTGTTCTTAACTATCTTCTTTCTCTTCACATACCCAAAAAAGCTTTTGCTATCTTCCTTTATATTCCTGGCTAGCTTGCGTTCGTACCTCATTTTTTCTCCCCGTATTGTCTTTTTAGTTAAGTTCTGTTGTTCCTTAAAAACTTCCCAATCATCTGTCCTCCCACTCACCTTAGTTCTGTCATATTTCCTTTTTTTTAATGCTATGCAATCTCTGACTTCCTTTGTCAACCACTGTGGCCCCTTTCCCCCCTTTGAATCCTTCCTTCTCTGGGGGATGAACTGATTTTGAACCTTGTGCATTATTCCCAAGAATACCTGCCATTGCTGTCCCACTGTCTTTTCTGCTAGGCTATCCGTCCAGTCAACTTTGGCCAGCTCCTCCCTCATGGCTCCATAGTTTTCCCTGTTCATCTGCAACACTGACACCTCCGAGCTGCCCTTATCCTTCTCAAATTGCAGATAAAAGCTTATCATATTGTGATCACTACCTCCTAATGGCTCCTTTACTGCGAGATCGCTTATCAAATCCTGTTCATTACATAACACTAAATCCAGAATAGTCTTGTCCCTGGTCGGCTCTCGTACAAGCTGTTCCAAGAATGCATCCCGTAGGCACTCTACAAACTCCCTATCCTGTGGTCCAGCACCAACCTGATTCTCCCAGTTCACCTGCATGTTGAAATCCCCCATAACTACTGCAACATTACCTTTGCCACATGCCAATGTTAACTCCCTATTCAATATTACAGAAAACGTTGGAAATGTTCAGCAAGTCAGACTGTAGCTATGGAGAGTAAAACAGAATTAAGATTTTTGGCTCAGTAAACTTGCATCAGAACATTTTATGCTAAAGGACCTTTCAATAATACGTTTTAGTTGTATTTATCTATCTGGGATTTTTTTATCTATCTGGGATTTTTTAAAAATTCCTTACCTTGCACTTGCCAACCTTAAAAAATACTATCTCTTCAAAACAAAACCATCTTAAAGTTTGACAAAATCAGAAGTAGGTTTTTCATTGGGATCAACCTACTAGTTCATAAATCTTGATTTCCAAGATGAATGGAGGAAAGAATAAATCAACGCTAATAATAATTAAGTGGTCTCCATGTTTCTGTTACAAAGTCATTAACTTGAAACATCTACTCAACATCTGTCATCAAGGAAAAGGTGGTAACACTGCTGATGAACTGTTTATTCACTTGCATGGGTGCTGCCTGACCTGTTGAGCTCCTCCAGCATTTTGTGTGCTGCAATGATAACTCTCCATTACTTTTGCAGAAATGGTAGCTTGGAATATGGAAGCTTTGGAGAGGATACAGAGGGAATTTACCAGAATGCTGCCTGGATAGAAAGCTTATCTTATGAGGAGAATTTGAGTGAGCCAAGGCATTTCTCTTTGGAATGAAGAGGGATGACAGGTGTCTTGATAAAGATGTACAAGATGATAAAAGGCGTAGATTGAGTGGACAGTCAGAGACTTTTTCCAAGTCAGAAATGGCTAATACAAGAGGACAGAATTATAAGGAGGAAAGTATAGGAGGGATGTCAGAGGTCTTTTTTAAAAAAAAATACAGAGTGGAGGGTGCCTCCCTACTTTTTATTTATATTTTTGCACTGTGAATTATGTGTACATCATACTGATGTACTGGGCTGAATCCACTAACTTTTATAAGATTTTCCACTCAAAGGCATTGGTGTTCCCATACCAGGCCTAATGCAGCCAGTCAACACACTTTCCTCCACACACAGAAAGAAGTTGCCAAGGTTTTTGATGACATGCCAAATCTTCAGACTCCTGAGGAAGTAGAGGTTCTGTTGTGCTTTCTTCACAATTATATTTATATGATGGGTCCAGGATAAAACCTCTGAGATAGTGACACCCAGGATTTTAAAGTCACTGACACTCTCCAACTCTGATCCTCTGATGATTACTGGTTCATGGACCTCTGGATTCCCTCTCCTAAAGTCTATAATCAGTCCCTTGGTCTTATCAACATTAAGTGAGAGGTGGTTGTTAATACACCACTCAGCCAAATTTTTAATCACCCTCCTTTTGCTATGTTAGAATGATTTTTGGGTTTAGCACATTTACATTTAGCAAATGACTTTGGCTACCAGTCTCCATATCTGAATATGTATTGTGGATTTAATTTGGAGTGCAGCTCTGAACAATGGGTTCTTAAAAGCCATGAATCCCAGACCAGACAATGCTGATAAGATTCATTTGGATGTCTGTGGTGTGGGTGCTAATCGGAAGGTGTGAAGTTTGTGTGTGGTTTCAAAGAAAGCATTGTCGAATACATTGTAAATATGGAATTGTCTTTTGATGGCTTAGCATATAAAATATCAATCCCCGTGTTGGGCCAGTCGGGCCTTTCGACAAAAAGCATCGCCATATGATGCTTGTTTTGTCAAAGAAGCTGCTTCATATGTAACAGTACGTTTCTCCAGTGACTTCATTCACGCAACAACATGCTGATTCATCACCACCTTTGAAACAGCCCACAAAATGGTAACATCAGCAAACTTGTATTTGGTGTTTGAGCTGTACTTAACCACAGCCACAGGTGTAAAACAAGTACAGCAAGGGGCTAAGTGAGGCTTCATGCAGGGGATGCCAATTTTTATGCCATGAACCCCTACCATTATCCAAGGTTGGGAACTCCTAGACCAAAGATCCCACCCACTCCAGACATTCTCTCTTCTCAACCCTGTCAGGCAGAAGATACAAAAGCCTGAAAGCACATACCACCAGGCTTCTATCCTGCCAAATAAGACCATTGAATGGCTCCCTAGCATGATGTGATAGACGCTTGACTTCACAATCTAATTGTTGTGACCTTGCATTTTATGGTCTACTTTATTTCTCTGTAACTAACATTTAATTGTTCTTTTTCCTTGTATAACCTTCGAAGTAGGGTGGTGGGATGGAGGTATAAAGTGCTGCTTCCCTTCACTAGCCTGCAGGTCACCCTTGGGCAAGGTGTAGCACCTGCTTAGCCCCCCCACCCCACCCCCTCCCCCCATCAGGGTCACATAAGGCAACGGCAATACACTGCCCAGAAAGCGGCAATGGCAAACCACTTCTGTAGAAACACTTAGCAAGAACAATCATGGTCATGGAAAGACCGTGATCACCCACATTATACGACACAGCACATAACAATGATGATGACCTACAATGCAATGTTGCAACAAATTGATCTATATAGAAGGTATACAGGAAAAGATTTTCACTATACTTTAGTATATGTGACAATAATAAATTAATATTTCAATTTTAATTAGACCCATAAACCTGATCAACATGTTTTGATGTGGTGTCAACACACTGGCACCTAAGCAATGTTCACATTTCATAAAGCAGATCACCTCTTTGAAATGGAAATCAAAAGAATTCAGAAACACGAGATTCTGCAGTTGCTGGAAATCTTGAGCAACACACATAAAGTACTGGAGAAACTCAGCAGGCCATCAGCTTCTATGTAGGAGAATAAACACTAAGCGTTTTGACCTCAGACCTTTCAAAAGGACTAACTGCCCATCGACCCATCTATTTAATCCTAACCTAATCACAGGACAGTTTACAATGACCAATTAACCAGTACATCTTTGGAAAGTGGGAGCAAACCAGAGCACCCGGAGGAAACCCACATGCTCAAAGGAAGGACATACAAACTTCTTACAGAAGTCGTGGAATTTAATTCCAAAGTCTGAAGCGCTGAGCTCTAATAGCATTATGCTAACCACTACACTACCATGGCTATCCAATGCTGCTTCACTTGCTGAGTTCCTCCAGCATTTTATGTGTGTTGCAAAACAATCCAGCAATCGGAGTTCGGCATCACTTAGTACATTTTAATTCTACTTCTGAAATTAGATACAATACTAAAGAGAAGATTTTACACTTACAGGAGTCTTTATGTAAGTGTGAGGATCGGGGAATTCTGGAAAGTGTCCTGGGATGTATGAAGGATGTATCCTCTTCTGTCCTGTGGAAAGTGCTCTGGGAGTTGCTGGAGTGTTTGTCACAGGAGCTTAAGAGAAACAAAACATAAAACTTGTCATTCGAAATTAGCTAGGGTACCCCAGCAGAGTCAGGGGGAGACACAAGAGATGGCATATGCTGGAATGAGAATGAGGGGACACACAAGGATTCATTCAGCAGGTCAGGTCTCACCTATGAAGGGAAATGGACGATCAGTGTTTCAGGATGAGACGCTTCATCTCGTCTAAAACGGAAACAATAAATCCATTGCAACTGGACATATTGCCCTTCTTTGGCTCTGAAGTCCAAATACAGGTTTTTTTTTAATATTTAGAGATACAGCACGGTATCGGGCCCTCCCAGCCTAATGAGCCTGCACCACCCAATTACACCATGTGATCAATTGCTCTACTACCCCGTAGGTCTCTCAAACGTGGGGGAGACCAGAGCACCTGGTGGAAACCCACGCGGTCAGGGGGAGAACATACAAATTCTTTACAGACAGTGACAGGAATTGAACTCAGGTCACGGGTACCACGAACACGAGAAAATCCTCAGAGGCTGGAAATCAATAGCATCACTCACAAAATGCTGGAGGAACTCAGTAAGCCAGGCAGCACCTATGCAAAAAGAGTGAACAGTCAACGTTTCAAGCCTGATGAAGGGTCTCGGCCCGAAAGGTCAACTGTTCACTCTTTTCCACGGATGCGGTTTGGCCCGCTGAGTTCCAACAAGTTGTGTGTTGCTAGGTCACTGGAGCTCTCATAGCATTACGCTAACTGCCACACGAGCAGGCCGCCCACAACATGATAGTTATCCTATTACATGGTTTCCAAAGAGGAATTGATTATGCCTCAATTGATGGATTAGGAAGCATTATTTATATCTCACGGGCCACATTCCTCCATCGATAACGATTAGGAACTAACACAGTTTTATAGTACTGTGGCAGTATAGGTAGTGTCCTAATTGCTCTGTGTTTCACTTAAATGCATAATTTGTTAATTAACCAGTAGTCTGCCTTTTTTATATCTTTTTAACTATTTCCATGAAATTTCGGCTAATCGGGATAGTGTTTAATTGGGCCAAAATGGACTGTTCCCGATGTGTCCCAATTAACCAGAATCTACTGCACAGACTATATAATCACCACTCTGATTGAAAAAGTTGCCCTTCAGGGTCCTATTCAATCTCTCCCCTCTAACAATACAGTAACTTTAAGGCCATAGTTCACAGAGACTTCAAATCCCCAAAGTTCACTCCAAAACGGAAGGGCTTGAGTTATGAGAAGCCACTGGATAAGATGGACAAACAAGAGAAAATCTGCAGATGCTGTAACTCCGAGCAATACACACAAAATGCTGGAGGAACCCAGCTGGCCAGGCAGCGTCTAGGGAAAAAAAAGTACTATGTTTCTCCAGCATTTTGTGGATAAGATGGGACTGCTTCCTCTGGAGTGAAGGGGACTGAGATATGTAAACTCATGAGACAGAGAGATAAAGTGGGCAGTCACTTTTTTTAAACAATACACACAAAATGCTGGTGGAACACAGCAGGCCAGGCAGCATCTATAAGGAGAAGCACTGTCGACGTTTCGGGCCGAGACCCTTCGTCAGGACGTCAACATCTGAATTTCCAGCATCTGCAGATTTCCTCGTGTTTGCTCTTTAAAGTCACTTTTTTTTCCGGACAGGGTAGGGGATTCTAAAACTAGAGGGTATAGGTTTAAAGTAAGAGGTGAACGATTTAAAGGGGACTTGAGGAGCAAGATTCTCACAAAAAGGGTGCAGCATATATGGATGGAGCTGCCAGAAATTGTTGATCTGGGTATAATTATAACATTTAAAACACATTTAGACTGGAATATAGATTTAGAAAGGGTAAGAGGAATATGGACTAGATGCTGACAAACAAGACTAGCTCAGATACACAACTTGGTCAGCATAGATGATTTCGGCTGAAGGCCCCTCTTCCATGCTGCATAGCTCTAAGAATTATTTTGTTTTTTCTTTTCTCTCACACACACACAAACAAAGATTTTCCTACAACACATACAAAATGCTGGAGGACCTCAGCAATTCAGGCACCATCTACGGAGAGGAATAAACAATCAACATCTCGGCCCAAAATATCAACTGTTTATTTCCCCTCCACAGATGCTGCCTGATCTGCTGAGTTCTTCCAGCATTTTGTGTGTGTTGCTCTGGATTTCCATCTGAGCATCTGCAGAACCTCTTGTGTTTGTGACTTCTCACTTTACTTCTTCCAGACAGCATTTCCCTTTTCTGTGAGCATCTCCATAACCACAACATCCTGAAGCAAAAGGTAGACAGCATTCCATAATTAACATTTAGTGCAGACATACTTACGAGCAGTAATAACCATCCTCTGTGAGCGTTTGGCATAAGCTTGAATATTATCCACGTTAAAACCTAGAGAACAGAACTATTGTAATCAAGTAAATATTTTCCCGATCACTTCCACTCAAATTAATGGTTAATTCAAATCAGCAGCTAGAATATTGGTTGTAAATCTGCTTTCATTAGTAGTTTCATTAAGACTTCTTAAAAGATCTTAGCAAGCTCAAGTTTAAAAACAGGTAATGGAAGCATAAGACCATAAGATAGAGGAGCTGAATTAAACCATTTGGCCCACTGAGTATGCTCTGTCATTTCATCCATTTCCCACTCAGCCCCATTATCCTGACTTTTCCCCGACTGCTCAAGAATCTTTTAAAGTCCGGCCTTAAGTATACCCAATGACTTGTCCTCCACAGCCACCTGTGGCAAAGAATTCCACAGATTCACCACTCTGTAGCTAAAGCTTCACAATATTGGAGAGGTAATTCTTCACTTGGTTCCTTGAGGTTGTTACAGCCGGAGGTGATAGAGGATAAGCTCCCACCACTCCCAGTGGTGCGCATCTCAAATAGCCTCAGGCAACCAAGTCCAGCTTTCCTGGCTTTCACATGTGGCTAAGTTACTAAGCCCAGCAGAACCATTTCTACTGACAGGAGAAGGGGCACTGGCGGGTTATGACTTCTTAAAACCAGTCACTTCGGGCAGATGGGGCTTGTCAGCTCATCAAGGAGGAGGAAAACTCTGATCTCAAACCTCCGCTGCCTTGTAGCTATACAGTACCTACACACTTTGGAAGGCTTTGGGAGTAAACCCTGAGGTAAAAATCTTAAAGACTCTTAAAAAGATCTCTCGTGAGCTAAAAGATGAACTCTTGATCTCCCAGTCTGGACGTGGTTTAACAATTCAACTTCACAGGTGCCTTGATGGGACAAAAACTAATCTTTTGCTCAATTCTGAGCATTAGCATTACCTTTTCAATTACAATTAAGCTTTCACTGCATTAATAACCTATGAAGACCAGTTCCAGCATGTTTCAAGATTCACTTAAGAGGCACTGTAATACTTTGGAGACAAGAGATTACAGATGCTAAAACCAAGCTACAAGTGGAACCCAGCAGGTCTGGCAGAGGGTGGTAAATGGAAAGAGGACAAAGCATCCACAGCCTCATTGCTCAGATGGAGAATGAAATATTTTCATTTATTATATTTTCTACTGAGTATTCATACTTTTTAAAGTTCCTGTGTGGGACATGGTTAACACTAGCTTGCAGGCAGTTACTGCCAATCCCAGTTGCCCTTGGGAAAGTAATGGTGAGCTGCCTTTTGATCTTTTAATCAAACTTTGCTCTGACAAATTTATTTGAATTTTAACCCAAGCTTCTGTGGAGATCCTGATGGATACAATATGGTGCATAAATAAACACCTGGAGGAACTCAACGGGTCAGGCAGCATCCATGGAAGGAAATGACAGTCAACGTTTCAATTCAAGACCCTATACCTGAACTTTAACTCTACAGATGCTGCCTGAACCTCTGATTCCTCCAGATTCTAGAATCTGCAGTCTCTCAGGTCGCCAAACACAATACGGTGCTGGATGAAATCTCTACCCCCTCTCCACTGTGCTCCCTCCTCCTCTCTCTTTCTCGGAAGCTTGAGATCTCAACATCAACTGGAGCGAGACCAAATATCATAGCAATGACAACACAATGATGCCAGGGGCAACAGTTCCTCCTTACCTATTCTATTTTTAAAAGAAGTAGTAACAGCTGTGGTACATTAGGTCTAATATTGAAAGAGGCTGATTCCACTTTATTAACAAATAGAGCATTACTTTGTTTCCTCATTGCAAATCAAAATCAACCACAGATGGTGACTGTCACCTTCGGGTCCAGCTGCTGAAACTCTAGCCCCAGATACTTTCACGTGGTTGCATACAGCAGGCATTAAATTTAACGACGCAGCTCAAAACCAAATGTCTACCTACCCATTTCTGCCAGAGTAACCACCACATCTGACAAAGTTGGTTGGGTTCTTGCCGAATGTTCACAGTAAACTTTAGCACTTCGACCGATTTCAGAAAGATCTGTGTGGAAAAAACAGACTCTTGAAGGGATCACACTGTTCTATGTTTCTCCAGTTCTCTGTAATGTAATATTTATAACATATAGAAAACTCAACACAGTATAGGCCCTTTGGCCCACAATGTTGTACAGCCTTGTAACCCATTTCAAGATTAATCTAACCTTTCCCTTTCACATAGCCCTCTATTTTTCTTTCATCCACGCACTTTTCTAAGAGTCTCGTCACTGTCCCTATTACATCTGCCTCTATAACCATCCCTGGCAGCACGTTCCACATATCCACCGCTCTCTGAAAACCTGCCTCTGACATCTTCCCGATACCTTTCTCCAATTACCTTGAAATCAGGCCCCCTCATATTAGCCATTTTGCTCTGTGAAAAAGTCTGGTAGGCCACTCAAGTTATTGCTCTTATTAGCTTACGTTTCTCTATGAAGTCTCCTCTCATTCTCCTTCACTCCAAAGAGAAAAGCCTTAGCTTGTTCAAACTATCCTTATAGGACATACTCTCTAATCCAGGCAACATCCTGGTAAATCTCCTCGGCAGCCTTTCCAAAGCTTCCACATCTTTCCTATAATGAGGCAACCAGAACTGAATACAATATTCCAAGTGACGCCTAACCAGGATTTTAGAGCTGCAACCTCACAGTTCTTGAACTCAATCCCCTGACTAATAAATGACAACGCACTATACACCTCCTTAACCAGCCTATCAACCTGCACAGCAACTTTGAGGGATCTATGGACAAGGACCACAATATCGCACTATTCCTCCACACTGCTAAGAATCCTACCATTAGCCTTGTTTTCTGCCTTCAAGTTTGACCCTCCAAAGTATACCATTTCATACTTTTTCAGATTTTCATTAGTAAAAATGTACAGAAATAATTACAAAATAGGAACTTTAACTGTAGTTAACTTTCCAATTATTGCTCAGATACGGAAAAGAAAACACTCCCTTCCCATTTCCTTTCTTTCAGGAAAAATAATGTTATGTTATAATTATTTGCCATGTTTCGAATGACTACTTTGGTATATTTAGTGTAGTCTTCTCTCATACTCAGATTCACTCAGATTTTATCACGTGGACTAACTCTGTTCCAGTGGTCTATTGTCTTTCCCAAAAGTCCCCATCTTCCTTGATTGTCATGCATGGAAACATACAGCAAAATGTGTCGTTTGCGTTAATGATCAACACAAGCCAAGGATGTGCTTGGTGTGGGGGGGGGGGGAAGCCTGCAAATGTCCCCACGTATTCTGGCATCAACACAGCATGCCCACAATGCTTGGCGTAACACAAACAACAAAATGAACCCCTTTCCCATCCATTCACTCACACACATCAACGGGCCTCTCACTCCAATGGAGCACATCAACTCAGGTAGCAATTTAACATCCTGCACTGACAAACAACCCTTAGAACAAGTCTGGGAACTGAGACAAACTAGAAAGAATGAACGACTGTTGTCTATTTAAAATAAAGTGAACAACATTAAATGAAACCAAATATTTCTTACAACTCTGCAGCATTTCCGTCAGCGTTTCAACAGCAGCTTTTTCAGCCGCTTCAAAGCCAGCTTCAGTTAGCAGTGAACTGACCACCACCTGCAGTGTCCGTCTTCGGGCCAGGTAATAGTTATCCGAGGCAGACGTCGACACTTTGGAACTCGATGCCTTCTGAAAATTAACCCACACAGGAACACTTTGTTGTCACCGTGTTCTCCTAAAAATCATACACAATTTACATTCAATTGATGTTTTTCGTGTGAATGCTGATCTGACGCTCTGTGCCTGTGATGCTGCTGCCAGGAAATTTTTCATTGCACCTGAGCAGACGTGCTTATTTATTTAGAGTCGCAGCATGGAATAGGCCCTTCAAGACACGACGTCAAGTGACTCCCGACAACACCCAATTTAAACTTAACCTAATCACGGGACAATAAATAATGACCAATTAACCAAAGATCGAAGACTCTGGGAGGGAACAGGAGCGCATGGAGAGAACCCAAGTATTCCACAGGGAGGATGTACAGACTCCTTGCAGAGGATGCCTAGATTGAACTCCAAACTCCAACTGCAATAACATAACATGACTGGGTCACACGTACTTGTGCATCTGATAATAAACTTGAGTTTGACTTCAATCATCATCATTATGTGCCATGTCATTATGACGTGGCCAATCATGGACTTATCTATGACCTCGATTGTGACCATGGTTATTCTTGGTAAATTTTTCGACAGAAGAGGTTTGCCATTGTCTTCTGGGCAGTGTCTTTACAAGACAGGTGACCCCGGCCATTACCAATACTCTTCAGAGATTGTCTGCCTGGTGTCAGTGGTCACATAACCAGGACTTGTGATCTGCACCAGCTGCTCATATGACCATCCTCCACCTGCTCCCATGGCTTCACGTGACCCTGATTGTGGAGGGCTACACCTTGCCCAAGGTGAACTGCAGGCTAGCAGAGGGATGGAGTGCCTTACACCTCCTTTGGTAGAGATATATCTCCACCCCGTCACTCATTTGCATCAATAGGGAGGGAAATTACTACCTAAGGTTAGAAAGCTTTTTAACGAGAAAAGTAATTTCTTTCCCCAAATGGGCTGTGAGTAAAGACACCAAAGTCATTTAGGCCCACTGACCACAAGACTAGAAAGAGATTTGACTAACTTTGGAATATTAAAGCTGTCTTCATTTAGATTGAGCTCTGATGCAGGGTTTTGACCCAAAATGTCGACTAATTCCTTTTCTCCCACAGATTCTGTTCAACCTACCGCGTTCCTCCAGCAGAGTACAACCATCAAGGACATTACAACAGGCAGGGCCTCAAGAAGGTGGTATCCATCACGAAGGACCCCCGTCACCCAGGATGTGCCCTCTTCTCATTACTACCATCATGGAGAAGATACAGGAGCCTGAAGACCCAAATGCAATCCCTTAGGAACAGCTTCCTCCCTTCTGCCATCAGTTTTCCAAACAGACCATGAACTCTACCCCACTGTTTTGACCTCTTTTTGCACCACTTATTTAGTTTAATTTTTTAACATATATTTCTTATTGTAATTCATATTTTATGTATTACAATTTATTGCTGCCATAAAACAAATTTCACGACATTCACCAGTGATAATAAACCTGATTCATGATCTCTGCCTCATTAATTTGCTTTCTTTCTGCATGACATTTTTAAATTTCCTATCATAACTTAGTGATTTTTTCTTAATGTATTGCACTGTGCCCAGCATTCCCTCAACTTTTTAATAGCTGCACGGAGCAACCATTGCTGAGCAGGAAATTTTTATATGGCCTGAAAACTGCATGGGTACTTTAATTTTTTTTTGTAATATACATTTGAATATTCAGAATGAAAACTGAAATTAAATCACATACAGTACTTCTGATTTTATTATTTGATGGGTATTAATAAAATACATATCACAAAGAAAATCTTTCATGCTTCGTAAACTTTTCCCCACTTGTCTTATAAAAAAAGAAAACTCCAACTGCGTGGGAACAAAGGCCAGGTGCACAGCAGCATTTCAGTTACTGCACGGCTGTGCACCCATGCATCTTACAGAAAACATTTCTACTGTCATAAATATAGATACGGTGCCTAAGACTTTTACACAGTTCTGTAACTTCAGTTTACTGCTTGCAATTTACAACTTATATTAAGAACTGAAGACGAGCTCTTGTTTGAATTAACATCTGCTATATTCACATTGATCCAGAATATTCCTGAGCAAGCATAAAAGGCATCAAGCTCATCAGAGAGAACCTCATTGATACTTACAGTACTGTACAAAAGTGTCAGCCACCATATCTATATATATACGTGCCTAAGACTTTTGCATAGTACTGATAATGAACCTGCTTCAGATTGCTTGTTGGTGCTGATGCAGTTCCAGTCGCTGCCACCAGATGGGGTACAATCAAGAAGAAGCCTTTACAAAATATTTATGTTTGTTTGTTTGTTTGCAGATAAAGTGTTGAACAGGCCCCTCTGACCCACCAAGCCATACTGCCCTGCAACCCACAGATTTAACCCTAGCTTAATCACGGGACAATTTACAATGACCAATCAACCTACCAACTAGTATGTCTTTGGAGTGTGGGAGGAAAACACACACACAAACACACGTACAAAAAATACCATCAATAATAGATAAAAGATCAATACACTCAGCATTCAACCCACCGTCGTTCCAACAGAGTTACATTACCTGCATAACATTCTCCACTGAGACTCTGCAAGTTGCGTCAGTGGGTGTATATGTATCAGAGACAGTAGCTGTAGTCATTTTGGCAACTGGATGGGTATCTGAAATAAAAAGTTCAAACAGTTAATAACTTCAGATCTGAAAGTATCAGATTCAGATTTATTTATCGCATATACGTCGAAACATAGAGTGAAACGCATCGTTTGCATCAAGCACTGACCAACCTAAAGGTGAGCAGGGGGCAGCCCACAAGAGTCACCACACAGCCTGGCACAGACATAACATGCCCACGTTGTTCAGCAGAATAACACAAACAACAGCAAAACAAGCCCCCATCCCACTCTTCCGCCCAGTCACTCACAAAAACTGGCCGCTAACCCGTGGACAGGTCACCTCTGGGCTTGCAGCCCCTGGCCTGGACTCACAGGCATCGGACCTCTGCCCTCTGAACAAGCCCACTCAGGGCTTCACCTTGCAGGCCCCTACCTCCACACTCACTGATTTCAGTCTTCATCCTTCGGGCTAGGACATAGTGACCCCAACAGAAGCTTGTTTCAGTAACAGTTGAGGTGCATCCTTCGAAGAGTCCACTTTCTGAAATGGGAGTGTTGACCACCCCCACCGGTCACCAGCATTGGCGATCCCGAAGTAGAGGCCTGAAGGTCAAACCCATGACTGCAGAGTCCCTGGGGTCGATGCCCAGAGGTCGCCGAAGTCCGAAGTTGGAGTCCCAATGTCTGCGAGTCTGAGAGTCCGGGGCCAAGGACTGGAGGCCCATAGACAGCCTATCCTGTGATTGGGGGCCTGTCTCTGTTGGGTGGGAAAGGCCATTAGGCTTCTGAACTCCTAGCCGCATCACATTCAAAGTGTCACTGGTCAATCTGTTACATACCTTACAATATTTAATATTAATGCATTGTTGTTTATGTGTGATTCAGCTGTAGATTTCATCCTTACTTTCATAACTTATTATGTGTTACTAATGTGCTTTACAATCTGGTCCAGAGAAATGTCTTGTTTCTATATACATTATATACATGTATGTAGTTTAATGACAATAAATCTCACTTGACGTGACATTTGACTTGAATGCATAGTGGCTCTTGCAGGTTGTTAACTGGAAAGATGCATTTCACTGAATGTTTCAGTATACATGTAATAAATTATCCTGAATCTGAGAGAAGGCTACGCTGCATTGGAAGACCCAATCTGACAGTTACAAAGATCGCATGTTACAATCTCAAAGTGACGGGATGGGGACACGGCCATCAATTTAGATATTCACCTTTGATACAAGAAAAATATACAATTCTGTGCAAAAGTCTAAGGCACATATGCATGACGAGGGTGCCCAAGACTTTTCCACAGTAACGTATCTGCAACGTGGAGCGGAGAGCAAGTGTGTAAATCTGGCAGGAGCACAGGGTGTTGGGAATGGTGAGGGTTGAGCGCTGTGGGACAGGTGGCAGAAAAGGAGTACCAGGGGCAGGGGGTGGCGCAGGTGCAGACACTCCCTGCCCTGAGACTCCAGGCAGGATCATTTGATTCCAAACAATTGGTTTATTGATCATTACAGTACGTCTCTCTGTCCACAATAGAGACCCATATCAGAATCAGGTTTATCATCACTCACATAGGACATGAAATTTTTTTGTGTGTGGTAGCAGTACAGTGCAATACATGAAATTACTACAGTACTGTGCAAAAGTCTTAGGCATCCTAGATACTTTTGCATAGTACTGTATTTTTGTATTATAGGGAGCCTAGGGTTACAGGGATTTGATCGCAGCTAGCTTAATGCTTTTGTCGTGGCTACCCTTCGAGGTCGAAGATGATGGTCTTTGTTCAGTTTCCACAGAGCGAAGATGCCTGTGCGTGTATTTGTTTAACGTGTACTTGATGTTGCACTCCAAGCAGCACACGATACTTCACAAATCAACCAACTGATTCCAATGGCATGGAAACCACGACGATTGGAGCTGATGGATTTGTTGCAGCCTTTATCCGCCTTCACAGCCGTTGAGTTCAAAGTAACTTCGTCTGCCTGTTTCACCGTTGAGGTCTTGGTTGGATTGTTCTTTGTCAGGGACCTCACCCTCGACCTTACCGCCATGGGTGACCCTACCAGGAGCATAGCTCCAGACAGCATCACTCTCGGGATCTCAGGGCCACACAAGCATCTCCACCACGACAAGGTGACAATCCACTGTGCCAGTGACTGGGTTCAAGTCAACTGCTGTCCATACGTTCACCCCGTGACCATGTGCTTTTGCTCTGGGGGCTCCAGTTTCCTCCCACAGTCCAAAGATGTACAGGTTAGGTTTAGGGAGTTTGGGCATGCTGCACTGGCACCAAAAGCACTGCGGCATGGAAGCCACGGAGAGTATTCTAACTTGCTCCATCACTGTCTGGTACGGAGAGGGGAGCACAAAAAGCAGCGGATCGAAATAAGCTGCAGAGAGTTGTAAACTCCATCTGCTCCTTCATGGGCACCAGCCTCCCCAGCATCCAGAACATCTTCAAGGAATGATGCTTCAAAAAGGCTTCATCCATCACCCAGGGCTTACCCTCTTCTCATTGCTACCTGAAGGCACGCACTCAATGATTCAGGAACAGCTTCTTCCCCTCTGCCATCCAATTTCCAAACGGACATTGAACCCATGAACACTACCTCACTACTTTTGCTTCTCTTCTTGCACTAATTATTTAACTTTTTTTATATTTACATACTTACTGTAATGTACAGTTTCTATTCTGTATTGCAATGTGCTGCTGCCGCTTAACAACAAACTTCATGGCATATGCCGGTGATATTAAACACGATTCTGACACTTGTGAAACTGCCCCCAGCACATCCTCGGACTGTGTTGGCCGTTGAGGCAAACAACGCATTTCACTGCGTACTTTGATGTACACCTGACAAGCAAAGCTAATCTTCAAATCCTTCCATACTCACTCAGGCAGTTCCAACAGCACCTCACAAATCCACAAAATCTCGGCAGTAGGAGCAGAGATATACGAATGCCTGCAGGTTCCCCTCCAAGTCACACACATTGCCCCGAGTTAGAAATACACCACTGCTGGGTCTAATCCTCTTCTCAATAGCACTGTGGAGAACACCTTCACCAGGTTTTCAGTGCTGAAGGTATCTCAGCACCCTCCCCCACCTTCTCATAGGATAGATAATAAACAGCGGCCTTGCCTGTAAAACCCACAACTTGTAATGCCAATAAACAAAATGCTAAGCAGACTGCATGGGCAATCCCTCGTGGATATATCAGATATATATATATATATATATATCAGGGGGCAACCGCCTCGTTGCTGCTGTGATCTTGCTGTGTACTGCTTGGCTGCAATGTGCCCCGTTCCCCCACCACCTCCCTCCCTTGTTGCGGCAGTGGCCTCCACAGTTGGGCTTGCTTCCTGCTCCTACCCCGACGCCCTGGGAAGGCCCGGCTGCAGTGGCGAAGGGCGCCACAGAAATGCAGGTCTCTTCTCCCTTCCCGCTCCCCCAGCACCGAGTGTTCCAGGCCGGGCCCGCGGCAAACCGTCCACCCTTCCCCCCTCCTCCGTTCCCCACACTCACCCTCGCCCGATCCCAGAGCCTCCGGTGCTCTGGAGGGAACAAACAATTGTGGGGCAACATCAACCAACGCGGCGCCCCGCTCACCAACCACTTTCGGTCCGTCCGTCGCCCCGCACTGACCGTCACTTCCGGCCCGTCCGGCAGACCCCGCACGCTGTTGCCCCCTACCTCAGCTGATTGGAACTGCAGCCAAACTCCTGGGCGCAGATTCAGAGGGGACTGCGCCAACAGTTCTAGTAACTGAAGTGAATTTATTATAAGTACGCATGTATCACCGTATACCACCATGAGCTTCATTTTCTTGCAGGCATTTAGAGCAAAGTAAGGAAATACAATAGAATTTATGAAAAAACTATACACAAAGAGTGACAAACAACCAATGTACAAAAAAAAGCTAATTCTACAAATACAACAAAACAAAATAATATTAAGAACATGAATTGTAGACTTCTTGAAATAGAGTCTGGTTTGTGGAATCAGTTCAGAGTCGAGGTTCAGGAGCTTGATGGTTGACTTCAGGAGGGCATGGAACGACCACTCCCCGATGAACATCAATGGCTCCTCGGTAGAAACAGCACCAGATTTCTTGGTGTTCACCCGACGGAGAATCTCACCTGGTCCCTCAACACCAGCTCCATAGCGAAGAAAGCCCAGCAGCGTCTCTACTTTCTGCGAAGGCTGAGGAAAGTCCATCTCCCACCCCCCATCCTCATCACATTCTACAGGGGTTGTATTGAGAGTATCCTGAGCAGCTGCATCACTGCCTGGTTCGGAAATTGCACCATCTCGGATTGCAAGACCCTGCAGCGGATAGTGAGGTCAGCTGAGAAGATCATCGGGGTCTCTCTTCCCGCCATCACGGACATTTACACTACACACTGCATCCGCAAAGCAAACAGCATTATGAAGGACCCCACGCACCCCTCATACAATCTCTTCTCCCTCCTGCCGTCTGGGAAAAGGCTCCGAAGCATTCGGGCTCTCACAACCAGACTATGTAACAGTTTCTTCCCCCAAGTTATCAGACTCCTCAATACCCAAAGCCTGGACTGACACCTTGCCCTACTGTCCTGTTTATTATTTATTGTAATGCCTGCACTGTTTTTGTGCACTTTATGCAGTCCTGTGTAGGTCTGTGGTTTAGTCTAGCTTTCTGTGTTTTTTTTTATTACATAGTTCAGTCTAGTTTTTTGTACTGTGTCATGTAACACCATGGTCCTGAAAAACGTTGTCTCATTTTTACTCTGCACTGTACCAGCAGTTATGATCGAAATGACAATAAAAGTTGACTTGACTTGACTTGAAAGGTAATAACTGTTGGTGGTAATAACCTGGTGGTGTGGGAACTAAAGCTCTTGCCCAATGGCAGTAGTGAAAACAGAACATGGCCTGGATGGTGGGGGTATTTGATGATGGATGCTCCTTGTAAATGTGCTCAATGGTGGTGAGGGATTTGCCTGCAATAGGGAGGGCTGTATCCACTACTTTATGTAGATATTTCCATTCCTGGGCATTGATAGTTCCTTACCAGGCCATGACCAGGATAGTCTTCACTGTCAGATCGCCTTTAACGAGGGTGAACCCTTGCAAGGTGTCAGGCCCTGATGGTTTACCTGGTAGTCCTCTGAAAACCTGTGCCAACCAACTAGTGGGAGAGTTCAAGGACATCTTCAATCTCTCACTGCTGTAGTCAGAGGTTTCCACCTGCTTCAAGAGGGTGACAACCAGACCAGAGCCCAAGAAGAGCAGGGTGAGCTGCCTCAATGACTCACATCTGCTGTGATGAGGTGCTCTGAGAGGTTTTTCATGTCCTGCCTAAGCAAAGACCCGGACATAATGCAATTTGCCTGTCGCCACAATAAGTCTACAGTGGGTACAATCTCATGGCTCTTCACTCATCCTTGGATCACCTGAACACAGCAATACCTACATCAAGCTGCTGTTTATTGGTTACTGCTCAGCATTCAACACTATCGTCCCTCAGTATTAGTCAACAAGCTTCAAAATATAGGCCTCAGTACTTCCCTCTGCAACGAGATCCTTGACTTCTTCACTGGAAGACTACAACCTGTGCAGATCGGAAATAACATCTCCTCCCCACTGACAATCAACAGCAGGGCACCTCAAGGATGTGTACTTAGCCCACTGTTCTACTCTCTACACCACGACTGTGTAGCTAGGCACAGCTCAAACGGCAACTATAAATTTGCCAGTGACAAAACTATTGTTGGCTGAATTTCAGATGGTGATGAAGAGGCGTATTGGAGTGTGATAGATCAGCTGGTTGAGTGGTGTCAGAACAAGAACCTTCCCCTCAATGTCAGAACGACCAAGGAATTGATTGTGGACTTTAGGAAAGGAACATCGTGGGAACACACAAGGGATCAGAAGTGGAATGGGTAAGCAGTTTCAAGTTCCTGGGTGTCAACATCTCCGAGGATCTATCCTGGACTCAATCTATCCTGATGCAATTGCAAAGAAGGCACAACAGTAGCTATATTTCATTGGAAGTTTGAGGAGACTTGGTATGTCATGAATGACTCTCGCAAATTTCTACAGATGTACCATGGACAGCATTCTGACTGGCAGCATCACTGTCCAGTGTGGAGCGGCCACCGCACAGGATCAGAAAAAGTTGAAGAAGGTTGCAAACTCAGCCAACTCCGTGATGGACAGCAGCCTCCCCGGCTCAAGGAAAACTTCGAAAGGCAATGCCTCTGGAAGGCAGCATCCATCATTAATGACCCCCATCACCCAGAACATGTCCTCTATTCTTTGCTACCATCAAGGAGGAGGTACAGGAGCCTGAAGACAAACACTCAACATTTTAGGAACAGCTTCTTCCCCACCTCCATCAGATTTCTGGTCGGACAATGAATCCATGTATACTACCTCACTATATACATATTTCTTATTGTAATTTATAGATTTTTATGTACTCCTCTGGATGGCTGCTGCAAAACGACATATATCACGACATACGCCAGTGAGATCAAATCTAATCCTGATTCTGATTGCGCATCTAAAGAAGTTTGTCAAAGTTTGATGGAACTTAAGCTCTAGACCTGGGACAGATTCTCTGAAATGATAATGCCAAGGTATTTAGGGTTACAATACAGTTGTCCCTCCCTCTCCTTCCACAGGATAATACGGTTACCAGCACAGTGTCGACTACAGGAGGAAGAAACCAGAGGTCCATGAGACAGTCCTCATTCGGGGATCCGAGGTGGAGACGGTCACTAGTTTTGAGCTCTTTGGCACTATGCATGTTTCAATGGGCATGCAAGAAAGCAGCATCCATCATCAAGGACCTCCTAAAGTCCAGGCTATGCTCCCTTCTCACTGCGGCAGGAGCTGGAGCAGCCTCAAGTCCCGCATCAGCCATTACCCTCAACACTCAGGCTCCTGAACCAGAGGAGATAACTTCACTCACCTCAACTCTGAACTGATTCCACAACCAGTCCCAATGAAGCGTCTCAGCCTGAAACGTCAACTGTATGTTCATTTCCATAGATGCTGCGTGA
Source organism: Hemitrygon akajei (assembly GCF_048418815.1). Taxonomy (NCBI): domain Eukaryota; kingdom Metazoa; phylum Chordata; class Chondrichthyes; order Myliobatiformes; family Dasyatidae; genus Hemitrygon; species Hemitrygon akajei. The sequence goes on along the minus strand of NC_133150.1, from coordinate 45,261,824 downwards.
CCTGCTGAGTTCCTCCAGCACTTTGTGTGTGTGTTGCTTTGGATTTCCAGCATCAGCAGACTTTCCTGTGTTTGTGATTCCACAACCCATGAGCTCCCTTTCAATGACTCCACATATCATGTTCTCGATACTTATCATTTTATTTATTTGTTTGTTTGTTTTTTATTACTGTATTTCTTGTTCTGCATTTGCACAGTTCATTGTCCATTGCATATCAGTCGGTCGTGCATCTTGCAGTGTGCGGTTTATCGTTAATTCTATTGTGTTTCTTTGTATTTACTGGGACTTCCCACAAGAACAGGAAATGAATTTCAGGGTTATATATGATGATATATATGTACCTTTATAATAAATTTACTTAGAACTTTGAAGGAAAGCTAAAAATGTTGTGTCAGGAGAGTCATAACCAGAATCTGAATCAGGTTTATTATCACTGGCATGTGTCGTGAAATTTATTAACTTACAAGCAGTAGTTCAATGCAATACATAATATAGAAGAAGAAAAAAATAACAATAAATAAATAAGTAAATCAATTACAGTATATGTACATTGAATAGATTAAAAATCATGCCAAAACAGAAAAAGCATATATTTTAAAAAGTGAGATAGTGTCCAAAGATTCAAAGTCCATTTAGGAATCGGATGGAAGAAGGAAAGAAGCTGTTCCTGAATTGCTGAGTGTGTGCCTTCAGGCTTCTGTATTTCCTACCTGAAAGGGCATGCCCTGGGTGCTGGAGGTCCTTAATAATGGACGCTGCCTTTCTGAGACACCGCTCCTTGAAGATGTCAAGGGTAATTTGTAGGCTAGTGCCCAACATGGAGCTAACTAGATTTACAACCCTCTGCAGCTTCTTTCTGTCCTGTGTTATAGCCCCCCCCCCCCCCCCCCCATACCAGACAGTGATGCAGCCTGTCAGAATGCTCTCCACGGTACAACTATAGAAGTCTTTGAGTGTATTTTTTGACATACCAAATCTCTTCAAACTCCTAACAAAGTACAGTCACTGTCTTGTCTTCTTTATAACTGCATCAATATGTTGGGACCAGGTTAGATCCTCAGAGATCTTGACACCCAGGAACTTGAAACTTCTCACTCACTCCACTTCTGATCCCTCTATGAGGATTGGTATGTGTTCCTTCATCTTACCCTTCCTGAAGTCCACAATCAGCTCTTTTGTCTTACTGATGTTGAGTTCCAGGTTGTTGCTGCGACACAACTCCACTAGTTAGCATATCTCATTCCTGTACGCCATCTGAGATTCTACCAACAATAGTTGTATCATCAGCAAATTTATAGATGGTATTTGAGCTATGTCATGGGTATAGAGAGAGTAGAGCAGTGGGCGAAGCACACGCCCCTGTAGTGCACCAGTGTTGATCATCAGCGAGGAGGAGATGTTATCACCAATCTGCGCAGATTATGGTCTTCCAGTTAGGAAGTCAAGGATCCAGTTGCAGAGAGAGGTACAGAGGCCCAGGTTCTGTAACTTCTCAATCAGGGTTGTGGGAATGATGGTATTAAATGCTGAGCTATAGTCGATGAACAGCATCCTGACGTAGGTGTTTGTATTGTCCAGGTGGTCTAAAGCCATGTGAAGAGCCATTGAGATTGCATCTGCCATTGACCTATTGTGGCAATAGGCAAATTGCAATGGGTCTAGGTCCTTGCTGAGGCAGGAGTTCGGTCTAGTCATGATCAACCTCTCAAAGCATTTCTTCACTGTACATGTGAGTGCTAGCAGACTGTCTCCAGAAGGTTTGCCACGTGAATAAACACATTTATTCTTTCCATTTACAACTTCCGTGTGACTCAGTTTAGTCTATCACAACACAGGGTAAGTGGTTGGTCATTTAAAGTTTCTCTCAGTCAGCAGTGAGTCTCTAAGACACTCAGTCCTTGAGGGTGGTGGAGGCTGGATCATTAAAAGTAGAGGTGGATAAATGTTTGGTAGATCAAAGAAGAGAGGGAGAAATGGCAGAGAAGAGGAGTTCAAGCTCCTCAGAAGGCTGTTGTGTTCAAGTGAACGTTCTCCTTGATGCTGTCGGGGATGCTATTCAAATTCTGCCATTTATGGATTGGAGATCAAACTAACTGTAGTTTATATTGATCTCCTTCCGTTTTCCGTGTTTTTTCCCCCCATTCTTTCTTGTTGCTGATTGGCGTGTTGGGGTTGGGGGTTGGGGATTTGATGTCCTTGTTGCTGCTTCCTGGTTTTTTTGTGCGAGGGAGAGAGTTTGGGGCTTGATATTCTTGTTGCCATTTTCTGTATGGAGTGAGCTGTTAGTTTTTTTGTGCGAGGGAGGGAGGGTGGGGATTTGGGCTTTGTGAGTTTTTGTTTCTTTTATTTGTGTGTGTGGGGGGGTTGATATCTTTCTTTCAATAACCCATGGTGTTCTTTGTTTCATGGCTCCCTGAAGAAGATGAATCTCGGAGTTGTATACTGCATACTGTACATACTTAGATAGTAAATGAACCCTTGAACCTTTGAGGCAAGCCATAATCATGTTGAAGGGCAGGACAGGCTTGAGGGGCCAAGTGGCCATCTCCTGTTCCTATATTCTTGTCTTCTTGCTATCAATTAATAAACAGAACTTCTTGAGATTGTTTTCCCAAAAGGTGTTCCTCCTTTCAATGAAACCCATGGACAAACTAAACAAGCTATTTCTCAAGTTCGTCTTTGGGCTCCACTGAAAGAGAGAGGCTGAAGGAAGAGGGGGAATTAGATGAGGAATTAAAGACCCTCCTCTTTTGTTCTGTCTTCCCCTTATCATTCTCTTAAAATGTGTTGCAGTGCTCAAAGGTAAAGTCGAAGTTGAGCAGCATATGCACAAATACATTTGTGCAGACACGCAATGAAAAACTTCTTTGTAGCAGCATCACAGGTACATAACGTCAGATAACCATCATTCACAAGAAAACCATAAATTAAACACAACTTTTACCAGAACACACAACCAGATCAAAAAAGTACAATGTCCCTTTTAGTGCAAGGTAATGATTTTGTTGCTAATCTGTAGTGATTAGGGTTTTGGCAATTGGTTTAAGAACTGACTGGCTGAAGGGAAGTAGCTATTCTTGAACCCGGTGGTATGGGATCTCAGACTTCTGTACCTTCTGACTGATGGCGGCTGTGAGAAGATGGCACGGGGTGGATGGTGGGGATCTTCAAGTCAAGTCAAGTCACTTTTTATTGTCATTTCGACCATAACTGCTGGTACAATACGCAATAAAAACGAGACAACGTTTTTCAGGACCATGGTGTTACATGAAACAATACAAAAACTACACTGAACTACGTAAACCAACACAAAAAAAAACCTACACTAGACTACAGACCTACCCAGGACTGCATAAAGTGCACAAAACAATGCAGGCATTACAATAAATAATAAACAGGACAAAAGGCACAGTAGAGGGCAGTAAGTTGGTGTCAGTCCAGGCTCCGGGTATTGAGGAGTCTGATGGCTTGGGGGAAGAAACTGTTACATAGTCTGGTCGTGAGAGCCCGAATGCTTCGGTCCCTTTTCCCAGATGGCAGGAGGGAGAAGAGTTTGTATGAGGGGTGTGTGGGGTCCTTCATAATGCTATCTGCTTTGCGGATGCAGCGTGTGGTGTAAATGTCCGTAATGGTGGGAAGAGAGACCCCAATGATCTTCTCAGCTGACCTCACTATCTGCTGCAGGGTCTTGCAATCCGAGCTGGTGCAATTTCCAAACCAGGCAGTGATGTAGCTGCTCAGGATGCTCTCAATACAACCTCTGTAGAATGTGATGAAGATGGGGGTTGGAAGATGGACTTTCCTCAGCCTTCACAGAAAGTAGAGATGCTGCTGGGCTTTCTTTGCTATGGAGCTGGTGTTGAGGGATCAGGTGAGATTCTCCACCAGGTGAACACCAAGAAGTTTGGTGCTCTTAACAATCTGTACTGAGGAGCTTTCGATGTTAAGTGGAGAGAGTCACTCTGTGCCCTCCTGAAGTCAACAACCATCTCTTTTGTTTTGTTCACATTCAGAGACAGGTTGTTGGCTCTGCACCAGTCCGTTAGCCGCTGCACCTCCTCTCTGTATGCTGACTCATCATTCTTGCTGATGAGACCCACCACGGTCGTGACATCGGCGAACTTGATGATGTGGCTCGAGCTGTGTGTTGCAGCACAGTCGTGGGTCAGCAGAGTGAACAGCAGTGGACTGAGCACAAAGCCCTGGGGAGCCCCCGTGCTCAGTGTGATGGTGTTGGAGATGCTGCTCCCGACCCGGACTGACTGAGGTCTTCCAGTCAGGAAGTCTAGGATCCAGTTGCAGAGGGAGGTGTTCAGGCCCAGTAGGCTCAGCTTTCCAATCAGTTTCTGAGGGATGATTGTGATGAATGCTGAATTGAAGTCTATGAGCAGCATTCGAACCACCTTTTTTGTCCAGGTGGGTTAGGGCCAGGTGAAGGGTGATGGCAATGGCGTCATCTGTTGAGCGGTTGGGATGGTACGCAAACTGCAGGGGGTCCAGTGAGGGGGGCAGCAGGGTCTAGATGTGCTTCATGACGAGCCTCTCCAAACACTTCATGATGATGGATGTGAGTGCAACGGGATGGTAGTCGTTGAGGCAGGACACTGAAGACTTCTTTGATGATGGATATTGCCTTCTTGAGGCAGCACCACCTGTAGATACAGCACACATAAAAATGCTGACTGAAAGAAACTTTAAATGCTGGAGGAGCTCAGCAGGCCAGGCAGCACCCATGGAAAAGAGTAGACAATCGACGTTTCAGGCTGAGACCCTTCATCGGTACTCAACAGGCCCAAAATGCCGACTGTTTACTCTTCTCCATAGATGCTGCCTGACCTGCTGGGTTGCTCCAGCATTTTGCATGTGTTGCTTTGGATTTCCAGTCCTGCAGATTTTCCCATGTTTGTCGCTTAAGGAGATTCGGTATAACACCAAAATCTTAAACACTTTTCTACTGCTGCACTGTGGAGATCATTCATCACCATTTGGTATAGAAGGATCAGAAAAAGCTGTAGAACGTTCTAAGCTCAGCCAGCTTCATCATGGGCACTAGCTTCCCCACCATCAAGGAAATCTTCAAAAGGACAGCATCCATTATTAAGGATCCCATCACCCAGGACATGCCCTCTTCACATTGAACCATCAAGGAAGGGATACAGGGGCCTGAAGACATACACTCAACTGTTATCTTATTACTTCAAAACATTAAACCAATTCAAAGAAAGACACGTTAAGTCTGAAATACGGGCGTAACTTCATCTTTCATTTAAGTGAAACACGCACATATCACGTGGTAGTGTGATGGCATAAGCAATTAACATATTTATGCATATAACCCATAATTAATTATTTAAACAATATATATGCAAATATAACTAAAATATTAAATACACAATACAATGCCCTACTTAGCTATAAACTCCAACTCAATAGAGAATGCATCTCAACTATATACACAGTATATTAGATGACACAAGTACTATATACAGACATCCACAACATTGTAAATTTAAAATTGTCCCATTCAGGTCCAATTTTAATCGCTGTGGAGGATTTCTTACTCTTGTGGGATAACGCTTTTCCTGACAAGGGGGATCACTCTGCTTGGCAGGAAGTGGTTCTGATGGATTTGGACATCTTTCTTCGCCTTTTCTCTCTCTGGATCCACTTCAATACCTCTCTTTTTCTTTCTCATATTCCTTCTCCCTTTCATACCTTTTCCTTTCTCATTCACATACTTTCTCTCCATCTCTTCCCCGCCTTTTTCTTCTAGTTTGTGCATCTTGATCTTGGGAAGGTGCATTTAGTTCACTGGAGTATCCTCTTATTAATCCCTCTATTGCTCCCTTTATGACCTGATCTCTCCTCTTGGCTTCCTCATCCACAACATCATCAGATGAATCCTTTTCTTCTGTATCTCCGTTGACTCCTTTCCTATTGGCTGTCCATTCATCCAGCTGGGCTTTGGTCTTTGCATCTACTTTTACAAATTGCTTTATGTCTCCCTCTTGAATTTCATGCAATAACCTTAATGCACACAAAGCAGATTCTGGTTCTTTATACTCACAAAAGCCAAATACTTGCACCTTTCCTGAAATTCCTCGACCTTTCTTGCAGCTTAAAACCAAGCCACGTTTTGCAAGTAACTGCCTGATTAAGATATCATAATCTTTCTCAAATAGGCTGCCTACTAAAACTGTTGAAGTCAGGCCACTGTTGTTGTCACGTTCATGCTTCCTCTCAGCAGCAAGGTCCTTCCTTGGTCCAATATGCATTCCAACCTGACACACCGAGAAACCTCTTGTCCTCTGTGGGGTAACAGTTCATGGTGCTCAGCATGAAGACAGTTGTGGCACCATCCAGTACATTTCCTAATTTGCTTTCAATTGGCTTCATTGCAGGGGATGGATTTCCAATCAAGTTGTAACTGTCTCAGCCAATCACGCCCCACAGTGCTGGTACTTCTGGTTTGACCACAAACAAGCCCAATATGGCTTGTCGGTTGTAGTATTTCACAGTTACAGATGTTATTCCCACAGGAGTTACACTTTCTCCAGTATAGGTTTTTAGTTGGATATTTTCAGGCTTCAGTAGAGTATCCTCGAAATGCTTTTCAAATTCATTTTGTGGAATGACTGAAACAGCCGAGCCAGTGTCCAGTTCCATTTTATTTAATTTGCTCTTCACTTCTGGCATAAGCCAGATTGCTTACCTTTTGCTAATTTTCATACTGTAAATCTCAAGGCTACACAGTCCTGTGTCAGTCTCCCCTTTATCAGAGTTTTCAGTGACAGCATACAGATTAGAGCTCTTTTTGAAACTGCAATTTGAGCTTTTATCTTTTTATTTTCCCAGTGCAGTCCATTTATTTTTATCTGCCTGACATGCCCTTTGTACGTGTCCTACCTCGTTGCATTTTTCCTGCAAGTTTCATCTTTAAATATGCATTTATTTTGTGTGTGTGAGCCCGTGCCACAACAGTAACACAGTTTGTGTGGCCAGGCTGGTCTCTGGATGGTTGGTGTAACTTTATTCACACTCACTTTCATTCATGACTGCACCTCCATTGTGTCTTAGTCTGCTGTTTCCATTGAAACATCAGTTTCAACTGCTTTTTTGAATGTAAGTTATGAATCAATTAGAAGCAATTTTTGCATGTTTTCTTTTATGATTTTAAAACTAAACGACCTCTCAGTGCATCATTAAGCCTGTTTCTGAACTGACAATGCTCAGGTACTCCCTTCAACATACTCTGAAATGGACTCCCTTTCCTTTTGATTTTGTTTATGAAACCTAAAGAATTCTGCAACCAACAATGGCTTTGATTCTAAGCTTTCCTGCATTACTTTGACAATAGTAGCAAAGCTCATTTCTGATAATTTGGTTGGTGTAGTCAAACGTCAAAGCTAACTTTACGCCTTTAAATCCAAGGCACTCAACAAAATTAGCACTCACTTCTCATTGGCTATTTCATTTGCTTCAAAATACTGTTCCAATAGTTCAATACACAAGAGCCAATTACCCATTGTGTAATCAAATTCATCAATCTTTCCGATGTAGACAGCCATTTTGGATTTTTAAGAAATGATTATTATCACCCGGTACTTGCTTTTTATAAACCCATGAACCCTTCCTTTCTCTTTATGAATTCTAAATTCTCCAGTTTACTGAATTGCTTTGTAACTTGACTTCTCTGCAGGCGCCGGGCTGTTTCTTTTAAACCCAATGCTCCTCACAGTGTTTTTTCTTAATTTGAAAGCCACACTCTGCTTGAACAGGTCTGCAGCCATCTCAGGTTCGCTTTAAAAACACCTCATCGCCACTGTTGCATTTTGTACCTTCAAAACATTAAACTAATTCAAAGAAAGAGGCAGGGAGTCCAAAATATGGGTGTAACTTTGTCTTTACTTTAAGTGAGGTAGGCACGTATCATGTGGTAGCACGATGACATATGCAATTAACATATTTTTACATATAATCTGTAAATAATTATTTTAATGAACAAAAATGCTTAAGCAAGCTGTATCACTCAAATATTAAATACACAATATCAATGCTTCAGGAACAGCTTCTTCCTCTCTGCCATCAGATTGATGAATGTTCTCAAACTAATGACTCTGCCCCACTATTTCACCCTCTTTTAGCGTTACTTATTTATTTTAGCATCTGTATTTCTTATTGCAACTTACAATATTTTTTTTTTGCATTGCATTGTACTGCTGCTGTAAAACAACAAATTTCACAACAGCACCTGTGGAAACGAACAGTCAATGTTTCGGGCCGAGACCCTTCGTCAGGACCAAAGCGTTGACTGCTCGTTTCCACGGATGCCGCCCGACCTGCTGAGTTCCTCCAGCGTGTTGTGCGTGTTGCTTTGACCCCAGCATCTGCAGAGTAGTTTGCATTTATAAATTTCGCAACTTACGTCAGTGGTAACAAACGTGATCCTGATTCTGCTGGGGAGGGATGTGTGATTCTGGTGGCATATCGTGCAGAGTACCTCTGCAGCTTCTGACGTTCCAGCACATTGGAATTGCTATACCAGATCATAATACATTCAGGGTACTTTCAGCAGCACCTCTGCAGAAGTCGGTGAGAGAAGTTTAATAGAAATGTTGTCTTCAGGCACCACCACTGAACAAGCAACACGGCAATACCCATGCATTGCAATCCACTTCCTTAGTTCTACTTAAACGGGATTGCAGACAGAGAGGACAACACTACTGCATCCCACACACAACACAAAACTCTGAGAATGAAATTCTCCTTTCTATCATCCACTGTTTCCAATCCTGATGAGAAGTCATTAACAAGGTTGCTGGTTGACCTGCAGTTTTCATTATTTAGGATTTTCTGTCTTGCTTTTTTTTTATTGTTTTTTTATGCATTTTCTACAACACTACAGATAAGAAAACAAAACCCAAACCAAAATGAAAAAAATTAATACAGTGCAAAAATAAACATACAATAATATAATACAAAAAAGATAATTGAGAAAGCACCCAAATTGAAGTCATGTAAAGTTAGTATCCTCCCCAAGCCCCACAGCAAAAAAAACTCCAGACCAACCACAACACAATATAGAGGATATAAATCAAGACATTCAAACCCCCAAAACTGTAAATACACTTAAAAACAGAAGATAATAATGCCTACTACCAAAAAAAAAGAGCTGAAAGTAAGGGACTGGAAAAAAAAATAAGAGGAAGGTTATGAAAGTATTCAATAAAAGGTCCCCAGACCTTATGAAACTTTATATCCGAATTAAGAATTGAATAATGAATTTTTTCAAGGTCTAAACAGGACATAATATCATTAAGCCATTGAGCATGCATGGACGGGGCAACATCTCTCCATCTAAGGAGGATTAAACGTCTAGCCAGGAGAGAAGCAAAGGATAATAATCGACACTTAGTCAAACTCAAACGTATATCTGTCTCACCCAAAAAACCAAACAGAGCAATTAAAGGGTTAGGTTCTAAGTGGTGATTCAGAATACCACTTAAGACGCCTCACGTCCTAGCTTAGAGAAATTTTGGAAAGATGTTTTTATAACCTTATAGATAGATAGATACTAATAAGCTGGTAAGGAAGGCGGGCTCTGTCGTGGGCAAAGTACTGGAGAGTTTAACATCGGTAGCTGAGCGAAGGGCGCTGAGTAGGCTATGGTCAATTATGGAAAACTCCGAACATCCTCTACATAGCACCATCCAGAGACAGAGAAGCAGTTTCAGCGACAGGTTACTGTCGATGCAATGCTCCTCAGACAGGATGAAGAGGTCAATACTCCCCAATGCCATTAGGCTTTACAATTCAACCGTCAGGACTTAAGAACTTTTTAAAAGCTATTATTAATGCTTTTTGAGATAGTGATTTAGATGCATATCATATTTTTTACTGAGTTAAGTATTGTATGTAATTAGTTTTGCTACAACAAGTGTATGGGACATTGGAAAAAAGTTGAATTTCCCCATGGGGATGAATAAAGTATCTATCTATCTATAAGGTTATAAAAACATCTTTCCAAAATTTCTCTAAGCTAGGACAGGACCAGTACATATGAATAAGAGAAGCCTCGCCCCTTTTACATTTATCACAAAGAGGACTAATATTAGGATAAAATCGAGATAATTTAGATTTGGACATATGGGCTCTATGAACAATCTTAAACTGTAAAAGGCAATGGCGAGCACAAAGAGAGGTTGAATTAACCGATTTGAGAATCGAGTCCCAAATCTCATCAGATAAAGAGATATTTAAATCATGCTCCCAAGCCATTCTAATTTTATCCACAGGGGCACGCCGTAAGAATGCTAATTTATCACGAATAAATGATATTAAACCTTTACCCAGTGGATTAATAGAAAGAAAGAAATCCATAACATTTTTCTCAGGCATTTCAAGAAAGTTAGGAATTAAAGGATTAATAAAGTGTCTAACTTGGAGATATCTAAAAAAATGGGCATTAGGCAGATTGAACTTAGCAGAAAGCTGTTGAAAAGATGCGAAGCGATTATCAATAAAAAGATCTTCAAAATGTCTAATGCCCTTCCTATACCAATCATAGAATGTTGAATCATACATAGTAGGTAAAAAAAGGTGATTATGTAAGATAGGACTAGAAAGGGAAAAACCATAAAAACCATAAAATTTCCTAAACTGAGCCCATATTCGCAAAGTGTGTCTAACAAGAGGATTAACAATTAGTCTAGACAGACTACTAGGGAGTACAGAACCAAGAAGTGCAGAAATAGATAAATCTTTAGTGGAATTTAGCTCCATTGCCACCCAATTAGGGCACTCAGGTTGGCTATGAAAAAGAGACCAAAAAGTAGTACAACGTATGTTAGCTGCCCAATAATATAAACGAAAGTTAGGTAAGGCCATGCCACCCTCTTTTTTAGATTTTTGAAGATAAACTTTATTAATTCTAGAACGCTTACTCTTCCACAGATAGGACAAAATAATAGAGTCAAAGGAATCAAAAAAGGTTTTAGAAATGAAAATTGGAATAGATTGAAATAAATATAAAAATTTAGGGAGAACATACATTTTAATAACATTAATACAACCTACCAAGGACATAGATAGAGGTGACCATTGTGACAAACTCTGTTTTGTAGAGTACAAAAGATTGGCAAAATTTTCACGAAAAAGATAAATTGCCACCCTCATTTAATGAGGCATGTATTATTCTTTTATTAAAAAAGGGCAAAGATCCAACAGAGTGTTCCTTGTACAGGCCGATTTCTTTGCTTAATGTTGATGTTAAAATTTTGGCCAAAGTTTTGGCTCATAGATTAGAAACTGTCATACCCTCTATTATTTCTGATGATCAAACTGGTTTTATTAAAAATCGTATTTTTTTTAATATACGGTGTTTATTCAATATTTTATATTCACCTTCAACTAGGACTCCTGAATGTGTTATCTCTCTCAATGCGGAGAAAGCATTTGATCGTATAGAGTGGAACTACCTCTTTGTGGTTTTAGAAAAACTTGACCTCTGTCAAAGTTTTATCTCTTGGATCAAATTGGCTATATTTATGTCCTACCGCCTCTGTTTTGACTAATTCTCAGCAGTCCCAGTTATTTAACCTTAAACGTGGCACCCATCAAGGATGCCCTTTCTTTTTGATTTGGCTGTAGAGCCTCTGGCGATTGCATTTCGAAGTTGTCCTGAATTGACGGGGATCTGGAGGGGGGGGTGTTCTCTTTATGCTGATGATCTATTACTTTTTCTTTCAAATCCGTCCACATCCTTACCTCCAATGTTTTCACTTCTTGATCAATTTAGCCAGTTCTCTGGCGATAAACTTAATTTACGTAAGAGTGAACTTTTCCCAATTAATAAAGAAGCACAAGTATTAGCATTTCGCGACCTCCCCTTTAAAGTAGTTGATAATCAATTTACCTACCTTGGTATTACAGTTACAAGGAAGTTTAAAGGACACAAATTTTTTGACCAAAGTAAATTTTATTTGTAATAAAAAAATTACAAGAATAGTCAATGCATTTTCAATCTTTGCATTCATAGTCAACGCTTTCATTACTATTCTATTACATTCTTACACATCAATATAACTGCTGCCACCCAATTGCCCCCCTGGGGTGGTGCACTACTACAATAATTGAGGGGCGTCCTCAACCAAACTGGTCCTACCCTGTCCAGTAGTGGAAGAAACCCTACACCGTGGTCCTTCCCCACCGAGCCTTGCAAAGTCTACATCAAACTTCAGTGCGTCCCTCAGCACATTCTCCTGCAGCCTGGAACATGCCAATCAGGAGCATGCCTCTGCGGACATCTCGACGGGCAAATAAAACTGACTAATACTGAGAACGTGCGTTGTAGGGGCCTTGAAAGTGAGTCTGTGGGCTGTGAAATCAGTTCAGTTGTTGAGGTGAGTGGAGCTATCCAGGCTGGGTTGGGAGCCTGGTGGTTGTAGGGTCAAAAGCATTACCGTTGCAAGTTTAACAGTCCGTTAATGTTGATCTAATCCGGCAGTTATAATTAGCCTACTGGTGCTGAAGCAGCTTTCCGTTCTGTGACACTGCAGTGTGATATTGCGGCATTTACCACAGTAACTGGAGGAAATGGGACAGGTTTGGGTGAAGATATGCCGCTCACTTGTTTTGAAAATGCCAGATGATGAAAATGTGAGATAAGACTATTCTCTCTCTCTCTCTCTCTCTCTCTCTGCCCGTTTTTTTTCTCTGGGCTGTTTTGCTCGGGGTGCTTCAGTGAGGACGGGCTCTGTGGCCCGAGTTGGCCAGCGGTACAGTGATCGCGCCTGGGCCTCCCGGTTTGATGTTTGATGTTCTACGTGCAGTTCTCACGCTTTTTGCCCTTTGCACAATCTGTTCTTTTTTAGCATGTTGGGTGTTTGATGTTTTTCTTGAACAGTTTCCACGGTATTTCTTTGTCTTGTGGCTGCCTGCAGGAGGGCGAACTTCAGAGTTGTATTCTGTGTACGTACTTTGATAATAAATGTACTTTGAATCTTTGAATTCTTTAGTGAATGGGTGGGACAATGACACAGATGATAAAGCCACTGCCTCAAAGGACAGCAGACCCATGTTTGATCTCTCCACAAGCCAAAAGTCCAGTTTTTGCCACCGTTGAGAGCATCCTGACTGGCTGCCTCACTGCCTGATATGGGAACTGTACTTCCATCAATCGCAGGACTCTGCAGAGAGTGGTGCGGACAGCCTAGCGCAGCTGTGGATGTGAACTTCCCATGATTCAGGACATTTATAAAGACAGGTGTGTAAAAAGGGTCCGAAGGATCATTGGGGACCTGAGTTACCCCAACCACAAACTGCTCCAGCTGCTACCATCCGGGAAAAAAAAGCCAGGATCAACAGGCTCCGGGACAGCTTCTCCCACCAGGCTATCAGACTGATTAATTCACACTGATACAATTGTATTTCTATTTTATATTGACTATCCTGTTGTAGGTAATAGTTATTATAAATCACTATAATTATACATTTGAACGGAGACGTAGCATAAAGATTTTTACTCCTCATGTATATGAAGGATGTAAGTAATAAAGTTAATTCAATACAAATATACAAGTACACACCTGCACATGTGCAATGAAATAGTTATTTCACAATACATAGCATCATACAATAGCCTTCATTTGCCTGTATATTCAGTGGCACATTATTGTGTACCTCCTGCACCTAAGGAAGTAGCCACTGAGTGTATGTTCACAAACAAGAAAAGATCTGCAGATGCTGGAGATCTGAGCAACACACACAAAATGCTGGAGGAGCTCAGCAGCCCAGGCAGCATCCATGGAAAAGAATATTGTCAACGTTTCGGGCCGAAACCCTTCCGCGGGACTGGAGAAAAAAGAAGATGAGTAGATTTAAAAGGTGAGGGGAGGGGAGAGAGAAACACAAGGTGAAAGGTGAAACCTGAAGGGGGAGGGATGAAGTAAAGAGCTGGGAAGTTGATTGGTGGAAGAGACAGAAGGCCATGGAAGAAAGAAAAGAATGGAGGAGCACCAGAGGGAGGCGATGGGTGAGCAAGGAGATGAGGTGAGAGAGGGAAAAGGGGATGAGAAACTGTGAAGGGGGTGGGAGGCATTATCAGAAGTTCGAGAAATCGATGTTCATGCCATCAGGTTGGAGGCTACCCAAACTGAATGTATCTTCGTGGTCTTCTGCTGCTGTAGCCCATCCACTTCAAGGTTCAACATGTTGTGCATTTTTTCCACGAGTTGTTTTCTTTCTGATGTCCAGGCAATATTATCTACTTCCATTTCCTTCATTCTTCCATCCATGTCTTCCATTTTCATTTCCAAATCTGTAATTTTCTTTTCCATTTTTTCTTGTTTCTTTGTCATATTATCAAACATAGCCTCCATACTCATCATTTTTTCTTTCATTACTTTTTGGTTACTTTTAATTACTTTTAATGCTTTTAATGCATGTAATTTATGCATTATTTGCCTCAAAATCTTGTATATATTTTCAAAGGACTTCTCATCTCCGTCTTTACCTGGTTGTTCCAGAGAGTCTGATTCTCTCTCAGAGTCGCTGTCACTTTCAGTTGAAGTCGCTGTTGGGATTTGTAGTTTTTGCTGTTCTCGTTCGCGCATGCTCACTCCTGTAAGCTTGCGCAGTTCTCGTTGATCTTTTCCTTTCGAAATGGCCGATGTTGCTGCAGTTTCCTGTTCCATTTCGCCAGTAGCGTGTTGTACCTGAGTCCGCGGTTCTTCGGTAGAAGTAGGCCTTGATTCTTTTCGAACTTCAGCTGTCTTCGCGGTAGTATTTTTCTTCGTCCTCTGTCTATGAGGCATAGCTTGAAACAATCCAGAGTAATTTATAAGTAACCTTATGAAAGTATTGGCTAGTTCTTCTTCATTTAAGTATTAATTTATTGATTTTTTACGGGAGGGCTGGGTTCCAGCGTCTCGATCCTACGTCAACAACTCGTGGAAAAAATGGATAAACTTGAAAATTTTAATAGACGCAACAATATTAAAATTGTTGGACTTAAAGAAGGCATCGAAGGAGAAGACCCAATAAAATTTTTTCAAAAATGGATTCCTGAAAAATTGGAAATGGGGGAAGAATTTTCAATTGAGATTGAAAGGGCACACAGAGCTTTAAGACCAAGATCTCAAGATGAACAAAATCCGCGATCAATTTTGATAAGATGTTTAAGATACCAGGATAAAGAAAAGATTTTGAGGGCGGCTGCCCAAGGTGCCAAAAGAAGAAAGGGTCCATTGATGATAGCAGAGAAACCAGTTCTTTTTTATCCTGATATAAGTTATAACCTTTTGAAGAGAAAGAAAGAATTTAATTCAGCAAAAAAAATTTTATGGGAAAAAGGTTATAAATTTTTAATGCGCCACCCAGCAACACTGATAGTTTTTCTGGAAGAGGGAAAAAAAATTTTTTCCGATTATCGAGATGCGGAGGTGTTCGCACAAAAACTTCCATCTACTCGCTAATTCAACGTAGAGACTTATAAATGTAATGGTTAAAGACGAAGATAGAGACAGCGAATGGAATTGATGGACATTTAAGGACGATACAAGGGAGAAAAGTAAAATTTTAGAAATGTTAATTGAGAAGAATGTGTTTTTTTTTTCTTTCCTTTTCTTATATATACACTTTTTACGTTGCGGGGGGGATGGGGAGCTTTGAATCGGTTACTACGGGATTCACGTGTGTAATCATGGCGATTGCCATGACCCGTACAACAGAGGGGGGTAATGTTGTGTTTTTTTTCTTTCACAACATTAGTAGGGGGGTATTTTGTTTTTTTCCTTATACTCTATTTTTCTTTTACTTTTTTGCCTGGATGATTGGTGGGGACACACATAGCAACATGGAGACTTCTAAAAGGATTTCCCAAGATACCATGAAAGTTGAAAGATTAGGTATTATTATAGATTGGAGTAACATAATTAAAAATAATGACTAACTTATTGAATTTTTAAAGTTTTAATGTTAATGGGCTTAATGGACCAGTAAAAAGAAAAAGAATTTTAACATATATTAAAAAAATGAAAATAGACATAGCTTTCTTACAAGAAACTCATTTAACGGACATAGAACATCAGAAATTAAAAAGAGACTGGGTTGGAAATGTTATTGCAGCTTCATTTAATTCAAAGGCGAGAGGAGTTGCAATATTGGTTAATAAAAACTTACCAATTAAAATACAAAATGTATTAATTGATTCGGTAGGAAGATATTTAATTATACATTGTCAAATTTTTTCAGAACTATGGACACTTATGAATATTTATGCACCAAATGAAAACGATGTAAAATTTATACAGGAGGTTTTTCTGAATTTGGCTAATGCACATGTTAAAATATTAATAGGTGGAGATTTTAATTTTTGTCTAGATCCAGTTTTAGATAGATCAATAAAGGCTACTACAAAATCAAAAGTAGTAAAACTAACTCTATCATTGATGAAAGATCTAAATTTGATTGATATATGGAGAAGAATCAATCCAAAAGAAAGAGATTATTCATTTTATTCAAATAGACATAAAACATATTCAAGGATAGATTTTTTCTTATTATCAACGAATATTCAAGATAGAGTGAAAAATGTGGAATATAAAGCAAGAATATTGTCTGATCACTCTCCTTTAATAATGACAATGATTATGATAGATAAAGAGGAATCAATTTATAGATGGAGATTTAATTCAATTTTACTAAAACGACAGGATTTTTGTGATTTTATGAAAAAACAGATTCAGTTCTTTTTAGATACAAATTTACATTCAGTTGATGATAAATTCATACTGTGGGAAACAATGAAGGCATATTTGAGAGGTCAGATAATAAGTTATACTTCTAAAATTAAGAAGGAATATATGATAGAAATAGATCAATTGGAAAAAGAGATTATAAAATTAGAAAAAGAATCTCAAAGAAATATGACAGAAGAAAAACGAAGACAACTTATCAATAAGAAGTTAAAATACAATACACTCCAGACATATCGAACAGAAAAAGCAATTATGAGAACTAAACAGAGATATTATGAACTAGGTGAAAGATCACATAAGGTCCTTGCATGGCAATTAAAAACAGATCAGGTTTCCAAAACAATAAATGTAATCCGAACAAAAGTGAATAAGGTTACTTATAAGCCTCTAGAAATTAATGAGGCTTTTAAGAACTTTTATTCTGAGTTGTATAAATCAGAATCAAAAAACGATGATGCTAAGATAGAAAGATTTTTAGCACAAATAACTCTTCCAAAATTAGATATGGAAGAACAGAAGGGATTAGGTATGCCTTTTACAGTGAAGGAAGTTGAAGAAGCTCTAGGATCACTTCAAAGTAATAAATCCCCAGGAGAAGATGGTTTTCCGCCTGAATTTTATAAAAAGTTTAAAGATTTATTAATTTCTCCTTTTATGGAGTTAATACATCAAGCGGAAAGAACACATAGACTTCCAGAATCTTTTTCAACAGCTGTTTTAATAGTGTTGCCAAAAAAAGATAGAGATCTTCTAAAACCAGCATCATATAGACCTATTTCTTTATTAAATACTGATTATAAAATAATAGCAAAAATCTTATCTAATAGATTATCTAAATGTTTACCAAAGTTAGTGCATATGGATCAAACAGGATTTATCAAAAATAGACAATCGGCAGATAATGTAACCCGATTAATTAGTATAATCCATTTAGCGCAAAAGAGGGAGGAAATGAGTGTGGCAGTTGCTTTAGATGCAGAAAAAGCGTTTGATAGATTGGAATGGGATTTTTTATTCAAGGTATTGGAAAAATATGGATTAGGAACACCATTTATAAGATGGATTAATACCTTGAATACTAATCCCAAAGCTAAAGTAGTGACGAATGGTCAAATTTCGACACCATTTCAGTTAACAAGATCAACTAGGCAAGGTTGTCCATTATCACCTGCTTTGTTTGTGTTGGCAATAGAGCCATTAGCTGAATTAATTAGAATGGATCCAGATATTAAGGGTTTTAGAGTTAATCAGGAAGAATATAAGATTAATTTATTTGCTGATGATGTTCTACTTTATTTAACAGATCCATTGCACTCATTGGGTAAATTATCTTATAGACTAGAAGAATATGGGAAAATATCAGGTTATAAAGTAAATTGGGATAAAAGTGAAATTTTACCTCTTACTAATGGAGACTATAGTCAATGTCGATTAATAACTCAATTTAGATGGCCGGCAAATGGTATAAAATATTTAGGTATAAGAATTGATAATGACACAAAAAACTTATATAAATTAAACTATTTACCACTTTTAAAAAAAATTCAGGAGGATCTTGATAAATGGATGGCATTACCAATAACATTAGTAGGTAGAGTAAATACTATAAAAATGAATATATTCCCTAGACTACAATATTTATTTCAATCATTACCAATACAATTACCCCAGAAGTTTTTTCAAGAGATAAATAAATATGTGAGGAAGTTTCTTTGGAAAGGTAAGATGTCAAGAATATCGTTGGAAAAATTGACATGGAAATTTGATCTAGGTGGGTTACAACTTCCAAATTTTAAGAACTATTATAAAGCAAATCAACTTAGATTTATTGCATCTTTTTTTGAGAAAGATAAACCGGCATGGATTAGAATAGAATTGGACAAAATAGGAGAAAACGTACCAGAAGATTTTATATATAAATGGGAATCTAAATGGATACGGGAAAAGAAAGAATCTCCTATATTAAAACATTTGATTGATTTATGGAATAAGATAAATGTTGATGATGAGACAAAAAAATCTTTATTAGCAAAGAGATCTTTAATTCAAAATAGACTTATTCCTTTTACAATGGACAATCAACTTTTATATAATTGGTTTCAACAAGGGATTAAATATATAGGAGATTGTTTTGAAGGAGGTATATTAATGTCATTTGATCAACTAAAGAATAAATATAAAATATCAAATAACACTTTATTTTGTTACTTTCAATTAAGGGCTTATATAAGAGAAAAACTAGGTCAAACAATGTTATTGCCGAAATCTAAAGAAATAGAAATTTTAATTCAAAAAGGAAATATTAAAAAATTTATATCTTGTATGTATAATTTGATTCAAAACCAGGCAACTAAACAAGGAGTCCATAAGTCAAGACAAAAATGGGAAAGTGATTTGAATATTAAAATTGAAGAAACAAATTGGTCAAGACTGTGTCTTGACAGTATGACAAATACAATAAATGTTCGGTTAAGATTAGTGCAATATAATTTTTTACATCAATTATATATTACACCACAAAAAATAAATAAATTAAATCCAAGTTTATCTGATCAGTGTTTCCGATGTAACCAAGAAACTGGTACATTTTTACATTCTACATGGTCTTGCTCTAAAATTCAACCTTTTTGGACAAATTTAAGACTTTTATTGGAACAAATTACGGGAATAAAACTTCCTCATAATCCAATATTACTTTTACTAGGTGATATTGAAGGGACAAAACCAAAACTCAAACTTAATAAATATCAGAAAGAATTTATAAAAATTGCGTTGGCTGTAGCCAAAAAGGCTATTGCAATTACTTGGAAATCAGATACATATTTAAGTATAGATTGTTGGAAAAAAGAAATCTATGGCTGTATTCCATTAGAAAAAATTACTTATAACTTAAGAGATAAATATGAAACATTTTTGAAAATCTGGGGCCCTTATTTACAAAAGACAGGATTAAATATATAGGTGCTCTGAAGAGAAAATTAATGGCTACTTGGGGAAAGAAATAAATACATATACTAAAGTTATTAAGAACTCCATGGAGCATGTGGAGACCTTCCAACAACCAGGCACTCTTTCTTTCTTTCTTTTCTTTCTTTCTTAATTTTTTTTATATAGGGAAGTTAGGGGGGAGGGATTAAGGGGAGGGGGGAAGGGTCACATATCCTTTTTTCTTCACTTGTAATCATTTAAAAATTTAATTAAATAAAATTTAGAAAAAAAAACATGTTGTGCATTCAAAGTTGCCCTTCTGCACACCACTGTTGTAACAGATAGTTATCTGAGTTACTGTCGCCCTCCTGTCAGCTTGAACCAGTCTGCCCATTCTTCTCTGACTTCTCTCATTAACAAGGCCTTCTGGGCCACAGAACTGCTGCTCACTGGATGATTTTTGTTCTTCGCACCATTCTCTGTAAACTCTTAAGCAGGGGTTCCCAATCCGGGATCCATGGACCCCTTGGTTCCTGGTGAAGGTCCGTGGCATAAGAAAGGTTGAGAACCCCTTCTCTAGAGATTGTTGTGCATGAAAATCCCAGGAGATTCACAGTCAAAGTCACTGAGATCACATTTATTCTCCCATTCTAATTTCTGGTCTGAACAGCAACTGAACTTCTTTACCACGTCTGCATGCTTTTATACATTGGGCTGCTGCCATATGATTGGCTCATTTGTTATTTGCATTAATGAATGGATGAGTATTTTGCGTCAGTCTTCACTGTGGAAGACACTAGCAGTGTGCCTGATGTTGTAATGTGTGAGGGAAGAGAAGTGGGTGCAGTTACTGTTACAAGACAGAATGTGCTCAAAAAGCTGAAAGACCAAAAGGTACATAAGTCACCCAGACCAGAGGAACTGCACCCTAGGGTACTGAAAGAGGTAGCATAGAAGAGTGTGGTTGCATTAGAAATGATCTTTCAAAAATCATTGGAGTCTGGCATGATGCCAGAGGGCTGGAAAATTGCAAATGTTACTCCACTCTTTAAGAAAGGAGGAAGGCAGCAGAAAGGAAGTTATAGACCAGTTAGCCTGACCTCAGTGGTTGGGAAGATGTTGGAGTCAATTGTTAAGGATGAGGTGATGGAGTACTTGGTGACACAGGACAAGATAGTACAAAGTCAACATGGTTTCCTTCAGGGAAAATCCTGTCTGACGAACCTGTTGGAATTCTTTGAGGAAATTACAAGTAGGATAGATAAATGGGATGCAGTGGATATTGTATATTTGGACTTTCAGAAGGCCTTTGACAAGGTAGCACACATGAGGCGGCTTACCAAGTTAAGAGCCCATGGTATTACAGGAAAGTTACCAACATGGTTAGCGCATTGGCTGATTGGTAGGAGGCAATGAGTGGGAATAAAAGGATCCTTTTCTGGTTGGCTGCTCAGTGACTAGTGGTGTTCCACAGGGGTTGGTGTTAGGACTGTTTCTTTTTATGCTGTATATAAATGATTTAGACGATGGAATAGATGACTTTGTTGTCAAATTTGCAGATGATACGAAGAGTGGTGGAGGGGCAGGTAGTTTTGAGGAAACAGGTAGGCTGCAGAAGGATTTTGACAGATTAGGAGAACGGGCAACAAAATGGCAAATGAAATACAATGTTGGAAAATGCATGGTCATGCACTTTGGTAGTAGAAATAAATGTGTGGACTATTTTCTAAACGGGTGAAAATCCAGGAATCTGAGATGCAGAGGGACCTGGGAGTCCTTGTGCAGAACAGCCTGAAGGTTGAGTTGGTGGTGAGGAAGGCAAATGCCAAAGGTCTAGGTTACAAGGGGAGGGATGTGATGCTGAGACTTTATAAGGCACTGGTATTGCGAATAGTTTTGGGCCCCTCATCTTAGAAAAGATGTGCTTGCATTGGAGAGAGTCCAGAGGAGGTTCACAAGAATGATTTGAGGAATGAAAGGGTTTTCAAACGAGGAACGTCTGATAGCTCTGGTCTGTTCTCGCTGGAATTCAGAAGGATGAGGGGGGATCTCATTGAAACCTTTTGAATATTGAAAGACCTAGACAGAGTAGATATGGAAATGCTGTTTCCCATGGTGGGAGAGTCCAGGACAAGAAGGCGCAGCCTTCTTAGGATAGGGGGTGCCCTTTCAAAACAGAGATGTGAAGAAATTTCTTAGCCAAAGGGTGGTGAATTTGTGGAATTTGTTGCCACATGCAGCTGTGGAGGCCAGGTCGTTGGGTGTATTTAAGGCAGAGATTGATAGGTTCTTGATTGGACATGACATCAAAGGTTACGGGGAGAAGGCCGGGAACCAGGGTTGAGGAGGCGATAGAGAAAAAGGATCAGCCATGATTGAATGGCCAAGATTGAATAGCGGAGCAGGCTCAATGGACCAGATGACCTGATTCTGCTCCTATGTCTTATGGTCTTATGTACAGGTGTACCTAATAAAGTGGCCACTGAGAGTATATATTTAAATGTTTTAGGAATTTGCTGTGCTGTATTGTAACAAAAAATGAGATCATTCAACAATTATAAAAAAAGTAAAGAATTCTGTAAAAGATAAAGCTAGAGGTTAAAGTACAGATATGGTTAAAATGTGCATAAGTACATGAATATCAACATATATTTACAATGTAAACAGCTTTGTAAATTGTGGCTTAAAAGTGATGTAAGGAGCATTCATAAGGAATGAACATGAATTATTCATCATTTTTGCAGAAAGAACACAATTAGAACAAAGCCCAGTGTAGTTCAGAGTGTTGTTAAACTCTTGTGACTTTGTGCTGGTTGGTTGAAGTAGCTGTTCCAGAACCTGGAACTTCAGGCTCTGTACCTCTTGCCTGATGGTTACTGCAAAAAGATGGCATCCCAGATGACAGGGATCTTTGATCTTGAGTCAGTGCCTCCAGTAGATGCTACTGGCAGTTGGGTGGTAAGTGCCCGTGATATATCGGTCTGAGTCCAATATTCTCTGTAGTTTCTTATGATCTTGCACATTTGGATGTGGAAACTATAGAAAGTGTGCAGAGGAGATTTACAAGGATGTTGCCTGGATTGGGGAGCATGCCTTATGAGAATAGGTTGAGTGAACTCGGCCTTTTCTCCTTGGAGCGGCAGAGGTGACCTGATAGAGGTGTATAAGATGATGAGAGGCATTGATCATGTGGATAGTCAGAGGCTTTTTCCCAGGGCTGAAATGGCTAACATGAGAGGCTAACACAGTTTTAAGGTGCTTGGAAGTAGGTACAGAGGAGATGTTGGGGGTAAGTTTTTTACACAGAGAGTGTTTAGTGTGTTGAATGGGCTGCCGGTGACAGTGGTGGAGGCAGAAACAATAGGGTCTTTTAAGAGACCCCTGGATAGGTACATGGAGGTTAGAAAAATTGAGGGCTATGGGTGAAGCCTAGGTAATTCTAAGGTAAGGACATGTTAAATCGGGGCATTGCTACATGGCACGGTGCGAAAGGCTGTATTCATCGCTGAATCTCAATAAATAAATAAAAATTATGCGACTGTGATACAACCAGTTGGGAAACTTTCAGCAGAACATTGCTGAAGTTTTTTAGATTGTTTGGTGACAAATACAACCACCTTAACCTTCTAACAAATTTCAATTTTAGCATCGTCTGCCCAGTGGGAGGGTTCGATAGAGAAATTGTCCAGGGTGGGTGGGGCATTGATTATACTGACTGCTTTACTGAGGCAGTGAGAAGTCTAGCAGAGTCAGTGGAAGGGAGACAGGTTTCCGTGACATGCTCAGCTGTGTGCAGTTTCTAGTCATCACGGGCAGAACAGTTGTCATACCTAAACATGATGCATCTGGATAGGATGCTTTCCATGGTGCTTCAATAAAATTTGGAGAGAGTAGACGTTCAGAGGGTGTTTCCAATAATGGGAGAGATTAGGACCAGAATAGCAGGAACTGAGATGAGGAGGAATTTCTTCTGCCAGAGGGTGTGCTGTTCGGGCCATGACATGCAACGCAAAAAATAAAAACAACATTCAATAATTGTAAAGAATAAAAGATTATATGAAAAAATAAGTTTAGGGGTTAAAGTACAAATATGGAATAAAATGTGCATTTCATTCATTCATTATGCGCTATGTCATACGATGTAGACGATGTCTTTCCGTGACCACGATTGTTCTTGGCAAATCTTTCCACAGAAGTGGTTTGCCATTGCCTTCTTCTGGGCAGTGTCTTTACAAGATGGGTGATCCCAGCCATTATCAAAACTCTTCAGAGATTGTCTGCCTGGTGTCAGTGGTTGCATAACCAGGACTTGTGATCTGCACCAGCTGCTCATACAACCACCCGCCACCTGCTCCCCTGGCTTCATGTGACCCTGATTTGGAGGGTGAGGGGGTAGAGGTGTCACCCTTTGACACCTTGTCCGAGGGTGACCTGCTGGTGAGGGGAAGGAGCGCCTTACACCTCCTTTGGTAGAGACGTATCTCCACCCCACCACCCCAAATTTGCATAAATACCAGCAATGTAAACAGCATTATAAACAGTGGTTTAAAGTGTTTACAGTGTATTGGCAGAGGCAATAGACAGAGAGGAGTGGGAGGCTAACTAGAATGGTTGATCGGATTAACTGCCTGGGGGATTAACTGACGTGGTTTTGTTTTAATAAACCTACCACTTTTGTATTCGGCATGCACCTCCACACATGACATTCATGAGTTATGTCAAGGAGTGGACAGGCAAAAGATCTGTAGAGCTTATTCAAATTTCTCATATTAAAGACAGATGGAGGACCATGATCTTCCATGTCATTTAACACAGCACGCAAGGATAATGACGATGATGTTAGCACAGGGAGCTTTTGGAAAAGGCACTTTGCTGGGTGGGTGCTGTCTGCAATGATTTATCCTGTCCACCTTTGTCCTGGACGCATCGAGGTCCTGCAGTGACCTTTTCTGCTGAGCTGACTGCCCACTGTAGCTTTCGTATATTGTGAGGCTAAGGCTCCTGTACCTCATGTCCAATGGTAATGTGGATGCTTCTTTCTTGTGGCAGCAGTCCTTGCAAATGTGCTCCAGGGTGGGGAGGGCTTTGCCTCTGATAGACTGGGCTGAATCCACCACTTTCTACAGGTTTTCTCCTACCCACTGGCTTCCCTTTATTCTATGGTCCACTGTCCTCTCCTATCAGATCCCATCTTCTTCAGCCCTTTGTCACTTCCACCAATCACCTCCCAGCTTCTTTCATCATTCCCACTCTTCCCCCCTGATGCACCATCAATAACTCACGCTGAGACTTAGGAAGCGAGATATCGGCTTTTATTGACTGGAAGAATAAACAGCACTACATCCTGGGGAAAATGAGGGAGAGCAGCAGCCTACAGTCGCCTTTATACAGGGGTCTGTGGGAGGAGCCACAGGAGCAGTCAGACAGGTATATCTAGTTCACCACACCCCCCACCTGCTTATCTTTTCCCCTCATCTTTTTATACTGACTATATCCCCTCTTTCTTCCCAGTCCAGATGAAGGGTCTTGACCCAAAGCATCGGCTGTCATTTCGCTCCACAGTTGCTGCCTGCCCTGCTGGTTTCCTCCAGCATCTTGTGTTTGTTGCTTCAGCTTTCCAGCATCTGGGTACCAATGCTACTACGGTCAGGGCATCGGAGTTTGTAGTTCAATTCTGACACCACCTGTAAGGACTTTCTGCATGTCCTCCTTATAGAATGCATGGGTTCCCTCCGGGTGTTCTGGTTTCCTCCCACAGTCCAAAGACTGTTAGCAGGTTAATCAGTCATTGTAAATTGTCCCATGATTAGGCCAGGGTTAACTAGGTGAGTGGCTGGGCAGTGAGGCTCATTGGGCCAGGAGGGCCTGTTCCAGGCTCTGCCTCTAAATAAACGACAAATAAATCTGCAGCGTCTCTTGAGTTTCCAGCCTTTTCTGTTATTTTTAATTACCAGGATCTACAGTTTCTGTTTGAGTTTCACACCCTGGTCCACCATACAGTCCCAGGATGCCAGGATGACGCGCAATTTATTTTTTTTGCCTTGTCTGTCACACCCACATCCTCTGAGCTGGGTAGGGTTGGTTGAATCAGCCTCCTCTGTAAGTGTGTAAGTGCTTAGTAAACAGAACATAGAACAGCACAGTACAGTACAGGCTCTTTGCCCCGCTATGTTACGCCGGCCGTTTATCCACCCTAAGATCAATCTAACCCTTCCCTCCCACATAGCCCTCCATTGTTCTGTCATCCATGTCCTCGTCTAAGAGTCCCTTACTTACTTACGGCCCGTTACGCCACTGGCAGTGAAGGTCCTCCATCCCTGGCAGTGTTCAGGGCTTCCTTCATCGTGTCAACACCTTCCTGTCGGTTTTCACTGCTGTCAGTCACGCAAATCCCAAGCGGAGACTCGGGAATACCGTCGCACTCGGGTGTAGAAGGATTTTTCAATGCTGTTCCCATAACCGTTTTGTTTGACCAGTCGAGGTTGTTCGCCCTGAGCTGAACCCCCGAACCTGGAGGACTGGTGAAGCACTCTCAATCTGGCCTCTACCGTTTGACCTGTTTGGCACGGGTGACCCTACCAAGAGCCAAAGCATAAAGCCCAGGCAAAACATAGCTCTCCAGGTCATTGAGGCACGTAAGCCTCCAAACTCAAAGACAAAGTTGTGGTCCTCTTGGAGGAAGAGTCTCTTAAATGTCCCTAATGTATCGTCCTTCAACAACCCCCCTTAGCAGCGTGTTCCATGCACCCACTGCTCTCTGTGTGTAAAAAAAAGCTACCTCCGACATCCCTTCCAACTACCTAAGGTTATTCTTCCACTCCCACCATGCCTTGGTCCTCTAGCAAACACTAAATAAGGGACGAAGGAATTTACAAAATGGTCAGTGGGGACAGGGGTCACTTTTTTTTCTTATGGGAAGCCCCAAAAGACAGCCTGCAACTTATGTGACATTGGTCCGTGTGTAAAATGAATGACTTCCTGTCTCACTGTGCACGCAGGATAACTTGGTAAACAGCTGAACGATGCAGTTAAAACCACCATTCGGTGTCGAAGACGTTTCTGTCAGATTAATTTGCTCTGCTCTGACATAAAACTGCCAAGAGGCGTGAAAGGAAATTCCCCAGTTCCGGGCTCGGCAACTGCAAATGAGAATCGAGGGCCAGAAACAGTAAACAATTACCACGTTGACGTTTAAAGGTTTCGATGCAGATGGCGAGTAGGGTATTAAATTGTTTGATCTTACTCTGCTCGATGAATTTGATTGAATTATTATAAAACTGCAGGAAGGAATACTTATTTTATTTGAAAGAACATCATGTTCTGCAATGGCTTTGAGCTCTTCACGTGTGTGTTTCTCTCACACGTCCGAAATGGCTGTGAAGAAGATGACTACGGTTGGAAGTTGCCTGGAAGTCTGTGAAGCTGATGTGTTAGAGAGCAAGGTACTTTTTTTGCTTTTAAAGCTAAATGTGTGGGAAGTGAACTTCTAAGTGCGTATATGCTTGCAGGTGTATTTTGGATAACTGCTCTGTTATTTCACTTGTGCAAAGACATGGTGAAATGATATAGCACCAAGGAGGATTGTTGAGGAGGAATGTCTTTGGCCAGAGGGTGCTGAATCTGTGGAATTCATTGCCACAGATGGCTGTGGAGGCCAAGTTATTGAGTATATTTAAGGTGGAGGTTGATAGGCTGTTGATAAGTAAAGATGTTAAAAGTTACAGGGAGAAGGCAGGAGAATGGGGTTAAGGGGGATGATAAATCAGCCATGATGGAATGGAGGAGGACACTCAATGGCCCGAATGGCCTGATCCTGTTCCAATCTCCTCTGGACTATATCTATGCTCTTGATGCGATACCCTTTGGTGTTCCTCTGAACCCTCACTGCACGAGAGAGGGAGGTGTGGACATACAGAGATATGAAGGAAGGGTGCAAAGAAATGGACTTTATCTTCTGTAGTGGGAAGCCTACCTTTCCCAAACCGTTCCACGATAAATAAAAAAATTCACCAGAAATAAAACATTAGACTTTCTGAACCATGTGGGGCGTAGATTTTCAACTGTTCCTGAAAGCCATTGCATAGAGGAAGCATGTGCTGGCATGCATGCTGGTTCTGTGTTATTCTGACAACCTCACTGAGATGGTTGTATTTACTTTCTTTGTGCTTACACAATTCCGTTTGCTTCTGGCTGGCACAAAAATGGGTGGAAGGGCTTTCTGTCCAGTATTCAT
Source organism: Hemitrygon akajei (assembly GCF_048418815.1). Taxonomy (NCBI): domain Eukaryota; kingdom Metazoa; phylum Chordata; class Chondrichthyes; order Myliobatiformes; family Dasyatidae; genus Hemitrygon; species Hemitrygon akajei. The sequence goes on along the minus strand of NC_133150.1, from coordinate 45,233,906 downwards.
TAGCTCCTCTGACCCTTCCATAAAAACCCAAACCATGGAAAAGTGTGTTGTATTAACTCACAGAAAGTATTGTGATATTGAGCTATTGATTAATTTAACTTAGTTAAATAATTTATCGAGTTATTGAACTAATCACCAGGGTTCTAGACCACTGGTTTATGTTCAAATCTCACCAGTGTTCCAGACCTCTGATCTGTGATCAAGTCTCATCAGGGCAGTAAAGAACAATTTATATTTAAATAAATCAATAAAAGAACTGGAATGCAGAGGAATATAAGAGCACTAGTGAGAATAACAATGAAATTACTGGATTGTGTGTGGATATCTGAAATCTTGCTCTTAACTGTCCTCACTCCAGGGGCATGAAGGAATAGGCAAGAAATGTTGGTGCCTTCATTGTCATCGATATCTTTTTTAAAAACCTACATTAAGTAAGGAGGTCACTTCTGACAAACTCTCAAATCAGCTGTAAGGTGTTCAGTGTGAGGTAACAGGCAAACACTCCGATTTTGCTTTCTCTGCCTGGAGACGTTCCTCTTGTGTTTGGGCTCCCTGCAGTAGTCAGCTTGGGTTTGTCAGGATGACAAAGTGCTGGCTCCAATTGAGAGAGAGAGAGAGGCAACAAGTCCACCCTTGCTGAGGAAGTCCCACGTGGGACAGCAAAGCCCCCTGCCAATGAACAGCCAATTAATATCAGAACACTATGCACCCATAAGGCAGGATTCATTTATGTTCGGCATGGTTAGCACAATGCCATCGCAACGCCAGAGATCAGTGATCAGGGTTCCTTTCCTGCCGTGGTCTGGAAGGAGTTTGTACGTGACCGTGTGGGTTTCGTTCAGCCACTTTGGCTTCCTACCAACATTCGAAAGTCATACGGTTAGGGTTGGTGAGCCGTGGGCACACTATGTTGGTACCCAGAACAGTCCTCACTGATTTGGTGTGACGCCAGCGTCACATTTCACTGTATGTTTTGATGTAAAACCAAATCAAACAAATCTGATTGGATAAGGTTAAAACCACATTATAGGAAGTATGTGGAAGCTTTCGAGAGGGTGCAGAGGAGATTTACCTGCGTGCTGTCTGGGTTAGAGGGCATGCCTTATGAGGAAAAATTGAGGGGGCTGGGGCTTTCCTCTTTTGAGCAAAGAAGGATGAGAGATGACTTGACAGAGATGTACAAGAAGATATGAGGCAGAGATCGAGTCAGCGGCCAGAGACTTTGCCCCCGGGCAAAAAGGGGGTAATTTTAAGGTGAATGGAGGAAAGTGTAGTGGGGATTATCAGAGGTAGGTTTTTTGCACAGAGACTGGTGGGTGCATGGAACCAGGGGAGGTGGTAGAGGCAGATTCAACAAGAACATTTAAGAGACTCTTAGATAGGCATTGGATGATAGAAAAAAAAGATCGAAGATCTTTTAAAGATTAGCTTTATTATGCAAGAGGGGCGTGGCCTCTCTCATCCATATGTACTGGTTCTGTCCTAGCTTGGAGAAATTCTGGAAAGATGTCTTCACTACATTATCGGGTATTCTGAATCAGCACCTAGAACCTAACCCCTTAATTGCTCTGTTCGGTTTTTGGGGCGAGACAGATTTATGTCTGGGTCCGACCAAATGCCGAATACTATCCTTTGCCTCTCTCCTGGCGAGACGCTTGATCCTCCTTAGATGGAGAGATGTTGCCCCGCCCACTCATGCGCAATGGCTTAACGACATTATGGCCTGCTTGGACCTCGAAAAAAATTCATTATTCAGTTCTTAATTCGGATCTAAAGTTCCATAAGGTCTGGGGACCTTTTATCGAGTACTTTCATAACCTTCCTCTTGACTAGGGTTTTTTTTTCTTTTTTTTTCTCTTCTTTTCGGTCCCTTGCTTTCAGCTCCCTTTTTTTTCTGGTAGTAGGCATTATTATCCTCTGTTGCTAAGTGTATTCACAGTCTGGGAGTTTGACTGTCCGGACTTATACTCTTTATACTGTGTGGTGGTTGGTCTGGAGTTGTTGTTTTTTTCTTGTGTTGTGGGGCTTGGGGAGGACACTAAGCTCACTTGTCTTTAATTTAGGTGTTTTTTTTGTTAAATTCTCTTCCTTTGTAGCATATTGTTATTGTATGCTTAATCTTGCACTGTATTAATGCTCCTCATTGGGATTTGGGGTTTTTAATTTTGTAAAATGTTCTGAAAAACTAATAAAAAAATAAAAAAAAAAGATTAGCTTTATTTGTCACATGTACTTTGAAAAATATAGTGAAGTGCATCACTTACGTCAAAAGCCAACACAGTCCGAGGATGTGTTGGGGGCAGCCTGCAAGTATTGACATACTTCTGGGGCCAACATAGCATGCTCACAGCTTACTGACCCTTACTAATCCGTACGTCTATGGAACATGGAAGGGAACAAGAGCAACCAGAGGAAATCTACAGGGATGGATTCTAATTTTAATTAAAATTTTAAAAACGATGCGACGTCCAGTACGTTTCTCAAGGCTAAGACTGCATGATGTTAGCATATAGCAGCACCATATGAAGAAAGTGATTGCATTGGAGACTGTGTAAAGGGCGACTGCATCAGGATCAAGTTTAATACGAGTTCAATGTCCATTCAGAAATCTGATGGCAGAGGGGAAGAAGCTGTTTCTGAATCGTTGTGTGCGCCTTTGGGCTTTTGTACTCCCTTCCTAATGGTTGCCCGGATTGGATCGTTCCAGTTAGTGGATGGGATTGGATGTTCTGGGTTTGTCTGCCCTGGAGAATTCGTCTGAGAGGTGACCTGACAGAGGTTATACAAAAGATTGAGCTGGAAATTCCTCCACACCACTGAGCGCATCTACAAAAGAGTGCTGCCCCAAGAAAGCAACATCCATCATCAAGAACTGCCCCCCCCCCCCCCCGGCTCTCTTCCCTCTGCTGCCATGGGGAAGGAGGTACAGGAGCCTCAGGTCCCACACCACCAAGTTCAGGAACGGTTATTACCCTTCAACCAATCAGGCTCCTGAACCAGCGTGGATAACTTCACTTACCTCATCACCAAACTGATTCCACAACCTATGGACTCACTTAAAAAAAAACTCCAGGTCTCTACAACTCATTTTCTCAGCATTACTTACCTATTTATTATTTGCATAGTTTGTTCTCTTTTGCACTTTGGTTGTTTGTCCACCTTTTTAATTGATTTTACTGTATTTTTTTTTGTTCTATTGTGAATGCCTGCAAGAAAATCAATCTTGGTGTAGTATACAGTGATATGTAAGTATTTTGATAATAAACTTACTTTGAAAAGTCTTGTTCCTGGAGGGATTGTCTGAGGAAAGCGGGCTTAGGTTTAAGGCGAGAGGTAGGAGGTTGGAGAGGATCTGAGGGGGAATCTTGCATTCGGACCTGTTGCAGGGTTTCAACCTGAGACACTGATAATTCCTTTTTGCCAAGTGTGATAAATAAATGAATCTGAATCTGAGATGCTGCTGAACTTGCTGAGTTCCTCCAGCAGATATATTTATTGATTGATTGATCGACTTATTGAGATACAGCGTGGAAAATGCCCTTCTGGCCCTTTGACCCACGCCACCCAGCAACCTCCTGATTTAACCCGAGCCTAATCACGGGACAATTTACAATGACCAATTAACCCACCGACTGGTACGTCTTTGGACCGTGGGATGAAACCGGAGCACCCGGAGGAAACACACATGATCACGGGGAGAATGCACAAACTCCTTACAGGCAGCAGCAGGAATAGAACCCGGGTCGCTGTACTGTAGAGCATTGTGCTAACCACTACACTACCCTGCCAGCCCTTCGCTATCTATCTTCTACACCTGATCTAACATGGTGTCCTGAAGTTATTCTGCCAACCATTAAAACTCCATCTTAAAGCTGACTCAGGGGCCGTTTTGTGAAAAGAGAGTGTAGACCTTGTAGAAGATGTCATCTGAGTCCACTCCTGACCGAGCTAGCTCTGATTCTGAGTACTTATGCCACTCTTCCGGATTCCCCTGCCAGATGAAAGGGTTCCCTTTTATCTAATCGGTAAAACCTTTTTATCATTTTATACAACTCGATTAGATCATCCCTTCACTATCGGGCAGCTGCAGCCTTAGTTCTTAAAGCCAGGTAAGCTGGTACAAGTTGTGGGGGTGGGGGGATATACACGAGTGACTATTGCTCGTAGATTTTTCCCCTTTCTAGCGTTATAGTCCATTATCTTGGCTTGGTGTTTTGGCTTTATGCCAGAACGAATAGGTGGCCAATTTATACCTTCTCAGGAAGTGAGATTGCAGAGAGGAGTGAACTGTGATTGACAAATACTCTTCAACACCATTGGTCAGGGTCAAAATCAGCCCTCCTACCTCACTTCTTCTGCTAGGCCTATTACCGATCCTGCACAGCTAAATCACAAGTTAGATTTTCTTCCCTGGGATTTGTAGGGGCAAGTGGGAACTTCCACACCTCAGTCCCCTCTGTCTCTTTCAGGGCGTTTGAATCACCTTCAACAACGTCTTGAAAATTCCTGAAACCAAATGATGGTAGTTTGAGTGAGGGCTTTTCTCTTTTTTTATTTTTAAATTTAATTTTATTGAGATACAGCACAGAACGGGCCCTATTGGCCCCTCGAGCAGCACCGCCCAGCAACCTCCGGTTTAATCCTAGTCTAATCACAGGACAATTTACAATGGCCGATTAACCTACCAACTGGTACGTCTTTGGACTGTGGGAAGAAACTGGGTCTCCTGAAGGAAACACGCACAATCATGGGGAGAACGTACAGACCCCTTCAGGCAGTGGCAGGAATTGCTGGTACAGTAAGGCAAGGTGAAGGTGAGTGAGAGCTGACATGATAGAGATGATAATGGATATCGGTTGAGTAGACAGCCAGAGACTTTTCCCCAGAGTGGAAATGGCTAACATGAGGAGGCATAATTTTAGGGTGATTGGAGGAATATATGGGGGGGGGGGGATGTCAGCGGTAGTTTTTCACACCGAGAGCGGTGGGTGCATGGAACACACTGCCAGGAGGAGGTAGAGGCAGATACATCAGGGGAATTTAAGATAGGCAAATGGATGATCACAAGTCTTCCCTCTCCCTCTCCTTCTTTAACGAGGCTGCTTCCCGCTGTAATCACCGATTCTGTGTGCTGTTACTCATGTAAAGCAGTTATGGATACAGATAATTTCATTATGACACTTCTTTGAAGTAGTGCAAGGGAAAACAGCAACAGAATGCTATATAAAGTGTTACAGTTACAGAGGAATTGCAGTGCAGCTTAACAATTAGGTGCGCTATCATAACAGGGTGGATTGTGAGGTCAAGAGACCAATTTATCGTACTCATTCATTCGTTATTTGCAACGTCATATGACGTGGGCGATCATGGTCTTTCCATAACCATGATTATTCTCGACAATTTTTTTCTGCAGAAGTGGTTTGCTGTTGCCTTCTTCTGGGCAGTGTCTTTACAAGACGGGTGACCCCAGACATGATCAATACTCTTCAGAGATTGCCTGCCTGGCGTCAGTGGTCACGTAACCGGTGGTCGGCTGGTGGCGCAGTGAGATCAGCACTGGGCTCGAGAACGGAGGTTCCCGAGTTCGATCCAGTGACAGACTGCTCCCGAGCGCGCTCTCCATCTGTGCCGGGGTGATGTCAAGCTCGCAACTCGACCTCGTTAAAAAAAACCCACTGCCACCTCCAGTTTAAATTCCCACACGGAATATTGTGTAGGGTCAAATACCCAAACGCCAAACCAGGACTTGTGATATGCACCAGCTGCTCATCCGCCACCTGCTTTGGTAGAGTTGCACATCCACCCCGCCACCCATTATTGTATTAGAAATCTAATTAACAGTCCCTGGTGGGAAGGTGCTATCAAGCTTATGTAAGAAGAGAGGAGAAGAGAGAATGTCCAGGGTGGGTGTGGTCTTGGAGCATGTTAGCTGTTTTAAAACAAGATAGACAATGAAGTCAAGAATCAACTTTATCCTTTATCTGATGAGATTTGGGACTCGATTCTCAAATCGGTTAATTCAACCTCTCTTTGTGCTCGCCATTGCCTTTTACAGTTTAAGATTGTTCATAGAGCCCATATGTCCAAATCTAAACTATCTCAATTTTACCCTAATATTAGTCCTCTTTGTGATAAATGCAAAAGGGGCGAGGCTTCCCTTATTCATATGTACTGGTCCTGTCCTAGTTTAGAGAAATTTTGGAAAGATGTTTTTATAACTTTATCCTGTATTCTGAATCACCACTTAGAACCTAACCCTTTAATTGCTCTGTTTGGTTTTTTGGGTGAGACAGATATACGTTTGAGTTTGACTAAGTGTCGAATATTATCTTTTGCTTCTCTCCTGGCTAGACGTCTAATCCTCCTTAGATGGAGAGATGTTGCCCCACCCACGCATGCTCAATGGCTTAATGATATTATGCCCTGTTTAGACCTTGAAAAAATCCATTATTCAATTCTTAATTCGGATATAAAGTTTCATAAGGTCTGGGGACCTTTTATTGAGTACTTTCATAACTTTCCTCTTAATTAAGTTTTTTTTTCAGTCCCTTACTTTCAGCTCTTCTTGTTTTTGGTAGTAGGCATTATTATCTTCTGTTTTCAAGTGTATTTACAGTTTTGGGGGTTTGAATGTCCTGATTTATATTCTCTACATTTTGTCGTGGTTGGTTTGGAGTTTTTTTGTTGTTGTGGGGCTTAGGGAGGATACTAACTTTACATGACTTCAATTTGGGTGCTTTCTCAATTATCTTTTTTGTATTATATTATTATTGTATGTTTATTTTGCACTGTATTAATTTTCTATTTTGGTTTGGAGTTTTTTTTATTTGTAGTATTGCAGAAAATGCATTAAAAAAATCAATTAAAAAAAAAAGAATCAACTTTATCATACAAGAGGTCCATTCAATAGTCTGATAACAGCGAGATAGAAGATGTTGCCCGAGAAGGTACATCTTTTGTGTCTTTTGCCTGACGGGGAACGGGGAGAAGAGAGAAGGTCCAAGGTCCATCTTATTGTTTATTCGGCGTTGAACAAACTTGTTACGACATGATTTAAATACCCTTCCTGTGTACAGCTGAAATGTCAGGCTGACACACACATCCTGTTTTCACAGGTGAAGGCAGATGCACTTCATAGCAAACATCTGATACGGTGCGGTTTCCTCTCTTGCAGTAAATCGCAAATGACATTTCACCAGGAAGATGCAACTAGATATGATCAAGGGACTTGCTGAGCTCTTAATCTCTTGTTGACGATGTTTACATTTTGTTTTAATGATTCTTTAACAATCGGTGCTCGATCTTCTTAATGCAAATAAAAACTGAGGGCTTTAAAACAAGTTGTGATGATATAAAAAACGTGGGAGTTAACAGATCCAGAGCAAAAAATCTAAACAAGATTTACATGGATGTTTTCAGTGGTGGTATCAAACCTGGGTTGCTAGTACGGTAGTAGCATTGCCCTAATTGCTCTGTTAACATGACACCCATATGGGGCATATCTAACTTACCTTCCATATCCATAACTGTGCAAACTGTCTATTATGCTTTCCAAAACAAATCGAAAGGAAAATACGGGAGCTCGGGGATAATGGGTTCTTAAGTAATTTTTACTTTGCGTGAGGCGCACACATGATGTGATACCATAACGACGTATGTCATTCACGTACTTTTACATATAACCCATAATAAATTATTCAAACAAGCAAATTATGCTTAATCAAACAATATATTTGCCATATTACTGAAATACTAAATACACAACACTCCTCTCTGCTTAGCTATAAACTCCAACTCTATATAGAATACATCTCATATATACATACATACAGTTTGTTTGTTTGTTCTGTGCCGTGTTGTATGACGTCAACAATCACAGTCTTTCCATGACCATGATTGTTCTTGCCAAATTTTTCTACAGTAGTGGTTGGCCATCGCCTTCTTCTGGGCAGTGTCTTTACAAGACGGGTGGCTCCAACCATTATCAATACTCTTCAGAGGTTGTCTATTGTCAGTGGTCACATAATCAGGACTTGTGATCTGCACCAGCTGCTCATACGACCATCCACCACCTGCTCCCATGGCTTCAAGTGACCCTGATCGGGGGAGGCTAAGCAGATGCTACACCTTGCCCAAGGGTGACCTGCAGGCTAGTGGAGGGAAGGAGCACCTTACACCTCTTTTGGTAGAGACGTATCTCCATCCCACCACCCAATACACACACTGTTACAATATACTATATATAATAGAACTACTATTTAGATATCCATAGATTAGTAAATTTTAAATTGTCCCATACAGACCTAAAAATGTAATTGCTGTGGAGGATTTCTTACTCTTATGGATAACATCTTTCTGAACAGCGGGGTTACTATGCTTGAGAGGTGAGACCTGTGGCTGTGAAACAATCTCAGATTCTGGGTTCTCATCCGCGGTGGTGTAGGAGTTACCTCTGGGACTGCAGCAAGTGGCTCTGACACCGCTGGATACCTTTCTCCTGGACGTGTTTGCATCCTAAGCAGTGCACGGCAAGCTCCTCGATCTGTTGATCTATCCCAGGCCACAGGACAAAGCTTCGAGTCAACACTTTCATTTTGACCACACCTAGATGACCGGCATCTAGGCTCCTCCAACAGGTTAGCCTCACCTTGGAAGGTACAACACCTCTCAATTCCCACTGAAGGCAACCCCTGTCAAGGGCGAGTTCATCGGGTGCTGGTAAAAATGGGTGAACTGGAATTTCTGCTGCACATTCCAGCCATTTTGTGTGGCCATGTAGACCTGAGAAAGTGTGGAGTCCTTTCTCGTTTCTCTTTGGTCATCTCTCCTGGGACAATCTATCAGCATTTCCATGATAAGCTGCCCTCTTGTAATTGTGTCCTCCAGGAAACCAGGCCCATCTCTGGACTCATGCTACTGCTGTTAGCGGAACACTCTTCTGTGCATTGAAAACGCACTCAGCTGGTTGATGATAAGTACCGGTACCCAGACAGGTACTGGTTGAAAAGTTTTACACCCCAAACCAGACTCAAGGCCTTTCTGCAGATCTGTGCATAATTTTTCTCTGCAGTGGTAAGAGAATGTGATGCAAAGGCTATGGGGCGATCACTTCCATCACTCATAACCTGTGACATGACTGCACCTATACCATAAGCTGAATTTTAATGGACAGTGTGGATCATAATTTGTGAGTACAGTGTCTAACATCACCATTTCCTTTTCCTTTTGGGAAGCTACTTTACCTTCTTTGTCAATTGCCATTTCTTCCCAATCTATAGTAATGAGGTCAAGGGGTAGAGCACAGTAGCCAGGATTAGCAGAAATCTGTTACAGTAATTGACAAAGGCTAAAGAGGACCACAACTGTGACATGTCCTTTGGTCCTGGGGCATCTACCACTGCTTGAATTTTCTCAACACATTTGGGTAAATCTTATGCGTCAATGGTGTGACCACAATAAGTGATGCTTGGTTTAAAGAATTTCCACTTGTTGCATTATGCTCTGAGCCCATAATCTCCTAATCTTTTTAACTCTGTCTCGAGATTTTGGAGATGTTCTTTGTTCCTTGTTAACAATGATGTCATCCAGGTGCCTGGGCAACCTTGTAGCACCTGACCCATTGCTTTCTGCCAGAGTGCAGGGGCAGATGCTCTTCCAAATATAAGCCTATTATAGCGATAAAGCCCTTTATGAATGTTCATGGTGAGAAACGTTTTGGACTCTTCTTCCATCTCCATCTGTAGGTAGGCCTCAGCCAAGTCCACTTTGCTGAAGTGCTTTCCTCCAGAAAGGTTTGCAATGATATTCTCTATCCTGGGCAGAGGGTATTGATCTACTTTCAGTACTTAAAATCACCACAGATCCTTGCAGACCAATTCTTCTTGGCCCATGGTTTCCACTCAATCTTGGAAAGAATTCCTCCAGCCTCCACGTGATCAAATTTACTGGCTACTTTATCACAGGTGGTATAATGAACTAGACAGGCTTTGTAAAATTGGCTGTGGCATTTTCATTTAATGCTGTTTCGCGCTTTATATGTTTGAGTTTTATGTTTATTTTATGAACATAAGAATCTGCAGTTGCTGAAAATCCAGAGCAATATCCTGTAGTGACAAAGGGTCTCAACCCGAAATGCCTACTGTTTATTTCCCTCCATAGATGTTGCCTGACTTGCCGAGTTCCTCCAGCACATTGTGTGTGTTGTAATAATTTATTTCCACCTAGTTGTGTACGTATCTGCAATGATGCTGCCACCCACACCCCTCACAATTGAATGCTCACTTCTCACCCTGACTTATATCCTGATCTCTCAGTGGCTCAGATCCAGAACAAGGACCATGGGACACACTGACCTCCTTCTGTCCTGAGAAATACGGGCAATGAGACGACTTGGCAATCACTCTAAAGCCACTGAATGACATCTTAAAGTGTAGTCATTCCTGGCTTGTGGGAAACATAACACACAGACTATCAACAAGCCAACCTGTTTCATTCCGGAATAAATTGTGTCCTAGACACTGTGGTCCATACTGTTAAATCTTGTAACTTCAAAACATTAACCTAATTCAAAGGAGAAACGGGAGCCCAGGAATGTAGGCTTAAATTCGTCTTTAGACCATAAGACCAGAAGATACAGGAGTAGAATTAGGCCATTCAGTCCATCAAGTCTGCTCTGCCCTTTCCTCATGGCTGATCCAATTTTCATCTTAGCTCTAATCTCCTGCCTTCTCCCCATATCCCTTCATGCCCTGGCCAATCAAGAGTCCATCAATTTCTGCCTTAAATATGCATGCAGGCTTGGCCTCCACAGCTACCTGTGACAAAGAATTCCACAGATTCACCACTCTCTGGCTGAAGAAATCCCTCCTTCTGCCCATTCTAAAAGGATGCCCCTCTATTCTGAGGCTGTGTCCTCTGGTCTTAAACTCTCCCACCGCAGCAAACATCCTCTCCACCACTCTATCAAGGCCTTCCACCATCCGAAAACTTCCAATGAGGTCAGCCCTCATCCTTCTGAATTCTAGTGAATACAGGCCATCAAATGCTCTTCATATGACAAGTTGTTCAAATCTGGAATCATTTTCATGAACCTGCTTTGAACCTCTCCAGTTTCAGCACATCCTTTCTAATTTAAAGGGTCCACAGCTGCTCATAATACTCCAAGTGAGGCCTCACCAATACTTTATAAAGTCTCAACATTACATCCTTGCTTTTATAGTCTAGACCTCATGAAATGAGTGCTAACATTGCATTTGCCTTCCTCACCACAGACTCAACCTGCAAACTAACCTTTAGGGAAACCTGCACAAGCACTCCCAAGTCCCTTTGCACCTCAGTTTTTTTTGTATTTTCTCTCCATTTAGAAAATAGTCAACCCTTTCATTTCTTCCACTAAAGTGCATGGCCATACACTTCCCAACACTGTATTCCATCTGCTGTTTCTTTGCCCATTCTCCCATAATCTAAGTCCTTCTGTGACCTCTCTCCTTCCACAAAACTACCTGCCCCTTCACCTATCTTCGCATCTGCAAACTTTGCAACAAAGCCATCAATTCCATCATCCAAGTCATCAACTTATAAAGAATCGGTCCCAACACAGACCCCTGTGGAATGCCACTAATCACCAGCAGCCAATCTGAAAAGGCTGCCTTTATTCCCACTCTTTGCCTCCTGCCAGTCAGCCACTGCTTCATCCATCTGCAGCTTTTCTCTTCTCACTGCTTTATCCATGCTAGAATCTCTCCTGTAATACCATGGGCTTGTAGCTTCTTAAGCGGCCTCATGTGTGTCACCTTGTCAAAGGTCTTCTGAAAATCCAAGTACACAACTCCAACCAATTCTCCTTTGTCTATCCTGTTTGTTATTTCTTCAAAAAAAAATTCCAACAGATTTGGATTTGTCAGGCAAGATTTTCCCTTGAGGAAACCATGCTGTCTATGGCCTATTTTGTCATGCGTCTCTTTAAGTGTGGCGCACTTGTATCACGTGGTAGCATGATGACGTATGCAATTATCCTACTTCTACATATAACCTGTAACTAATTATTTAAATAAACAAGACTACTTAAAACTATATAAAATTCAAATATTATTGAAATATAAAATACACAACAAATATCTTCAAAAATCTATTTACCTGGGAGACCAGGCTATTGGCTTATTCGTTTATTGTCATGTCTATTGAAAAACTTTAGTTTGCTTGCCATCCAGACAGATCATTCTATACAAACATACATCAGTATTGAGTTCAAAGTCAATTTTACTTTTGAGTTCCTCCAGCATTGGAAAAGGGACATTGCAGTAAAAATTACCATCAAATCCACAAGATCAAGGATTGCTTTCTAGAAACCAGAGCAGTGTAAAGATACTTGTTCGACGTCAAGTTTATTGTCATATGCACAAGTGCAATGAAAGGATCAAGAGGTCCTCTTTTAGTGTACAAGAGGTCTCTTCATGTCTCATAATAGCAGGATAGAAGCTTTCTTTGTTAGAGTGCATCTTTGGATCACACAGAGAGTCAGAATGGTTAAACAAAGCTAGGGATTTTATTCGCAAGAAGTTCAAAGTAAATACTATTATCAAAATACATTTATGTCAGCATATACTACCTTCAGATTCGTTTTCTTGTGGGCATACTCAACAAATCTACAGAATAATAACCATAACAGAATCAATGAAAGACTGCCCAACTAGGGCGTTCAACCAGAATGAAGAAGACACCAAGCTATGCAAATGCAAAAAAAAGGAAACAGTAATAATAAATAAATAAACAATAACTATCGAGAACATGTGATAAAGAGTCCCTGAAAATGAGTCCATTGGTTGTGGGAACATTTCAATGATGGGGCATGTGAAGTTATCCCCTTTGGTTCAAGAGCATGATGGCTGAGGGGTGGTAACTGTTCCTGAACCTGGTGGTATAAGTCCTGAGGTTCCTGTACCTTCTACCTGATGGCAGCAGTGAGAAGAGAGCATGAACTGGGTGGTGGGGGTCCCTGATGATGCCTTCTAGAGGCTCTCTCTTTTGATGATGTGCTCAGTGATGGAGAGGCTTGTGCCTCTGTTGGAGCAATCTTCATCTGGCAAGCCAGACACCAAACTATCGGCACTTTCGATTAGTCAGATAAAGGTTTACTGGAATTTTACTGTTCAAGAAAATAAAATGACGAATAACATGATTAACTACGCTGGACAACAAAGGGTTTGCTCCTGGAATACCTTTGGGCTGCTGATCATGAAACTTCCCTATCATGCAACATTTTTTTGAAATTAGCTGTATCTGTGATTTCAATTCATAATTCAAGTGTGTCATGGGAACACTTTAAGAATGTGAAGCGAGATCACCACAGTGCCATCTAGTGGAGGGTTCTTTTATAAACCCAAAGTCAAAGTTAAGTTTATTGTCAGATGCATGTACACACAGGTGCAATGAAACATTTAGTTGCAGCCACATAACAGGCACAGAGCATCAGAGACACAACGTTCACAAGAAAAAAATAAACTAAACATGAACTATACACCATTTTTACAAGAAAACACAAATGGAACAGAAAAATAAAATGAAATACAAGATATTCTATAGATGCTGGAAATCCATAGTAACACAGACAAAATGCTGGAAGAACTCAGCAAGTCAAGCAGCATCTATGGAAAGGAATAAAGAATCAACATTTCGGGCCTAGACCCTTCATCAGGACTCACATTTCAGTGCCAAGTGACCATAGCATTGACAACCGCTGTGGAGGCCAACTCACTGGGTATAATTAAAGTGGAGGTTGATCAGTTCTTGATTAGTTAGGGTGCTGAAGGTTATTGGCAGAAGACAGGAGAATGAGGTTGAGTGGGATAATGAATCAGCCATGACCTAATGGCAAAGAGATTTTGAAGGGCCAATTGTCCCAATTCTGCTCCTGTGTCTATGGTTTTATGGTGTAAACTGTGGTGATTATGTTTTGCAGGTTGGTTCAAGGACAAACGGTTAAAGGCTGTTTTTGAACCTGGTGGTGTGGGAATTCAGGTTTCTATACCTCCAGCCTGATAGTAGCTGTGAGCCAACAAGAGAAAGTCTGCAGACGCTGGAAATCCGAGCAACACACTCAAAATGCTGGAGGAACTCAGCAGGCCAGGTAGCATCTATGGAACATGGTATAGTTGACGTTTTGGGCCGAGATCCTTCTTCAGGACCCTGCTGAAGGGCCTCGGCCTGAAACGTTGACAGTTCTCTTTTCCATAAATTCTACCTTTTGTGTGAGTAGCTGTGAGCAGATGGCATGGCCTGGATGGTGAGGATTTTGATGGTCAATATTTCCTTCCTGAGGCAGTACCACATGGAGATATTACTGATGATAGGGAGGGCTTTGCCTCCCATGTATTGGGCTGAGCTCACTACTGTCCGTAGTTTCTTATGTTCCTGCACATTTGAGTTGCTATTCCAGACTCTGATGCAACCAGTCGATAACTTTACAACAGAACCAGTCAGCTCTGATACAAATGGATGTGTTAGATTCCTGATTCGAGACTGTTTAATGCCATTTCCTGTACACGTGTAAAGGGGCATGATACAATTGTTACTCCAGATCTGATGCAGCACAAAAAACACAGTAAGACAATTAATACAATAATAAATAAACACAATAAATATAAATACATAAGATAGCTTATATAAATAGATTGTTTGTACGTTCATAAAGTGACGCTGGGCGCAGGAGTATCTGTACATAAGGTGACCGACAGGAAGTGATCAAGTGGTGACGGCGGAGTTAGTAGGTGGAGGTGGTGATGAGCCTGCTTGGGGAAAGTAACTGTTTCCGAGCCTGGTGGTCCAGGAGTGGATGCTACGTGGCCTCCTCCCCAATGGGAGTGGGACAAACAGCCCATGAACAAGCTGGGTTGGATCTTTCAGGGTAATCCTGGCCTTCTTCTGGCGCCTTTCTGTAGATGAGTCCTCGATGGTGCCAGCCGTCCGTTGGGCAGTTTGGACTTCCCATTGTAGAGCCTTCCAGTCCACCACAGTGCAGTTTCCGTACCAAACAGAGATGCAGCTTGTCAGGACGCTCTCCACTACGCATCTCTACAATGATGTGAGTACAGATGTGCAAAGTCCAGCTCTCTTCAGCCTCCTCTGAAAGTAGAGGTGTTGATGAGTTTCCTGATTGTGTAGGATGTGTGCTGGGACCAAGAGGGACTATGTGTGGTGGACGCTCCCAGGAGCGTGGAACTGCTCACAGTTTCCACTGCTGTGCCACTGACGTAAAGAGGGAACTGGGTGGTGTGAGTTCTTCTGAAGTCGATAACCATCTCCTTTGTCTTGTTGACATTAAGGAACATTTCATTTGCCTGGCACCAGGCCTCGAGCTCTTCCACCTCCTCTCTGTAGGCCACCTCATCGATGTTGGTGATGAGTCCCACCACTGTCGTGCCATCAGCAAAATTGACGATGTGATTGCTTGACGGGTGTTTGGCCGAGCGGTCATGGGTGACCAAAGTGTACAGCAACGGGCTCAGCACACAGCCCCGGGGGGCAGCCGTGTTGAGGATGATGGGGAGGGAGGAGCCGTTTGCGTCCTGACTACTTGAGGTCTGTTGGCTGGGAAGTCCAACAACCAGTTTCACAGTGGTGCATTTAGATAGTTTCCATAATAGTAGTAGTAATAGGCCTTCCTTTGATGAGGGTTGTCTGTGGATGTTGTGTCCTAGTCATCTATGTGATTCACAAGCCAGGGCAGTACGATATGGAGAGCAGGGTATTGCCCTCGTAGCAGGCTCCCCGTCTCCACGCAGATGATGAATCCAAAAGAACGGCAGAAGCCGACACAGGTTGGCACCAGCGACGTTGCAGGAGTTGCCAGTCAGTATTAAAGTCAACGCAGGACTGCCTCAGGGGCTCCAGCTCTGGATTTTTCCTCAGGGTTTACTCTGGAAGCCTTCCCCATGAACGGGTATAGCCGCAAGGCCGCAGAGAATTGAGATCAGAGATTTTCTTCACCTCGATGTTGCCAACCACGCTGATGAGCAACTGGTTTTAAGGCACCTACTAGCTGCCATTTCCCATTCTCCTATCAGTAGAAATGGTTTAGCTTAGTAGCTAAGCCACATGTGAAGGCCAGGAGCTGGACTTGGTTGTCAGAGGCTATTTGAGACGCATGCCATTGGGAGTATTTAATAGGGAGTGGGAGCTTAACCCCACTACCACCCCCGGCTCTGACAGCCTTAAGGATCCAAATTTCCAAACGGTGACTAAAACAAGGTATGTAAAGTGTTAACCATCGCTGGATTTCCTCACACAATCTAATGTCTCTTGGCACTTAAATGGTTCCCAGGGCTAAATCTGAGAAGGCATGCGATGGCAATAAACCACAGCACACAAAGGAATGCAATAGCTTTGATCTCCACAGGCTGCTGCTTGAGGACCTCAGAGATTACTGGATGGCTTTCGCCCGCCATTGTCTCCACAAGTGTGCGGTGACGATTCTGCTATGCCGAAATTTACATACAGATGCTAAAGAGCTGTTGTTCTGTCTGAGGTCTCAGGTACTCTGCATTATGTGGCGCCTGAATAAGACGACTCAGATGAGATCGCCTGGTCAGATTAGCTTTACAATTCACTCCCCTGAAAGAGAACTTTGGTCCTTGTGTGTAGGCATATTGTCCTGTAAAGATCTTGCAAAAGCCTCCATTCCTGTCTGAATTACCTGGGCAGAGGCAGCTGAGGATATTGGATGGCTGCCTTGTGCTGGTTAAAACCACTGGAATGCAATGGCAGTGGCAGTTAACCCTCTGCTTCCCACGTCCAGGAGCCTCAGGTCCCACACTACCAGGTTCAGGAACAGTTATTACCCTACAACAAATCGGGCTCCCAAACTAGCTCGGAGAACTTCACTCACCTCAACGCCAAACTATTCCATAACCTAGGGACACTTTCAAAGACTCTACAATTCATGTTCGTAATACTATCTACTTTTCTATCTAACTTTATTTATTCATTCATTTTGATATTTATTATCTTGTGTTTTTTTTTGTAAATGCACATTGGTTCTGTGTATGTCTTCGTGAGTAGTTTTTCATTGATTCTATGGTATTTCTTTGTATCTACTGTGAGTGCCTGCATGAAAATGAATCTCAGGGTTGTATATGGTGACACATATGTACTGGTTGTGCCACCCTAAAACCAACATATATAAACGTGAATCACAATGTAGAACATAGAGCAGCACAGCTCAGTACCGGCCCTGTGGTGCTGACCTTTTAAACTACTTCATTAGATCAATCTAGTGCTTCCCTCCCATATACACCTCCATTTTCCTATCATCCATATACACCTCCAGTCTCCTAAATGTCCCTGATGCATCTGCCTCCACCAGCACCGCCGGCAGGGCATTCCACGCACCCACCGCTCTCTCTGGAGAAAAAGATACCTCTGACATCTCCTCTTTACTTTCCTCCAAACACCTTAAAATTATATTGCCCAGTCAGCTCTAGGGTGAAGTCTCCGGCTGTCCACTCGATCTATGCCTCTTATCGTCCTCTGTACTTCCTCTATACCATGTGTTGGCGCGTGGATAAGGCATCGGTCTAGTGATCTGAAGGTCACTGGTTCGAGCCTCAGCTGAGGCAGAATGTTGTGTCCTTGAGCAAGGCACTTAACAACACACTGCTCTGCGATGACACTGGTGCCAAGTCCTAGTGCCCTTCCCTTGGACAAACATCGGGGCATGGAGAGGGGAAGGCTTGCAGCTTGGGCAACTGCCGGTCTCCCATACAACCCTGCCCAGGCCTGTGCCCTGGAAACCTTCCAAGGCACAAATCCATGGTCTCACAAGACTAATGGATGCCTATACTTCTATCACGTCTCCTTTATGCACTTACAGTCTTTAGAAACAGTTTAAAATTTCCATTGAATAGGCTGATTCACTATGGAGTGTAAAGCAGTTACTCTGACACAGGGAAAATGTCAGACAATTTATGAAGGAAGCTCAGAACCCTGAAGTCTCATATCACCAGGTTCAGGAACATATACTTTCCTACAACCCCCATGCTCTCTTCTCATTGCTGCCTTTTGGAGGGAGGTACAGGAGCCTCAGGACTCACACCACCAGGGTTCAAGAACAGTTACTACCCCTCAACCATCAGGCTCTTGAACCAAGAGATAACTTCACTCAACTTCACTTGCCCCATCACTGAACTGTTCCCACACCCTATGGACTCAATTCTAAGGACTCTTCATTTCATGTTCTGATATTTATTGTTTATTTATTTATCTATCTATCCAGCCATCTATTTATTTATTATTTATTTATTTATTTTTGTATTTGCTTATTTTTTTTGTCTTTTGCACCCTGGTTGTCCCCGCTGTAGGTATGATCTTACATTGATTTCATTACGGTTATTAGATTTACTGAATATGCCCACAAGCATCTCAGGGATGTATTGGTGATAAAAAATGAATTCTGATAATAAATTTACTTTGAACTTTGAACTTTTTGAACTTTGATCCATCAGGTTTTTGAACCCGACCTGCAGAACCCTAACCTACCCCAGCAACAGAACGCTACAGAGCACCTCCTGCACTAGCGCAGGCTTGTCTTCATAGAACATAGAACCTAGAACAGTACACGACAGGGACAGACCCTTTGGTCCACAATGTTGCCCTGAACTAATCAAATGGCTAACTAATCTCTTCTGCCCACACAATGTCCATATCCTTCCATTTCAACCATAAGAAGATAAGATATAGGAGCAGAATTAGGCCATTTGGCCCACTGAGTCTGCTCCGCCATTTCATCATGGCTGATCCAATTTTCCTGTCAGCTCCATCTCTTGCCTTCCCCCGTATCCTTTCATGCTCTGACCAATCAAGAATCTATCAACCTTTGCCTTGAATATACATAAAGACTTGGCCTCCACAACAGCCTCTGGCAACGTTCCACAGATTCACCACTCTCTGGTGAAAGAAATTCCCCCTCAGCTTTGTTCTAAAAGGACGATCTCTATTCTGAGGCTGTGCCCTCTGGTCTTAGACTCTCCCACCATAGGAAACATCCTCTCCACATCCACTCTATCAGGGCCTTTCAGCATCTGATAGGTTTCAATGAGGTCCACCCCCACCCCCATTCTTCTGAATTCTAGTGAATACAGGCCCAGAGCCATCAAACATTCTTCATATGGCAAGCCATTCAATCTTGGAATCATTTTCATGAACCTCCTTTAAACCTTCTCCTGTTTTAGCACATCCTTTCTAAGCTAAGGGGCCCAGCCCTGCACCATAGACTCAACCTGCAAATTAATCCAGTACAAGGACTCCTAAGTCTATTTGCACCTAGTTTTTTGTATTTTCTCCCCATTTAGTAAATAGTTCACCTTTTCATTTCTTCTACCAAAGTGCATGACCATACACTTTCAGACACTGTATTCCATCTGCCATTTCTTTGCCCATTCTCCCATAATCTGTCTAACTCGTTCTGTAGCCTCTTTACTTGCACAAAACTACCTGCCCCTCCACCTATCTTCATATCATCTTCAAACTTTGCAAAAAAGCCATCAGTTCCATCATCCAAATCATTGAAATATAACATAAAAATAATCGATCCAAACACAGGCCCCTGTGGAACACCACTAGTCACCAGCAGCCAGACAGAAAAGGCTCCCTTTACTCCCCACTCTTTGCCTCCTGCAATCAGTCAATGCTTTATCCATGTTAGAATCTTTCCTGTAATACCATGGGCTCATAGCTTGTTAAGCAACCTCTTGTGTGGCACCTTGTCAAAGGCTTTCTGAAAATCCAAGTATGCAACATCAACCGATTCTCCTTTGTCTATCCTGCTTGTTACTTCAAAGAATTCCAACAGATTTGTCCAGCAAGATTTTCCCTTGAGGAAACCATGCTGACTACGGCCTATTTTATCAAAACGTACAAACAAGCTGGATGAACTCAGCAGGTCAGGCAGCATCCGTTGAAACGAGCAGTCAATGTTTCGGGCCGAGACCCTCATTTTATCATGTGCCTCCAGGTATGCTGAGACATCATCCTTAATAATTGATTCCAACATCTTCACAACCACTGAGGTCAGACTAACTGGCCTATCGTTTACTTTCTTCTGCCTCCCTCCCTTCTCTTAAAGGTCACTATTGTGTTTGCTTTTACCACCATCCCAGGTGGGGCATTCTAGGTACTCACCACTCTTACAAACAGCAGAGTCCCAGTACAGATCCCTGCAGAACCCCACTAACGACAGGTCTCCAGCTAGAATAAGTCCCTTCGACTGCCACCCTATGTCTTCCATGGGCAAACCAGTTGTGAATCAAACCTGCCAATTCACCATACATCTTCATCTTCTGGATGAGCCTCCCATAAGGGACCTTGTCAAACGCCTTACTAAAATCCACGTGGACAACATCCAGAGCTCTACCTTCACCAATCACCCTTGTCACCCGGTCAAAAATTCAATCAAGTTTTTAAGACATGACTTGCCCCACAGAGAGCTGGCTCTCGCTGGTTAGGCCATGGTTTTCCAAATCCTCATGAATCCTATCCATAAGAATTTTCTTCTGTAATTTCCCTACCAGTGATGTGAGACTCACCTGTCTATAGTTTCCAGGTTTATCCCTGGTTCCCTTCTTGAATAATGGAACAACATTAGCTACTCAGCAGTACTCCGAGACCTCACCTGCAGCTATAGAGGAAATGAAGATATTGGCCAGGGCCCCAGCAATCTCTTCTCTTGCTTCTCTCAATAATCTGGGGCATCTCCCATCTGGTCCTGGAGACTTATCCAACTTAATGCTTTTTTAAGAGACCCAACATTACCTCTTCCTTTACATTGAAATGTCCTAGTCTATCAATTCTCTCAGGACTGATCGCCCTATCCTCCACGTCCTTCTCCTTGGTAAATACTGATGTAAAGTACTCATTAAGGACCTCACCCACAGTCAAGCAAATATTCCTCTCTTTATCCTTGAGTGGTCTTACCCTCTCCCTAGTTATCCTCTTGCTCTTGATATAGGTACAGAATGCCTTGGGATTCTCTTTAATTCAACTTACCAAGGGCTTTCCTAAGTCCCTTCTTAAGTTATTTTCTGATCTCTTTATAATCCTCAAGAGCTCTGTTTGATTCTAGCCTCCTTAGCTTTATACACTTTTCCTTTTGTTCCTTCTTGACTAAATTCATCACCTCTCTCAACATCCAAGGCCCTCAGACCTTGCCATCTTTGTCCTTCCTTCTGACGCCTGTCCTGTGCTCTGTGCCGTTGGTCTTCAAACACCCCCCACGTATCGGATGTGGGCTTGCCCAAAAACAGCTGGTCCCAATTCCTAATGCCCCCATAATTTGCCCTTAAAGCTCTCCCGCAAGGTTCATGTTCATCCTTACAATGGAAGTTGTCCATCATGCCCAATGATGGCAGGAGACCTATGCAGGAGAGTCTTTAAAGCAGAAAATCTGTTGCACTGGGGCAGTTCCACTCTCTCGATGATGGAAGTCTCGCTCCAGTGGTATGAACAAGCATCACAAGTGGAATCTTTCTTGGTAGCTGTACATGACCGTGATATCTTCTGTGCCTTGTCATGCCCTTTGGAACATTGGAAAGCCCTCTTCCTGGCCGTCGGAACTCACTGTAGATCTCATCCTCCCAGTTAGCTGGAGCTAACTTCACATGCTAGGACAGGTATGTCCCTCCCTCACCGGGTTATGAGGCCACCAGCTACCCTCACCTGGTTTAGACCGCCTGTCAAAGAGGTGTACAGTGGGGCGGCCGCTGTCACATGCAGACAGCTACTTGGAGCCGCAGGAGAGAGCTGAGTGTCTGATGAGTGAGCTGCCCCAGATGCCCCTTCGCCAGAGCTGCTTCCCCTCCCTTCACCCCCCACACACCCCATAGCTATCTTAAAATGAAGGAGTTGAGGTCTCTGTTCCCTAACTGCTCACCCACAGAGAGGTTGGTCACCTGGCCGGACCCATTACCCAACACCAGGTCTAAAATAGCCCCTCCTCTCGTTGCACTCCCTCCATACAGATTTAAGAACCCCCCCCCCCTGGATCTACCAAACAAATTCTGCCCCATCGAAACCTATCGCACTCAGAATGTCCCAGTTTATATGAGGAAAGTTGAAATCCCCTAAGACAACATCCCTATTGTTTTTACACCTTCCCTTAATCTGCCTGCATATCTGTTCCTCAATGTAGTTTCTTGCCACTCCTCCACCCAGTCCATCTGCCCCCACCAGCTGAAATACCAGACCTCCCCTTCATTACCTAAAGAGCAACGAGAATGGAGGCAACGCAGACAAAACGCTGGAGGGACTCAGCAACTCCTGATGAAAGGTCTCGGCCTGAAACATCGACCGTTTATTCCTCTCCATTCCTGACCTGCTGAGTTCCTCCACCATTTTGTGTGTGTGTGGCTCAAGATTTCCAGTGTCTGCAGAACATCTTGTATTAATGAGAACGAGGAATTTCTTCCCACGGGGAGTAGTTGAGGTGAGTGATGAAGAAACACTTGAAGGTGGGAGGGTGGTTAAGGTGATGGGAGGTGGGGGTGAAGGAGTTAGAGGGTTACAGAGACAGCTAAAGAAAGACAAAAGGCTTGAGTGGACCCATATTTACTGGAGTTCCAAAGAGTGAGAAGGCATTGGATTGAAACAAATAAAATCTAAGGTCACATACAAATTGCTGGAAGAACTCAGCAAAGTCAGACAGCATCTATGGAACTGAATAAACTGTTGACATTTTTTGCTGAGACCCTTCATCAGGATTTCCAGCATCTGCAGAATCACTTGTGTTCATACAATCCATGGTTGAGGAGGAAACAGTGCTCCCTCTAGTGGGAGAATCGAGAACTACAGGCCGTTGTTATGCATGTAAGAGTGATACTTGCCTCCGAAGGTGGCGTTAACATATGGAAGCGAGCACTGGACGATATCAAAACAAAATGAGGGAAGACTCGCAGCTGGACAAATGTGGTTTTTGAGAAGAATGATGAAAATACCATGGAAGGACAGAGTAACAAATGAGGGAGTGGTGTGAAAAGCTGGAATAAGAAGGCAGCTGATATCATCAATCAGATAATGTCAGCTGGAACTTTTGGAACACGTACTGAGGAAAGAGAAACTCAAACATTTTGCAGTGAAGTGAGAAAACTGATGCAAGTATAAGTCACAGTCGACGTTGCATAGCAACTGGAGAGTTTAACATCGGTAGCTGAGCGAAGGGCGCTGAGTAGGCTACGGTCAATTATGGATAACTCTGAACATCCTCTACATAGCACCATCCAGAGACAGAGAAGCAGTTTCAGCGACAGG
Source organism: Hemitrygon akajei (assembly GCF_048418815.1). NCBI lineage: Eukaryota > Metazoa > Chordata > Chondrichthyes > Myliobatiformes > Dasyatidae > Hemitrygon > Hemitrygon akajei. The sequence goes on along the minus strand of NC_133150.1, from coordinate 45,210,614 downwards.
TTACTATCGATGCAATGCTCCTCAGACAGGATGAAGAGGTCAATACTCCCCAATGCCATTAGGCTTTACAATTCTACCGCCAGGACTTAAGAACTTTTTAAAGCTATTATTAATGCTTTTTGAGATAGTGATTTAGATGCATATCATATTTTTTTTTTACTGAGTTAAGTATTGTATGTAATTAGTTTTGCTACAACAAGTGTATGGGACATTGGAAAAAAGTTGAATTTCCCCATGGGGATGAATAAAGTATCTATCTATCTATCTATCTAATCAGTTACATCAAGGGATGGTTAGGCAAACGTTTTGTAGAGTTCATTAGAACTTCTTAGATTAAAGACAGATATGGAAGACCATGATCAGCCACATCATACCACATGTCACAAAACGAGGATGATGATGATGACTACTGAAGGCTGTGAATCTTTGGAATACTTCTCCAAAGGGTAGTGAAAGCTGAATAATAAACGAATTTACCAATTGATTGCAACATTGTAACTTGGGGTAGGCAGGATGCAGATTCAATGTTGCAATCAATTGGAAAATAGTTTTATTATTGTCACATGGACCAAAGTCCAGTGTATAACTTTGTTTTGCATGACATCCAAACAAATCATTTCATTACCATAAGACCCTAATACCACAAAACTGTAGGGTATCTATCTATTTATCCATCTATCTATGTATTCATCTTTCTATCTGTCTATTTATTTATCTATGTCTCTCTATTTATCTATCTACCTACGTCTGTCTATATTTGTATCTATAAATCTATTTATTTATTGATCTATCTATCTAATTTATCTACCTACTTAAATTATCTATCTTCTTATTTATCTATCTTTCTATCTATCCATCTTTTTATCTTTCTTGTTATCCATCTATCTATTTATCGCTCTCTTTATCTATCGATCTCTCCATCTATCTACCTAGGTTCGGTAATTAGCTTGTGTATTTATTACATAGGAGCAGAATTAGGCCATTTGGCCCATCAAATCTGCTCCACCATGCCTGATTTATTACCCCTCTCAACCCTATTCTCCTGTTTTCTCCTTGTAACCTTTGATGCCCTTACTAATCAAGAATCTATCATCATCTGTTTTAAATATATTGTACCTAATGTCTTGGCCTCCATAGACGTCTGTGGCAATGAATTCCACAGATTCACCAGCCTCCGGCTAAATAAAAATTTCCTGATCTCTGATCTAAAACTACTTCCTTGTATTCTGAGTCTGTGCCCTCTGGTCCTGGACTCTCAATCTATTAGAAACATCCTTTCTATCTAGACCTTAATAGGTTTCAATGAGATCTCTCCTCATTCTTCTAAGCTCCAGCGAGTACATGCCCAAAGTCATTAAACACCCCTTATACATTAACCCTTTCGTTCCTGTAAACCTCCTCTACTCTCTCCAATGCTGGCACATCCTTTCTTAGATATGGGGTAAATAACTTCTCACAGTACTCCAAATGTGGTCTTACCAATGCCTAATAAACTCCCTACTTTTATTTTCTTGTCCTCCTGAAATTAATGCTAAAATTGCATTTGCCTTCCTCGCTACTGGCTCAACCTGCAAGTTAACCTTTAAGGAATCCTGCTTTATGACTCCCAACTCCCTCTGCACCTCTGATTTTGGAATTTGCTCCCCATTTAGAAAATAGTCTATGCCTTTATTCCTTCTCCCGAGGTGAATGACCACTGACCTTTCAATTTCCATCTGTGTTCCATCTGCCACTTCTTTGCCCATTCTGCTGATCTGCCCAAGTCTTTTTGCAGGCTCGTCACCTATCCTTGCATCACCCACAACCAAAGCACCACAAAGGGAGAACAGTGTCAGAATGCAGAATCAAGTGTTACAGTTACAGAGAAAGTGCAGTGTAGGCAGACAATAAGGTGAAAGATCATAACGAGGTAGATTGTGAGATTAATGATCAACCTTGCCTTACTAGGGGACTGTTCAGTAGTTTCCTAACAGTGAGAGAGAAGCTGTCCTTGAGCCTGGTGGTACGTGCTCTCAGGATTTCGTATCTGAGAGTGGGGAGAAAAGAGGAGTATCTGGGGTGGGAGGGGTGTTTGATTATGTTGGCTTTGCTGAGGCGGTGAGAAATCTAGGCGGTGTCTACACTTATTGCAATCCAATTGGCGTGACCTGATTAAATGGTGACGAGTGCTGAGCAGTCCGAGTTCTCTACTCTGCTTCTATATTAGGTAGACGGTTAGGCTGGATTGACTCTCTCTGACAACAAAGCGGCAGAGGGTTGTAAACTGAGCCAGCTCCCCACCATCGAGAGTATCTTTGAAACGCAATGCCTCTGAAAAATACATCAGCAAGGACCCTCAACATCCAGGCCTGTCATCGCTACCGTCAGGGAGGGGGTACAGGAGCCTGAAGACACACACTCAGTGTTATAGGTACAGCTCCTTCCCCTCCACCATCAGATTTCTGAACAGACAATGAATCAACCCATGGACACCCCCTCATTATTTTGTTGCTCTCTTTTTGTAATACTTATAGTTCTTGTAATTTATAGATTTTTTACATAACACAATGTACTGCTGCCGCAAAACAACAAATTTCACGACCTAGGCCAGTGATTTTAAACCTGATTCTGAATTCTGATTCACAGAGCATAGAACAGTACAGCACAGTACAGACCCTTCGGCCCATAATGTTGTGCCGACCTTTTAATATACTCTATAATCAATCTAACTCTTCCCTCCCACATAGATAGACCCCCATTCTTCTATCATCCATGTACCCACTAAGGGCTTTTAAAAGCCCCTTTACCACACATGCTTCACTATCTGAAAGAAAGTTTCGACTGAAGTTACTGGAAATAAAAATGAGAAGAGGTTTTAAATGTGCTGATAATTTGTTATCGCTTTGTGCAAGCAATCGCACAATGTCACAATTACTCCCACTAAGTCTAAAGATTAATCTGACTCCAAGTTTCCTGTAAGTGCATGTACAGGGAATACACCAGGGGTGGCTCTGCTTGTAGCAACAGATGACTGATTCTTCATACTCTCATATGGTGAAAATAGACCAGGTACCAAAAGGACTAGAGGAGACGGACTGGGACAGTCCCTCTCAATGGGGACTTTCCTTCAGTCTGCACGGCCATTGGCGGTGCTGTTCACCACTAGGTGGCGAAACCTCCCTGTAAATCAACGAGAGATTACAGAAACTTGCTGCGCTTTCCCTGCATCTGATCAATAAAGCCTTAAGACACTTCTTAACTCCTGGGAAGACTTTTGTCCCAAATGATTAATAATTGCAGAAACACAAATATTTGTAGAGAAGCATTTGATGGTTTTAGTCCTATACTCGCTGGAGTTTAGAAGAATGGGGGACAGTGTTGGGAATCTTATTGAAACGTATCCAATATTGAAAGGCCTAGATAGAGTGGATGTGGAGAGAATGTTTCCTATTTTGGGAGAATCCAGCACCAGAGGGCACAGCTTCAGAATAGAAGGATGTCCCTTTAGAACAGAGGTGAGGAGGAATTTCTTTAGCCAGAGGATGGTGAATCTGTGGAATTAATTGCATAGATGGCTGAGGATACCAAGTCACCGGGTATATTTAAGGTGGAAATCTCTAAGCTCTTGATTAGTAAGGGCATTAAAGGTTATGGGGAGAAGACAGGAGAATGGGGCTGAGAGGATTAATAAATCAGCCATGATGGAATGGTGGAGCAGAGCGAATAGCCTAATTCTGCTCCTATGTCTTATGATGTTGACACCATCCTTGGTCTACATAAGTAAGGAGGCTACTTGGCCCATCATCCTCATGCTGGATGAAGAATGTGACTTTGACTTCACAGACAGAAGAGATTCTACAGATGCTGGAAATCCAGAGCAACACACACAAAATGCTGGAGGAACTCAGCAGGTCAGGCAGCATCTATGGAGAGGAATAAACAGTTGAAGTTCCAGCTGGGACCCTTCATCAGGACTGGAAAGGAAGGAGGAAGAAGGAAGAATAAAAAAGGATGGGAAGGAGGACAAGCTGGCAGGAGATAGGTGAAACTAGATGATGGGGAAGGTGGGTGGGTAGGGGAGATGGGTGAAGTAATAAACTAGGAATTGATGGGCAGGTTAGGAGAAGAAAATGGGTAAGAGAGGAGCCAAGATGGCTTCTCCCTTCTCTCTTTTTCAATTTCCTGTTCTCTATCCCCCCTTACCCTTCTCCTCCTCTTCCTTCCCTTTCTCCCTTGGTCCACACTCCTCTTCCATTAGACTCCTTTCTCTTAAGTCTTTTACTCTTTCCACCTATCAGCTTCCAGTTTCTCACTTCATCTCCCACACCTGCCTACCTTCCCCTCACCTGGTCTCACCTATCACCTGTCAGCCTGTGCACCTTCCCCTCCCCTCCCACCTTCTTATCCTGGCTTCTCCCCTTCCTTCCCAGTCCTGAAGAAGGGTCTCAGCCTGAAACGTCAACTCTTTATTCCTCTCCATAGATGCTGCCTGACCCGCTGAGTTCCTCCAGCATTTTGTGTGTCTGTTACTCTATTAAAAATTATACCTCCACATTCTTTGATTATCGATTGGCTCTACTTGACTTATTACTTCAATGAGCCAGTGGAAAGATATATTAAAATCTTTTAACCATACTGTGCAAATGAAGTGAGCAACATCACAAATTTGCAAAAAGGAGTTTCTTAATAAATGTCACAACCTGGTCCCACTCAGTAAGAATCAAGCCCAAGTTACATACAAGACACACAATTGCATAGACACAAATATCTCCCTCATCTCATCAAACCAGTTCCGCGAGTCAAGTACAATCCACCGTAACTTGGAACCTATCCAGACGTTTAATCTCCAGAAGGAAAGTTCTATATAAATCTACTCCTCCCCAGAATTAATGGAACAATTTCATCAGTTCAGGGAGGTGGGTCACAGCCAGCTTGCTAGGCGTAAATCAGAATGGGTATTAAATGTTGGCCCACATCCTGTGAATGAATACAGAGAAAAGGTGAACCTGATTATGTTATATTTATATTGACAGTAAAATTAGAAGCTCTTGGTGGTAAAAAAAACATTCTCTATTCACAAGAAAATCCAACCAGACTTCCACCTGCTCACCAAAAAGTCACTGTGTAGAAACCACGGACTACACTCAGTGGCCACGTTATTGGGTAGCTCCTGAAACTAACAGAGTGGCCACTGAGTGAATGTTCATGATCTTCTCATTCTGTAGCCTGTCCACTTCAAGGTTCAGTGTGGTGCGCATTCATGCCCTTGTTGTACTGCGTGAGTTTCAATCACCTTCCTGTCAGCTTGAACCAGTCTGGCCATTCTCCTCTGACCTCTCTCATTAACAAGGTCCTTTTGCTCACAAAACTCTGTGTGTGTGTGAACGTGCCAGGAGGTCAGAAGTTTCTGAGATACTCAAACCACCCCGTCTGGCACCAACAATCATTTCACGATCAAAGTCACTTAGATCACATTTCTTCCCCATTCTGACATTTGGTCTGAACAACAACTGAACCTCTTGACCATGTCTGCATGCTTTTATGCATTGAGTTGCTGCCACATGATCGGCTGATTAGATATTTGCATTAACAAGCAGGTGTACAGGTGTTCCTAAAAAAGTGGCCACCAAGTGCATTTCATACAATGAAACCAAACCTGCTAAAAAATAGTTTTAAGAAACCTACTAAAATAAGTTTTGGCAACCAAGTCCCCGGGGATTCTGTTCATTATGAGTGGGTAGTAGAAGGAAGAACTATGGGATGGTGGGAGGGTGTGGGTATCAGTTTTATTTTGTGCAGAGTGTGAACAGGCAACACGGGAGTGGTACTTACATTCATAGGATTCAGTCATGGGAGGAGAGAGCTGTCCATGAGGAGAAAATGAAGAAGACAAGTGTGAGGTGTTGCACTTTAGAAGGACAAACCAGTGGCAGGGCACTATGTAATGCAGTAGGGAAAAAAAGGAATCTGGGAATGCAGATTCATAATTCGTTGAAAGTGACATCAAAGTTAGGTAGGATTGTAAAGAGAGGTTTTGGCACATTGGTCTTAATACATCAAAGTATCGAGGATAGGAGATGGCATGTTATGTTGAAATTGTAAAATACATTGATGAGGCCCAATTTGGAGTATGGTGTGCAGTCCTGTTCACCTACTCTCAGGAAAGATATCAACACGATTGAAAGAGTCCAGAGATAATTTACTAGGATGTTACCTGGACTTGAGGACCTAAGGTTAAATAGGTTAAGACTTTGTTGCCTGGAGTGTAAGAAAATGAGGGGAGATTATACGAGAGGTATACAAAACATGAAGGGTATAGATAGGGTAAATGCAAGTTTTCCACTGAGTTTGGGTGAGACTAGAACTAGGGGTCATAGGTTAGGGTTGAAAGGTGAAATGTTTAAGGGGAACCTGAGGGAGAACTTCTTTCCTCAGAGGGTGCTCCAAGTGTGGAAGGAGCTGTCAGAAGAAGTGATGGATTGAGGTGTTTCAGATTCAGATCACTAGGTGCCCAGATCCAGGAGAAGAGGTTAGTCACCCAGGACTGAGAAGACAAAAGTATTCTTCACCCAGAAACTCCTCAAAATCTTCCACTCCAGGGGCTGTGCAAGTTGAGCCTGAGATTGATGGAGTTTTGGAAACAAAGGGAATGAAGGAATATGGAGAATAAGCAGGACATAGGAGAACCCTGATCTTATTGGATAGTTTGATGGGTTGTTAGGCTAGCCTCTGCTTTAATATGCTATGTTCTTTGAGTTGTAGAATGGAGTTAATTTTGGATCTCTCCTGTTTACCACTCATTGAGTCATAGGGCCATGGACAAACACCAGAGATTCTGCAGATGCTGGAAATCCAGAGCAACATGCACAAAATACTGGAAAAACTGCAGATCAAGCAGCACCTATGGTGGGAAAATAAACAGATAAGGTTGCAGGCCAAGACCTTTCATTAGGTCCTGATGAAGGGTCCTGGCCCAAAGCACCAACTCTTTATTCCCTGTTTATTCCCCTCCATTGATCTGCCCGACTTACCAAGTTCTTCTGACAGTTTTTGTGTTTTACTCTGAGAGTAATGGACTTCTTTGTACTAATTGCATTATTTTCATGTAAAGATTGTTTCATTTATGTTTATTTCATATTTTTTCCTTGTGAATGCTGCCTGTGATGCTGCTGCAAGGAAATTTTCCGTTGCACCTGTGCACACAAAGACTTGCTCAGGTGACAATCCCCTCATCTTTGACTTTGACTAAAGGAGAATAGAATCAAAGTCTAAAATCTTATTGGGAAAAAAAAAATGCCTGACACATACTCAGCTTGTCCATGGAGGCCCATATCCCTCTGAACCTTTCCTATCCATGTAGCTGTTCAAATGTGGTAATTGTAGTCACAATACCACTTCCTCTGGCAGCCCAGTCCATGTGAGAACGTTGTCCCTCAGGTCCCTTTTGAATCTTTCCTCTCTCACCCTTGACTCAAAATAACCTTGAGCATGGGGAGCCCCCTGTGGTAAAAAGCTTGACTGTGTGAGGAGGAGGGGAAGTTGATATGCAGAAGTGTTTTTCCTTCCTTCTATATATTCTCATATTCCATCTAGGCAGCCACCAACCTGATGGCATAAATATCAATTTCTCCTTTCTGGTAAAAAAAAATTTCACCTCCCCCCTCCCACTCTTTGGCTATTTCCTACTCTGGTCTCTTACCTCTTCTCACTTGCCTATTCCCTCCTCCGGGTCACCTCCTCCTTCCCTTTCTCCTACTGCCCACTCTCCTCCCCTATCAGTTTCCTTCCACTCCAGTCCTTTACCTTTCCCGCCCACCTGGCTTCACCTATCACCTTCCCCTCCCCCCCCCCCCACCTTTTTATTCTGGCGTCTTCCCCCTCTCCTTTCCAGTCCTGATGAAGGTCCTCAGCCCGAAACGTCGACTGTTTATTCCTCTCCGTAGATGCTGACTGACCCGCTGAGTCCCTCCGGCGTTTCGTGTGTGAACACTTTGATCTGTTCTGTTCTTTTCAACCTCAGTTGCGTCTCACACCATAGGTCTTGGCACTTCTCCCAGATTCCCAACAACAAAAAAAAAATAATTACTCCAACCCTCTTCATTCAGAGATAGTGTTTCCTTGTGAGCCTTGCAGCTATGAAATACACGGTGGAATCCAATAATCCTTAAGTAATAACCGGAATAAAAGAATCCCAATCCTAACATGTTCCTTCACACACATGAACATTTTGTGTTCACATTGAAATCTGTCCATAAAGTACACGGTGGACATGACGACCAGTTACTCATTATCAGCCGATTATGAATAACTAGACACGACGTTCACCGTATACATTTCGGGACATGAGAAAAGGGAAGCGCTCCGGAGTTTAGAAGATTCCTGGACATTAATAGTTCAGAATCAGTATCAGATTTATTATCACTGCTTATATGAAGTGAAATTCATTTATTTTTGTATTTATTTATTGAGATACCGTGCAGAACAGGCCCTTTGAGCCGCGCCACCCAACAAACCCCAATTTAATCCTAGCCTAATCACGTTACGATTTACAATGACCAATTAACCTACCAACCGGTACGTCTTTGGACTGTGGGAGGAAACCGGAGCACCCGGAGGAAACACACACAGTCACAGGAAGAACGTACAAACTCCTTACAGGCAGCGGTGGGAATTGAACTCAGGTCACCGATACTGTAAAGCGTTGTGCTCACCACTACGCTATCACGCCACCCAATTTTATTAACTTATATTAAGTTTTCAATAATTTGGTATTTTAAAATTAATGTATAGTAATTTTATGACTCTAAAACAGCATGAAGTGAGTAAATAATGAAAACAAATTAATAATGAAATAATGTTCATAGCTTCAATTATTTTTGTAATTTCTAATAATTTTATGTCTTTACAGTAATTTATAGTAATATCGTAAGCAGACAAATCTCAGGGTTGTATAATTCATGCATTCTTTGATAATAAATGTACTTTGAATCTTTATAGTGATTTTATATCTCAGCAAAACAGCAAAGACATAAAATTACTTTAAACTACAAAAATAAACTATTACCAAAAATAAACAAAACTCTTTTCATAATAATAAATCTGATACTGAAGTTGACCCTCTAATAACCAGAAACCTATCAAACTCCCAAAGGCTTCCATTTGGTTATTTATTTACTTATAGTAATTTTATAATAATTTTATGCTTTTTACAGGCATTATAGTAATTGTACATCTCTGCAAACAGTATAAACATAAATTATAAATTCTAGTAACTTAAAAAAGTTATTAAAAATATCCCCTGCCCTATCTCATTCCCTGAGTAAAGATGCACCACCCCACTCTGTCTAGTTAGGACCTCTATAAATTGATTAAGGAAACTTTCCTGAACACATTTGACAAACTCTATCCCAATATAGGAGTCAATGTGGGAAGTTAAAATCACCTACTATCACAACCTTATGTAGCCTGCAACAGCCTGCTATCTCTCTAAAATTTGCTCCTCTAAATCACGCTGACGATTGGGTGGTCAATAATATAATCCCATTAAAGTGGTCATTCAAAGATTCAAAGTACATTTATTATCTAAGTATGTATGCAGTACACAACCCTGAGATTTGTCTTGCCAGAGACAGCCTCAAACAAAGAAAACTATGGAACCCATTCAAAGTAAAACATCATTCCACCCCTCACCTAGGCACGAAATATTGTGCAGATGGCAACAAAAAAAGAGTGAAAAACAGAGAACATAAAACACAAAATTGGAAGAGTCCAGGTATATTCTATTCAGCTCAGTTTGTTTCTTATTCCTCAGTTCAAGTCAAGTCAAGTTTATTGTCATTTAACTATATACATGTATACTGCCAAATGAGACAATTGTTCTCTGGACCAGGGTGTAAAGCACAATAGTTCACATAACACACAATAGCTTAGGAAAGTAAGAATACAACCTGCAAATTATTTACACATAGATAAACAAAATAAAGTGCACGATCAAGTGCTTCAGGTCCTTCGATTTTGTAGGGAAGAGTTCCAGAAGTTCCACCCATAACACCTCACTAGAGGATGTCACCAGTCTGTCCTGACTGAGCACTGCGTTGACATTTTTCCTGACTAGTAATGCCACTCCTCCCCCTTTATTCCCTGTCTAAAACAACAGAAGCCTGGAATATTGAGCTGCTAGTCCTGCAACCAAGTCTCACTAACGGCTACAAAGTCGTAATTCCACATGCTGCTCCAAGCCTTAATCTCGTGCGCCTTCCCTACAACATTCCTTGCATTGAAATGTACCCAACTCAGAACATCAGTCCTGTCATACTCGATCTTTGGTTTCCTGTCTTCATATGTATCCTTAACAACATCTTTCCCCACAGCCACTCCGCTCCGGTTCCCATCCTCCTGCAACTCTAGCACAGATTCTGGGTTCAACGCCCCATCTGAAAGAGTGCACCCTTCTCAGTACAGCTCATCCTCCAAGGGTCTAATCTGTACCAGTAACCCTTTCTAAAATTTATTTAGAGTTAGAGCAACGTATCAGCCTTACCGGCCCAACGACACCCAAGCGAGCAATTAACCTACTAACCCGCACGTCTTTGGACTGTGGGAGGAAACGCACGTGGTCACAAGGAGACCATACAAACTCCTCACAGACAGCAGTGTGAATTGAACCTGGGTCACTTGAGAAATAGGAAGGGGGGAACTGAACTGAGGACTGATATAGTGAGAGTCAGCTTGTACACTCGCACTTGATGCAAATTCCTTTGAATGTTCTCTGTGTGGGCTGAGAAACCTTTAAATAGAATGTGAATAATACAAGGGATTTTTTTGTTTGTTCATTTATGGGATGTGGGTGATTCTGACAAAGGTAGCGCTTTTTGCCTATTTCTTCTGAAGGTGGTGATGAGCCAAGTTCTTCATCTGCTTCAAGTCCTTTGATTTTGTAGGGAAGAGTTCCAGAACTTCAGCTACAATAAAGGTGCAATGCAAAATAAAAAATATAAATCACAATAACATGTGTGTGTGTGTGTGTACACACACACACACACACACACACACACACACACACACACACACACACACACACACACACACACACACACACACACACACACACACACACACACACACACACACACACACACACACACACACACACACACACACACACACACACACACACACTATTATATATCCTACACATTCTCCAAGAGACCACAACTTATATATAACACTGCAATAAAGAGGGAAAGAGGTAGGTAGTGTACCTGGGTTCATTGTCCATTCAGGAATCTAGGTAGTATATGTGGGCTCGTTGTCCATTAGGAGGAGAAGAAGCTGTCCTTTATTTCTGTAAGTCCAAATCTATTACACCAAGGGAGTCTGATTAGCTCTCCTTCAATTACAATGTCATCAAAGGAATGGAGGAATCTCTCCCTTGCAATTAAAATATTTTGGTTGAAATAATACCCAAGCTTCAACTAATGTTCCAACCTGTCTTTTAGAAACTGGCTTTAACATCAAGCTCTACGGTGCATTAATCACCACGGTAATCTGGAGCAATTTTTGTGGGAGTTTAGAATAGAAGTGTTGGAATGATGACTCATTCTCTCTATAATCTGTTTTCCCTTATTCTGTGGCATTCTTAAACACTCCTATCACCAGGAAGTTTTCACACAGCCCAGAGAGAAAGACTACAGTCCATGAAGGATGCATAATCTTTTCATCTCATGAAGTGACAGATTCATAATTTGTCTCCGGAGACTGAGCAGCCAAATGATGTAGACTATATTCCTTTATCCATCACTAAGGACCCCCATCACGCACGACATGCCCTCTTCTCATTGCTACCATCAAAAAGGAGGTACAGGAGCCTGAAGACACACACTCAATGTTTCAGGAACAGCAACCCTAGCCTAATCACAGGACAATTTACAATGACCAATTCACCTACGAATCGGTACGTCTTTGGACTGCGGCAGGAAACCGAAGCACCCGGAGGAAACCCACGCGCACACAAGGAGAACAATGCAAACTTCATTACCGAGGACCCCAGAATTGAACTCTGAACTTCGACCCCCGCCCTCCATCCCGAGCTGTAATAGCATAGTGCTAACTGCTACGCTACTCTGGTGCCCATATGTATTTGTCCTTGAACCATACAGCTTGCCAGAAGTTCCCATGATCCAGGTAAAAACCAACTAGATGAGTGTGAAGACAAAAGGAGGCTCCAAATAGAGGAATCTAGAATGAAGCAGAACACTGAAAGAACTCAGCAGGTTAAGCAGCATCTGCAGAGCCAGTGTTTCAGGTCAAAACTCAACCATTGCTCTGAGCAGAAGGAAGATTCCTCTGAATGTCAATGAGAACTATACAGAACTAAAGGAAAATAACAAACACTAGGACATCAGGGCCGCTGACTGGAACACTCCAACCAAAACTCCAATGCTGACACTGCCGCTTGGAATCTGCAACTTAATACTAAATTAATACCGCCCCTTTACAGCGACAATCTAGCTTGTAGTCGTTGTTCCCGGAACGTTGGCTAAGGTTAGCAGGGAGCATTGCCATTATCGTGCTTTGGTCAAGACAAACAACAGGAAGGCCAGTTAAACGCAACTACAAAGAAATCCTACTTGACTGGAGTGTGCATTTTCAGGAGTGTAATTGCAGACCCCTTGCATCTGTCCGCCCGCAAGGGTACCCAGACTCTGCAGCAACGTTCCCTCTAATCTTCTTCATGGCCACGTGGACCAGCCATTGTTCTGAGCAGGAATTTTTCACATGGCCTGAAACCTGCATGGCACTTTACATGTTTCTTTCTGTATACGTATACTATGGATATTTAGAATCAGAACTGAGAAATCACATACTTTTGATTTTATTTATTGATGGAAGGGTATAATGAAATACAGTACAACAAAGAAAATCCTTCGTGTTTCGTAAGCTTTTTCTCATCTGTCGTCATTCCAGCTGTGTGGCACCAAGGGCTCTGTGCACAGGAGCATTTCAGTTGCTGCGCTGCTACGTTTCTGCGCAGCTTAGAGGGAACCGTGGTAATGCAATAGCGGTTGGTAGATGGTGGGCAGATAGTGGAGGGGTTGGTGGACAGATTGAGCCAGGTTGGGATGGAGGCTGATAGATGGTTGATGGAATGACTAGTCCCATGTCACATATAGAAGAGGAAGGATGGCTAATTACCTTAGAATTATAGAGTCATATAAACAAGGCCTTCAGCCCATTTAGACTGCACCTATCCTAATCCACTCTTGCCAGATCTTTCCTGTATACTGTGTATGTTCTCTGATATTAAATTGAATCATTTGAATATAAGATAGTGATAATAAATCTGATTCTGATTACATTGCAATGTGCCGGTGACATTCCTGCAAGTTAGTTTCTCAGTGCACCTTGATATTGACTGTGATTTCTGGGATTAATTTGCAAGACTCTGAGACTCCAGGTTCCAGTGCAGCCCCTCATCTAGGTGGCAATTCCAGGACTGAAAGGTGGTTGATGGCTCTGGGCCTGTACTTCGCAGAATTTAGAAGAATGAGGGGTGACCTCATTGAAACCTGTTGAACATCGAAAGGCCTCAACAGAGTGGACATGGAGATGATATTTCCTATAGTGGGGGAGTCTAGGATGGGAGGGCACAGTCTCAGAACAGAGGGGTGTCTCTTTAGAACAAAAATGAGGAGGAATTTCTTCAGCCAGAGGGTGGTGAATCTGTGGAGTTTGTTGCCACAGGTGGCTGAGGAGGCCAAGTCATTGAGTACAGTATATTTAAGACAAAGATTCATAGATTCTTGGTTAGTCAGGGCATGAAGGGATATGGGGAGAGGGCATGAGATTGGGGCTGAGAGGGAAATTGGATCAGCCATGATGGAATGGTGGAGCAGGTGCAATGGGCCGAATGGCCTAATCTGCTCCTATATCTTAAGATTCCATGGTCACTGTTTCTCTGCTTTCTTAAAGGATCATTTCTATCATCAGTCACAGATAATGAACCAAGCCAGAAAGGAAATTTATTTACCATTTGACTATTATGGTATCATTGACGTATATTATCATTTTAAAAATTATGTGTAGCAATGAACTGTTGCTGTAAATCAACAACTTTCACAACTTATGCCAGCGATATTAAACCCAGCTCTGATGCTTTTAAAGTATGAGACATCCCAATCTGGTTACCTATTCCATGATCCCAAAATCTGGAGTTGTTATTATGGACAACTAGCCGGATTTTGAAATGGGAACTGAATGTACTCTGAATGTGGACAATAAGTCATGTTTTGTCTTGGTTCAGGGTTCAGAGTTCAAAGATAGTTTATTTTCAGGGTATGCATACATCACCATATGTAACCCTAAGATTCATTTTCTTGCAGGGATTGACAGTAGAACAAAGAAATACAATAGAGTCAACAAAAAACTACTCACAAAGACCGACAAACAACCAATGTGCAAAAGACAAACTCTGCAAGTGCAAAAAGAAAAGCAAATGAAAGCAATAATAATAAAAAACATACAAATAATGCTGAGAACATGAGTTGTGGAGTCCTTGAAAGTGAGTCCACTGGTTGTGGAATTAGTTCAGTGCTAAGGTGAGTGGAGTTCCCGTGGCTGCCTGTGAGGAGTTTGTACGTCCTCCCTGTGACCGTGTGGGTTTCCTCTGGGTGCTCTGGTTTCCTCTCACAGTCCAAAGACATACGGGTTAGTAGGTAAGTTGCCCTGTGATTAGGGTAGGATTAAACCGGGGGTTGCTGTGCAGTATAACTCAAAGGGCCAGTAGGGCCTGTTCCACTCAGTATTTCAAAAAAATAAAGTTACCCACAGTGGTTCAGGAGCCTGATGGCTGAAGGGTATTAACTGTTCCTGAACCTGGTGATGTGGGACCTGCAGCTCCTGTACCTCCTTCCCAATGGTTCCTTGATGATGGATGCTGCTTTCTTGCGACGGTACTCCTGGTTGGTGCGTCAGTAGTAGGGATGGCTTTTCCTGTGATGCACTGAGTTGTATCCATCAATTTTAGTTGGCTTCTCTGTCATTTGACATTGGTGCTTCTGCATCAGGCTGTGGTGCATCCTGTACTCTCTAACTTGTCAACATGAACATCAATTTCTCCAACTTCCAGTAAGCTCTCCTCTCTGTCCCTTCCTTATCACACCAGCCCCCTTCACGCTGTCTCTTTCCCCTCCCCCAGCCACTGTGTCTATCAACAATGCACTCCACCCACTGGTTCCACTCTCTCCACTCTCCCATTGCTCCAAGGTCCACTGCCCTTTCAAATGCTATTTCCTCTCTTCCAGCTTCCACCTGGCACCTCCCAGCCTCTAACATTACTACCATTCTGCCCTCCTCCATCTGCCTATCACACCTTTTCACCCGGACCCACCCATCACTCACTAGCTCCTTCCCTACCCCCACCCTTTTCTCTCCTCTTTCTTACCAGCCCTGGTGAAGAGTCTCAACACAATATGTCGACTGTCCACATCCATCCATTGAGGCTGCCTCACCCACTGAGTTGTACCATAATACCATAAGGGATAGGAGCAGAATTAGGCCATTTAGCCCATCGAGTCTGCTCCGTCATTTCATTATGGCTGATCCATTTTCCCTCTCAGCCTCAATCCACTGCCTTCTCTCCGTATCCCTTTATGCCCTGACCAATCAAGAACCTATCAACCTCTGACTTAAATATACCCAATGACTTGGCTTCCATGGCTGCCTGTGGCAACAAATTTCACAGACTCACCACTCTCTGGCTAAAGAAATTCCTCCTCATCTCCATTCTAAAAGGACACCCCTCTATTCTGAGGCTGTGCCCTCTGGTCCTAGACTCCCCCACCATAGGAAACATCTTCTCCACATCCACTCTATTCAAGCCTTTCAATACTTGATAAGTTTCAATGAGATTCCTCTAACTTTCTTCCAACTTTTAGGGTGTGGCTGCTCTTACTTTTTATCCCGATAAAACTATTGTTGGCTTCTGATTTATGTTATTTACTGCGCACGAGACAATTTAACTGTTTTGACAATGAAGAACTAGTACAAGACTATTGAATGGTTTTCTTATACAGCAAGATAGATTCTTGACCTCAAGTCTACCTTGTAACTTTGTAGTTTATTGTTTACCTGTACTACACTTTCACTGTAGGTTTTACACTTTATTCTGCATTCTGCCATTGTCAATCCTGCTCAATGCACTGTGCAATAATTTGATCTGCATAAACAGTATATAAGTCATGAAACACTATTGCAGGAAAGCTGCATCCATCATCAGGGAACCCACCATCCAGGACATGTTCTCTTCTCATGACTGCCATCAGGAAGAAGGTACAGGAGCCTCAGGTCTCACACTGCCAAGCTCAGGAACAGTTATTACCCCTCAACATCTGGTTTTTGAACCAAAATGGATAACTTCACTCAACTTCACTTGCCCCATTATTGAAATATTCCCACTGCCTAAGGGCTCACTTTCAAGGACTCTTCATCACATGTTCTCAATACTTATTGCTTATTTATTGATTATTATTATTATTATTATTTCTTTCTTCTTGTATTTGCACAGTTTGTCATCTTCTGCATTCTGGTTGAAAGCCCAAGTTGGGCAGTCTTTCATTGATTCTATTATGGTTATTATTCTATAGATTTATGGAGCAAATGAATCTCAAGGCTGCTTATGGTGACATATATGTACTTTGATAATAAATGTACTTTGAACTTTGAAGCTTTTCACTGTATCTTGGTACGTGTGACAAGAATAAACCAATTATCAGTACCAAACTCAGCCTTAAAGAAGTTTACAGATTATGAGGGGCAGAGATAAACAGCCGGTGTCTTCCTCACAGGTTTGAAATGTCTGTTGCGAGAGGATGTGCATTGAAGGTGATGGAGCACATTCAAAGGAGATGCACGGGGCAAGCTTTTTTCACACAGAGTGTGGTGTGTGCCAGGGGTGGTAATGGAGACAGGTGTTTAAGAGGCTCTAAGATAGGCATATGAATGCGTAGAGAAAGGACCGATATGGACATTATGTGGGCATAAGGAATTAGTTTAGAAAGGCACTTAAGTACCAGTTTATTACTTCAGCACATGGTCTGAAGGGCTTGTTCTATGTTCTGTGCTCAATGTTCTGCAGCCAATTTCAAAGTTCGAAGTAGATTTTTATTAACGAAGTATGCATACTTTATACAGCATTGAGATTTGTCTCCTTACAGGCAGCCACGAAACAAAGGAGACAAATACCTCATTAATAAAACGTACTTGGAACTTTGAAATTGGAATTTATCTATTGGCTGCTGAAAATTATAATATTATAATGAGTTCCAATTAAATCGATTGAGAAAAGGCACCAGAGACGGTAGCGTAGTGGTTAGTGTAACGTTATAACAGCACCGGCAACCCAAGTTCAATTCTGCCACTGTCTGTGAAGAGCTTGTACGTGTTCCCCATGACTGTGTGGGTTTCCATCAGGTGTTCCAGTTTCCTCCCACATTCCAAAGACGAAAGGGCTCGCAGATGAATTGGTCATATGGTGTGATTGGGCGGGGCGGGCTTGTTGGGCTGGGTGGGGCCTGTTACTGCACCGTATCTATGCAGAAAATTAAGAGATAATTCCCCTGGTACTCTTCAAACTCAGCAGGTCAGGCAGCTTTCTGATGAAGGGTCTTGGCCTGAAACTTTGTCAGTTTATTCTCCTCCATAGATACTGCCTGACCAGATGAGTTCAACCAGCTCTTGGATAGGCCCTTGAACGTGCAGAGAATGGAGGGATATGGACATTATGTAGGCAGAATGAATTGGTTTTAAATAGACATTTGAGTACTTCTGCATTACAGAACCTGCAGAACTTCTTGTGTTTATGAAGCCAAAGAAACTTCTACCATCAGCATGAAAACAATGGGCCAACTATTCTCCTTACTTGCTTTACATACCTATACCATGACAATTAATTATCACATGGAACTAACAGCAGTCAAAAGTCATCCCAGGAGACAAGAATTTTTTAACTTCCCTGCCTCTTACTTACTGCCCATTACACCACTGGTGTTTAGGGCAGCAATGAAAGTCCTTCATCTCTGGCAGTGTTCAGGGCTTCCTTCGTCGCTGTCAGTGGCTTCTTTTCAAGTTTCACTATTGTGAGACATACAAGTTCTGGGTGGAGATGCAGGAATACCATTTGTACTCAGATGTTGCTGTTTCCCTAAGTTTTGGTTTACCAGTCAGGGCCAACAGCCCTGAACCTGGAGACCACTCTTAGTCTGGCCTCTACCCTCTGTCCTGTTTGACACAGGTGACCCCTACCAAGAGTCAAAGCATAAAGCCCTGACTCCAGCCAACACAGCTCTCCGGGTCATTGAGGCACGCAAGCCTCCAAACCACGATGAAGATGTGGTCCTCTTGGAGATTCTCTATCTCTCATGTGGTTATGCTTGTCTGCTGCCTAGCAAGCTGAGTTCTTCCAGTTTATTGTGTGCGTGTGTTACTCTGGATTTCCAGCATCCGCAGAATCTCTTATTTCTGCGAGAGCATCAGCCTGGATTTCTGTACAAACGTCATTGGAGAGAAGCTTGAAGCCTCAGTTTCCTGGCTCATACTTGAAAGTACATCACTCTGACGTCTGCAGTGATAGCATTCCTTTCTTCAGTCGGTTTCAAGTATCTGAGCCATACAGCTTAACCTGCAAATGTTAGTGTTTTTTTGCCCTAGGAGATAAAATGCATTAATTATTGAGCAGTGTTATCTAACCAATGGACAAATAAACTTACCAATAAGCCCTCTTAAGTCCAAGCACTTTGGTGATTGACTGAGGTCCATGGAGCTGTTAAAAGGCTCACCTTTACTGCTGTTCTTCCCCTCATACACAGATTCTATTCCTCCAAAGTCAGAACTGTATTGATCAGTTAATACTGATGAACTGAAACATGAATGCTGGTGGGAATGAAAATTTAATGATTGTGCAAGTAGATACTCAGCACCTTCTGTGTGGAAAAAACCTAGCCTCAGATCTCCTTCAAGTTTCTCCTCCCCCCCCCCCCCCCCCCCCGCTCAGATCTCCTTCCAGTTTTCACCCCCCCACCCCCTGATCCCCTTCAAGTTCTAGCAAAACTACAACTTTGCGCTCTGGTTCTAAACTTCACTGCCCAGGATGAAAGCCAAAGTCAAAATAAAATTTACTATCAAAGTATTTATACAGTATATCACCATATACTACCTTTAGATTCTATTTTGGATCCAGAATCAGAATCAGTTTTAATATTACTGGCATATGTTCTGAAATTTGTCAACTTTACAGCAGCAGTACAAAGCAATGCACAGTAAGAAAGGGAAAGTATATATATGTATATCAAACACAAAGTACACTGCAGATGCCGTGGTCAAATCAACACGTACAAACAAGCTGGATGAACTCAGCAGGTCGGGCAGCATCCGTTGAAATGAGCAGTCAACGTTTTGGGCTGAGACCCTTCGGCGGGATATGTATATCAAATAGTTAAATTAAATAAGTAGTGCAAAAAAGTATAAATAAAAATGTAGTGAGGTAGTGTTCATGGTTCAATGTCCATTCAGAAATCAGATGGCAGAGGGGAAGAAGCTGTTCCCGAATCACTGAGTGTGTGCCTTCAGGTTCCTGTACCTCCTTCCTGATGCTAGCAATGAGAAGAGGACATAACCTGGCCAATGGGGGTCCTTACTGATGGATGCTGCCTTTTTGAGGCATTGCTCCTTGAAGATGTCTTGGATACTATGGAGGCTAGTGTCCATGAAGGAGCTGACTAATTTGTGGCAGCTTACATCGATCTTGTGCAGTATCCCCTTCCCACCCTTACCAGACAGTGATACCAAGATGAATCAGAATTAAAATCAGGTTTAATATCACCAGCGTATGTCGTGAAATTTGTTAATTTTGCAGCAGCAGTACAAAGCAATACATGATAATAGAGAGAAAAAACTGTGAATTACAGTATGTATTTTTGAAATAATTAAATAAAAGAAGTAGTGCAAAAATAAGAATAAAGAAGTAGTGAGGTAGTGTTCAATGTCCATCCAGAAAAAGGTTGGCAGAGGAGAAGAAGCTGTTCTTGAATCATTTGAGTATGTGACTTCAATAAGGCTGCATCTATCATTAAGGACCATCATTACCCAAGACATACCATCTTCTCATTGCTACTATTAAGGAGGAGGTACAGGAGCCTGAGGACTACTTACTTAATTTATTTTTAATATATACTTATTGTAATATATAGTTTTTATTATTATGCATTGCAACATACTGCTGCTGCAAAGCAATAAATTTCATGACATATGTTGGTGATATTAAACCTAATTCTGATTCTAATTTTCTTACAGACATTTACAGGAATATAAAGAAATACTAATTTATGAAAAATTACTCATAAAGACTGACATAAAACCAATGTTCAAAAGAAGACAAACTGTGCAAATAAAAATAGTATTGAGAATGAATCGCGGAGTTGTTGAAAGTGAGCCTGTAGGTTGTAGACTCAGATCAGAGTTGTGGTGAGCGAAGTTATCTTTGTTGGTTCAGGATCCTGATGGTTGCCGGGTAATAACTCTTCCTGAACTTTGTGGCGTGGGACCTAAGGTTTCTGTACTTCCTGTCTGATGGTAGCGAGAACACAGCATGGCTTGGATGGTGGGTGTCTTTGTCGATGGATGCTACTTTCTTATGCAGCTTTCTTTGTAGATGTGCTGAATAGTGTGGAGAGCTTTGCCTGTGATGGCCTGGGCTGTATCCACAACTTTCTGTCGACTTTTCCATTCCTGGGCATTGGTGTTTCCAGACCAGGCCGTGATGCAACCAGTCATGATGCTCTCCACTGTTCACCAAAAGAAGTTTAAAATCTATAGATCTCCTGATAAACAGGCATAAGTTTCAGTTCATCTATCAGGAGAAAAAGTTTTCATCAATGACCTTGCCAAAGGCCATTCATTCCTGTGGAGACTGTTGCTGTGCTTGTGCAGGGTGTTGCTGGAGGGAAACAGGCAGGAATTCAGTGTCAGTCCTTAGGAGAATACCAGGTTCAATAAGTGAGGCCAGTGTTGGTGACTCTCCAAACGTGGCTCGGTAGATGTGAGTGGAACCAGGCAAGTTAGCCTCACTCCTTTGGAACTTCATCAAGCTTCAGGTTTCCATTGAAGTGGAATTGTGGTTAGTGTAATGCTTTACAGTGCCAGAAAATGGCTTCAATTCCTGCCACTGTCTGCAAAGAGCTTTATGTTCTCTCCCATGGCTGTGTGGGTTTCCTCTGGGTGTTCCGGTTTCCTCCCAGGTACAGGTTAGGGTTAGTAAGTTGTGCATACTATGTTGGCATTGGAAGAATGCAGGTTGCCTACAGTACATCTTGGGCTGCGTTGGGTGTTCATGCAAATGACACATTTTACAAGCAGGATAGACAAAGGAGATGCAGTGGATGTGGTGTACTTGGATTTTCAGAAGGACTTTGACAAGGTACCGCACATGAGGCTGCTGAGCAAGATAAGAGCCCATGAAATTACAGGGAAATTACTAGCATGGGTGGAGCATTGGCTGGTCGGCAGAAAACAGAGAGTGGGAATAAAGGGACCCTATTCTAGCTGGCTGCTGATTACCAGTGGAGTTCCACAAGGGT
The DNA here is from genome assembly GCF_048418815.1 of Hemitrygon akajei. Lineage (NCBI taxonomy): Eukaryota > Metazoa > Chordata > Chondrichthyes > Myliobatiformes > Dasyatidae > Hemitrygon > Hemitrygon akajei. The sequence continues at coordinate 45,189,006 of NC_133150.1, read as the reverse complement.
CAGTGTTGGGACCACTGCTTTTTACAATGTACGAGGGGTGATTGATAAGTTCATGGCCTAAGGTAAAAGGAGTCAATTTTAGAAAACTTAGCACATTTCTTTTTCAACGTAGTCCCCTCCTACATTTACACACTTAGTCCAGTGGTCATGGAGCACATGGATCTTAGACCTCCAGAAAGTGTCCTCAGCAGGGGTGATTGATAAGTTTGTGGCCTAAGGTAGAAGGAGATGAGTTATACAGCTCTCATTACATGCACGTGTAGTTCAACTCTTTGAGTGATTATGCAGAAAGTTTGAAGTTAATATCTCATCTCCTTCTACCTTGGGCCACAAACTTCTCAATCACCCCTGATTGTCACAAGGGGACAGGAGGCTGGACCCAAGTGCAGGATGCAGGCACTGAAGTACTAGGGGCAGGACAGGAATAACTAAAGGATAGAACCAGATGGGAAGACCAGGGTGTGCGAAAGAGATGGGACATGCTAGGTAATCCTGGGGTTCAGAGAGAGTTTGTGGCTAGGCTGGGTCCCAGAGTTCGTGGCAAGGCAGGAGAGCCCCCTGGGCAGCCGCATAACTCCTGGGCAGGGCCATCTCCCAGGCAGGAACATGGAGGCCCAGGCAAGACACGGGACACCTGGGCAGGTGCAGGCACAACCTGTAGGGAGCAAGGGGTAGGAGTGGGGCAGAGACCTCACGGTGGGCCACATACTCCTGGGCAGGGCCACCTCCCAGGCAGGAACACAGAGGCCTGGGCAAGACGCGGGACACTTGGGCAGGTAGCAGGCAGAACCCATCAGATGTGAGGGGTAGGAAGGGGACAGAGTCCCTCTGCCAGGCAACGACAGTCCTGCCTGCTACCCGACAGAGGCAAGGGATCAGGAGGGAACTTGGTCTGGGGTGACTCCAAAACTGACTCACAGAACTTGGGGATGAAGCCGTGGGCTCTCCAAGCTGGGATGACCGGAACAAACAGAGCCAATCAAACGAAACACCTCAGAACATGGCAAACCAGCAAACAGGACCAGGACCACCCCCACCCCCACCCCCCCAACTAGGCTCAGTCCCAGAGTCCCTTATATCCACCTGCCAGCTGATAGGCAACAGGTACACCTTCTTAAGCCAAGATGATCCTATTTGGCTTAAGGGTGACAGGAGGAACAGCTGCAAGACCCAGAGTCCAGAGTCTGCGGACCAGATCAAGACCCAGAATGCGGGATCTGGACCGGACCATAACACTGATGAGTTATTAACTTCAAACTTTCTGCATAATCACTCAAAGAGTTGACCTGTATGTGCACGTAACGAGAGCTGTATAACTCATCTCCTTCTACCATAGGCCATGTACTTATCAATCACCCCTGCCGTGGACACTTTCTGGAGGTCCAAGATCAGTATGCTCCACAACCATTGGACTAAATGTGTAAATGTAGGATGGGGACTATGTAGAAAAATAAATGTGCTAGGTTTTCTAAAATTGACTCCTTCTACCTTAGGCCACAAACTTATCAATCACCCCTCGTATGTCAATGATTTGGACTGTGGTATTAATGGATTTGTGGCTAAATTTGCTGATGATACAAAGACAGTTGGAGAAGCGGGTAGTGTTGAGGAAACAGAGAGCCTGCAGAGAGACTTAGATAGCTTAGGGGAATGGGCAAAGAAGTGGCAAATGAAATACAATGTTGGAAAGTGTATGGTCATGCACTTTGGTGGAAGAAATAAACAGGCAGACTATTACTTAGATGAGAAGAGAATTCAAAAAGCAGAGATGCAAAGGGACTTGGGAGTGCTTGTGCAAAATACCCTAAAGGTTAACCTCCAGGTTGAGTCAATTGTGAAGAAGGTGCATGCAATGTTGGCATTCATTTCTAGAGGTATAGAATATAAGAGCAGGGACGTGATTTTGAAGCTCTATAAGGCACTCGTGAAACCACACTTGGAGTATTGTGTGCAGTTTTGGGCTCCTTATTTTAAAAAGGATATACTGACATTGGAAAGGGTTCAGAAAAGATTCACGAGAATGATTCCAGGATGAAAGGGTATGAGGAATGTCTGGCAGCTCTTGGGCTGTATTCCCTGGAGTTCAGGAGAATGAGGTGGGATCTCACAGAAACATTCCAAATGTTAAAAAGTCTGAACAGATTAGATATGGCAAAGTTATTTCCCATGGTAGGGGATTCTAGGACAAGAGGGCATGACTTCAGGATTGAGAGACGTCCTTTGAGAACTGAGATGCGAAGAAATTACTTTAGTCAGAGGGTGGTAAATCTGTGGAATTTGTTGCCATGAGCGGCTGTGGAGGCCAAGTTATTGGGTGAGTTTAAAGCAGAGATAGGTAGGTTTTTGATTAGCCAGGGCATCAAAGGGTATGGGGTGAAGGCAGGGGAGTGGGGATGAATGGAAGAATTGGATCAGCTCATGATTGAATGGCAGAGCAGATTTGATGGGCTGAATAGCCTACTTCTGCTCCTATACCTTATGGTCTTATGGTATAATGTACATGTGACAAATAGAGCTAATCTTTAAGCTATCCGCCATGTTAGTCCCATGGAGGTTTTCACCTTATAGACACAGATAAAAGATATACAGATTTAAAGATTAGCTTTTATTTGTCACATTAACATCAAAACATACAGGGGAATGCTTCTTTTTGTGTCAAATCAAATCAGCGAGGATTGTGCTGGGCAGCCTGGAAGTGTCACCACGCTTCCAGCACCAACATAGCATGCCAACAATTTACTAACCCTAACCTGTACATCTTTGGGATGTGGGAGGAAACCTACGCAGTCACGGGAAGAATGTACAAACTCCTTACGGACAGCGGCGGGAATCGAACCCTGGTCTTACAGTTGGCACTGTAACGCGTTGCGCAAACTGCTACACTGCCATGGCACATTTACATAAGTTGAGAAGAAAGGATGGTTTGTCTTTGTCACCCCAGCATAGGACATTATTGGTATCTTGGACTTTGACAGAGTATAGGCAGAGAACTCACATATTGGGAAATGAGTGATGTGCTTTCGCTAAGCCTAAGACAAACGATAAAGGACATTGTTTCTGGATGAGTGTCATACAGTCGTAGAACACTACAGCATCAAAACAGGCTCTTCAGCTCATCTAGTTCCTAAAAGCCAAACTATTAATCTGCCTAGTCCTATTGACCAGCAACTGGACCATGGCCCTCCATACCCCTCCCATCCATGTACCTATCCAAGCTTCTCTTAAACGTTGAAATCAAACCCGCATCCACCACTTGCGCTGGCAACTTATCCCACACTCACGACTCTCTGAGAGAAGTTCCCCTTAAACATTTCACCATTCATTCTTAACCCACGACCTCTAGTTCTAGTCTCACCCATCTTCAGTGGGAGAAGCCAGCTTGCGTTTACCCCTGTCTATGCCCCTCAGAATTTTGTAGACCTTTATCAAATCTCCTCTCATTCTCCTGCCCTCCAGGGAGCAAAATCCTAACCTATTTAACCCTTCTCTGTAATCCTCAACCTCTAGCTCTAGAATTCAACAATGGCGTGATTTGTGATTTTAGAAGCCTTTGTTCATCCCCTGAGACCCACAGCTGGTACAGTATGGGTGTGCCTCATTGCTTCTGTTTTGTTAGAGTGCTAACAGTGCCCCAGAAGTTGATTTAAGACAGATAGGCGCTAAGCAAACATATGTTCTACTGATAATGCATGTACAAACCACACATTTCTGCAGAAAGACTAATGGCCCTGCAGTTGCTGACACATTTGATTATGTTTCCTGTTCCTGGTAATATATCTGAACCATTTCTATGAAAGCCAAGAGATAGTATCTAAGCCTTCCTCACTGGTGCTGAATATATACCATTATAGGGTACCTTTAGGATGAGAGGTTATATTGGTAACCATAAATATATCATTTCATTGGTTCTAATTTAATTTAAAATGGATGGCCCTATGTTGGGTGTAAGCAATACAACACATTACACAAACCAGCTTGAGAAACAATGGAGGGGCATTCAGAATTAGAATCAGGTTTAATATCAACTTGCATGTGTCGTGAAATTTGTTAACTTTACGGCAGCAGTACTGATATAGAAAAAAAACCTGAATTATAGTAAATATATATATTTATATTTCATTTGCATTATATATATATATATATATATATATATATATATATATAATGCATATGAAATTGTTAAATTAAATAAGTAGTGCAAAAAGAGAATAAGAAAGTAGTGAGGTGGTGTTCATGGGTTCAATGTCCATTCAGAAATCGGATGGCAGAGGGGAAGAAGCTGTTCCTGAATCGCTGAGTGTGTGCCTTCAGGCTTCTGTACCTTCTTCCTGATGGTAGCAATGAGAAGAGGACATGTCCTGGGTGATGTCCTTTATGATCGACACTGCCTTTTTGAGGCACCACTCCTTGAAGATGTCTTTCATACTACAGAGGCTGGTACACAAGATGGAGCTGACAAATCTTACAACTTCCTGCAGCTTTCTTCAATCCTCTGCAGTAGCACTCCCCCCACCAACACCCCCCCCCCCACACACCAGAAAGTGATGCAACCTGCCAAAATGTTCTCCATGGTACATTTGCAGAAATTTCTGAGTGTTTTAGGAGACATTCTAAATCTCCTCAAACTCGTAATGAAGTATGGATGCTGTTTACCCTTCTTTATAGCTGCATCAATACGTTAGGACCAGGTTGGGACTATCAGTACAAGTGTAGTTCTTCATTTTGGATGGAGATCAGAGAAGTTTATAGTTTGCTGTCATTGTTTTTCAATACTTACGTTATCTCTCCATAAAGCCATCCAAACTTTTGATGCCTGTTTGTTGTAATTATTCTATTCCTGTGTTGAGGCAGAGCTGACACCGATCTCCAATGTGCTTCCAATCCAGTTTGTCTGGTCTTTCTCACCACTAGGTTATGGATTGGGTTACAGGAAGATCACTGTCACTGGATTATTTAAATGAAATTGATTCCTTGTCACGGTGGAGAGGCTTGTGAGTTCCTGAGATCCCGAGAGTGTTACTGCCTGGATCTTAGCTCCTGGTAGGGAGGTCAGGTAAATTTCCAGACAAAGAGCGATCCAACCAAGATCTCAACGGTGGAGCTGGTAGAAGATGATGACACATCACAACGGCAGAGGGGGGCTGCAACAGCGAAGGGTCCTAGTTGCCTCGTATTCCATGCCACTGCACCCTGTCTCCGATCTGTCAAGGACCACGTGGTGTCTGTCTGTTCATCAGCCTCCCCAGTTTAAACAAAGTCACACAAAGGCGTGCTCCATTAATGGAATAACCCCTTGGAAGGACGTCTTACTTGACCTGGGTGATCCCAGGAATAGAAAAATGGTAGGCTAATTTGCCAAGAAACACAAGAGAGCCTGCAGATGGTGGAGCCCGGAGCATCACACACAAAACGCTGGCAGAAGTTAGCAGGTCAGGCAGCGTCTATAGAAAGGAATAAACAGTCGAAGATTCAGGCTGAAACCCTTAATCAGGACTGGAAAGGGTTATGAAGACGCCAGAGTAATAAGGTGGGGTGAGGGGAATAGGGATAACTAGAAGGTGATAGGTGAAGCCAGGAGGATGGAGGAGGAAGTAAGAAGCTGGGAGGTGATAAGTGGAAAGGCAAAGGACTAGTGAAGAAGGAATCTGATAGGAGAGGAGAACAGATCGTGGGCAAAAAGGAAGGAGGAGGGGAACTGGGGGATGTGATAGGTAGGAGAGGAGAAGAGGTAAGAGGCTAGGGTTGGGAATAGAAGAAGGGGGAATGGGGAGGGAGGAAAAATTACTGGAAGTTGAAGAAATTGATGTTCATGCCATTAGGTTGGAAGCTATCTGGACAGAGTGTGAGGTGTTGCTCTTCCAGTCTGATAGTTGCCTTAGCGTGGCCGAAGAAGGGGCCATGGACCAACATGTCAGGACAGGAATGGGGACAGGAATTGAAATGGTTGGCCGCTGGGAATTCCGCTTTTTGCAACTGGAGCTGAGGTGCTCAACAAAAGCAATCCCCCAGTGTATGTCAGTCCTCACCAATGTAGGGGGGGCACCAGATATAGTAGATGACCCCAACAGATTCACATACAAAGTGCTGTTTCACCTTGAAGGACGGTTTGCCACCCTGAAGGGAGGGAAATGGGCAGGTTGCTTGCAGGGTTAAGTGCCCTACCCCACCCACCTGGCTTCACTCATCACCATCTAGCTTGTCCTGCTCCTCCTCCCCCCCATCTCTTTTATTCTGTCTTCTTCTCCCTTCCTGTCCCGTCCTGAAGAAGGGTCTCAGCATGTCAGGCAGCATCTATAGAAATGAATAAACAGTCCAACATGTGCTGTTATTAGCTTGTACAAAATACAGTGTAGGGCTGAAGAAACCTAGTGGATATGTAATCATGTTGTTAGGTAAACATTACCACAATAACTAGCAATATTAATAGAATTATAAAAGTAAATGTCAAAAGGCATGGGCCCTGTAAAGTATCATAATATGCAAGCAAAGGAATAAGCTTTGCTCTCTAACTCAATTCCAGCTCTTTAACTCTCTGACTTATTTTCAAAGTTCAAGATAAACTTATTATCAAAGTACATACCCGCAAGTCACTGTCTACAACCCTGAGATTCATTTTCTTGCAGGAATTCTCAATTCATTCCATAACCATAATAGAATCAATGAAAGACTGTGCCAACAGGGCAGACAGCCAGTGTGCAAAAGACAATAAACTATGTAAATACAGAAAGAAAAAAAGGAAATAATAATAATAATCATAAGTGAAAAACATCAGAAAAATGCTGAATTATAAGAGGAAATTGATAGACTATGGAACATGAACAGGGTATACATTGTCCCAATAGTAATATCTACAACTGGTATCATCCCAAAGTCAATACTCAGTAGCATTAAACAATTAGGGTGACACAACAATATCGATGTAAATCTTCAAAAAGCCACAATGCTAACCCCACTAGAAAATCTGAAAGTTCATAGCAATTGAGAAATGAGTGTGCTTGGCTATACCTGTACCTCAGGTTTTACCAGCTTGAGCTGAGATTATATATTTTATAATAAATAAACAAACAAATAAATAAATAACAATAAATATTGAGAACATGAGATGAAGAGACCTTGAAAGTGAGTCATTTGGTTGTAGGAACAGTTCAGTGATGGAGCAAGTGAAGTTTAATGAAGTTATTCCCTTTGGTTCAAGAGCCTGACAGTTGAGGGATAATAACTTTTCCTGAACCAGGTCCTGAGGCTCCTGTGGCTCCTTCCCAATGGCAGCAGCAAGAATAGAGCATGTCCCGGATGGTGGGGGGTTCCTGTTGATAAATGCTGCTTTCCTGCAACTTTGAGTGTTGAACAAAATGGATGGACTCAAAATGCTGGAGGAACTCAACAGGTCAGGCAGCATCTTTGGAAAAGAATAAACAGTTAATATTTTGGCCCATGATCCTTCTTCTGGACTGAGAAGGAAGGGGGAAGATGCCAGAATAAAAAGTTGGGGGGGGGGGATGAAGAATGCTAGCTGGAAGGTGATAAGTGAAGCCAAGTGGGCAGGAAAGGTCAAGAGATGGAGAAGAAAGAATTTGCTTGGACAATAGGAGAAAGGGAAGGAGGAGTGGACCCAGGGGAAAACGATAGGCAGATACGAAGAGGTAAGAGGTCAGAGTGGAGGGGGGGGGGGGGTGGAAATTTTGTTCATTGGAAGGAGAAATTGATCTTTATGCCAGCAGGTTGGAGGATACCCAGACGGAATATAACGTGTTGCTCCGCTATCCTGAGGGCAACATCATCTTGGCACTTTGTTCTCTAAAAAGTTCCCCACTCTAATTTTTTTAAAGCCTCCTCTTTAAAATCTCTCTCTTCGACCAAATATTTGTTGTTCTGCGCTCTTACTTCTCACGAGGTTCTGTGTTATGGGATGCTTGAGTGAATCTAAGTTGCCATATAAATCCAAGTTATTGTTGATGCAATGCCTGTTTCCATCGGACTCATTGACTATATCTTCCAATGTTGCCTTGTGTTGGACATTTCTCACTTTTAATTCAAAGTCAAGTCTCTCTGTATTACAAGTATATAGATAGATAGATAGATAGATAGATAGATAGATAGATAGATAGATAGATAGATAGATAGATAGATAGATAGATAGATAGATAGATACTTTATTCATCCCCATGGGGAAATTCAACATTTTTTTTTCCAATGTCCCATACACTTGTTGTAGCAAAAACTCATTACATACAATACTTAACTCAGTAATAATATGATATGCATCTAAATCACTAACTCAAAAAGCATTAGTAATAGCTTTAAAAAAGTTCTTAAGTCCTGGCAGTTGAATTGTAAAGCCACATTGCGACTATAATAATCACAAGCAATACATCTGTCGTAGTCATCTATATAGTACATTATAATCTGAGCCTTCCATCGGTCAGAGTCAACCCTGGATGTTGTGCCCTAGCTGTCTAGATACACAAGCTTAGGCAGTACGATATGGAGGGCAAGCAGTTGCCCTTGTAGCAGGCTTCCTCTCTCCACACATTTAATGAACCCAAAGGAATGGTGGAGACTGATATAGTTTGACACCAGCAGCAACACAAGAGTTGCTGATCAATGTTGAACTCAATGTAGGACTGCCTTAGGGACTCCAGCTCCAGATTTTTCCCTCGGGGTTTACTGCTGAAGCCTTCCCCATGGGTGCATATAGCCGCAAGGCAGAGGAGGTTTGAGATTAGAGTTTTCCTTCTTGTTCAGCTGCCAACCACAGCTAAAGAGCCCCGTCTGCCCGTAGTGATTGGTCTTAAGGCACCAGTTACCCTCCTTTGCCCCTCCTCTTGTCAGAAGAAACAATTCTGCAGGGCTTAGTAGCAGAAAGCTACACGTGAAAGCCAGGTGCTGGACTTGGTTGTCAGAGGCTGTTAGTGGGCTATTGGGAGCATTCAATAGGTAGTGGGAGCTTATCCCCACTACCTCCTTAAGGATCCATATTATAATCAAGCCATTAATTACAGCTCTGTGCATTAGAGACGTGCAATATAACTAATGCGAAGAGAGATGTAATAAAATGCAGCACACACACACACAAGATGCTGGAGGAACTCAGCGGGTCAGGTAGCGGTAGCATCAATGGAGGGGAATAAATAGACGATGTTTCAGATTGAGACCCTTCATCAGGACTGGAAAGAAAGCGGGTAGAAGCCAGAAGAAGAAGGTGGGGAGAGGGGAAGGAGTACAAGCTGGCAGGTGATGAAGTAAGAAGTAGGGAGGTGATAGGTGGAAGAGATAAAGGGCTGAAGAAGAAGGAATCTGATAGGAGAAGAGAGTGGGCCACAGGAGAAAAGAGCATAGAATATTACAGCACAGTACAGGCCCTTCGGCCCATGATGTTGTGCCAACCCTTTAACCAACTCTTAGATCAACCTATCCCTTCCCTCCCACATAGCTTTCCATTTTTTCTATCATCCATGAGCATATCCGAGAGTTTACAAAATATCCCCCAGTGTATCTAAAGGGAAGGAGGAGGGGCACCGTAGGGAGGTGAGAAGAGAAGGGCTGAGAGGGGAACCAGAAAGGGGAATGGAAAAGGAGGGAATGGGGAATGGGGAGATATTGTGAGACGTTAGAGAAATCGATGCTGATGCCATATGCTAAAATGTAATGACAGTCCTCTCCACATAGTGGAAGAGTCTTGCAGGACAGTTGTGTCGGTATCATCACCCTGCATTTAATATATTTTCTCTGCAGTTCCAGCCAAGTATTGCAATATAATCTTCTTGATATTACAGTCATGAATTGAAGTACAACCATCTCTGTGTTTAAAGCTATGCATTGTAATGCAAGCCTCTCTACACCAAAACCCTCTTTGTAGCTCGAACTCTGCATTGTTATATAGCTCTCTGTGTTACCGACAGATCTTACAATGCATCTTCTCTGTATTACAACCACATACAGCCGACCGGTTGCTCTCTTCATCTTAGTCATACCGGGCAGGACTACCCTCTTAGCTGTTTCCCCTGTGCAAATTGGCCCAGCTTGTATCTGGTTCATAACTTGACACTAATAGCGAGATAAACTTTCTTGAAATGCTAGAAAAAAACCAGTTCCACCCACAACCTGTGCTTCCTTGCTGTTCGAGTATCTACGCGTGGCAGCGGAAAGCAGGAATTTTTGGAACTATATCGGATAACTTACACTGTGGGTGGTCTCGGAGGCTGCATCTTCCTGAACTTCTCTCTTCACCTCAATGTTTCACAAATGCAAAAGCAAAGAGCTATCTTTCCTTTGAAGTGCTAAATAAGAGAGGTGGGACAGCTATTGATGATCATCAGATGACATCTTCCCCCCCCCACCCCACCCACCCCACAGCACCAACACCCAATCTCAATGTGTCCTGAAGAGGGCGCATTTGATCTATCAGTGTCCAGACTAACCAGGGTCAGAATTCTTGACATTTCCATTCGTACGAACATAACATCCAGTAACTAGTTACTCATGGGACTGCAGTCTGACATGAAATTACAATGGTCTCATCCCCAAGAGTAGCCACACCATGCATTATTTGTGTCTGGTGACAGAGTTCACACTATTTCTCTTATATTCCTTTTTTTATCTTGGTGGCTTTTCGCTTTTAGTCTTCCAAAGAGGGATAAAAGTTATAAAGTTATTACAAAATGCTGAAGGAACTCAGCAGGACAGGCAGCATCTATGGAGAGGAATAAACAGCTGATGTTTCGGGCTGAGACCTTTCATCAGGACTTGGCCTGAAATGTTGTCTGTTTATCCATTTCCATGGATGCTGCCTGACGTACTGATTTCCTCCAGCATTTTGTGTGTGTTACTCTCAATTTATTATAAGATCATAAGACCATAAGATATAGGAGCAGAATTAGGCCATTTGGCCTGTCGAGTCTGCTCTGCCATTTCATCATGGCTGATCCATTTTTTTCCTCTCAGCCCCAATCTCCTGCCTTCTCCCTGTATCCCTTCACACCCTGACCAATCAAGCATCTATCAACCTCTGCCTTAAATATACCTAAAGACTTGGCCTCCACAGCCACCTGTGGCAATGAATTCCACAGACTCACCACTCTCTTATGATCTGGAGTTTAAGATTATAAAGTTAGCTCAACTTATCACAAGTACACTGAAAGATGCAAGGAATTACTTCCATTGCATCAACGACCAGCACAGACCAAGGATTTGCTGAGGGAAGCCTGCAAGAGTCACCAATCTTCTGGCACCAACATAGCATGCTCACAATCATTTTTACACAGACATGAGAAATTCTGCAGATGCTGGAAATCCTAAGCGACACAAACAAAATGCTGGAGGAACTCAGCTGATCAGGCGGTATCTATGGAAATGAATTAAGGGTTGACATTTCGGGCTGAAACCCTTTTTCAGGACTGGAAAGGAAGAAGGGAAGACGCCAGAATAAAAAGGTGGGTGGAGGCGGATAGCTAGAGGGTGATAGGTGAAGCCAGGTGGGTGAGAAAGGTAAAGGGTTGGGGAGGAAGGAATCTGATAGGAGAAGAGGGTGGACCAGAGGAGAAAGCGAAGGAGGAGGGGACCAAGGGGGAAATGATAGGCAGGTGAGAAGAGACAAAAGGTCAGAGTGGGGAATAGAGGGAGGGGAGATGGGGAGAGATTTTTTTTTATCCGGAAGGAGAAATCGATATTCATACAATCAAGTTGGAGTCTACACAGAAAGAATATAAGACGTTGCTCCTCCACTCTGACCATCTTGGCCACTGTGAATAGGTTAAGTTTACACTAACCTAACCTCAGATACAACCATGTGACCAATTAACCTAGCAACCTGTACGTCTTTGGGAGGAAACTAGAGCGCCTAGAGGAAACCCACATAGTCACAGGGAAAATGCATTCCTTATAGATAGTGGTGGGAATTGAACCCCAATTGTTGACACTGTAAAGCATTGTACTAACCACTATGCTACCATGCCACCCAAGTTAAATATGTTAACTGGAGCGAAGAAAGTGAAACTTGTCAGCTGAAGACTGGATACAGGAACGGACTTGTGAGTGGCCCGGTGACATTTCTCCATCTCCAACTGCAGGAAGGGAGGCAGAAAATAACCTTTTATTTAATGGAAAATGCAGCCAATTGCATCGGGAAGGAGATACAGGAACCTTAGGCCCCACACCACCAGGTTCAGGAGCAGTTACTACCTTTCAGTCACCTGACTCTTGAACCAGCCTGGATAACTTCACTCACCTCAACACTGAACTTATTCCACAACCTATGGACTCAGAATCACTTTCAAGGACTCTACAACCCATGTTCTTAATATTAATTATTACTCTTTTTTTGTAATTGCATAGTTTATCTTATGCACACAGTTTGTCAGTCTTTGTGAGTAGTTTTTCATTGACCTTATTGTATTTGCATCTATTGTGAATGCGCGCAAGAAAATGATTCCCATATGGTGACATATATGTACTTTGATAATAAATTTGACTTGAACTTCTTTGTTAGCACAACCCCATTCAAACACTGAACGTATTGTGTCACCAATATGCCAAAAATGTGGATCACAATAAAGAACATAGAACATTACAGCAATTTACAGGCCCTTCGGCCCACAATGTTGTGCCAACCTTTTAACTTACTCTACGATCAACCTACACAACAGACTTTCAACATCGTAAATCAGTGAGCTGTCTTGTTCTGTTTCCTGTCTCGCTGTGAAACAGGGACACCTCTTTTCCCCTTATTATGGAGAGAGAGTGAGCCTGTGGTATGTCGAATTACTAGGTGAACGAGTAGTTTTTGGGTACTGCAAGTCTGTGTCTTTATTGATACTTTGCTGCACGCTTACGTGCTCAGTGGAGGGTGCTGATGCATTTTGCTGGTGGGGTGGGGGGGGGGCTTTTGTTGCCTTGCTGTTGCTTGTGCGTGGGAGGGGGAGTTGGGGTTCTAACATTTAACTGCCATTCATTCTTTGGGGCACTCCTCTGTTTTCGTGGCTGTCTGCAAAGAAAAAGAATTTCAGGATGTATATTGTGTACATTTCTCTGACCTTAAATGCACCTATTGAAACACCACTCTGTGTAAAAAACTTATCTATCTACTTATTTATTTGTGAGTTTCTGTATTTATTTATTTATTTGTTTGTTTGTTCATAGTATTTGCACAGCTTGTCTTCTTTTGCATATTGGTTGTTTGCCAGGTGTCGTGTTTAGTTCATTCATTTGATTGTGTTTCTTCGTTCTACCCTAAATGCCTTCAAGGAAATGAATCTCAGGGCAGTACATGGTGACATCTAGACATTTCGATAATAAATTTACTTTGAACTTTGAACTTTAATAAGAACTAGGCATGGAAAAGGTCAGAATATCATTCCCATGTTACTTTGGCGCAGTGAGTGACACTCTTGAGAAAGTTCTGAATTTAAGTCCGAGAACAAAAGAAGTTGAGTGAGAGACCTCCAGTCTGGAACTCTGGCAGCATGCTGTGAAGCTGTTTCATTAGCAGTGACCTTATTGCAGTGTATAGAATCATGAGGGGTATAGATAGGCTGAATGCATGCAGACTTTTTCCCCAGGGTTGGGGACTCAAGAACTAGAGGGCATCAGAGAGGGGAGAGGCTTAATTGGAACCTGAAGGTCAACTTTTGCCCTTGGAGTTAACTCAGTTTCTGGGATGGAAAGAGCTTTATTTGCAAAATGCACATTGAAACATACAGTAAAATGCATCACTAGTGTCTACAACTAACAGAGTCCAAACATGCGCTGGGGACGACCCGCAAACATTGCCACGCTTCCAGCATCAACGTAGCATATCTGCAACTTACTAACTCTAACCCCTGGGAGAGGTAAAAGGCAGAAGCCGAAGAAATCTGATAGGAGAGGTGAGTGGACCGCGGGACAAAGGGATGGAGGAGGACCTCCAGAAGGAGCACTGTTCCCTCTAAACTGCACGGGGTGCACAGCTGCCCTGGCATGTGCCCCTGCTTGCCAACCATTCACCCTTGGGCACAGCCTAGAGTACATACACTCAGTCACCACTTTATAAAGTGGCCACTGATGTATGTGGGTGGCAAGGTGGAGATATGTCTCTACCAAAGGAGGTGTAAGGTGCTCCTTCCCTCTGCTAGCCTGTAGGTCACCCTTGGGCAAGGTGTAGCACCTGCTTAACCCCTCGATCTGGGTCACGTGAAGCCATGTGAGCAGGTGGATGGTCGTATGAGCAGCTGGTGCATATCACAAGTCCTGGTTATGTGACCACTGACATCAGGCAGACAATCTCTGGAGAGTATTGATAATGGCTGGGGTCACCCCGTCTTGGAAAGACACTGCCCAGAAGGCAGCAATGGCAAACCTCTTCTGTCAAAAAATTTACCAAGAATAACCATGGTCATGATCATGATTGGCCATGTCAGACAACACAGCACATGATGACGATGACGATGACTGAGTGGGTTTTTGTGACCTCCTGCTGTTGTAGCCCATCCACTTCAAGGTTCGACGTGTTGTGCATTTAGAGATGATCTTCTGCCCACCACTGTTGTCACCTTCCTATCAGCTTGAACCAGTCTGGCCATTCTCCTCTGACCTCTCTCATTAATGAGGTACTTTTGTCCACAGAACTGCTGCTTACTGGATGGTTTTTGTATTTAGCACCATTCTCTGTAAACTCTGGAGACTGCAGCGTGTGGAAAATCCCAGGAGATCAGCAGTTTCTGAGATACCAAAACCACCCCAGTTCAAGGGGTAAAGAAGCACCTATAGGAAAGATCTGTGTGCATTTCTAGTCATCTAATGACTGGAAAGATATCAATAGGATTGAAAGATTGCTGAGAAACCATACAAGAATTTGCCAGGACTTGAGGACCTGAGTTATAGGTAAAGGTTGAATAGGTTAGGAAATAGGTTAGGACTTTATTCCCTGCAGTGTAGGAGAATAAGGGAAGATTTGATAGAGGTATACAAAATAATGAGGAGTGTAGATAGGATTGTGTAGCTAGACAGCTAGGACGCAATATCCATGATCAACTCTGTCCAATGGAGGCCTCAGACAGACTCATAGATAGGGTTAATGTAAGCAGGCTTTTTCCAGAGGCTGGGTGAAGTTAGAACTAGAGGCCATAGATTAGGGGTGAAAGGTGAAATATTTAAGGGGAACCTGAGCGAGAGCTTCTTCACTCAGAGGGTGGTGAGTGTGTGGAACGAGCTGCCAGTGGAAGTCGTGGATAGGGTTCAATTTCAACATTTAAGACAAGTTTGGATAAGTACATGGTTGGGAGGGGTATGGGGGACTATAGTCTAGGTGTGGGTCAACGGTTGTAGGTAGAATAATGGCTTGGCGTGGACTTGATGGACCAAAGGGCCTGTTCTGTGCTGTAGTGCTCTGTGACTCATTGACAGGGGGCTGAATTGATCAGCCGTGATCCTGTGGAATGGTAGAACAGAGCTAAAGGGATGAATGGCCCCCTCATGCTGTTTTGTATCTTTAGTCTGATTCACTGGGGTAATTGAGCATGTGCATGTGTGTGTTTTTGGCATACCAGCAGAGTTAAAAGAATAACTCTTTTATTGACAATAAAATTTACTTTTACATTGACTTTGATGTAGAATTTGTATACATAAAGTGTGTTTGATGGTCTAGTGGTACATAGAACATAGGAATCTACAGCTCCTTCAGCCCACAATGTTGTGCCAACCATGTAACCTACTCTAGAAACGACTAAGAATTTCCCTACCGCATAGTCTTCTATTTTTCTAAGCTCCATGTACCTGTCTAAGTGTCTCTTAAAAGACCCTATTGTATTCACCCCTATCGCCATCATTGGCAGTGCATTCCACGCACCCACCACTCTCTGTGTTAAAAACTTACCTCCGACATCCCCCTTGTATTTACTTTCAGTCACCTTAAAACTGTGCCCCTTCATGTTAGCCATTTCAGCCCTGGGAAAAAGCCTCTGGCTATCCACATGATCAATGCCTCTCATCATCTTATACACCCTTATCAGGTCATGTCTCATCCTCCATGACTCCAAGGAGAAAAGGCCAAGTTCACTCAACCTATTCTCAAAAGGCATGTTCTCCATTCCAGGCAACATCCTTGTAAATCTCCCCTGCACCCTCTTTAAAGTATCCACATTCTAGCTTGTGGGGATAAAGTACATAACTACTTTGGTAATGCAGTGGTTAGCAAGATGCTGATGCAGCTCGGGCGTCAGACCTTGGAGTCAGGTTCTGACACTGTCTATAAAACATTTGTACGTCCTTCTCATACATGTGGGTTTCCTCCGGGTGCTCCGGTTTCCTCCCACAGTCCAAAACATGCTGGTTAGCCAGTTAATCGGTCATTGCAATTTGCCCTGTGACTAGGCTATGGTTAAAAAGGTGCATTGCTAGGTGGTGTGGCTTGGGCCGGAAGGGCCTATTCTGCTCTGTGTCTCTGACTAAAAGATAAATAATTAGCTAATGGTATGGTATGAGCTCATCACCGCTGTTCATGTATTTTGAAACCTGACACATTCAGGGTTTCTGAAACAAACCAACAAAAACACCCCCTCAGAATTGGAAGTGGCCGACTAGACCTTCAAAGATTCACTTTGCTTATTATGTGAAAACAATTGATAATGTGTACGTGTTAGTCAAAATGGATGAGGGTGAAATGTGTTAGATTCTGTACCACAAATGAGTGTACTATTGATGAGGTGATATTCATTTTCTCATCGTTATGCCTTACCAGAAGACGTGGTCGCGTATAATGGTCATCAGCTTTAACCATTTCCATTTGAATGCCTAACGAAACAAACCAGAACACAAACATTTCATCAAACTCACCAGCATCAAATTGTGCAGCAAGAGTTGTTAACAAAGCTCTGAAGGAACAAAGTGCAACTCAGCAGGTTAGGCAGACGGAGAGGAATTAACAAAAAGGGTCTCGGCCCGAAATGTCAAGCAATTGGGACAACACACACCCACAAAGTGCTGGAGGGACTCAGCAGGTCAGGCAGCATCTACGGACTGTCAATGTTTTGGGATCCTTCATCAGGACAGGAAAGGAAGGGAGAGGAAACCAGAAGAAGAAGGTGGGGGTGGGGGTGGAGCAAACAGAAATCTTACAAGCTGGCAGACGGTGGAAAAATAAATATCGATTTCGCCTTCTGGTAAAAATGAATATCAACTTCTCCTTCCGGTAAAAAAAATTCCCTCCACCTCCTCTCTTCTTCTATTCTCCACTTTGGCCTCTTTCCTCTTCTCACCTGCCTATCACCTCCCCCTCAGTACCCTCATCCTTCCCTTTCTCCTGTGGTGCACTCTCCTCCTCTTTCAGATTCCTTCCTCTCCAGCACTTTATCCTTCTTTCCCATCCCCCACCCTTATATTCTGGCATTGTCCCCCTTCCTTTGCACTCCTGATGAAACTGTCTACTCTTTTCCATAGATGCTGCCAGACTTGCTGAGTTCCTCCAGCATTTTGCATGTATTTCAGGCGACGGATGAGACCAGGTGGGAGGGGATGAATTGAGAAGCTCAGAGCAGATAGATGGAAGAGGTAAAGGGTTGAAAATGGTTGCAGCTTATCATAATATTAGTAATCAGCCCTGACAAAGGTTCTCGGTCCGAAATGTCAACTGTTTATTCCCCTCCATAGATGCAGCCTGATCTGCCGAGTTCCTCCAGTAGTTTGTGTGCATTGCTCTGGATTTCCAACATCTGCAGAATCCCTTGTGCTTTGAAGACGTAAGTATTCCTGGGGCAATGGACATCAAGCAGGAACCATTTTCTGAAGCAGCAAAATGACCACCCTCTCTAATGTTCCACTCCTAATATGTAGAAGTCTCAGAACTGAATGAAATTAGTTCAGCTAAAAGTTAAAAGGAGAGGCAGTTGAAAAAAATTCAGAGACGTCATAATCCAAGGAGGGACAAGTTTACCAAAACTAGATCTAGCCTGTGGGTGAAGAGTATCCAGGAAATATGGCATTTTCAAATGCGACATTGAATGGTATATATATATATATGATTGGCACTTACTTACTGCCCGTTACGCCACTAGCGTTTAGGACAGCAATGACGGTCCTCTGTCTCCGGTAGTGTGTTCAGGGCCAGTCAGCATCTATGGAGAGAGGAATAAACAGTCAAGGTTTCGGGCGAAGATGTTGTCTCTTTCTTTCTCAACAAGCAGATGCTTTGCTATTGGAGCATCACAAACCTCATAAAGTTCAAAGAAACTTCAAAAACCTCTACAGAGGTTACATTGGTAAATGTGTGAATCACTCTTTCTTCTCAGAAAGGGGAAAACAGTCAGTGTTGCTAAATATGTAACCATGGCGTGCATGCAGGATCGTTGGAGAGAGGACAGCACAATATCATGGGCTGAAGGACCTGTACTGTGTTCTGTGTTTACCAATAGAATAACCAGATTCTCCTGGTTTCGTAATGCTTATTCTGTTCTTGACACTACGTACCATGAGAATATAAACCCACACATCAGTGCTGAGAGATGTAGTCAGTACATTGCTGGTGCTCTATACAAAGAAAGCAGAGGTATGGATCAAGTGCAGGCAGAACTGATTAGGAGTCATTAGCTTAATTAGTTTGGGACAGTATCGTGGGCTCTCTTGCCCTTGAACTGTTCTATCTTCTCTGTTCACTCTGAGAATTGCTTTCTTTCAGCATTTTCAGAACCAGCTTTACTATCACCAGTACGTCAGGAAATATGTTGACTTTGTGGCAGCAGTACAATGCAACACATGATAATAGATTTTAAAAAATGGAGAATTACACTAAGTACATATCACCTTTATATATAAAGGTTAAATTAAATAATTGGTGCAAAATTAGAAATTAAAAAAAGTAGTAAGGTAGTGTTCATGGGTTCAATGTCCATTCAGGAATCAGATGGCAGAGGGGAAGAAGCTGATCTTTAATCACTGAGTGTGTGCCTTCAGGCTCCTGTATCTCCTCCCTGATGGTAGCAACGAGAACAAGGCATGATCCGGGTAATGGAGGTCCTTAATGATGGGCACCACATTCTTGAGGCGTTGCTCCTTGAAGGTGTCCTGGATACTACGGAGGCTCAAACTCATGACGGGGCTGACTAAGTTTGTAACTCTCTGCAGTTTATTTCAATCCTGTGCAGTAGCTAATCCCCCCACCCCCCATACCAGAGAGTGTTGCAGCTAACGAGAATGTTCGCCACGCTGCCTCTGTGGAAATATACGAGCGTATTTGGTGACATACCAAATCTTCTGAAACTTCTAATGAAATATACCCACTGCCATGCCTTCTTTGTAGCTGCACTCATATGTTGGGTCCAGGTTAGATCCTCAGAGATATTGACACCCAGGATTTGAAATTGCTCACTCTTTCCACTTCTGATCTCTCTGTGCGGACTGTTGCATGTTCCCTTGTCTTACCCTTTCTGAAATCTACAATCAGCTCTTTGGTCTCAATAACTTTGAGTGCAAGGTTGTTGCTACGGCACCACGCAACAAGCTGAAATAGCTCACTCTTGTACACCCTCTCGGCACTGTCTGAAATTCTACCAACAGTGGTTGTATTGTCAGCAAATTTATAGGTGGCACTTGATCTGTGCCTAGCCACAAAGTCATGGGTATAGAGAGAGTAGAGCAATTAAAACCAATGAAAACTCTTAATACAGATAATTAATTCAAAGTTGAAAGTAAGTTTATTATCAAAGTATAATATACTACCCTGAGATTCATTTTCTTGCAGGCATTCACAATAAAACAAAGAAATACAATGGAATCAGTGAGAGACCATACACAAAAACTCATCTTCAGCTGTACTAATGAAAATATAAAGTATCACTACTTGTAAAAAATACCCTTCAGTCAAAAGGAAGCAAAATAAATTCATAAGTGACTATTTGACTGTGTTTGAAGAGAGCACATTTGAAATTATGCTAATTAATTTCACGCTAATTAATTTCACAAGCTGACCTGTACAATGTCAAATAGTTTCAAAGCTGCCTTAAGTTAAAGTACCAAATGTATGGTGAAAACTGAATGGTACCTACAGATATGGAAGGAAGACGGGTAAAGAAAGAACGAGCACTCTTCGCAGGCCAGAAATAGATGCTACGAAATAGTCAGATTACTCTGATTTGTTTTCAAGTACATCTTAGTAAACAAGGAAAATCAAAGAGAAAGTAATTGGCTTTTCTTTAGAAATTGACAATGGAAAACAATTGTTATAAAACCACACCAATGGAGAGAGACCGTTAAAGGGCAAAGATCCTGTGAGTTGTTTCGCAAATGAAACCCAAACTTTAAGCTTGTGAGTAGATACCTAATGTTTTCCTTTACATTTTAAGCCAATCATTGTTTTCAGTACTGTGCACACAAGTTAAATCATGCTATCAAAAAGGACACATCTTGCAAGCAGACAGAGATGTCAATTAATAGCGCATTCAAAATTATCTTTTTAAATCCATGAGATTCAATTTAGGGAACTCCCAAAGAGGTCCTTGCTTTTGACCTGCTAATTAAGGACTGCAATAATCCTGATCTGCTATATTGATTCACCCCAAAAGTACTTTAAAACATTCTAAGGTTCATCTGTTAGCACAGAAGTTGCAGTTGAATTGAACAATATGGAAAGTCCAGATACTATTGCACAACTGAGGTTATGACAAAAGGTTTCCAATAGATTTCTCTATTCCTGAAACCAAATGCTACTTGTGTGGGGATGGTGCAGCATTTGAAGTCATTTGGACTCTGGCATCCAGGCCAGTGCTTGACCTTTCTGTTGCTAATAGATTACAGGCCTGCCCAGTAACCCTGACCTTTGCAATGCCGCTCTGCTTAACATCTGCAGCACCGACATGAGCTGAAAGTGATCTATGCGGATGGTGTACAGTGTCTGAGTTAAACGAACCCTGGGGAGATGTCGAAGTCCAGTCAGACGGAGATAGGGGAACCTTGATTTCTTTTTTTTTTGTTCATGAATTGAACGGAATTTACTTAAAAATGCTGTCCTTGAACTCTGAGCAGTTAATTCCCCGTGTCTCTTTTTCAACACAACAAACCAACCCTTAATCAGTTCCAGTGAGAAACAATATTTTCATTCAGTTTTGAGTTGCTAACAAAGTCAGCATTTACCCTCAGTGGCCATTTTATTGGGTACTTCCTGTGCCTGATAAAGTGGTCACAGAATGCATGTTCGTGGTCTTCTCCTGTAGCCCATCCACTTCAAGGTTCGACGTGTTGTGCATTCACAGATGCTCTTCTGCACACCACTGTTGTAACGCATGGTTATTCAAGATACTGTCAGCTTGAACCAGTCTGGTTCAAGAACAGAACTGTCACTCACTGGATGTTTTTTTGGTTTTTGCACCATTCTCTGTAAACTCAATAGACTATTGTGTGTGAAATCAGCAGCTTTTGAGATACTCAAACCACCTTGTCTGGCACCAACAACCATTCCATAGTCAAAGTCACTTTGATCATATTTCTTCCCCATTGTGATGATTGGTCTGAACAACAGATGAACCTCTTGACTATGTCTGCCACGTGATAAGCTGATTAAACATTTGCACTAATGAGCAGATGTACTGAATAAAGTAGCTAATGAGCAATTGCCCTGAGAAAATAGGATATCAACTTCTTCAACTGCTGCAATCCTTCTAGTGAAGGTGATTATTGGAGAGGGAGTCCATACTGATCTCCTTCTTGTCACTTACCTCTGCAAGCGGGGCAAGTGCTATGCTTGCCCCTACACCTCCTCCTTCACCATCACTCAGGGCCCCAGACAGTTTGTACAGGTGAAGCGACACTTCTAGATCGGGAGGATCACATCATCGAGCATCTTCACTCTCTCTGCCACAAAAAGCAGGATCTCCTATTTCAATTTGACTCCCATTCCCATATGTCAGCCTATGGCTTCCCGTGCTGCACGGGTTCCCAACCTTTTTTATGCCATGGCCCAATACCATTAAGCAAGGGGTCTGTGGACCACAGGTTTGGGAACCCCTGTTCTACAGCCATAAAGAGGGCAATCTCAGGTTGGAGGAGTTGGAGTAGTTCAAAGTTCAAAGTAAATTTATTATCAAAGTATGTTTTTGCCAGCATATACTACATTGAGTTTAATTTTGGTTGATTCTTTTCAAGGGTAGCCTCCAACCTGATGGCATGAACATCGAATTCTCCAAATTCTCCAGCAATTTCTCTGTCCTCCATCCTTCTCTCTTTTTCCAGTTCCCATTCTGGTATCCATCACACCCCTTGTCCTCCCCTCGCCTGACCATCAGCTCCCTCTGGTTCCCCTCCTCCTTCCCTCTCTCCCATGGTCTATTGTACTGCCTCCACTCCCGCTCCCCCTAACTTTTATTCTGACTTCTGCCCCCTTCCTTCCCGGTCCTAATGAAGGGACTCCACCTGAAGCATTGACTGTTTATTCCCTTCCATAGATGCTGCCGATCTGCTGAGTTCCTCCAGCATTTCTATGTGTTGCATTTCATTATGCCATTCTCTATATTAGTTATAATACATGTCACTAATGCAGAGAGATGATTACTTTTTAAAAGTACCTCCAGTAATTTCACCCCACTTCCCACTTCTTATCTTTTCTCTTCTCTTCACCTGCCTATTATTTACCCCGAGTCCCCCACTTCCCTGTCTCCTGTGGTCTACTCTCCTCTCCCATCAGATTCCTTCTTCTCCAACCCGTTACCTTTTCCACCTGCTTCTCACTTTGTCCTCATTCCTTTACCCACCTGGCTTCACCTATCTCCTTCTACCTTCCCTTCCACCCAGCTTCTTCTTTTGGCTTCTCCCCCCATCCTTTCCAGTCCTGATGAGGGAACTTGGCCCGAAACATCAACTGCTTATTCCTCTCCATAGATGTTGCCTGACCTGCTGAGTACTTCCAGTATTTTGTGTGTGTTGCTCAAGATTTCCAGCATCTGCAGAATCTCTTATCTTGAGGGGGGGGGGGGGGGGGAGGTGGAATTCATGGATTTAGACCCAACAGCAATGAAGGAATTGTAATATACTTCCAGGACAGGACATCTGGATTAGAGGGAATGTGTTACTAGGAGAGGTGGGACAAACTTGCATTGTTTCACTGGAGTGTCAGAAGTTGAGGAAGATCTTGACAGAAATTTATAAAATTGTGAGAGACAGAGATAGGGTAAATGACGAATCTCCCAGAGTCATCATCATTGTGTGCCACATTGCATGACGTGGGCAATCATGGTCTATGACCATGATTGTTCTTGGTAATTTTTTACTACGGAAGTGGTTTGCCATTGTTACAAGATGGGTGATCCCAGCCATTATCAGTACTCTTCAGAGATAGTCTGCCTGGTGTCAGTGGTCACATAACCAGGATCTGTGATGTGCACCAGCTGCTCATACGACCATCCACCACCTGCTCCCATGGCTTCATGTGACCCTGATCATGGGGCTAAGCAGGTGCTACACCTTGCCCAAGGGTGACCTGCAGGCTAGCGCCTCACACCTTTGGTTGCTCCACCCCACCACCCACTCCCAGCGTAGAGCTTTCAAATACTAGGCAGCATAGGTTTAAGGTGAAAGGAGGAAAATTCAAGGGAAATGTGAGAGAAAGTCCTTTCCAGAGAGGTTGGTGCTTGGAACTTACTGGTAGGGGTGGCATTGGAAGCAGATAGACAGATGCATGAATATAGAGGGAAATGGATCATATACAGGCAGATGGGATTAGCTTCATTCACATGTACATGCACAGAACAGACATGATGGGCTGAAAGGCCTGTTCCTGTACCATTCTGTGTTCTGTACTTCATTGTCAGACTGGGGTAGGACACTGACACTGGTTCACAACCTTTCAGTAAGGGCCTGTACAGTGCTGTAATACTTTCTGGGGAGGCACAGTGGTTAGTGCAACAATTTCTGGTATCAGTGACCCGAGTCCAGTTCCTGCCGCTGCCTGTAAGGAGTTTGTATGTTCTCCCCGTGACCGCGTGGGTTTCCTCCAAGTGCTCCGGTTTCCACTCACAATCCAAAGATGTACCGGTTGATATGTTAATTAGTCATTGTGAATTGCTCCGTTTTTAGTTGAGGGTCAAATCGGGGATTGCTGAGTAGCACGGCACGAATAGCCTACTCTGCGCTGTATCTCAATAATAAATGTTCTATGTTCTATGAAACTAGAATATCAGCAAGATGTGATATTGCCCAGTTCCAGCATCAACATTCCCTCTAATTGTTTTTTTTACAGCTGTGCGTGCCAACCACTGCTCTGGGCAGGAAATTTCCAGATGACATGAAAACTGCACGGCACGTTAAATATTTTTCTTTGTGTAATATGCACATCAAACAAACACAAACCACATTCAGAACACAACTAAACAATGTCAGGCAGTCAAAACAACTGACAGGCACAAGGGCAAAAGTAAAATGTTTTGACTAGATGGCGTCAGCATTTAGTGGGCCGGCAATTTATTAACAATAAGCTACTGACTTCCATTCTGTGTTTGCTGTTACAATTTGCAGCAGCGTTGTAACTTGAAACACAATGTAAATATATTAAGCTCTAAAATGTTTCAAAGCAAAGATCGTGATGTTTATTGTTCTGAAAAATTGGTGATCATGTTCATTAACACATAATTACTGTATATTAACATAGATTTCAAAATTATATTAACATTACCTAAAAGAAACTTCCAGCTGCATGGCAACCAAGGGCTACGTGCGCGAGGGCATTTCAGGTACTGCGTGGCCATAAACCCACGCAGCTTAGAAGGAACAGTGAACAGCATTGTCTGAAAGCCAAACAGGAGTGCAGGGTCTCTCTTCCAATCGGTAGATATTGATAGAGGAAAATAATTCTGTGGTCAGAAACATCTAAACAACATGTGGGCAAGAAGGGTTACATTGATCTTAGAGCAGGTTAAAAAAGTTGGCACAACATCATGGGCCAAAGGACTTGTACTGTGCTGTTGTGTTCTAAACATTCAGAATCAGAATCATGTTTAGTAGCACTGGCATGTGTCATGAAATTTGTTGTTTTGCTGCAGCGGTACAATGTAATATGTAAAATAAACTAGAAATCATAATAAGAAATATGTATCTTTCAGGTGTAGCACTTGCTCTGCTTGCAGGGGTAAGTGCCAGAAAGGAGATATGAAGATCAGTGGGGACTCCATCCCCAATATCACCTAAAACTGACAGCAGAGAGGAAGCTGCTGCTCCTGAAATGTTGAATGTGGGTCCTCGGGCTCCTGTACCACCTCCTTGATAGTAACAATGACAAGAGGGCACGTCCTGGGTGAAACCAGGAGCCGCAGAATGTCCACAGCCAGTGGAGAGCTCCTGCAACGAGGCTCTTGACTTGGGTTGATTGTGTCAATCTGTGGTTGCAATGATGCTCACAAATTTAGTTCTGCTCATTTCACTGGAACTGAATACGTATGTGAAAATGAGTCTGAACCTCAGAGAATCTCTCCTATTGACATAAGACAATCTTCTCCCCAGCACTTCAGGAATGGGGCAGGTGGGTGGGGTGGGTGGACCTGCTGGATTAAACTGTATAATTGTTAATTTTTCCTTGTAGTTTAACTTTCTTATATTTGTTAATATTTTTATATAGTTAACCTCTGCAAATGCAATTGCTCAGTGTGATCCCTGGTGTTTACAGTCCCTCTGTATATCTTTGGAAGCATTACTGGTTCCAGTGTTGGGGGTCACGTTACTTGAATGGAGCTCCCTTATTGGATGGATGGATGTATCTATCCATTTATTTATTTATTTATTTGTTTGTTTGTTTGTTTAGAGATACAGTGATACAAACCCATCCAGCCCAACAAGCAGCATTGCCCTGCAACCCAGCCTAATCACAGGACAATTTACAATGACAAATTAACCTACTAACTAGTATGTCTTTTGGACTGCGGGAGGAAACTGAAGCACCCGGTGGAAACCCACACGGTCACAGAAAGAACGTACAAACATTCTTACAGAGGATGCTGGAATTGAACTCCGAACTCCACTGCCCCAAGCTGCAATGATGTCACACTAAAAGCTAGGCTCCCATGGCGCCCCATGGTTGATTCAAGCAACAGAATTTGGATGGAATTGATCGCTGCTGGCAAATTGGTATAAGAAGACCAGACCCCATCTTTTCGTCTTCACCTTCTCGCTACTAGTTTCTGCTTTTTCTATTCTTTGTTCCTAATTCCTTTGATCTTTTAGCGCTTAATAAAATCATAAGTGACAATTTTATTCCTCATTCTTGACTTTTGAAGAAGTTTGGATCAAAAACATCAGTAGCCAAAAGGTCCAATACTGACCCTTATTGAATAGTGGTTCAATTGACGCCACTATCTGTAAGGAGTTTGTATGTTATTCCTCTCAACTACATTCTGCTGCCTTCTCCCCATAATCTTTGGTGCCCTTATTAATCAAGAACCTATCAACCTGCACTGTAAATATACCCAATGGCAATGAATTCCAAAGATTCTCTAGCTGAAGGAATTCCTCCTTGTCTCTGTTCTAAAGAGACATCCTTGTATTCTGAAACTGCGCCCCCTGGTCTCACCCACTATAGGAAACATCCTCTCCATGTGCACTCTCTCTGGGTCTTTCAATATTCAATAGGTTTCAATGAGATCCTCCTTCATTCTTCTGGACTCCAATGAGTACAGGCCCAGAGCCAGTAAACCCTCCTCATATGTTAACCCTTTCATCCCCAGGATCATTCTCTTGAACATCCCTCTCCAATGCCAGTACATCCTTTCTTAAAGCTGCTCACAATAGTTCAAGTGCAGTCTTACTAATGCCTTGTAGAGTCTTAGCACTACATCCTTTCTTTTATATTCTAGTCCTCTCGAAATGAATGCTAACATTGCACTTGCCCTCCTCACCACTGACTCAACATGCAAGTTAACTTCAACCAATCCTGCACGAGGACTTTAACTTTAATGCAGCCTAGCTATGTTGGCTCAAGGGCCATTCTTTGTGTACTACCGGATTTCCATCAGAGCAGCAACGACAGTACTCATCTAACACTGACAGTTGATAGGTTTCCCCTCTGTCTGTTCCTCAAATGCTTTTGAGGAAAGAGTGTGCAGTTAGCAAAGAAAGCTATTTCAGTCAGGATTCAACGTTGCCTGAACCTTGCAAAAACCTAATCCAAACTCTGCAGAAACCCGACTAACATCAACTAGCCAACACTTTCGCAGACATTTCAACAAAGCAAGTTTGCAGAGGTCATCTGTGACATTTTGAGGTTTGGTTTACATTCGAGGAATTGAGTCTTTCCTGACAATAAAAAATACTGGTGCCTCAACCTTAATAATACTTCTTCCTGTGTGGTTCTGTGCATATTATCAGCTCCCTTAATTATGTGCACGCTAATTTTAAGTCAACTTGCACCTTCATATGACTGATAAACCAGGCCAAAATAAAACTGATATGCAGCTTTCCCAAACAATGGATTCCTGCCATGTTATACTTCCCTTTTGCATAGTAATAATAATAATTTTATTTATAGAGCACTTTTCATACAAACAATGGAGTTCAAAGTGCTTTTCATTGGGATAAAGTACAAACATTATCCCATTGCTCATCCATAGTTTATAGACGGTCTTCTTTTCACACCATTGCTGATAACACAAAAGTGTAACCACTCAGTGTGGCATCCTGAGCTTAACTCTTAAAGATTTTAAAGATTAGCTGAGTTTGTCACATCGAAACATAAAGTGAAATGTGTTGTTTGCACTGAATCAAACGCATGAGGATGGTATTGGGGCAGCCTGCAAGTGTCGCCACGCTCCCAATGCCAACATAGCATGCCCACAACTTACTTAGCCTAACCCTGTACATCTTTGGAATGTGGGAGGAAATCGGAGCGCCCGGAAGAGACCCACATGGTCACGAGGTGAGCGTACAAACTCCTTACAGACAGTAGCGGGAATGGAACCCTGATCGACCAAGGGACGAAGAGAACCAAACTTGCCCACAACTCACTATCCCTAGGTGTCCAGTTACGCTTGATAATGAACTTCACCAGTTGTTGTTGAAACAACAAACAGACACTGTAAATAAGTTAAGGGATTTGAGAAGATGAGCATTACTGCCCTGCCTCCAAGTCCAACTGAGTGGTAGATGGTTTAAAACTGCATTCTGTAGTTGGATTACTGCCAGATGATATACCACGAATACCAAACCACAGGAGACTGATATAGGAGGAAAGATCAGCTCTATTTGTCACACATACATCGAAACATATAAACATAGAAAACCTACAGCATAATACAGGCCCTTCGGCCCACAATGCTGTATGAACACATACTTACTTTAGAAATTACCTAAGGTTACCCATAGCCCTCTATTTTTCTAAGCTCCATGTACCTGTCCAGGAGTCTCTTAAAAGACCCTATTGTATCCACCTCCACCACCGTTGCCCTGGGAAAAAAGCCTCTGACTATCCACATGATCAATGCCTCTCGTCATCTTATACACCTCTATCAGGTCACCTCTCATCCTCGTAGCCACATATCGTTTACGTCAAGTCAAATCAGCAAGGATTGTGATGGGGACAGCCCACAAGTGTTGCCATGCTTCTGGTGCCAGCAGGACATGCCCACAACTTACTAACCCTAACCTGTACATCTTTGGAATAGGAGAGGAAGCTGGACCCCGAGGAAACTCACGTGATCACCAGGAGAACTTAAAACTCCTTCCGGATGGCAGCCGGAATGGAACCCCAGTCAATCAAGAGACCAACTCTTGGTCTGAGAGTGCTAGCAGGAAACACTACAGCTGCTTCATGTTTAAAAAAAAAAGCACGGCAAACTTGATGAGCTAATGGGACTACAGAGTCATTGAACACTACAGCACATGAAACCTACCCTTTGGCCCATCTAGTCCATGCTGAACTACTAATCAGCCTTGTCCCATCAACCTGCACCTGGACCATACCCTTCCCATCCATGTTCCTATCCAAACTTCCCTTAAATGTTGAAATTGAGTCTGCATTCATCACTTCTGTTGGCAGCTCATTCCATACTCTCAGCACCCTCAGAGGGAAGAAGCTTCCCCTTATGTTCCCCTTAAACATTTCACCTTTCACCCTTAACTTGTGACCTCTAGTTCTAGTCTCACCCAACCTCAGTGGAAAAAGCCAACTTGCATTTACCCTATCTATAGCCCTCATAATTTTGTATTCTATTAAATCTCCTCTCAATCTCCTAGGCTCTAGGGCAGGGGTGTCAAACTCATTTTAGGTCACGGGCCGGATTGAGCAAAATGCAGCTTCATGCGGGCTGGATCAGTCGGACGCGTGCGAACGCAGCTTTCGTTGCCTCCGTTTTTTCAGCCTGCTCTCATGTGTCTCAGTCTCTGCTATAACTACAAAGTGTTTCACTTTACAAATTCCGTTTCTTATGAAGAAGACTGCTGAACAAGACTGCCGAATAAACACTAAAAACCCTGAAAACCTGTTACCTGAATAAACTCAGCATTAGCCATATCATACACCATAGGCGCTTCAATTACTGGGGCCAGCTTTAATAGTAATTAGATATTATCTCGCGGGCCAAAGATAATTCCACCGCGGCCGGATTTGGCCCGCGGGCCTTGAGTTTGACATATATGCTCTAGGGAATAAATTCTTAATCAATTCAACCTTTCCCTGTAACTTGGGTCCTCAAGTCCTATCAAAATCCTTGTAAATTTTCTTTCTTCTAGGTAGGGGTGACCAGAAATACACAATACTCCACATTAGGCCTCAACATCATCTTATACAATTTCAACACAACATCTCAACTTCTGTACTCAGTACATTGATGTACAAAGGCTCTCTTTATGACCCTGTTAATCTACAGTATATTGCCACTTTCAAGGAATTATGGACCTGTATTCCCAGATCCCTCTGGAATTCCATTACTCGTGTCTGTGAACTTCAGTGGCATACTTTGTCTGAAAGGTTGCTTCATCAAAGAATGGGGGCTTAAACCTGCAACTTCAGTTTCAATTCAAGGATCAAGGATCAACTTTATTCACCCTGAACATTTATATTAGGAATTTTCTGTGGTGTGTTGGTGCAACATGCAACACAAATCAACAACAATCAGCAATTATAAAGAATAAAGATTTACATGAAGATGAAGATTGAAGATTCATATTGTTTAATGTCATTTCCTGTACACAAGTGTAAGGATAACAACTTAATTGTTACTCTGGATCTGATGCCACATAAAAAGAACACGAAAGATAAAGAACGCAATAATAATTAAAAATATAGAATAAATATAAATACATAAGATACATACATACAGTGATTGTATGTCCATAATGTGACACTAGGCTGTACATAAGATGACTGATGGGAAATAATTAATTAGTGGTGGAGTTAATGGGTGGAGGTGTTGATCAGCCTTACTGCTTTGGGGAGAGTAACTGTTTTTGAGTCTGGAGGTCCTGGTGTGGATGCTATGTGCCTCCCCTCCGATGGGAGTGGGACAAGCAGTCCGGGCGTACAACGCGTGGGATCTTTCATTGATGTCACTGGCCCTTTTCTAGCACATTTCTGTAGGTATATTTTTGATGGTGGGTAAGCTGGTGCCAGTGATGTGTTGAGCAGTTTTAATACCCATTGTAGAGCCTTTCGATCTGCTACAGAACAGCTTCCGTACCAAGCAGTGATACAGCTTGTTAGGATGCTCTCTACTGCGCATCTGTAGAATGACGTGAGTACGGACGTGTGAAGTCCAGCTTTCTTCAGCCTCCTCTGAAGTGGAGATGTTGGTGAGCTTTCCTGATTGTGTGGAATATATGTTCCAGGACCATGAGAGGTTCTGTGTGATGTGCACTCCCAGGAGTTTTTAACTGCTGGCAGTTTCCACTGTTGAGCCACCAATATAAAGGGTTAAGGGGGTGCGAATGGTGCGAGTTGTCCCAAAGTCTGTTTTGTCTTGTTGACATTGAGGTTATTTGCCTGGCATCAAGCCTCACGCTCTTCCACCTCCTCTCTGTAGGCCATTTCATTGTTGTTGGTGATGAGCCCCACCACTGTTGTACCATTGGCAAACTTGATGATATGATTGCTCAGCTGTTTGGCCGAGCAGTCATGTGTGATCAGAGTGTACAGCAACGGGCTCAGCCCGGGGAGGGGGGCAGCCATGTTGAGGATGGTTAGGAGGGCGAAGCAGTTGTGCATCCTGACTATCTGAGGTCTGTTGGTTAAGAAGTCCAACACCCAGTTGCACAGTGGTGCGTTTAGATCAAGGAGTAGGAGTTTGTTCACAAAGGTCTGTGGAACAATAGTGTTGAATGTTGAACTAAAATCTAGAAACAGCCATCTGACATAAGTATCCTTGATTTTTAGGTGGGTCAGATCCAGGTGTATGACAAATGCTTTGGCATCTGTAGAAGAGGGATTCTGTCGGTAAGCATACTAGTGAGAGTCTAATCTGGCAGGAATGGAGTTTTTTATTTGTGCCATTATCAGCTGTTCCAGGCACTTCATGATGATTGGTATCAGTGCCACAAGGCAGTAGTTGTTTAGTTCTGAAGGTGTAGAGTTCTTTGGTACAGGGATGACGATAGATCATCTGAAACGTGGGGATGCAGCCTGGATGAGTGATATGTTGTAGAAGTCAGTGAGCTGGTGGGCACACTCTTTGAGTACTCGGCCTGGGGTGAGGCCTAGCTTGGCTGTCTTCTCACATCAGACTCGAAGGACCAAGTGGCCCAATTCTGCTCCTATGGCTTATGGTCTTATCGCCCCAACTTGCAAAAAGCTGCTTCTTCAAAGAATGAGGACTTATAAAGCTGCATCGTTGGTTTCAACAGTTTGTGTTAAATTTCCGCAGCTGCTTCAAGAACAAGTTCAAGCTTATAGTCCTTCTACCATACAGCTGAATGAAATAACATGTCTCTGGGACCAAAATACAGAGCGTGTATCACATTCAGCACATAAAATAATATTTACTCAGTAATATTAGCAAATAATGAAAAAGAAGTATGGCACCGTCATAAATAATGTGTAGCAGAGTGTTAAGGGGTTGCTCAATTTGGGGGGTAGAAGCTGTTACCCAGCCTAACAGTCCTTGTTCTTAAACTGTGGTACCTTCTTCCCGATGGTAGGAGATACTTTTTAACCAACTTGGGGAATACCTGTGATACATGGAGAAGGGTAAGCACCACAAGTCTGGCCCACAAGTGACATGACCTCAAGGATGTCTGACTTATGTCAATAACAGAGGTTTACTCAAAACGCTTCGAGGAAGCTAATCCACACCAAAGTTCCGACAATCAATTCTTGGACTCAGTTTTAGCGGTGTGTTTTTTCACTTCCACTGAAGTATTAGCATCACAATATGAGCTTCTTTTGACTTTTGTTTCTGTGCCATGGAATGGTGGAGGGAGAGAGTTAGGATTGTTGGCTATCAGGTGTAACAAGCCCCACCAAGTTTCAACATTACTCACTACACAATTTACATTCCTTCTGTATGAAGCACATTCTACGGGGAAAGGGACTTGGGGGCAACTTAATTAAAGCCTGGAAGCTACATTCAGTGGCCACTTTATTGGGTATCTCCTGTAACTAATCAAATGGACCCTGAGGGTATGTTCATGGTCTTCTGCTGCTGACGATCATACACTTCAAGGTTTGACATGTTATGCTTTCAGACATGTTCTTCGCACGGTTGTTGTAACGCATGGTATTTTGAGTTACTGTTGCCTTTCTGTCAGCTCGAACCAGTCTGGCCATTCTCCTTTGACCTCTCTCATGAGCAGGGCATTTTTATCCACAGAACTGCTGCTCATTAGATTTTTTTTTGTTTCTCATACCATTCTCTGTGAACTTGAGAGATTGTTGAACGTGAAAATCCCAGGATGTCTGAGATATTTAAACCACCCAATCTAGTCACCAACAATCATTCCGCAGTCAGTCACTTTGATCACCTTCCTTCCCCATTCCCCAGCCTGAACAACAACTGAACCTCTGAACCATGCCTGCATGCTTTTATGCACTGAGTTTCTGCCACCTGATTGGCTGATTAGATATTTGCATAAACGAGCAGGTGTTTAGATCTCTCTAATAAAGTGTCCACTGAGTGTATAAACAGCAGAGAATAAAATGAAGAGAAAGGTTTAAATAAACTTGATCTCAATTGGAAGGTGTATGGTGTGTTGGCCTTCATTAGTTGCGGGACTGAGTTCAAGATCTGTGAGATAATGTTGCAAAACCATAAAACTTTGGTTAGACCACACTTGGAGTATTGTGTTCAGTTCTGGTCACCTCATTATAGAACATAGAACAATACAGCACAGTACAGGCCCTTCAGCCCACAATGTTGTGCCGACCCTTAAACCCTGCCTCCCATATAACCCCCCACCTTAAATTCCTCCATATACCTCTCAAGTAGTCTCTTAAATTTCATAGAACATAGAACATAGAATAGTACAGCACATTACAAGCCCTTCGGCCCACAATGTTGTGCCGGCCCTCAAACCCTGCCTCCCATATAAACCCCCACCTTAAATTTCTCCATATACCTGTCTAGTAGTCTCTTGAACTTCACTAGTGTATCTGCCTCCACCACTGACTCAGGCAGTGCATTCCACGCACCAACCACTCTCTGAGTGAAAAACCTTCCTCTAATATCCCCCTTGAACTTCCCTCCCCTTACCTTAAAGCCATGTCCTCTTGTACTGAGCAGCGGTGCCCTGGGGCAGCGACGCTGGCTGTCCACTCTGTCTATTCCTCTTAATATCTTGTACACCTCTATCATGTCTCCTCTCATCCTCCTTCTCTCCAAAGAGTAAAGACCTAGCTCCCTTAACCTCTGATCATAATTCATACTTTCTAAACCAGGCAGCATCCTGGTAAATCTCCTCTGTACCCTTTCCAACGCTTCCACATTCTTCCTATAGTGAGGCGACCAGAACTGGACACAGTACTCCCAGTGTGGCCTAACCAGAGTTTTATAGAGCTCCATCATTACATCGCAACTCTTAAACTCTATCCCTCGACTTATGAAAGCTAACACCCCATAAGCTTTCTTAACTACCCTATCTACCTGTGAGGCAACTTTCAGGGATCTGTGGACATGTACCACCAGATCCCTCTGCTCCACCACACTACCAAGTATCCTGCCATTTACTTTGTACTCTGCCTTGGAGTTTGTCCTTCCAAAGTGTACCACTTCACCCTTCTCTGGGTTGAACTCCATCTGCCACTTCTCAGCCCACTTCTGCATCCTATCAATATCTCTCTGCAATCTTCGACAATCCTCTACACTATCTACAACACCACCAACCTTTGTGTCGTCTGCAAACTTGCCAACCCACCCTTCTACCCCCACATCCAGGTCATTAATAAAAATCACGAAAAGTAGAGGTCCCAGAACAGATCCTCGTGGGACACCACTAGTCACAACCCTCCAATCTGAATGTACTCCCTCCACCACGACCCTCTGCCTTCTGCAGGCAAGCCAATTCTGAATCCACCTGGCCAAACTTCCCTGGATCCCATGCCTTCTGACTTTCTGAATAAGCCTACCATGTGGAACCTTGTCAAATGCCTTACTAAAATCTATGTAGATCACATCCACTGCACTACTCTCATTTATATGCCTGGTCACCTCCTCGAAGAACTCTATCAGGCTTGTTAGGCACAATCTATCCTTCACAAAGCCATGCTGACTATCCCTGATCAGACCATAATTCTCTAAATGCCCATAGATCCAACTCTAAGAATCTTTTCCAACAGCTTTCCCACCACAGACATAAGGGTCACTGGTTTATAATTACCTGGACTATCCCTACTACCTTTTTTGAACAAGGGGACAACATTTGCCTCCCTCCTATCCTCCGGTACCATTCCCATGGACAACGAGGACATAAAGATCCTAGCCAGAGGTTCAGCAATCTCTTCCCTTGCCTCGTGGAGCAGCCTGGGGAATATTCCGTCAGGCCCCGGGGACTTATTCGTTCTAATGTATTTTAACAACTCCAACATCTCCTCTCCCTTAATATTAACATGCTCCAGAACATCAACCTCACTCATATTGTCCTCACCGTCATCAAGTTTCCTCTCAGTGGTGAATACTAAAGAGAAGTATTCATTGAGGACCTCACTCACTTCCACAGCCTCCAGGCACATCTTCCCACTTTTATCTCTAATCTGTCCTACCTTCACTCCTGTCATCCTTTTGTTCTTCACATAATTGAAGAATGCCTTGGGGTTTTCCCTTACCCTACTCACCAAAGCCTTCTCATGCCCCCTTCTTGCTCTTCTCAGCCCCTTCTTAAGCTCCTTTCTTGCTACCCTATATTCCTCAATAGACCCATCTGATCCTTGCTTCCTAAACCTCGTGTATGCTGCCTTCTTCCACCTGACTAGATTTTCCACTTCACTTGTCACCCATGATTCCTTCACCCTACCATTCTTTATCTTACTCACCGGGACAAATTTATCCCTAACATCCTGCAAGATCCCTAAACATCGACCACATGTCCATAGTACATTTCCCTGCAAAAACATCATCCCAATTCACACCCGCAAGTTCTAGCCTTATAGCCTCATAATTTGCCCTTCGCCAATTAAAAATTTTCACTAGTGTATCTGCCTCCACTACTGACTCAGGAAGTGCATTCCACGCACCAACCACTCTCTGAGTAAAAAACTTTCCTCTAATATCTCCCTTGAACTTTCCACCCCTTACCTTAAAGCCATGTCCTCTTGTATTGAGCAGTGGTGCCCTGGGGAAGAGGCGCTGGCTGTCCACTCTATCTATTCCTCTTATTGGAAGGATGTGAAAACTTTAGAGAGGGAGCAGAGGCAATTTCAGAGAGCTACTCTCTCCTCAAACCCTACCATGAATTCAGAGTTAGGAAAGAAGAGCTGAGTCTGAGATCAGGTTTATAATGCACAGAGAAGCAGGCTCCTGAAAGGCTGAATGGCCTCTTTTTTTTGTGCCCGCTCCTAATTATGTTCTTATTCAGATGTCATGCTAGTTCATTCACAACAAGGCTCTGGAACTGAAATTCAATACAACATCCACAATGAACTCTTGTGCCTACAGAGGAGCAGGAACGAGGCAGTGAAGCGAGCAGCACACACACAAAATGCTGGAGAACTCTTCATCAGGACTGGAAAGCTAGAGAGCAGAAGCCAGATTGAGAAGTTGGAAGGAGAGCAAGGAGAACAAGCTGGTGGCTGATAGGTGAAGTCAGATGAGGAACAGTATGGGTGAGTGGAGGAAGGGGGAATGAAGTGGAAAAACTGGGAGCTGATAGGTGGAAGAGGTAAATGGGTAAAGAAGAAGGAATCTGATAGGAGTGGGCTTTGGGAGGAAGGGAAGGAGGAGAGGCATCAGAGGGAGGAGATGGACAGGTAAGGAGAAGAAAAGTGGTAGGAGTGGAGCTAGAATGGGGAATAGAAAACGGAAGATGGATTTCCAGCATCTGCAGGATGTCTTGTGTTTACCAAGGGCAAGGCTTAACTGAGTGTGAGGGGTGTGGAAGGAAAAGCACTGTGGGTGAACAAAACCACATAAAATGTGAATAGAGAGAGACAGACAGAACACATGACAAACAGGATGGCAGCAAGTGAGAGGGAAAGACCAAGTTATGGAAGACGTAAACAGGCTTTACCATAGAAACCTTCAACACAGAAATGGGCCCTTCTCCATGACGACTATGATGCCTATCTACTCTTGTCCTATTTTCCTGCATTTGGGCCATATCCTTCTATGCAATTTTTATCCATGTACCTGCGCAAGTAATATTAGACTTACCTCCTCGGGAAGCATATTCCAAATATTCACCATCAGAACACCCATCCCTCATATTTCCAAATCTTCACCCCTAGTCAGAGCTGGAGGGAATGGGAATGTTGCTTCCCTGAAGGAAAAGCTTCAACACTGTTGACATCTGACCATCAAAATTAAAAGTTCAATGCAAATTTATTATCAAATAACTTTTATGTCACCATAGGCTAGCTTGAGATTCATTTCAGACAGGCATTTAAAGGAAAATAAAGAAATACAATAGATTTTATGAAAATATGACAAACAACCGATATTCAAAAGAAGACACATCATGTCAATAATAAATTTTTAAATTTATTATTATTTTTAAATAATAATGAGAAATTGAGTTGTAGGGACACTGAAAGTCAGTTCAGAGTTGAGGTGAGTGAAGTTATCCACTCTGGTTCAGGAGCCTGATGGTTGTAGAGTAATAACTGTTTCTGAACCTTGTGGTGTAGGACCTAAGGCTTCTGCACCTCCTTCCTGGTGGTAAAAGCATCACCTTCAGTGGGCAGACCCTTCCTGTGATGTGCCAGGCTTGCAGTGGTGTCTGGGACCAGCTGTATATCATCCTCAGCGTTATTCTCAGCACCCTGGCCATTCTCGCTTCTCTGCTCTTTCATCAGGCAAGATATAGAAACGCCTGAAAGCATATACCACCAGGTTCAAGGTCAGCTTCTATTCTGCTACCATAAGACTATTAAATTGTTCCCTTTAAAGAGTATTTGATTGGCATTAGTATTGGTTCATTATTGTCAGATGTATGGAGATACAGTAAAAAGCTTGTCTTGCATATTGTTCATACAGATCAAGTCATTACACAGTGCATTGAGATTGTATAAGGTAAGACAATAATAAAGTACAATAAAATGTAAAAGTTACTGAGAAAGAGCAGCAAATCATAAGCACAAGAGATTCTGCAGATACTGGAATAGAAAGGCAAAATGCTAGAGGAACATTCTGCAGATGCAGGAAATCCAGAGCAAAATGCTGGAGGAACATTCTGCAGATGCAGGAAATCCAGAGCAAAATGCTGGAGGAACATTCTGTAGATGCAGGAAATCCAGAGCAAAATGCTAGAGGAACATTCTGCAGATGCAGGAATTCCAGAGCAAAATGCTGGAGGAACATTCTGCAGATGCAGGAATTCCAGAGCAAAATGCTGGAGGAACATTCTGCAGATGCAGGAAATCCAGAGCAAAATGCTAGAGGAACATTCTGCAGATGCAGGAAATCTGGAGCAAAATGCTGGTGGAACATTCTGCAGATGCAAGAAATCCAGAGTAAAATGCTGGAGGAACTTTCTGCAGATGCAGGAAATCCAGAGCAAAATGGTGGAGGAATGTTCTGCAGATGCAGGAAATCCAGAGCAAAATGCTGGAGGAACATTCTGCAGATGCAGGAAATCCAGAGCAAAATGCTAGAGGAACATTCTGCAGATGCAGGAAATCTGGAGCAAAATGCTGGCGGAACATTCTGCAGATGCAAGAAATCCAGAGTAAAATGCTGGAGGAACTTTCTGCAGATGCAGGAAATCCAGAGCAAAATGGTGGAGGAATGTTCTGCAGATGCAGGAAATCCAGAGCAAAATGCTGGAGGAACATTCTGCAGATGCAGGAAATCCGAAGCAAAATGCTGCAGGAACTCAGCAGGTCAGGCAGCATCCATGGAGGGGAATAAACAGTCAATGTTTCGGGCTGAGACCCTTCATGAGAAAAAGTGTAGTGCAGGTAATTGTTTTAATTGATTTACCAAAATTTAAATGCTCGTCAAGTGGAATATATATATATTATCCATGCAACATTTCTTCAATTCTGTTCAAAATATAAAGTTCCATTCCACCACCTGTTCACTGTCCCAATATTTTCCCCTCCAAAATTGAATATTATTTGTATTACTATTGAACAACAATAAGGCAGTAAAGTGTGGGTATGAAAGCTACAATTGTGACCCACAATAGCAAATGGGTCAACAGCCAATGACTTGCTGGTGTTGGTAAAGGAAATATTGCACTAACTTTGTTATATATGTTTCCTGATGATAAATCTAAATGTACTTCCAAAGGCAGCAGAAAAATGAATGTATTTGAAAGAAACAGAAAGAAGGGCTGCAACAGTAGGACAGAGGTTAGCGAGACGCTATTAGTATTGGAGTTTGGAGTTCAATTCCGACGTCGTCTGTAAGAAGTTTGTGCGTTCTCCCCATGAACGTGTAGATTTCCTCTGGGTGCTCCGGTTTCCTCCCAGAGTCCGAGGACATACCAGTTAGTAGGTTAATTAGTCATTGTAAAGTGTCCTGTGATTAGGCTAGGGTTAAATAGGTGGGTTGCTGGGTGGTGCAGGTCGTTGGGCCGGGAGGGCTGTATTTCCAAATCATTGTCATCATCATGTGCCATGTCATATGACATCATCATTATGTGCCATGTCGTATGAAGTGGGTGATTATGTTCTGCTGGCCATGACTATTCTTGGCAAATTTTTCCACAGAAGTGGTTTGCCTTTGCCTTCTTCTGGCCAGTGTCTTTACAAGACGGGTGACCCCAGCCATTATCAGTACTCTTCAGAGATTGTCTGCCTGGGGTCAGTCACTGGTTGCATAGCCAGGACATGTGATATGCACCAGCTGCTCCTATGACCATCCACCACCTGCTCCCATGACTTCATGTGATTCTGATCGAGGGGTTAAGCAGGCCTGCAGGCTAGCAGAGGGAAGGAGCACCTTATACCTCCTTTGGTAGAGACGTATCTCCACACTGCCACCCATTATCTCTAAATAAATACATTAATTAATTAAATGTCTTTAACAGCACAGTGGTGTAGTGACTAGCATAACGCTTTACAGTGCCAGCGACAGGGGTTCCATCCCAATGCTATCTTTAAGGATCACAGTTCAATTCCCGCCACTGTTTGTAAGGAGTTTGTATGTTCTCCACGTGTCTGCGAGGGTTTCCTCTGGGTGCTCCGGTTTCCTCCCACAGTCCAAACACGCACAGGTTAGGGTTAGTAAGTATGGGCATGCCATGTTGGTGACAAAGTTATGGAGACACTTTCAGGCTGCCCCGCGCACAATCCTTGGACTGTGTTGACGCAAACGATGCATTTCACTGTATGTTTTAGTGTTGCGATGTACGCCTGACATATAAGGCTGATTATCAATCTGTCAGACAGCCATGCAGTGGTCTGTGACAGACCATCTACCTGAGATCTGGTCAGTGCTTACAGTCTGCTTAGCCTCACAGAGTAAGTAAGCCAATAAGGAGTCATGCAGTCAGAATAGGTTAGTGAAGCTGCATTGTCTGGGGTGGGGGGGGGGGGGGGGGAACAGCCATTTTGTTTGTGAAAGCTAAAAACATTGTTTTAACTCCGGGCAGAAATATTTCTCCCATCCTGAGTTAGATTTTCTCTCTCAGTCGTGTGACGACTGATGGCCAGGAAGAAGATATGAATGTCGCAGGCTTCTTACCTCTGGCGGTGGGATGTGCGAACAGCCAGCTGTCGCCCAGCTTGCTCTTTTCAGGTGCCTTTTCTGTCGGCCCTGTGACACCTGACCTTCTGCTGGTGTCATGACCTTAATGTCAATTCCCCTGGTACGCTACCGCTAGCAGGGGTCACAATTGAAATGATACCCTCTATAGAGAGATTCTGTGTAGGGTCTAAAACCACACACTAATGTATCTGTCAGCAAGCTCTGGCTTTATTGTAAACCAAGGGAGTCTAACCCTAGGGGGGATTGCACAAGTGTTCAGAGTTATGAGGAACCACTATTTCATATAAGGAGGGGACATAGAACATAGAACTATACAGGCCCTTTGGCCCACAATGTTGTGCTATCCTTTTAACCCTTCCTTCCCACATAGCCCTCCATTTTTCTATCATCCATACCCAAGTGTTTCATAAATGTCAGTAATGTATCTGCCTCTAGCACCAAAAAAAATCTACCTCTGACATCCCCCCTCTACTTTCCTCCAATTACCTTAAAATTATGTCCTCTCATACCATTGCTGCCCTGGGAAAATGGCATCTGCTGTCTGTGCCTCATCATCTTATATAACTCTATCAAGTTACCTCTCAAACCTCCTTCACTCCAAATGAGAAAAGCCCCAGCTCACTTAACCTATCCTCACAAGAAATACTGTCTGATCCAGTCATCATCCCAGTGAGAATCTCCTCTGCACCCACATTCCTCCTGTAATGAGGACCCAGTGCTAGGTGATGGAATCAAGCTTTGGTCAGTCAACACAGACAGGACGGGCCAAACAGACTCTATTTGGAGTTCACTTTCAGTGATTCAATGATTATTGCATTCCTATGAGACCTAACTATTCATAAGGCTGGAGGAAGGGTTTGAGTCAGAGCAAGAACTCAGCACAAACTCACCATGAATGGAAATTAAAAACAAATTTTCTGGAAACACTTAGCAGGTTAACCTGAATCTGTAAGAAGATAAACAAGAGAAAATCTGCAGGTGCTGGAAATCTGAACAACACCCACAAAATGCCGGAGGAGCTCAGCAGGCCAGGCAGAATCGGGCCGTAACGTCCGATTACATCGCGGAGTAGGTCACCTCATCCCTTCGAGCTGTGCCACCCAGCAATCCCGATTTAAGCCGAGCCTAATCACACAACAACTTACACTGACCAATGAACCTACTAACCAGTACATCTTTAAACTGTGGGAGGAAACAGGAGCACTCGGAGGAACCCCACACGGTCACGGGGAGAACGTACAAAGTCCTTGCAGGAAGCAGCAGGAATTGAACCCAAGTCGCCTGTACTATAAACCGTTGTGCTAATCACTACCGTACTGTGCCACCCCAAAAGTAGGACAACAAAGTATAGGAATAGGTATCTGGCCCATTATGTCTGCTCTGCCATTCCGTCATAGCTGATTACTTTCAGCACCATTTTCCTAGTAAGCATTAACCCCCTTACCAATCTAAAACCTATTGGTCTCTGCGTTAAATACACCTAATGACTTACCTCCACAGCCATCTATGGCAATAAATTTCTGGCTGAAGAAATTCCACTTCATTACAGTTCTAAAGGAATAACCCTTTATCCTGAGGTGTGCCCTCGGATCCTAGACTCTCCGACGAATGGTAACATTCCCTTCACATCCACTCTTTTGGTATCTGGTAGATTTCAATGAGATCTCCTTCCATGAATGCATTCTGCTCACTTATTCCTCCTTTCAACGAGTGTCAGGAGATCCAGATCTATATAGACATTATAAACATAGAACAAAGAACAAAGGTCACAGAACAGTACAGTGCAGACAGGGGCCCTTCAGACCACAATGCTGAGCCAAAATAACTAAATTAGTAATCAAATTCCCACTGAACCCAGGGTTCCCAATCATATTATGCCATGGGCTCCTGCCATTAACTGAGGGGTCTGTGGATCCCTGCTTTAACCCCTTCTGCCTACACAACATCCATATCCCATACATTCATGTGGGCTTCTCAGTGTCTCTTGAGCAGCTCTGTTGTATTTGGCTCCACCACCAAGCAGGCAGTACATTGCACCACTACCCTCTGTGTAAGAAACTTGCCCCACACATCTCCATAAGACCATAAGACATGGGAGCAGAATTAGGCTATTCGGCCCATCAAGTTTGTTCTGCCATTCCATCATGGCAGAATTATTATCCATCATCTCCATTCTCCTGCCTTCTTCATGTAAAGTTTGACACCCTTATTAATCAAGAACCTACCAACATCTGCTTTAAATATAGCAAATGAATTGGTCACCACAGTGACTGTGGCAATGAATTCCACAGATTCACCACCCCCAAGCTAAAGAAAGTTCTCCACATCTGTTCTAAAGGGACATCCTTCTATTCTGAGGCTGTGGCCTTTGGTCCTAGGCTCCCCTACTATAGGAAGCATCCTCTCCACACCCACTCTATCTAAGCCTTTCAATATTCGATGTGTTTCAATGAGATCCCCTCTTAGTCTTTTTCGAAGTTATTTTGAAGTTATCCCCTCCCTCCACAAATAATATTCAATAGCTCAACTTGGGAAAAAGATACTAACAACCTACTCTATTATGCCTCTCATAATGTTATAAACCTCTATCAAATCTCCCTTCGCCTCCACCACTCCAGAGAAAACAGCCCAAGTAGATACAGCAGGCGTCAAAGGGCTCCACATCTGCTGGTCATCACAAGTTATTCCTTGACTCTAGGAATTTTGAAAACCCTTGTAAGGTTTAAATCAGTGGTTCTCAAATTTTCTTGGCTTCCAGACCACATCCCTAGCTTCTCCATGTCCCTTTCCAGCAAATATATAAAAACTATATAAAAAAAAATTCTGATCCACAATGCACAGTGAAAGAAAATAGGAACTGCATATTCAAAGCAGTGACAAATAATTGCAAAAATTATTCATATCTACTTAAAGCCACTTATTTCTTTAAGTACAGTAAAAACAATTTTCATCAACAATTTTAAGGTGTACATTAGTAATCCAACTAGTCACTACTTCATTGCTTTTTTGTCTTTCAATGAAATGCATGGGCTTGATACAATGATATCTGCTTCTCAGCATCAGGCTGAATGTCACTCAGAAAGCAAGTCAGCTCCCCAGGTTCAGTAATTTCCAGTCTGTTTTGTTGCTTTGAAACCTGCATCAAAACCGCACTCCACTAAATATGATGTTGGAAAGGCAATCAGGGCCATCTTGACCTTTTTCCACAGTTCAGGATAGCATTCAGAGAGCCCTTTCTGCAATCAGAAATCTTGACATGGTTTTCTGAGCCTCAGCTGCAGCTCAAAGTCATTTTGTAGCCAGATCAGTTCTTCCTCCATCCTTCCTGTTGTTTCCTCATCGGGCAATAAATCCATTCCTGGACACTTGCAATCTGGAATTTGGATCAAGAGACGATCCCTGAAATCTCTCTGACAGGACTTTTATGCAGCTCACTCAGGTGGGCACAGTGTACCTGAAGATTGTCATCTGGTATTCTTTCTGTCTTTTCCAACTCAGAGAAGTTTGGAAATTGGAAAAGGCCGTGATGGCCACTGTGCATTTAAATAGGGTTAACTTGGACAGAAATGTGGAGATGACTGATTTGACTTTGAAAAGATTCACATCATTTCCTTGCAAGTGAGGATTATTTCATTAAACTTTGTGAATAATTCTGACAAATACGCAATGTCATGCCTGATATTCTTGAATTGATGACTGGATGAAGCATTTGAGTCTTCAAAGAATTTTATCACAGTTTTTAAAAGCATCTCAGTTTCCTTTTGAGAGCCATATGAATTCTGTTGACTTATGTGTGCATCAGCAAACAGTCAAACTGTTCATCATTCTTAATACAATGCTTTGGAAATAGTCAAGAATTGAGAGCTTGGGTCTTGATTTTATTTACTGCTGTGATAACAGTACTTAATGATTTGTGCAGCTGATCACTCAGGTTTTTTGTGACAAGATGTCTGTGAATTACACAGTGAATGGTATCTTTATTAGGTACGGCTCTCTTTAAGAAAGTAATAACCCCACGGTGGTCTCATGTCATAGACGGTTCCCCATTTTTTGCACAAGCAAGAAGGTTGGTGAGCAGAATGTCCTTCTCTTTGAAAAATTGCTCAACAAACTGAAATATTAGCTCCCCTCCTCCCACTACTTTCAAATCTCTTAGTATCTTTCTCTTCAGTTAGTCCTGACGAAGGGTCTCGGCCTGAAACGTCCACAGTGCTTCTCCTTATAGATGCTGCCTGCACCAGCATTTTGTGTGTGTTGCTCCCCCTCTGTAACTGTTTCTAACTTACTTACTTACTGCTTGTTATGGTTCTGGCGTTTAGGGCAGCAATGAATGTCCTCCGTTTCTGGTGGTGTTCAGGGCTTCCTTCATCTTGTCTTCTTCTTCTTCTTGTCTTACAGCAGTTGGCACTCAGCTTAATGGTGAATTACCACCACCTTCAGCTCCAGAATGTGGATCAGACGACAGACTTACGTTCTAAGTCCCTTCACCCATTCGCACACACACACATACCCAAATCTACACTTTATCCTTCCTTCTTTGGCCATCCTAGTACCCTACTAAATGTACCTTTCATCATGTCAGTAGCTCCCTCTAGGTTTTCACCACTGTTAGCCATGAAAATTTCAGGTGAGACTCAGGAATAACGCTGCACTTCTTCATTGCTGTTTCTGTAAGTTTTGTTTTACCAGTCACAATTGTTAGCCCTGAGCAGAA
This sequence comes from Hemitrygon akajei, assembly GCF_048418815.1. Classification (NCBI taxonomy): domain Eukaryota; kingdom Metazoa; phylum Chordata; class Chondrichthyes; order Myliobatiformes; family Dasyatidae; genus Hemitrygon; species Hemitrygon akajei. The sequence continues at coordinate 45,144,069 of NC_133150.1, read as the reverse complement.
CCCCTGAACGTAGAGGACCAATGGATCAACCTTAACATGGCCTCTACTCTTTGACGTGTTTAGCATGGGTGACCTCACCAAGAGCCAAAGCATAAAGCCCCTGCTCCAACCAACATAGCTGTCCAGATCACTGAGGAACGCAAGCCTCCAAAGGACGACAAGGTTATGGTCCTCTTAAAGGATCTATTTCTAGTCCCCTTGCAAATAACAACTCTTGCACCATGCATTCATCTCTTATGAAGTGAACATAACCAGAATGCAAAGTTTTGTTGCCTGGCGAAGTTGACTCATCCAACTGCAGAGCAAATTCTGTTGTCCTAAGTATGTTGCATAATGTGTCTTCCACATTCTCAGATATTTCAATTACATAATCATCTTTGAACAGAATTGTCACTGAGTGGAATTCCTCTAATTATTTGGTTTAGTGCCTTGTGAAAAAACTGTACTCAGAATCTCCCTTACTGCTGGTAGTATCAGTTCTTCTCTAATCATATGTGGCTTTCCAGATTTAGGGATGAACAATGAAATGTATGAGGCAAGCAAACCATCTGTGTTTTGTTGTGAAGTGCTAGCAAACATGTTTTGAAGTGTTTTCTGTTTCTGAAAGTTTTCACGGTGATTGAAAGTAAACCAAGTTCTTGTTTGCTCTATTAGAGTGTATTCTCTTCAAATGTTCTAGGAGCCTGAATGGTTTCATTGCCTCAGTTGAAAAAACTTCTTCACACAACAGACGGATGGAATTTATCGTAGACTAGTGCAAGGTGTTGCACTTTGGTAGGACCAACCAGGGTAGTCTTAAACAGTGAACGGTAGGGTACTGAGGAGTGTGGTAGATCAAAGGGATCTGGGAATACAGGTCCATAATTCATTGAAAGTGGCATCACAGGTAGAGAGGGTCATAAAGAAAGCTTTTGGTACATTGGCCTTCTTAAATCAAAGCAATGAGTACAGGAGATAGGATGAATTGTTGAAGCTGTATAAGACGTTGGAGTATTGTGTGCAGTTTTGGTCACCTACCTACAGGAAGGATGTAAACAAGATTGAGAGAGTACAGATAAAATTTACTGGGCTGTTGTCAGGACTGGAGGACCTGAGTTATAAGGAAAGATTGAATAGGTTAGGACTTTATTCCTGGGAGCATAGAAACTTGAGGGGATATTTGATAGAGGTATACAAAATTATGAGGGGTATAGATACAGTAAATGCAAGCTGGCTTTTTCCACTGAAGTTTGGTGAGACTACATCTAGAGGTCATGGTCTAAAGGAGAAAGGTGAAAATTTTAAGGAGACATGAGGGGAAATGTCTTCACTCAGAGGGTCGTGAAAGTGTGGAATGAGCTACCAGCGTGAGTGGTGCATGCGAACTCGATTTCAACATTTAAGAGAAGTTTGGATAGCTGCATGGATGGTAGGGGTATGGAGGGCTAAGGTCCCCATTCAGGTCGATGGAAGTAGGCAGTTTAAATGGCTCGGCACAGACTAGATGGGCTGAAGGGCCTGTTTCTGCTGTACTTTTCTACGACACCTTGACTCTATGACAATGGCTGCTGTTGGTTGCTTGGTGCTGGTATAAATCCATATTTCAGATACTGAACACTGTATTGTCTATCTGCTTCATTATGGATTAACGACCACGGTCAACCACCTGTTATTTAAGTCCAACCTCAAGTGGCTGCGATCAATAAAGGGGAAAGTTATCAGACCTCAGGTGAAACCTGACTCTCTGCCTGAAGGTACATAAAGTGAAGGAACGCTACTTCAGTTGAGCCATGGGCTAGAAGAATTTGGTCAAGAAGAGATCCTAATTTACAGGAAATGCGTCTCGGCCTGATTAGAGTAGGGAATCGTACTAACTAATTACAATGGTGAATGGCAATAATGTGCAGGCCGGGCCTGGAAATAGCACAATTTCTTCATCCAGATGTCTCAGGATATACCAAACACAGAAGTGTCAACAACTATAACACACTTCAAGGAAAGTCTAGGAGAATGATGATTTAGCAAGAGATGAGGTGATTACGTGATCATTGTAATCAGTTATGAAATACTGGGGGTCAAATGCTCATTTCTGAAATTAAGCCTGTAATCCTTCAGCTGCCTTCTTGCTACCCCACACTGCCCCCTTTATCCACCCCCAAGGGGGCGATAATCGCCCACTCTGGAGGCGAGGGAGAACTTGCTTGGAGTCACATCACATCCAGAGTTAGTTGGAACCAATGATGCTTCAGCTGCAGATGTGGCTTCAATACCAAATGTGGTTTGCTTGGGGTAACTGACTCCTTTACTGGAGTATCGAATGGTACATCAGCAAATACCAGTCACTTAATGAGCAATTTCAATCCGTTTTTCCCCCAGCTGCTGGCACCCAACTGACGGGTAATGTTAAGACACACCTGTGGTTTTTGGTGCTGAATTGCTTAGCAAAGTGTCTGTGCTTCTGCTGGCTGCCACGCAAATTTAACACCTTAATTCGTAAATGTTAATGGGAGACCGCTTCATGGAGCACCGTCACTCCTTCCACTACAAAAAGCAGTATTTTCCGGTGGCCTCCTATTTCAGTTCTATTTCCCATTCCCATTCTGATGTGTCAGTGCACGGCCTCCTCTGCTCTTTGTGATGAGACCACGCTCAGGTTTGGAGGAACAACACTTTATATTCCGTCTGTGTAGCCTCCAGCCTGATGGCATGAACACTGATTTCTCAAACTTCCGATAATTGCCCCCCACCACCTCCTTCACCATTCCCATTTCCCTCTCTCACCTTATCTCCTTACCTGCCCATCACCTCCCTCTGGTACTCCTCCCCCTTTCCCTTTCTTCCATGGTCTCCTGTCCTCTCCAATCAGACTCCCCCTTCTCCAGCCCATCATCTTTTCCACCAATCAACTTCCCAGCTCTATACTCCACCCCTTCCCCTCTCCCGCTTTCACCTATCACCATGTCCGTCTTCCTCCCACCACCCTCCACTTTCTTAATCTGACGTCCTCCCTCTTCCTTCCCAGTCCTGATGAAGGGTCTCAGCCCAAAACGTCACATGTTTATTCCCATCCATAGATGGTGCCTGACCTGCTGAGCTCCTCCAGTACATTGGGTGTATCTCTCCAGATTTCCAGCATCTGCAGTACCTCCTGTGTCTAAAGTTAATGTTAACTTTATTGCAGTGGCAAGCTTCATTTCAGTAAATTCTCTGTGTACCGGAGACCAGCCCTTACAGAGGTCCGCTGAGACCCTGATCCATGGAGCCACACCCACCACCAGGAATAAAAGATGAGATGTTCCTGTTCTTGTGTCAGTGCAGACTCATTTCTCAGGTTTATATACAATGTAGTGGGGAGTGTTTTGGCACGGGCGCCATGGTCATGGGTAGCATTCCCAAGTTCGGAGTTCAATTCCAGCACCGTTCCGTAAGGAGTTTGTATGTCCTCCCTGTAGAGTGCGTAGATTTCCCTTGGCCACTCCGGTTTAACTCCCACAGTCCAAACATGTACTGGGTAGATTGATTGGTGATTGTGAGTTGTCCTGTGATTAGGTTAGGGTTAATCGGGTTTGTCAGAGGGACTCGACGTGTTGGAGGGGCTGACTCCACACTGTATCGCTAAACTAAAAAAACAAAGTCCATACCTGCTTTCAGTTCCACTCCCCATGTTTCTGCCATCTACTCTGGCCTCCAGCACTGTCCATGTAGAATCTGCACATGCTGTCCACTGCCGCGTCAGTTTCAATCTTTCCTTTTAACTGAGGTCCTCCAGTCCTGGCAACATCCTCTGCACCCTTTCAGCCTTGCTTACATCCTTCCTGGCAGTGCCTGACCTAAAACTGCACACAGTAGGCCAAGCAACACACACAAAATGAATGCTGGAGGAACTCAGCAGGCCAGGCAGCGTCTACAGCGAAGAGTACAGTTGCCATTTTGGGCTGAGACCCTTCTGCAGGACTCTTTTCCAGAGATGCTACCTGGCTTGCTGAGTTCCTCCAGCATTTTGTGGTGTTGCTCGGATTTCCAGCATCTACAGATTTTCTCGTTTGTCCCAGTACTCCAAATTTGGCCTCAATGATGTCTTATAAAAGTTCAACATAACGTGCCATCTCCTGTACTCAGTGCCTTGATTTATGAAGGCCAATGTACCAAAAGCTTTCTTTACTGCCCCCTCTACCTGTGACACCACTTCCATGGAATTATGGATCTGTATTCCCAGATCCCTCTGTTCTACTGCACCTCTCAGTGCCCTACCGTTCACTGTGTAAGACCTACTCAGGATGGCCCTACCAAAGTGCAATAGGAGTTCTCCCTGAGTCATCAGGAGGTCACTATGAGTCACAGGGAGATCTCCCAAAACACAGGGAGTTCCTTGGAGGCATGGGAGACCGTCAAGACATGGGGAGTTCCCCATAGGTCACCAGGATGTTCCCTCTGAGTCACGGGGAGTTTCCTTCAAGTCACCTGGAGTTCCCCGAGTCACCGAGAAGTTCCCCACGATTCGCGAGGGGTTCGCCATGCGTCACCAGAAGTTCCCCCTGAGTCACTGGAAGATAACCCTGAGACATGGGGAATTCCCTGCAGAACAGGGACTTCACCCCTGAGACACCGTGGGAATTCCCCCGAGATACAAGGGGTTCCCCCTAAGACACCAGGAGCTCCCTCAGAGACACCGGGCATTCCCCCGAGATACAGGGAGTTCCCTGAAAAACAGGGAGCTCCCCCTAAGACTCTGGGAATTCCCCTGAGATACAGGGAATTCCCTAAAAAACAGGCAGCTCCCCCAAGACACCGCGAGCTCCCCCGGAGATCCCGGGATTTCCCCCGAGATACAGGGAATTCCCTAAAAAACAGGGAGCTCCCCCAAGACACCCCGAGCTCCCCTGGAGACACCGGGATTTCCCCCGAGATACAGGGAATTCCCTAAAAAACAGGGAGCTCCCCCAAGACACCCCGAGCTCCCCCAGAGATCCCGGGATTTCCCCCGAGATACAGGGAATTCCCTAAAAAACAGGGAGCTCCCCTGGAGACACCGGGATTTCCCCCGAGATACAGGGAATTCCCTAAAAAACAGGGAGCTCCCCCAAGACACCCCGAGCTCCCCCAGAGATCCCGGGATTTCCCCCGAGATACAGGGAATTCCCTAAAAAACAGGGAGCTCCCCTGGAGACACCGGGATTTCCCCCGAGATACAGGGAATTCCCTAAAAAACAGGGAGCTCCCCCAAGACACCCCGAGCTCCCCCAGAGATCCCGGGATTTCCCCCGAGATACAGGGAATTCCCTAAAAAACAGGGAGCTCCCCCAAGACACCCCGAGCTCCCCCGGAGACACCGGGATTTCCCCCGAGATACAGGGAATTCCCTAAAAAACAGAATTGCCCAAGACACAGGGAGTTTCCCCAAGTCACCGGAATTCCTCTTAGAGATAGGGAGATCCCCCTTATTTACAAGGAGTTCCTTCTGAGTCAGGGGGAGTTCCCCCTTTGGCATGGGGAGTTACCTATGAGTAACAATGAGTTCCCCATCAGTTATAGGGAATGGGCAGTTTCTTATGTTACAGGGAGTTACTCCTGAGTCAGAGGGAGCTCCCACTTTGTCATGGGGAGTTCCCTACAAGTAACAGTGAGTTCCCCCTCAGTCATAGGGAATTCCCCCTGCGGCACAGGTAGTCCCCTACAAGTTACAGGAAGTTACTCCTGAGTCAGGGGGAGTTCTGCTTGAGTCACATAGAGTTCCCACTGGGATACAATTTGTTCCTTCTGAATCAGGGGATGTTCTGACCCTCACCACCCCCCACCCTCTGCCACATACCACATGGTGATACCGCCAGTTAGAACGCTCTCCATGGTACATCTGTAGAAATCTCCAAGTGTCTTTGCTGACATACCAAATCTTCTCAAGCTCTCAACGAAATATAGCCGCTGTCACGCCTTCTTAGTAACTGCATTGGTATGCTGGGCCTAAGATAGATCCTCAGAGAGGCTGACACCCAGGAACCCAGCAGCCACGTCAGGACCGCCAGACTCAAAGACAGCTCCTTTCCCCAAGCAATAAGGCCGATCAATACCTCCACCGACTACAATATCCCTCTATGCCCCCAATAACCACTACTTAGTCACCTTATGTATAGATGTATGCATGTATATGGAGAGCAAGCTGTTGCCCTTGTAGCAGGCTTCTCCTCTCCAAGCATCCGACTAATTCAAAGCAATGGCAGAAACAGTTTGACACCAGCGGCATCGCAGGAGTTGCCTTGCAGCATTGAACATAGGACTGCCTTGGGGATTCCAGTTTCAGATTGCTCCTCAGCGCCTACTCCTGCACCCTTCCCCATGAGTGGGTATAGCCCCAAGGCAGCCAGTACCTGATCATGATTTTCCAAAGTTCCCTAGGTTCTGAAGAGGTCCCAGTGGATTATAAGATTGTAAATGCACTTATTTGGGAAAACACGGAAGCTGCAAATTTATCATTAAGACAATGTTGGAACCAAATATTGAAGAAGTAGTAACAGAACCTTTATAGATCATTGTGCAATTGAGGTTGCAAATTTATTGAGCAGGGTGAATAAGGGGCAGTCGGTGGATGTCGTATATTTAGGTTTCTGAAATGCATTCAGTAAAGAGATTACTGCACAAAATAAGAGCTCCTGTCATAGGCCTAGATAAAGTGGATATGGAGAGGATGCTTCTAATACTGGGGAAGTCTAGGACCAGAGGTTACAACCTCAGAATAGAGAGGTGTCCCTTTATAACAGAGATGAGGAGGAATTTCTTTAGCTGGATGGTGGAGAATCTATGGAATTCATTTCCACAGGCAGCTATGGAAGTCAAGTCATTGGGTATATTTAAAGCAGGGATTAATCAGTCCTTATTTACTAAAGGTGACAAAGGTTACAGGGAGAAGGTAGAAAAGTGGGGTTGTTGGATAATAATTTAGCCATGATGGAATGGCGGAGGAGACTCAGTGGGCCGAATGGCCTAATCCTACTCCAATGTCTTATGGTAATTGTGGATAATAAATCAGGGTGATAAAACAATTGTCTCAGTAGCAAAACCAGGACAAATTAATTATCTTCTGGTTAGTGGGGTTTAGTGCAAGAAGCTCAGGAATTTCAGTGACACAGCTGAAGACCAAGTACATTGTGACCAGATTCACAAATATAAGCAGGAAAGTGAGCTGCCAGGAGAATGCAGAGAATGTGTAAAGGGATATGGATAGGTTAAACGAAGGGACAACATTTAATAGATGGAAATGAGAAATTAACAACTTTGTAGGAAAACAATAATAAAAAAAATATAGTGGATTCTGCTTAATAGGGCCATTAGCTAATGGGGGCAGTGACTTATTTGGGACAACTCTTAAAGAACAAAAACTAATCAAGAAAATAACCAGGATTTCCTTTGTTTATTTCGGACTCTATGCCACTTAACTGGAACAGGAGACTGCTGCCAAACAGTTTCTAACTAGAAGCAAGAGAAAATTTGCAGATGCTGGAATTACAAGCAACACATACAAAAGGTGGAGGCACTCAGCGTCTATGGAAAAGACCCTTCATCAGGACAGGAGAAAAAAAATGAGGAGTCAGCGTAGGAAGGTGCGGGGAGGGGAGGAGGAAATACAAGGTAATAAATGATAGGCATAACCAGGAGAGGGGGAGGGGTGAAGTAAGGAGCTGGGAAATTGAATGGTGAAAGAGGTAAAGGACTGGAGAAGGGGGAATCTAATAAGACAGGATAGAAGGTGATGGAAGAAAGGGAAAGGGGAGGTGATGGGCAGGTAAGGAGATAAGGTGAGAGAGGGAAATGGGAATGGGGAATGGTGAAGGAGGTGGGGGAGCATTACCAGAAGTTCAAGAAATCGATGTTCATGCCATCAGCTTGGAGGCTACTCAGACAGAATATAAGATGTTGCTCCTCCAACCTCATCGTGGCATTAGAGGAGGCCATGGACTGACAGGTTGAAATGTGAATGGGACGATGACTCAGAAAGGCAGTTTCCATCATTAAGGACCCCCATCCCGTAGGAGATGCTCTCTTCTCATTGCCACCATCAGGAAGGAGGTACAGAAGCCTGAAGGCACACACTCAATGATTCAGGAACAGCTTCTTCTCCTCTGCCATCCAATTTCTGAATAGACATTGAAACCATGAACATTACCATGAGACCATAAAACCATAAGAATAGGAGCAGAATTAGGCCATTCAGCCCATCGAGTCTGCTCTGCCATTCCATCATGGCTGATCCTGGATCCCACTCAACACCATACACCTGCCTTCTCCCATATCTTTTGATGCCCTGACCAATCAGGAAACAATCAACTTCCGCCTTAAATATACCCACAGACATGGCCTCCACCATAGTCTGTGGCAGAGCATTCCACAGATTCACTACTCTCTGGCTAAAAAAGTTCCTCTTTACCTCTGTTCCAAAGGGTTGCCCCTCAGTTTTGAGGTTGTGTCCTCTAGTTCTGGATAACCCCACCATAGGGAACATCCACCCTATCTAGTCCTTTCAACATTCACTAGGTTTCAGTGAGATCCCCACGCATTCTTCTAAATTCCAGTGAGTACAGGTCCAAAGCTGCCAAACGCTCCTCATATATTAACCCATTTATTCCCAGAATCATCCTGATGACCCTCCGCTGGACTCTCTCCAATGACAACACATCCTTTCTGATGACAACTGTTGACAATTATCTGTGCGGCCTGACTAGTGTCTTATAAAGGCTCAGCATTATCTCCTTGCTTTTATATTCTATTCCCCTTGAAATAAATGCCAACATTGCATTTGCCTTCCCTAACACAGACTCAACCTGTAAATTAACTTTCTGGGAGTCTTGCACGAGGACTCCTAAGTCCCTCAGCACCTCTGATGTTTGAACCTTCTCCCCATTTAGTTAATAGTCTGTACTGTTGTTCCTTTTACCAAAATACATTATCATACATTTCCGAACACTGCCACTACACTACACTACACATCTGCCACTTTTTTGCCCATTCTTCCAAAATTTCTAAGTCCTGCTGCAATCGCATTGCAATCAGCACTACCTACCCCTCCACCTATCTTCGTATCATCCACAAACTTTGCCACAAAGCCATCAATTCCATCATCCAAATCACTGACAATGTGAAAAGTAGCAGTCCCAATACCGACCCCTGAGGAACACCACTAGTCATCGGTAGCCAACCAGAAAAGGCCCCTTTTATTCCCACTCCCTGCCTCCTGCCTATCAGCTGTTCCTCTATCCATGCCAGTATCTTTCCTGTAACACAATAGGATTTTATCTTGTTAACTAACCTCATGTGTGGCATTTTATCAGATACCTCTTGAAAATCCAAGTAAATGACATCCACTACCTCTCCTTCGTCCACCCTACTTGTTGCTTCCTTGAAGAACTCTAACGAAATTGTCAGGCAAGATTTCCCTTTACAGAAACCATGCTGACTTTGACATATTTTATCATCAGTCTCCAAGTACCTCGAAAACTCATCCTGAATAATAGGCTCCAAGACTCCTTGCTATTCCTCACTACTTTTTTTAAATTTCTATTTTTAACTACTTATTTAACTGTTTATATAATATATATATATATTTTCTGTAATTCACGATTCTTTTCTATTGTTATGTATTACATTGTATTGCTGCCATGAGTACAACAAATTTCACGACATGTGGTGACAATATTAAACCTGGTTCTGGTCCATTTGACAAGTGGTCATGTTAGAGACCCTTCACGTTCAGCAATGAATACACCAAGTCCTGCCTTCCCCGTCAGTGTCTGAAGTGGCCGGTTCTGATGGACGGTCATCATCCTGCAAGATTATCTGCAGTCTGCACCCGCCTTAAATGTTTACATCGTCCGATAGTTTGTGACAGCCATTTGCTGAAAAAGTAATATATTCTCATAAATAACCTGCTTTCATAACAGGGCGAGGTCCCTTGCCTGAGTTCCAAGAGGTTTCAGTATTACGTCAAGCTTTATCTGTCAAGTTATCAACACTTGCCTTCCTGAATCTCACATTACACAACCCAAATGTTTCTCTCTACTTTGGCTATCAACTCTCCCTGTTTTTAGTATTCAGCTTGCTTCATTGATCGGGAATTACTCGATCAGCTTTTGGAATGCCATGGATACTGGCCCTATAATAAGATACAAACTTATAACAGCTCCAAGGATTACTTAAAGTTAATAGTACATACAATGCCTATAACATGTGTTCACACCCCTCCGGCCCGCCCCCTTGGAAGTTTTTATATTTTATTGTTTGACAACATTGAATCACAGTGGATTTAATTTGGCTTTTTCTGATATTGATCAACAGAAAAAGATTCTTTCATATCAACACAAAAACAAATCTCTACAAAGTGACCTAAACTAATTACAAATATAAAACACAAAATAATTGATTGCATTAGTATTCAAGTCAGTATTTAGTAAATGCACCTTTGGCAGCAATTACAGCCTTGAGTCTGTGTGGATAGGTCTCTATCAGCTTTGCACATCGGAACATTGCAAATTTTTCCCTATTCTTCTTTACAAAACTGCTCAGGCTTTGTCAGATTGCATGGGGATTGTGAGTGAACAGCCCTTTTCAAGTCCAGCCACAAATTCTCAATTGGATTGAGGTCTGGATTCAATTCTCAATTGGATTGAGGCCATTCCAGGACATTAATTTTGTTGTTTTTTAAACCATTCCTGTGTAGCTTTAGCTTTATGCTTGGGGTCATTATCTTGCTGGAAAACAAATCTTCTGCCAAGTCAACTACAATCAATTAAAACACCTTGACTACTCACAGGTCTCCAAAAACAGATCTCCATTTAACTAATTATATGACTTCCAAAACAAATTAGCTGCACCAGTGATGATTTGTTGTGACATATTAAAGACGGAGTGAATATTTATGTAATAAATGTTTTGTGTTTTATATTTGTAGTTAATTTAGATCACTTTGTCACAAAATAATCTTTTTCTGTTGATCAATGTCAAAAAAGCCAAATTAAGTCTACTGTGATCAATGTTGTAGAACAATAAAACATTAAATTTTCAAGGGGGGAGGGGTGAATGCTTTTAATAGGCACTGTATATGTCACCATATACAACATGTCAGCCATGATGAAATGTTGGAGCAGACTCAATGGGCCAAATGTCCTAATTCTGCTCCTATATCTTACGGTCTTATAAGGTGAAGCACTCTACCCACAGAAGGGTCTCCAGCACGTAATGACCACAGGAAACTATTCTTTGCAAACTATAGTATACAATTGGTGGGGGCCGGGGGGGGGGGGATAAATCCTATCATGATTTGTGGCAAGATGACTAAATGATTCATTGAATCACAAGAGCTATACAACTGTAGGTGATGTTCACATCAAAACTTCACCGACAGTTGCCAAAGTTGGGCAATTGCCGCCTTAGCATCATGACGCATAACACTCATTTCTGATCTATCAGAATCAGGCTTAATATCTCTGACATATGTTGTGAAATGCGTTGGTTTGCGGAAGCAGTACAGTGAAGTACATTTTAAAAAACTATAAATTACAAAAAGAAATATATATATGAAAATTATATTAATGAAATAGAACAAAAAGCTAGCAAACTGGTAAGGTAGTGTTCGTGGTTTGGGCCATTGTCCATTTTGAAATCTGATAGTGGACTGGAAGAGCTGCTCTTAAAACTTTGAGTGTGTGCCTTCAGGCTCTTGTACCTTCCACTTGATGTTAGTAATAAGAAGAGGGCATGTCCTGGGTGATGGGAGTCCTTAATGATGGATGACATCTTTTTGAGGCATCACCTTTTGAAGATGTCTTCTATGCTGGGGAGGCTAGTACCATCATGGAGCTGGCTGAGTTTACAACTTTCTGCAACTTTATCCGATCCTGTTCAGTAGCTCCAGAGTACCAGATGGTGATGCAACCAGTTAGAATGCTCTCCTTGGAACACCTGTACATCACACTCCAAGCAACCATTTCTACTCATCTACCTAGAAAAAGAAGATTCTGCAGATGTTTGAAATCCAGAGTAAAAGTACTGAAGGAACTCAACAGGTCAGGCAGCATTTATGGAGAGGAAAACAGTCAGCGATTCTGGCAGAGAGCCTTCACCAGGACAGGAAAGGAATCTGGCCCAATGCATCAAATTCTTTCATTTCCATAGATGCTGCCTGAGCTGCTGAGTTCCTCCACTCTTCTGCACTCACTACAGTGAAAGTGGAGCAAATTCTTACTGTCTCACTAAGGCATAGAGTCGTACCAGATTTAAAAAAAATACTTTATACAGAAGGGCTTTGGGTGGAGTAATAGCAGTTTGAAATCTGTTTGCAAGTTCAGTAACTGGAGCTGGGTGGGGAGGGGTGGGGTGTGTGGGATTGACAGGATGGGGTCGGGGCAATGAAGTTACTCAGACTTGTTTATACTTACTATTCCTTTCGGGCTTTCCCTTGGCGGCTCACAGATAACCACAATGAAATATTAGCGAGAGGTGAAACAGCTCTTTGAGACAGTATCACTTGCTTTTCTACCTAGTTAGAGTTCCCTTGCATGTTGCACTGTTTAACAATGGCCGCATTTCTTTGCCTGAGCCTAGTCTCATACTCTTTCTGGTCTTGGATGAAGGGTCTCAACCTAAAACGTTGACTGCTTATTCTTCTCCATGGATGTTGCCTGACCTGCTGAGTTCCTTCAGCATTTTACGCATGTTACTGTGGGTTTCCAACATCTACAGAATCTCTTGTGTCTGCGATCCTTATCTATGCTATGCTGAATCTGGTATAATCCTCCAAAGCACGTTATAACGAAGATGACTATCAAATTACCAGGATCAAGGACTGCTTCCTAGGATGTGTATTGTCATATGCACAGGTGAAGGTGCACTGAAAGGTTCAAAGTTCAAAGCAAATTTATTATTGAAGTACATATATGTCACCATGTACAACCCTGAGATTCATTTTCTTGTGACCATACTCAATAAATCTATAAAATAATAACCATAATAGAATCAATGAAAGACCACACCAATTTGGGTGTGGTTCAACCAGTGTGCAAAAGACAACAAACGGTGCAAATGCCAGAAGAAAGAAATAGTAAAGATAAATAAATAAGCAATAAATATCAAGAACATGAGATTAAGAGTCTTTGAAGTGAGTCCATTGGTTGTGGGAACTGTTCAGTGATGGGGCAAGTGAAGTTGAGTGAAGTTATCACCTCTGGTTCAAGAGCCTGATGGTTGAGGGGTAGTAACTATTCCTGAACTTGGTAGTGTGAGTCCTGAAGCTCCTGTACTTTCTTCCAAATGGCAGCAGTGAGAAGCATGGCCTGGATAGTGGGAATCACTGATGATACATGTTGCTTTCCTGCAATAGTGTTTCGTGTAGATGTGCTCAATGGTGGGGAGCACTTTACCCATGATGGACTGGGCCATATCCAATACTTGTTGTAGAATGAAAAGCTTCCTTGTAGCAGCATTACAGACATGGAGCAGAGTTCTGCCACATTTGGCAAGGGCTGAGTGACAGAAAAGGAGGTAGATAGGAACAGAGTGAACGCAGCATTTTAGGAAGAAATTCTTCCCCTCTGCCATCAGAAGCTGAACAATCCATGGACACTGCCTCGCTGTTCCTACTTTGCACCGTTAATCTGACTTTAGCCAACCTTAGATTGGAGGTGGGGAGGAATTTCTGTAGCCAGAGGGCAATGAATCTGTGGAATCCATTGGCACAGACAGCTGTGGAGGCCAAGTGATTGAGCGGAGGTTGTTAAGTTCTTGATTAGTACGGACCTCAAAATTTATGGAAAGAATGCAGGAGAATGGGTTTAAGAGGGAAAATAAATTGGACATGATGGAATGACAGGGCAGATGCAATGGGCTGAATAGCCTGATTCTGCTCCTATGTCTTGTGATCTTATGGTCTTAATCAATTATTTAATAACTGCTTTAACTTTTTTTTAATGTATTGCACTATACTGCTACCACAAAAGGACAAATTTCATGACATATGTCAGTGATAATAAACCTGATTCTAATGCCTGAGCTATATCCAACTTGTAGCACCTTACAGAGGTAGGGAGGAGAAGACAAGGCCATGAAATGATTTGAATTCAAGGGCATGAATGTTAAAGTTGCCCAAAGAGGAGGCAATGTCGGTAAAGGTGTAAGGATGGGATCAAGTCAGGTTACAATTAGCTCCGAATGCTAAGTTTTTCATCTGTGCAGATCGTCTAACTATATTTCTTGCACTGAGTTGCCATCGAACCTCCCTCCCTCCAACATAGCCCTCCCTTTTTCTTTCATCCACCTGCCTGTCTAAGAGTCTCTTAAATGTGCCTGATGTATCTCCCTCTACCACCACCTCTGGCAGGGCGTTCCACGCACCCACCACTCTCTGTGTAAAACACTTGCCTCTGACATCCCCCCTATACTTTCTTCTAAATGCCTTAAAATTATGCTGCTTGGCATTAGCCATTTCCACCCAAGGAAAGAAGTCTCTGGCTGCCCAAGCCATCTACATCTCGTATCATGCTGTGGTATCTAATGAATGAATGTGTGGCCAACAAGTTGGTACAGCAGGGAGGTTTTTGGATCATTCAGATCTCCTTTGGGGTAGGAGTGACCTTTACAAGGAGGACAGGTTGCACGTGAACAAGAGGGGAACCAATATCCTTGCAGGGAAGGTTTGCTGGCTTCATGCAGGAGGCTTTAAACCAGAGAGACAGTGGGCTGGGACCCAGACTGACAGGTGGGGAGGCTGACTCATATAGAGAAAACTGAACAGGACGAGCCTAGTGAAAGGAGCAGCCAAAGGCAGGAGCGAAAGAACGAGAAGGTCGGTAGGCGTAACTGTGTTTACTTAAACACAAGGAATCTGACAGGTAAGCTCAGAGTGTGGATCAGCAGGTGCAATTATGAGATTGTTGCAATCATGGTCACGGAGACAAGGCTGACAGAAGTGGGGGTGGGGGTGAGATTTGTCAGCTCAGTGTTCCAGGCAATAGATGTTACGAGCTTGACAAGGGGAGAGTATGTCTCACTACTGATTAGTAAGGGAGGATATAGTCAGAAAATGATGCTGGGAATTAAAGGGTTAGCATGTGAGATGCATTTGATGGATCTGGGCCTGTACTCACTGAGGGGGATCTCATTGCAACCTACCAAATATTGAAAGACTGAGATAGAGTGGATGTGGAGAGGATGCTTCCTATAGTGGGGGAAATCTAGTATCAGAGGGCACAGCCTCAGAATAGAAGGATATTGCTTTAGAACGAAGATGAGGAGGAATTTCTTTAGCCAGTGAGTGGTGGATCTGTGGAATTCATTGCCACAGACGGCTGTGGAGGGAAGTCATTGGGTATACTTAAAGCAGAGGTTGACGGGTTCTTGATTAGTAAGGGTGCCAAAGGTTATGGGTGAAGGCAGGAGAACGGGGTTGAGAGGGAAAATAAATGGATGCTTGCAAACCAGATGGGTAATAACATCTAGCGCATCAATAACTGATCTATTTATTAGTTGTGTTTTATGTATTCAGAGAAGTTAGCTTTATAGCATTAATTGTGCAAATGTGTGTTACCATATACTACTCTGAGATTCATATCCTTCCAGGAATTTACAGGAAAACAAAGAAAAACAATAGAAACTACAAATAAAAACTATACATAAGAGTGGCAAACGACCGATGTGAAAAAGAAAACGTATTGTGCAAATAAAACAATAAATACTGAGGACTTGATTTGCAGAGTGTGAGTCTGTCAGTTGTAGAATCCATTCAAAGTTGAGGTGAGTGAAGTTACCCACACTGGTTCAGGAGCCTGATGGTTGTAGGGTAATAACTGTTCCTGAACCTGGTGGCCTGGGACCTTGGGCTTCTGTACCTCCTGCCCATTGGTGGCAGCAGTGAGAAGAGAGCATGGCATGAATGGTGGAGATCCTTAATGAGGGATGCTGCTTTCTTCGTGGCTGCACTGTGGGGAGGGCATTGCCTGTGACAGACAGGGTTGTATCCACCACTTCCCGTATACCTTTCCATTCCTGGGCATCGGTGTTTTCATACCAAGATACACCATTCCTTACTATGTCTGATATGAGCCTCCTAAGGAGGTGGTGAAGCCAGATACAATCCCAATGTTTAAAAGGCATTTGGGCAGACACTTAGATGGGAGAGAGGTAGAGAGATACGGACCTAATTTTGACCAAAGGGATTGGCATGCATTGGTGCCATAGTTGGCATGGATGATGTCTATTTCTGTACTGTGTAATCCGTGATGATCCTACATCTATACAAAAGCAACATTACACCCAAATATCTTCATTACCTAGTGGAGACAGAGTTGAGGACAAGACACTGACAAAGGCCAAACGTTTCCAGGTATTAAAAAAAAGAGTGATTATTTCTCTTTGCTTTTGGGATTTGGATGTGGGCTTTGCAGAGAATTATCAACTCATTCCCAACTAGCCCTGGTGAAGATGACTAAAACCATGAAATCACTGGGAACACTAGAAACTCTGAGGAGGAAATCCAGAGTGACACACACAAAATGCTGAAGGAACTCAACGGGCCAGGCAGCATCTATGGAGAGAAATAAAGAGCCAACGTTTCAGGCCAAGATTCTTCATCAGGGCTGGAAAGGAAGGGGGGAAAAACCAAGAATAAGGAGGTGGGGGGGGAGGGAGGGAGGGGAAGTGTACAAGCTGGAAGGTGATAGGTGTAAACAGGTGGGGGGGGAGAGAGAGAGAGATGAAATAAGAAGCTGTGACGTTATAGGTGGAAAAGGTAAAGGGCTGAAGAAGAAGAAATCTGATAGGAGAGGAGTATGGACCATGGGAGAAAGGGAAGGAAGAGGGGTACCAGGGGGAGGAGAAGAGGTAAGAGGGGACCAGAGTGGGGAACGGAAGACAGCAGGGAGAGGTGGAAAAATTGCCAGAAGCCAGAAAAGTCGACGTCATGCCATCAGGTTAGAGACTACCCAAACACAATACGGAAAAAAAGAGAATGATATCTTTCGGAGCCAAAACAATGCACGTTCACAAAGATGAAAAGCGGTAAAAATAACAGTTTCTCAGGGGGTCGGGAGCAGGTGGGTAACAGAGTGTGACAATAATACACTAGCTGCTCTCTCTTCAGAAACTGTGGTTAAGATTTACTATCAGAGTAGTGCAATGGCACCTGCGTTATACGCACGTCTGTTGTAAAGTCGGTGCATCCACCGTGTGACAAATGGAAATTAAAGTTCTGCTCGAGAAAACGGTGAGAGGTAAAAGCCATGAACATGAAAAGATGTTTCCATCCCTCACTCCCCCACAGACAAGCTCTGTATCACTGACCCCCATCAGACCGCTATCGACACCGGCAGCTCCAGGCGGGGGTTCTGCTGGAATTTATCCAGACATCAACACGGCACCGTTGTTCCGTGTGCGCGGAGCAAGGGCGGCGATGTTAGTAGCTTGATTAAATGTTTTACTGACTCACGGCAGCAACGCCGGACACGCTCGGCAACCGGGTGCGGGAGAGACGAGCCACGCTGCCTTCGAAAGCCCGCGCCCGAAGCAGGGCAGCCTAATCGATCCACGGCACCACCGATCGCACACATGCGCACTTGCCCCAGGCCTGCAATCGACCCTATATATGGTTCCTACGTGGCCCTGAAAGGAGAGACCCTTATTTCCCAGGGCACTTTCCACTATATCAGATTTTTTTTTTTTCTGGTCTGGGGAATAATTCTTGAAATCTTGTGGCTTTTATGGTGTAAGAAATATCAGCCTATCTATAGTTCCTGCAAAATGCTGGAGCATTTGAGGAGCCTTTTATGGTTCTGGGGCACTACCCACTGGAATGCAGAAGAAAGGGGGTTGGTGACCTCATTGAAACCTATTGAGTGGTGAAAGGCCTCAATAGAGTGGACGTGGAGAGGAGTCTTCCTAGGAGTAGAGGGCACAATCTCAGAATAGAGGGATGCCCTTTTAGAATGGAGGTAAGCAGGAATTTCTTTAACCAGAGGGTGCTGAATCTATGGAATTTATTGCTACAGGCGGCTGTGGAGGCCAGGCCACTTGGGTGCATTTAAGGCAGAGTTTGATAGATGCTTGATTAGTCAGGGCATAAAGGAATATGCGGAGAAGGCAGGAGAACAGGGCTGAGGGGGAGATGGATCAGCCATGATAAAATGGACTCATATTAGTAATGGTACACATTAGGCAACTTGGTGTGGGCGCCTGGACTGTATAGGATTTAGTGTGGGAATAGCCCAGCATGTACCATTACTAACAGATGGGCCAAATGGCCTAATTCTGCTCCTATATCTTATGCTGCTCGACCCGATAGGTTCATAAATCCATAGGATGTACAAGCAGAATTTAGGCTACTCATCCCATCGAGTCTGCACTGCCATTCCATCATGGCTGATGTATTATCTCTCTCAACCCCATTCTCCTGCCTTCTCCCAGTAACTTTTGATGCCCTTAGTAATCCAGCATCTATCAACCTCCACTTTAAATATACTCAATGGCTTGGCCTCCAATTCCTCCTGCTGCTTGTACAGGAACTGTAACACTCCAGTCTGCATTCCGTTATTGTTTCTCCTTGTACCACCTCAACATCCTGGTATGATGAAATGATCTGTAATGATGGCATGTAAGCAAAGATTTTCACTGCAGCTTGGTGACGTGACATAAAAAAGCAACTTACCAATTTTTGCTCAGGATTCCAGTGCCTGCAATGTCTAGTGTCATCCCTTTCTCCCTGTATTTGCTGCCTGACCTGTTGAGTTCCTCCTGCAGCTTGCCTTCAGCTTCCACAGAGAGCCTGGCGATAATGAGTAGATACACCAGTCTTAGAGTTGCTGAGATTGGGATAACATTAACCACAGTTGCAGGGAAAGCTCCCTTGATCTTCAGATCTGCTGCCTGGGCCCTTTTCCAACCCCTTGAAAGGGCAGATGGGGCCTCATTCTAAACTAAAAGACAGAGCTTGCTCCTTCATAACTGCACTGGGGCACAGGGATGGGTGTTTTTGCTCCAATCTCTTCGGCCGTCCGGCGTGGCAGAGCGGGGAACCACATAGGGGAGCGGGGAAGGCAAGTCTGCTCATTGGAATGAAAAGAAGAGATTCTGAGTTGGAACTGATCCCTGGCTGTCATTTTTTTGTCACTTAAAAACATTAAACTAATACAAAGGAAGACATGGGGAGTCCAAAAATGTGGGTGTAACTTCGTCTTTAAGCAAGGAGCACACTTAGTGTGATGATGTAAGCAGTTAATTTATACACATAGCTCATAATTGATTATTTAAATGAACAAGAATGCTTAATCAAACAATATGTATTTACAAGATTACACAATTACTATTGAAGTATTAAATACACAGCACTGGCCATGGAGAGCAAACCACAGAGCGCAGAGCATGTCAGTCAGTCTCTGAGGGGAGAATCAGATTTATTGTCTGGTTGAGGTCAAGGCCCAAAATTCGAAGTCCTTAGGTCGGCGAGTATGGGGGGTGGGGGGGGGGGTGGTGTGTGTGTGTGTGTGTGTGTGTGCGTGTGTGCGTGCGTGCGTGCGTGCACACTCAAGACTTCTGCACAGAACTGTATTGTGCTGTGCTTGTGTATGGAATTATCTGCTTAGATGGCAAAAACCAAACAGCTTTTCATGGGTTTGATATGTATGAAAATTATAAACCAATACTCACGTACAAATTAAAGAACAACAGTGTAATCATATAGGAACATACAAAATACGAATAGGCCATTTGCTGACGTGGTGGGCTAAAGTGGCTGTTTCAGTGTTGCCCTGTGTTCTATGCTTTACAGAAGGAAGGACATTGAGGCTTTCGAGGGGGGTGCAGAAGAGGTTCACTAGGATGCTGCCTGGTTTAGAGGGCGTGAGCTATCATGAGAAGTTAGACAAACTTAGGTTGTTTTCTTTGGAGTGGCGAAGGCTGAGGGGAGATCTGATTAAGGTTTATGAGATGAAGAGAGGCATAGAGAGAGTGGACAGAGAGTATCTGTTTTCTAGGGTTGAAATGTCTAATACCAAAGGGCACACATTGAAGGTGAGAGGGGATGTTCAAAGGGGATATGAGGGAGTGGTGGATGCCCGGAAGTCGCTGCCTGGTATGGTGGTAGAGGCAAATACATTAGAGGTTTCTAAGAGACATTTGGATAGGCACATGAATATGAGGAAGATGGACGCTGTGTAGGTTGGAGGGATTAGTGTTTGGGTGTTCTTGGTTTGCTTTTGAGCTGGTTCGGCACAGCATTGTGGGCTGAATGGCCTGTTCCTGTGCTGTACTTTTCAGTGCAGTATGTGCCTCTACCACCTTCTCAGGAAGCACATTCAAAATGTAATCACTCCTTCATTGATCTATCACAAAAACCCTCCTCAAGATCCCTTTTTCTCAGACACAAGAGATTCTGCGGATGCCAGAAATCTTGAGACAAACACACACACACACACACAGTCCCAGGGCTGGGCACGTCTGTACCCGTGCCACCATTCCCCCTCCTGCCCTGGCACTCCTTCTGTGCCACCTCCCATGCTGCCCCACCCTCACCATTCCCAACATCCTTTGCTCCCACTAGATTTACAAACTCGCTCTCCACTCCACATTGACAAATACAATACTGTGCAAAAGTCTTAGGCACCATGGCTATACGTATATGTGAGGCCTCTGTCGGTCAGGGTGAGCATTGATGTTGCATCCTTACTGTCTAGATACACAAGCCAGGGCAGTACAACGTGGAGAGCAAGCTGTTGCCCACGTCATCCGCTCCACACAGCCTATCAACCCAAATGAATGTCAGTTTAGCACCAGTAGCTTCACGGGAGTTGCCCATCAATGTTGAGCTCAACGTGGGGACTGCCTTAGATTTTTCCAGGTTTTTCCCTTGGGGTTTACTCCTGAGGCCTTCCCCATGAGTGGGTACAGCCACAAGGCAGCAGAGGTTTGAGATCAGAGTTTCCCTTCTCCTTGATGAGCTGCCAACCGTGGCTGACCAGCCCCACCTGCCTGAAGTGACTGGTTTTAAGGCACCAGTAACCCGCCTTTGCCCCTTCTCCTGTCTGGAGAAATGGTTCCGCTGGGCTTAGTAACTTAGTAACACGTGAAGGCCAGGAGCTGGACTTGCTTGTTGGAGGCACATGTCATTGGGAGCATTTAATAGGTAGTGGGAACTTATCTTCAACACCACCCTGGCTATAACAACCTTAAGGAACCATAGCTATAAATATATATATAGATATGTGTGTGTGTGTGTGTGCGCCTAAGATTTTTACACAGTACTGTAGTTCTGAAAGCCTTCATCAAGACCTTTTTTTGGCTTGAAACATCAACTGTTTATTCCTCTCCATAGATGCTGCCTGACCTGCTGATTCTTCCAGCATTTTGTGCATGCCTCCCCGCACATGTCATTAATAAATTGCAAGGGCACAACGAGGGAGATTGGGAGATAGAGTTCACCTTTAGCGTGTGAGAGGTCTTTTCAGGAGTCTGATAACACTGGGATAGCAACAGTCCTTGAGCCTGGTGGTACCTGTTCTCAAGCTTCTGCCAGTGGGAGGGGACAGAAGAGAGAATGATGAAGATGGTGGGGTAGGGGTCTTCGACTACATCGGCTGCTTTCCCAAGGCAACAGGAACCACGGCCAGCATATGTGGAGGGCAGGCTGGTTTTTGTGATGGACAGGGCTGCATTTACATCTCTGTGGTTTCTTACAGTCCTGGGCAGAGCAATTGCTGTACCAAGCTATGACATGTCAGGACAATTATTGGATATCCGATAATCTGAATGTCAGGCAAATGCTAAACTTCACTGAATATGATTGGTTCACATATTATTATCTCACTGTCCAGTGATGTGAATTTATTTGGCTCTGCAGAAAAACTGTGCAAAACAAAATCCTTAAAAATATAGCTCACTATAAATAACATGCCAAAAATTTTTTGCCTTTCATAGAAACTTATAGCCCACACTTCCTGACACCAATCTGGACTAATTCATCAGAAAATAACATATTGTACAGTCGTATTTTTTATGTAAAAGTCCCTTAAGAGGAATCAGTCGTGTTTTATAGTTTAAAAAGTTACTGAATTTGTAACCGGTAAATAAAAACACCCACCTCCATCCTTTCCACTCGAATACCCACAATAGGCACAGAAAGTACCTCAACACCTTTGACAGAAGTTTGAACATATGGAGTTTCATAGAGAGAGAACTCCTCTTCACAGATGTGGGGCAATGCAAAACACAAAGAAGTATCTTTCAGCAGAGTTGGTCTGAAAAACTGTTGAGCTGAAAACTTCAGTGACAAGAACCCAGTCGTGGTTTTCAGACAGAAAACTCCAAGTTGTGGAAAGATGTGCGTGTGTATGTGTGTGTGGGGGATTAGAAGGGGAATAAACAAGTGCAGCTTCAAAGAGCAGTTGTAGTGGATGGAATTTCTGAGGAGGTGGCCATAAGTTAGTCACAAAGTAGGGATTTTACTTATTTACGCCGCTGGCATTTAAGGGAGCAATTAATGTCCTCCATCTCACACGGATATTGAAGGATTCTTCTTTGCTGTCTCTCTAACAATTTTTTTTTTACCATTTGGGGTTGTTAGCCTTGAGCTTACCTCAAACCTGGAGGACCGGTGGACCACTCTTAATCTGGCCTCTACCCTATCACCTTTTCAGCATGGGTGACCCTACCAAGAGCCAAAGCACAAGGCCCTGACTCTAGACAGCATAGCTCTCCAGTTTAGTGAGGCACGCAAGCCTCCAAACCCTACGACAAGATCATGGTCTACTTGGAGGAAAGTAGGGATTTTACAAGATTTTTAATGCTTATCGTTTTGGGAGAGAGTACCAGGAAGGATTGAATTTGTTAAAGGTGCACTGATGTTGGATTGAATGAGAGAGGGGACCCCTCGATTAATGGTAAGGCTCCAAAGCATAAAAAAATGTTGGGAACCCCTGGAGAGAAGAAATGCACATGAATTGCCACATAGAGCAGTGAGCCAAGCACACACCCAGTGTTGATCGTCAGCGAGGAGGAAATATTACTAAACAATCCGCACAGATCGTGGTCTTCTAGTTAGGAAGTCGAGGATCCAGTTGCAGAGGGAGGTACAGTGGTCCAGGTTCCGTAGCTTATTGAACAGGACTGTGGGAGTGATGGTGGTAAACACTGAGCTATAGTCAACGAACAGCACCCTGGCCTAGCTGTTTGCATTGTCCACGTGACCTAAGGCCGTATGAAGAGCCGTCGAGATTGCGATGATGACTTTGTGTTTTATATTCTATGTTTTTCACTTTTTTTTGCTGTTTGTGTAATTTGGTTTTTCTGAATGGGTTCGATGGTTTTCTTTGTTTCATGGCTGTCTGTGAGCAGATGAATCTCAGGGTTATATACTATACACATACTTTAATAGTAAATGTACTCTGAATCTTGAATATATGTTACCATATATTACCTTGAGATTAATTTTCTTGCAGGCATTTCCAAAAATAGTTAAAAATACAATAGAATTTACAAAAAAACTATATAAAGACTGATAAACAACCAGTATTCAAAAGGTTACACCTCTCACACACTACACTGGACAACAGATTTTTTCAAAATTGTTGCTTCCTCAAAATTTTTTTTTGTTTTTGATAGACTGCTTGAAGCTGAACACAAATATAATTTCAGAATACTTATATCATGTAGGAATTTGGAGAAACAGCAAATTAACTTTTATTGAATATAATGTGTTTAATTGCATAATGGTGCTGATGCTTTGCAATAGTTCAACAAAGTTAAAAATACTTTGTTAATGATTTTAATTTGTACTCAGTGTCTGAGGCTTCTTGCTTAAGTGTCCAACAATAATTTGCCAGCATTGATGGATTCCAGTTGCCCTGGTATCTTTTCTCAATGCCCACAATGTTCTGATGAAACCTTTCACCATGCTCGTCATTAACAGCACCAAGATTTGCAGAGAAGAAGTCTAAATGGGAATGCAGGAAATGAATCTTTAGTGACATGTTGCATTTCATGGTTTTATATGCTTGAAACATGCTTTCAACCAGCTGCATGTCGTTTGGTGCTCTGCAGTTGCCAAGAAGATTTTCAATAACAACCTTGAATGCTTTCCATGAGATTTTCTCTGGTCCCACTAGAGGTTCTTTGAGTTGCCTGTTGTTGATGGCCTGTTTGATTTGTGGACCAACAAAAATGCCTTCCTTAATCTTGGTACCAGTTATTCTGACTTGAATTATGAATTGAAATAATAAACATAGGCAACTTTTTTAAAAAATGGCACATGATAAGAAAAGCTCATGGTGATTTTTATGATCTGCAGCCTAAAATCCGTAAGATACACCCAGAAGTATTCAGGAAGCAAAATCTTTGCTGTCCAGTGCTATAAGATGAACTCTTAACCTCTAGATTTCTCAAACTTATCTCATCATGGCCTTTGGTATTGGTTTATCATTGTCATATGTATTGAGATACAGTGAAAAGCTGGTCTTGTACACTGTTCATATGATAAAACCATTAGCCAGTACATTGAGGTGGAACAAGGTAAAACAATAACAAATAACAAAGAATAAAGTGTAACGGCTACAGAGAAAGTGCAGTGCAAGTAGACAATGAAGTGCAAGATGCTAACAAGTAGATTGTGAGGTCAAGAGTCAATCTTACCATACTAGGGAACTATGCCATAGTTTTATAACAGTGGGGTAGAAGTTGTCCTTGAGCCTGGTGTTACATGCTTTCAGGCTTTTGTATCTTCTGACTGGTAGATGAGGGGAAAGTAGAAAATGTATTTAGTGTTTAGCTGTTGAACAAACTTTTCTTAAAAATATTGGAGGTGGGGAAAAGAATGGGGTGTAACCGAGGCAGCAAGTATAGACAGAGTCCATAAGACATTGGAGCAGAATTAGACCATTCGACTGTAGAGGGGAGGCTAGAAGGATATGATGCACAGATTTGTGGCGAGATTTATAGGGTCTCATAGCAATAGGGTGGAAGCTGTCCTCGAGGCTGGTGGTACGTGCTTTCAGGTTTTTGTATCTTCTGCCTGGTGGATGAGGGGAAAGTAGAAAATATCCAGGGTGGGTGGGATCTGTGATCATGCTGGCTCATCACTGCACTTTCTCTGTAACTGCCACAGTACGCTCTGCGTTCTGTTTTTCTTTTTGCCACCGCAGTGCATTTATGTATGACTTGATCTGTCTGGATGGCATGCAAAACAAAAGATTTTCACCATATCTCGGTACGTGTGACATTACTCAATCAGTACCAATAGACAAACCAAAGTAGGTCAGTGAGACAAGGAGGGCTGGCCAGTCAAGATTCAGAGCTGAAGATAATGGGGGTAAATAAGGTTCCTTGTAGACTCAACATTGTGAGGACAATACGTATGTTGAAAGATACAAAGCGAAAGTCTTCATGAAGAGGGCAATTTTCCTTTTCGATCCATTGGGGCCCTCCAGGAAGGTTTGGATTTTAGAAGCTGTGATTGTGTAGGCGAGAGTAGAGCCAGGATTCATCAGGACTGAAGAGGCACTGCCTCAGAACAGGAAGATGGCCCTTTAATACAGAGATGAGGAGGAATTTCTTAAGCCAGGAGGTGGTGAATCTGTGGAATTCATCACCACAGACAGCTGTGGAGGTGAAGTCATTGGGTATATTTAATGCGGAGGTTGATAGGTTCTTGATTAGTAAGGGCATCAAAGATTATGTGGAGAAGGCAGAGAAATAGGGTCGAGAGGCAGAATGAATCAGAATCAGGTTTAATATCATAGGAATATGCCGTGAAGTTTGTTAATTTTGTGGCAGCAGTCCAATGCAAACATAATAATAGAGAGAAAAACTATGTGAATTACAGTAAATATGTATGTGTGTGTGTATATATATATATAATAGTTAAATAAGTAGTGTGAAAAATAGGAAATAAAAATAGGCAGTGTTCATGGGTTCAGTGTCCATTCAGAAACCAGATAGCAGAAGGGAAGAAGCTGTTCCTGAATCGTTGAGTGTGCCCCTTCCAGCTTGTGTACCTCCTCCTTGGTGGCAACAATAAGAAAAGGGGATGTCTTGGGTGGTGGAGGTTCTTAATGATGGACGTTTCTTTTCTGAGGGATCGCTCTTTGAAGGTATCTTGGATACTACGGAGGCTAGTGCTCATGATGGAGCTGACTAATTTTACAACTTTGCAGCTTATTTCAATCCTGTACAGTAACCCCCAGCCCCATACCAGACAGAGATGCAGCTACTTAGAATGTTCTCCAAGATACAACTGCAGAAATTTGCGAGTGCTTTTGGTGACGTACAAATCTCCTCAAACTCCAAATGAAATACAGCCGTTATGCTTTCTTTGTAGCTGCATCGATATATTGTGTCCAGGTTAGATCCTCAGAGATATTGACACCCAGGAACTTGAAATTACTCATTCTTTCCACTTCTGATCCCTGTATGAGGACTGGTATGTGTTCCCTTATTTTATATTTTCTGAAGTCCACAATCAGATCTTTGGTCTTACTGATGTTGAGTAAAAGGTTGATGCTGTGACACCACTCAACTAGGTGGTATATCTCACTCCTGTACGCCCTTTTGTCACCATCTAAGAGTCTACCAACAATGGATGTATTGTCAGCAAATTTATAGATGGCATTTGAGCTGTGCCTAGCCACACATTCATGTGTGTAGAGAGCGTAGGGCAGTGAGCTAAGCACACATCCCTGAGTTGCAGCAGTGTTGATTGTCAGCGAGGTGGAGATGCTATTTCTAATCCGTGGTCTTCTGGTTAGGAAGTCGAGGATCTAGTTGCAGAGGAGGGTACAGACGCCCAGGTGCTATAGCTTTTCGATCAGCCATGATCGAAGGACAGAGCAGATTCAATGGGCCAAATGTCCTAATTCTGCTCCCCTGTCTTATGGTCTTATTGAACCATTTGGTTACGAGGAGAGACTACATCTGTTTACCCTGGAGCAGAGGAGGTGAAGAGGAGATATGATTGAGGTATATGAAATTACGAGGGGTGTAGATAGAGTAGAGGAAAAAACTTTTCCCCTTATCAAAATAAAACTAGATGGCATAGGTTTAGAGTAAAGGGGAAAATATATAAAGGGGATCTGAGAGGGACCTTTTTCTCCCCGGGGGTGGTAGAACCAGAGTTACTAATGACATTTAAGAAGTCTCTAGATGAGTGGGGCGGAGATACATCTCTACCAAAGAAGGTGTAAGGTGCTCCTTCTCTCCACTAGTCTGCAGGTCATCTTGGCAAAGGTGTAGCACCTTCTTAGCCCCCTCCATTGATCAGGATCATGTGAAGCCATAGCAGCAGGCAGTGGATGGTCATATGAGCAGCTGGTGCATATCTCAAGTATTAGTTATGCAACCATTGATGCCAGGCAGACAATCTCTGAAGGGTATTGATAATGGCTGGGGTCACCCATCTTGTAAAGACACTGTCCAGAAGAAGGCAATGGCAAACCACTTCTGTAGAAAAATTGCCAAGAACAATCATGGTCATAGAAAGACCAGGATTGTCCACGTTATACAACATGGCAGATAATGAACGAGCTAGACGAACACTTGAATCACCCAGGCATGGAAGTCCAGGGGCCAAGTGCTGGAAGATGGGAAAAATGTGAGAGGATGCACACCAGTCAGTGTGGGCAAAGGGGCAGATGGCATGTTTGCATGCAGTGGCTATCCTTCATAAGGAGCTTGAGGTGATTTGGTATGGCACCAAAGGCTCTGACAAATCTCTGCGATGTAATGTTGACAGCATTCTGATTGGGTGCATCACCATTCGGTATGGAGACACCAATGCACAGGACTGGAAAAGGCTGCAGGAAGTTGTAAACTTAGCTAGCTCCATCGCAGGAACAATGAGGACCTCCCCAGCATTGAGGACATCTTCAAAAAGCGATACCTCAGCAAGAAGGCATCCATCGTGAAGGACCCTCACCATCCAGGGCATTCTCTCTTATTTCTGCCAGAGATGATCTACAGCATATATGTCAAACTCAAGGCCCGCGGGCCAAATCCGGCCCGCGGTGGAATTATCTTTGGCCCGTGAGATAATATCTAATTACTATTAAAGCTGGCCCCAGTAATCGAAGCGCCTATGGCATATGATATGGCTAATGCTGAGTTTATTCAGGTACCAGGTTTTCAGGGTTTTTAGTGTTTATTCGGCAGTCTTGCTCGGCGGTCTTCTTCATAAGAAACGGAATTTGTAAAGTGAAACACTTTGTAGTTATAGCAGAGACTGAGACACATGAAAGCAGGCTGAAAAAATGGAGGCAACGAAAGCTACGTTCGCACGCGTCCGACTGATCCGGCCCGCATGAAGCTGCATTTTGCTCAATCCGGCCCGTGACCTAAAATGAGTTTGACACCCCTGATCTACAGGAACCTGAAGACACATATTCAATGTTTTAGGAACAGTTTTTGCCCTAGCACCATCTGACTTCTGAACAGTCCATGAACCCATGACCACCACCTCACTATGTAGCTCTCTTTTTGCAGTACCTACTTATTGTTTTATGTTTTTGCAAATTATGGTCTATTTTGTGTATTGCACTGTACTGCTACCATAAAACAACAAATTTAATGACATAATGTCGGGGAAATGCCATAGAGACCAGGTTACTGGCACTAAGCATGGGCTCATGGTGTAGAAGGTAAAGAGGGAGAAGAGGGGAGAGAAAGTAATAGGGGACTCAATAGTCAGAGTAACAGACAGGAAATTCTGTGGACATGAGCAGGACACCCGGATGGTATGTTGCCTCCCAGGTGCCAGGGTCAGGGATGTCTCAGATCACGTCCACAGCATTTTAGAGAGGGAGGGAGAGCAGCCAGGTGCCTTGGTACATATTGGTACCAATGGCATAGGAAGGAAAAGCAATGAAGTCCTGAAGAGAGAATTTGGAGCACTATGCAGAAAGCTGAGAAGTAGGACCTCCAAGATCGTAATTTCTGGATTGCTACCTGTGCCACATATAAGTGAGGGTAGCAACAAATTGTTTTGGCAGATAAATTCATGGCTGAGAAGCTGGTGCAGGGGGCAGGGGTTCAGGTTCTTGGATCATTGGGATATCTTCTGTCTTCTGAGGGAGATATGACTTGTACAAAAGGGATATCAATCACTCTCTATGTAAAAAAAAAACTCCTCAAATCTTTTATAAGACTCCTTCCTCTCACCTTAAAACTATGTCCATCTGCTTTTCATACCTCTACCATGGAAAATAGATTCTATTTCTGCCTTTTAGTCTGATATGCCTCCATCATGTCACCTTCACCCCAGAGAAAACCAAGCCAGCCTATTTAATCTCTCTCTATTGCTGAAGACTTCCAACCCAGGTAATATCCTGATAAATCTCTTCTGCACTCTCTCCAGTGCAACCACATCCTTCCTATAGTGTGGTGACCAGAACGGCACGCAATACTCCAAGTGCGGTCTAACCAAGTAGTTTCTAAAGTATGCCATGAATGTTCTTCATCTTTCTACCATGAACTCTATCTCAATAGTTTGTTCTTCTTCTGCAGAACTTATTTATATTTTATATTCATATCACTTATAAGAGTAATAAGAAATGTTATATTTCTTATTCTAACATAGTGATTTTAAGTGCATTGCAATGTAATGCTGCCCCAAAATGACAAACTTCTTGATATATGTCATTGATAATAACCCTGATTCTGATTTCTATTGACCTCGGTTGTCACTTACAGGGAACTATGGACTTTAGCTTAAAGTCCCTCTGTTTATACATTTCCTATCGCCCTACACTCTATTGTATACATCCTACTGGACTCTGTGCTCCCTTGGAGCATAGAGCTGTGGAGGAAATATAAATAGATAGATATATTTAATGTCAGAGAAATGTATACAGTATACATCCTGAAAATCTTTTTCTTCGCAAACATCCACGAAAGCAGAGTGAATGACAGTTAAAGCACCCCCCAACTCCTCCTCCCACGCACAAGCAGCAGCAAGATAACGACCACCCTGGCCCCACCAGCAAAAAAGCATCATCACCCTCCACTGATATTTTAGAGTGGATCATTTTGGAGGCAGAGACCACAATTCCCTATATTTTACAGTGGTATTAAAATGGGTGGTACTGAACCAGTGGTAAGATCGTAAAACATAGGAGCATTTGGCCCATTGAATTTGCTCCACCGTTCCATCACATGGCTGATTTATTATCCCCCTCAACCCCATTCTCCTTCCCATAACCTTTGACACCCTGACTAATCAAGAACCTATCAAAATCCACTTTAAATATACCCTATGATTGGTCTCCGCAGTGGTGCAACATGCTCTTTGCCTAAAGAAATTCCTCCTCATCTCTGTTCTAGAGGGATGCCCTTCCATTTGGAGGCTGTGCCCACTGGTTCTACACTCCCCCACTATAGAAAACATCCTCTCCACATTCACTCTATATTAGCCTTTCAATATTCAATAGATTTTAATGAGGTTCAACCCCTCCCCCTCCCCATTCATCTACACCAGGCGTTCACAGACCCGCTCAGTTAATTGTAGGCATGGCATGTTCTAAACCCAAGCAAGTACAGGCCCAGAGCTACTAAATTCTCCCAAGGACCTTGAAATGAAGGAAGGCCAATCTCACTAGCATTAGGTGGGCCTGGGAAAGAGGGATTGGGAGCATCTAGTTACAGTTAATGTTCTGATTTGTATTTGCATCTAGGTCTACGCAGTGAAAGGCACTTAAAACAGTAATGACAGCTCTTCAACACATTAAGAAAAGCTCGCACAGAATGTTGGAGGAACAAAGCAGGTTGGGCAGTATCTATGGAAAGGTGACAAATAAAGCTAATAGTTAACTTTCTCTCTTTCAATATCCCTTGAGAAACAGGGTTCCATACACTGGTTACCTTTGGCTTTTACCCTTATAGGAACTTGTCTGCCATGAACTCCCTCTACTCTCAATAAAGGCAGATGTTGGAATTCCAGAGCAACACACACAAAATGTTGGAGGAACTCGGCAGAGTGATGAAAGATCTCAGCCTGAAAGATCTACTGTTTATTCCATTCCAACGATTCTGCCTGACCTACTGACTTCCATGTACTTATCAAATATCTCTTAAATGTTGAAATCTAACCTGAATCCATAGTTTCCACTGACAGCTTGTTCAACTGAGTGAAATAGTCTTTTTCAGGGTCCCTTTAAATATTCTACCTTTCACACATATACAATGAGTTCCAGTTCTTATTTCACCCAACCTCAGTGGAAAAAGTCTTCTTGCATTCACCCTATCTATACCCGCATAATTTAGAACACCTCTATCAAACCTCCCCTCATTCTCCTTTGCTCTAGGGAATAAAATCCTATTCAACCTTTCCCTACAACAGGTCCTCCAGTCCTCACAACATCCTTATAAATTTCCATACTCTTCCTGTGCTTGTTAAGATGTCCAAAATTCTAAGCCCCCTTCTTGGCATCTGAGAGCACGTTTACCCAAACGTTGCCAAGGAATCGGTTTGCTAGGGAGAATGAAGCTTGAACCTTTGAGAAAAATGTGCTTCCTAGCAATAGTTATAACCCTATTGTAATAAATCAGCAACAAGTATTTTCAATATTCAGCACCTTTAGCAAGATTGATATCTTTGACCTATATAACCACAGCTCCGAGCATGTTCATCATAAGGAAGGCAATAGCACCCTATTCTAAATAGAGACATAGTCCATGATGTGGCAGCACAGTGGCATGGCAGATTGTGCAATTGTTTTACAGTGCCAGCTCTAAGACTGGGGTTCGATTCCCACTGCTGCCTATAAGGACTTTGTACAATCCCCCGGTACTCCAGTTTCCACCCACATTCCAAACACGTACAGGTTAGGGTTGTGCGTCCCGTACAGCAATACTTATTGATTTGATATGATGCAAAATGACGTATGTCGCTGTATGTTTCAATGTACATGTGACAAATAAAGCTAATCGTTCAGAAACATAGAAAACCTACAATACAATACAGGCCCTTCGGCCCACAATGCTGTGCCAAACATGTACTTACTTTGGAAATTACCTATGGTTACCCATAACCCTCTATCATTCTAAGCTCCATGTACCTATCCAGAAGCCTCTTAGAAGGCCCTATTGTATTTCCTGTATCTATCTCGGGTGGTTGATATTCACAGTATATCCAACCAATGGCAGTAACCCAACTACAGACTACAGTCTTAAACCACCTAGCACTCAGTTGGACTTGGAGTAGGGGGAGGAAGTCATAATTTTTTGAATCCTGCCTCTTACTTACAGTGTATGTTTGCTGTTTTATCTAGTGCTTGACCAAGAGCTGGTGCAGTTCATTATCAAAGATAACTGCCAACTTGATTCAACAGGCAATAGAGACCCCAGAAATGAAAGGGTTAATGCATGAGGAGCACTTGATTGCTCTGGGCCTGTACTCAGTGGAATTTGGAAGAATGACAGGTGGATTTTATTGAAGCCTACCAAATATTGAAAGGCCTCAAAAGAGTGGACATACAGATGATGTTTTCAATAGTGGGGAAGACTAGGACCAGAGCACACAGCCTCAGAACAGGACATCCCTTTAGAAGAGAGTTGATGATGAATTTCCTTAACCAGAGTGGAATTCATTGCCACAGATGGCTCTGGAGGCCAAGTCACTGGATATATTTTTATTTTGGGGGGTTGATATGTTCTTGATTAGTAAGAGCATCGATAGTTATGGAGAAAATGCAGGAGAATGGGGCTGTGAGGGAAAATAAATCAGCAGTGTTTGAATGGCAGAGCAGACTTGATGGGACCAACGGCCTAATTCTGTTTCTATGTCTTATGGTAATCTTCAAACACATGACAACTTACTTGAAGGACAGGCTTGGAATGTCAATAGTGAGTAAGTCAGGGGAAAATATGATTACATGTCAACTGACCACATTTACAGCTTATCCCTGTAGCAACCCTGCTTCACCCTGTCAGAGCCAATCCCTTAGTTCTATCCATTCCCTCCACCAGTCCCTACTTCCACAAGTACCTTCTCAGCAACTTAAAACCACTTGTTTTCCCTTTTTCTCCCTACTAATTGAAGATCTTCAATGTGAAACATTAGCTACTGTTTTTCTCTCTCCAGAGATGTTGCCTGACCTGCTGTACATTCCCATCATTCCCTATTTTTCATTTCAGATTTCCAGCATCTGCAAGTTTTCTCTTCATTTCTAGGTTCTGAAGTCAATTTTGTCGAAGGTAACTGGTGCATCTCTGTTGTTGAGGCTAATTTGTCCAACTACACTCCAATAAACAGTTTGATGTAACAATCATCCAAAGTGTTTTCAAATATGTATCTTTGTGAAAAATATAATTGCATGCTGGTGTTCCCCTGCTGCTGTTTGCCACAGGATCATTTCTCCCCCAGTGTTGATCTGACCACACCTAAAATAATGAATGCTTTCCTGAAGAATAAAACTGTTTCCCCTCTCCCCCCACCTGAGATAAGCTCCACTCGGTACTGTAGGGATGGAACAATGAGCTAGGAATAAGCTTAGATGAGGTACCATATAGGAGAACCAATAGGAGCCAGAGTAAATGAGAAGAGAACTAATAAATGCAATAATTTTTATTTATTGAGCTGTAGCACAGAATAGGCCCTTCATGCCCTTTGGGCCTCATTGCCCAGCAATCCCTCAATTTGGTGAATTTACAATGACCAATTAACCTGACCTACCAGTATGTCTTTGGACTGTGGGAGAAAACCAGAGCACCCAGAGGAAACCCACGCAGTCACGGGAAGAACGCACAAACTCCTTACAGGCAGTGGCGGGAATTGAACCCGGGTCACTGGTACTGTAAAGCGCTGTGCTAACCACTACGTTACTGTGCCACCCAACTTCTCTCACTTCAACTCTGAACTAACTCCACAACCTATGGACTCATCCTCAAGAACTCTACAACATATTGGTTTTCTTAGTGCTTGATTGATTGTATTTGCACCAGTTGTCTTCTTTTTCTCTAGTTTTATTTCAATGGCTTCCTTCACCAGGTGGTCCCAATAGCGTTTAGTTTATCCAGAGAAATCAGCAGTAGCAGAACACTGCATTCGCAATGTCCGTAGGATTGATTTTGAAGGCACAAAACTACTATGCCACGCCAATGGCTTTTGGGATCGCCTGGTGAAGGAAGCCATTGAAATAAAACTAGAGAAAAAGAATTTTAACAAAGACAAAGGTGTCGCTCTAAGTAAGAACAGGAATTCGATTGTAAACAAGGTGGGAGAGCAGAAACCTGATTGGATGTGGACTATCCAAACAGGATGGACAGACTATAGGGGTATAAATACCACCAGACTAGACATGCCTAGTCATCATCTCTGATGAAGATGGCAGAGTTTGTCATCGAAAAAGAATAAAAAGAATACCTGTACCCGGTTGGAAGCCCGAGAAGAGTTTGTTCACCATATACACTGGGAAAGCACTAGAACAGAACATCTCAGACCCTTCCATAAACCTGATCTGAGGACAACTGAGAAAGCCATAATGCTTCTAAAGAAATGGCTCAGGATCTTGTAAACCTCCATGCCCATCATAGATTCATGGAGCATTACAGCACAAAACAGGCCCTTCAGTCATTGAGTAGATGCCGAACTATTAATCTGCAAAGATCCATCAACATACACCCTCCCATCCATGTATCTATCCAAGCTTCTCTCAAATGCTGAAATCAAACCCACATCCACCATTTTCACTGGCAGCTCGTCCCACACTCTTACCACTCTCTGAGTGAAGAAGTTCCTTCTTATGTTCTCCTTAAACATTTCATCTTTCACCCTTAACTCACGACCTCTAGTTCTAGACTCACCCAATGTCAGTGGAAGAAGCCTTCTTACATAAACCCTATCTATTACCCTCATAATTTTGTATACTTCTTTCAAATCTCCCCTCATTTTCCGAAGTTGTCGGAAATAAAGTCCTAACCTCTTCAACCTTTCCCTATAACTCAGGTCCCCCAAAAGTTTTCTGTCTAAAAAATGCCTCTGCAACAAAACTTAGCTTTATTTGTCACACGTACATCAAAACATTGTGAAATCTGTCGATTGCAGCAAATCAAATCAGCGAGGATTGTGCTGAAAGCATCCCATGCTTCCAGTGCCAACGTAACATGCCCACAACTTGAAAGATTATACGTGTGTGGAAACCAGAGCACCTACAGGAAAGCACTCGATGGAAGAGAGAAGCTGCAAACTCCTTACAGACAGAGGCGGGAATTGAACCCCAATGGGGGATTGCTGTC
Source organism: Hemitrygon akajei (assembly GCF_048418815.1). Taxonomy (NCBI): domain Eukaryota; kingdom Metazoa; phylum Chordata; class Chondrichthyes; order Myliobatiformes; family Dasyatidae; genus Hemitrygon; species Hemitrygon akajei. The sequence continues at coordinate 45,108,858 of NC_133150.1, read as the reverse complement.
ACTGTAACGTGATTGCGCTAACTGCTACGCTAATGTGCCACCCATAAAGATCTTGGGCAGCAATGACATTTTAATGTTGGTAGTAAATTGGAACATCGCACACCAAGGGGTCTAGGAGGGTTCTCATGAGCGTTATCTTGAAGCACTTACATCCTCACTTGCATAACCCTTGCATCATTTGACCTTCTATTCTGTCAGAGGAAATTGCTGACCTTAACAATAGACTCACAATATGAAAAGAATTTGAATACTTGAGAATGAAACCACATTTAACCTCGCACAAGATAGGCTAGTTGTACAGTGCCATACTTTGAAGCATTTCTAAATAGACGTTGAGTCCATTTCTAAGATAAGTGATCAACACTGTAACCTCAGCCTTGGGGCCTCATCCTCTTTTGGTGTGCTGTTTTGCGGAGGGTGCTAGCACACTTCTTGGAAACACTTGCAAAATTAGCCCTGAACAATGTGAAATGTAGCGCTATCTGTGTAACACATGAACTCATAAACTGAAACGTGACCTCGGCAGTTCCTGTCAGGAGGTCACTGTGCTGCCACAGGGAAACAGGACCCCATGTTCAGACCCCATTACAGTCACAGAACTGTGGCGGGTTTGGAAGGGGAAGTGGACACAGTGTGATGGTGGCCTTACCTCCAACTCTGGGCAAACTAGTCCTATTGATCCCTGACCTCTGAAGCAGTGTTTTCACCTGAAACACCGACATTTCTTCCTCCCGCGCCCCCCCCCCCCCCCCATAGGTGGCCACTTGAAATTCTGAGTCCCTCCAGCAGACTGGATGTTGCCACTGACCTCTGTGCCCTGAGTGACCTTTCAATGGGACCTTTTTCACTGCAGGCTCAAGAAACTGCAGATGCTGTAATCTGGAGCCAAAAACAGAACTGACCCAGAACATCGATTATCCCTGTTCCTCCACAGATGCTGCCTGACCCACTGAGCTCTTTTGTTCTCTGCTCCAATATTTGCTTTGTGAAGGTCAGTATCACCATCTGTAAAAGATCAATGAATTAGTTAATGTTATGGTAATATTCAATATATTTAAATTTATTGAGAAAGAATCAAACATTAACCACAAAGCCAGCAGAGGAGTGATATGGGAAGCGATTAAAAGCGAAGTAAAGAAATGAAGAAAGCAAAAGGAATGATGAAATTAAGTTATGAAGGAACGTTAAACAAATAGTACAATGCATTACAGATTCAGTGAAACAAGCCCAGCCTATCCAATCTCTCCCAGCATGGTAATGTTCTTACACTGCCAGCGATCACTGATCAGGATTCATCCCCATCCCTGCCTGTAAGGAGATTGTGCGTTTTCCCTGTGATCGCGTGGACTTTCTCTGGGTGAGGATTTTCCTCCCACTTAAAAAAGATGTACAGTACTGAGCAAAAGTGTTAGGTACATATATCTATCTATATATCTATATCTATATCTATATATATATTTATATATATTTTTATATATATCTATATATATATATATATATATATATATATATATATATATAGATAGATAGATAGATAGATATAGATATATATATAGCTAGGGTGCACAGTACTGTGGTAATTTTATGTATCAAACTATTGCTGCTGCAAAAATAAAATCCACAAATTTCATGACATATGTGGGTGATAAAAAACCTGATTCTGATCTGGGTCTCTATTGTGGACTGAGAGTGGGAAGGGGGCTGGGAGACAGGAATCATGGTTGGGAAAAGAAGGGGGAGTGGAGAGGGAGTGGGAAGCACCAGAGAGACATTCTGTAATGATCTGTAAAACCAATTGTTTACAATCGGATGACCTTGCCTGGTGTCTTAGGGATGGGTGAGTCTGCACCCTTGTCACTGTCCCACGCCCACTGCCCCTGGCACTCCTTCTCTGCCACCTGTCCCACACCCCTCCCGTGGTGCCCGACCCTCACCATTCCCAACTTCCTTTGCTCCTGCCAGATTTACAAACTCACTCTCCACTACACTTTGACAAATACAAAAGTCTTAGGCATGCTAACTATATATATGTGCCCAAGACTTGTGCTCAGTATTGTATGAGTTAGGGTCAGTGCGTTGTGGGCATGCTATGCTGTCGATGAAAACATGGCGCACTTGTGAGCTGTCCACAACACAATCCTCACTGATATAATCTGATGTAAACAATGCATTTCACTGACCATTTTGATGTAAATGTGACAAATAAAGTTAATCTTTACTACTGCCTGGTAATGTGTGTCTTGTCCGACGATGAGAGGAAACCTGTGAGGGAGTGTTTTTAAAGTGGAAAAGCTGTCGCACTGGGACATTTCCAATCTCTCGACCTCAGAAGTCCAGGTCCAGTGGTATGAACCAGCGTCACAAACCAGGGTCATACTTGGTTGCAGCAGATGACCATGACATCTTCTGTATCTGGCCATGCCCTTCAATCTCCACGGAGCGTTGCAGTACCACCTTCCTGGCTGTTGGATCTCACTGTAGATCTCATCTGCCCAGTCCATCGGAGATGCCTTCGCATGCTAGGTCAGGCATGTCCCTATCTGAGGCTGCTGGCAACTCTCACCTGGTTTAGTCCACCTGTGGAAGTGGTGCACTGGGGTGTGGCTGCTGTCACATGCACACAGCTACTTGGAGCCACAGCTTAAGAGCTGAGTATCCAGTGGGGACCAAAGGTGAGTGGGCTGCCCAGGATGGATACAACAAGCCCCTTCACCCCCTTACACCTCCTGTGGTAGAGACATATCTCCACACACCCAAAAGATGTGCAACACAGTACATATAACACAGAATCAGGTTTAATATCACTTTCATCTGTTGAGAAATTTGTTGTTATGTGGCAGCAGTACATTGTAATACATAATAACAAAAACTTTATTAAAGTAAAATGTGTATGTGTGTGTATATATATATATATGTGTGTGTGTGTGTGTGTTAAATAAGTAGTGCAATAAGAAAAAGAAGTAGTGTTATAGTAGTGTTCTGAATGTCCATTCAGAAATCTGATGGCAGAGGGGAAGAAGCTGTTCCTGAATCATTGAGTGTGTGTCTTCAGGCTCCTGTACCTCCTGCCTGATGGTAACAATGAGAAGAGGGCATGACCTGGGTGGTGGGGGTTCTTTTTTTTAAGACACCGCTCCTTGACCTAGGGGAAGATAGTTAAAATGGAGCATCTGCAAGAGACTACCAGTGCTGGAACCTGGTGCAACATACAATCTGCTGGAGGAATTCAGTGCCAGCAGCATCTTTGAGGTAGAGGAATTGTCAATGTTTTGGGTCAAACTCTTAAAGGTTTTGCTTCATCCATGTGTCCAAGTGTTTTTTAGTGAAAGGCATGGATGAATTTGGTGAAGGGTCTGTTCTCTATGCTGCGAAATGTTATGATCTATGGTTATAAATCTCTAAAGATAAGACTTCTCAGGAAATAAAACTATTTAAATTCTATATTATTTTCACTGTGACTAATCTGTTCACAGCAGGCTCCAGTCAGGTGTGTAAAGTATGTTGCTGAACAAGGGATTCGTATAGGCTTGGATACCAAGGATCATTTCTCTCTACATCTTCAAAATGGATCTTTGGTTATCTCAAAGACTGTCTAGCAAGTGGATAAAGATTTAGTTTCTCACCAAAAAGGAAGGTCACGGTTGGCAGGGCCAAAACCTTTTCAAGACAAACAACAGAAGGAAATCATCCCGTGAGCAGCAGTTCTGCGGGTGAAAACGTTAATGAGAGAGGTCAGAGGAGAATGGCCATACTGGTTCAAGCTGACAGGAAGGCGATAGTAACTCAAATAACCACTTATTGCAACAGTGAACATCTCTGAATGCACATCATGTTGAACTTTGAAGTGGATGGGCTACAGCAGCAAAAGACCACTCTTGTACCTAATAGTCTGGCCACTGAGTGTATATGTTACCATGTGCAACTTAGAGATTAATTTCCTTGCAGGCATTTACAGGAAAATTAATGAAATACAAAAAACTACGCAAAAATCCACATGAACAAAGACTGATGAACAACTAATATGCGAAAGTTGAATTGTGCGATGTGCGATAGAGAACATACTGACATAGAGATTGACAGCGTAGTACACTAGCTGTGGCATGACCGGTCACAAAGCTCTCCAACAGGTGATGAGGATGGTTCAGCACATCACTGAGACTCAACTACTGGACCTGGAGACAATCTACAACACTCGATGCCTACAGTGCCCTTGTAGTATCTTTAAATACCTATCCCATCCCGGACCCATCTGCCATCTGGTAGGAGATACAGAAGACATCTTATCCAAGACAGTAAGATGGAAAAACAGCTTCATCCAGAGGGCTGTTGTGCAACTGAATAATGCTGCACCCTGGCTGGGACTGCTGAAGTCATTTGTTGAATATAATTATGGGAATTTCTTTAATTAAGTCATACCGCATGCATTGTAAATATATGTTTTGCACAGACAGAAGTAGCACCTCAATCTCATTGTCTTGACCAGTGACAATAAAGTTCTATTCTATTCTATCCAAATAAAAAAATACAGAGAATATGAGTTGTAGAGTCCTCCAAAGTGAGTCTGCAGGTTGTGAGATTAGTTCAGAACTGTGATGAATGAAGTTATCTGGTTAAGGAGCCTAATGCTTAAAGGGTAGTAATTGTTCCTAAACTTGGTGGTGTGGGACCTAAGGCTTCTGTACCTCAAGGGTATCTAAAATAAAATAGAGAATGCTCTATGTATTTGAAAAAAGAGAAACAGAAGAGGCGTTGACCCAAAGTAATGATTATGTTTCTTTCTCCACAGATGCTGCCTGGCCAGCTGAGTTTTTCCAGCAATGTCTGTTTTACTTCAGAATTCCAGTATCTGCAGGTATTTTTTTTTTAGCTTTTCAAACTAAAGAATTTTTTCCAGTTCTTTGATCAAATTCAACTAGATTTGGATAAACTGCCATGATTTTTAGTTTACTGTGATTAATTTACATCACAAATTTACAACTTTACAGAATTTAGTTGCATGGTGAATATTATGCTGTTTACACACATTCCTGAAACCAATCCATAAACAGCAGGTATAAAGTATTTTGTCTTTTTACTTGTGACAACTAAGCAACATGTTGCCTCCACAATGACATAATGCAAAATAGAGGGTTACAGAGAAAGTGTGGAGCAGGTAGACAATAAGGACATAATGAGGTAGATTGTGAGGTTAAGAGTCCATCTTACCATACTAGGGAACAAGTTAGGATCTGTCCTTAAACTTGGTGGTGTATGTAATCAGGCTCATCTATCTTGTGCGCGAGGGGAGGGTGGAGAAGTGAGAATCTCCAGATGTACATTATCTATAGATGAGTGCTTGGGATATCCTCTGAATTTGCACTAATCCAAATTGTGTGGACGGAGGAAAAATTTGAACTCGATTTCAGGTCACTGTTCATCATTATTAATGCTCAGTTAACGCAGGTTTATCACACAGGACTTGTGTTTGAAAACCACGTCCTGCAGCAATATTTTTGCTGAGTTCACAAAAAAAAAGTCTTCAATGAGATATGGGGAAGTTGAGTGACATATGTTCTTTACTAATGGGAGGCATTGTCATATTTCAAGGATTCTGCTTTTCGACCTCGAAGTCAGTCGGGGTTATGGCATTTCAGTCAATGACAATTCTCATGGGGGATAAATCCGAGCACGTCCCAGAGCTGGGTCTCAATAGCTGGAACACAGATCAGTACAGAATAAGAAGGGGCCCTTCAGATCTGTGCCAAACACATTGCCAAATTAAACTAATTAAACATACTAAATGCTGGAGGAACTCAGCAGGTCAGGCAGTATCTATTGAGAGGAAATAACTTCATAAAGGCTCTAGTTACCTTCTAGCCTGTCCATCACCTCCCTCTTGTTCCCCTTCTCCTTCCCTTTCTCCATAGTTCACTGCCCTCTCCTATCAGATTCCTTCTTCTTCAGCCATTTACCTCTTTCACCTATCACATCCTAGCTTCTTACTTCATCCTCCTCACCTGGTATCACCTATCACTCTGCCAGCTTGCACTCCTCCCCTTCCATCCATCCACCTTCTTATTCTGGCTTCTTCCCCCTCCTTTCCAGCTTGAAATGTCGACTGTTTAATCGGCTCCATAGATGCTGCCTGGCACGAGTTCCTCCAGCAGTTTGTATCTGTTGCTCAAGATGTGCAGCATCTATAGAATCTCTTGTGCCACTTTAAATTAATCCCTTCTGTTTGCACAAAATCTTTATCCTCCAAAGTCCCTGCACACTCAGCAACACACAAAAAATGCTGGAGGAACTCAGCAGGTCAAGTAGCATCCATGGAGGAGAATATAAACCATCGAAGTTTCATGCTGAGACCTTCATCAGGATGAAGAGCCCAAGATATTATCTGTTTATTCCCCTCTAGAGATGCTGAGTTCCTCTAGCATTATGTGTGTTTTGCACCAGATTTCCAGCATCTGCAGAATTTCTGGTGTCCCTGCATGTTCATGTGTCTCGATAAAAGCCTCATGAATGAAACGACTTTCTCTTCCATCACCCCTGACAGCCTTTTCCAGAAACCCACCACTCTGTAAAAAAACGTACCCCATACATCTATAAACTTTCCCCCTCTCACCTTAAACCCTTGCCCTCTGGTATTTGACATTTCTACCCTGGGTAAAAAGATCCTTGCTCTTTATCAATATCTCTCATAATTTAATAAACTGCCCAAGTTCAAAGTGAATTTATTATCAAAGTACGTACATCACCATATACAACCCTGAAATCCATTTTCTTACAGGCATACACTGTAAATCCAAGAAACTCAATGAATTCAATGAAAGACCGCACCCAACAGGGCGGACAAACAACCCATGTGCAAAAGACAACAAACCGCAAATACAAGAGAGAGAAAAAAGAAATTATGATAAATAGATATTGAGAACGTGAGATGAAGAGTCCTTGAACGTGAGCCCCTGGTTGTGGGAACAGTTCAGTGATGGGCCGAGTGAAGTTATGCCCTTTGGTTCAAGAGCCTGATGGTTGAGGGGTAATAACTGTTCCTGAATCCGCTGGCATGAGTCCTGAAGCTCCTGTACCTTCTTTCTGATGGTAGCAGCGAGGAGGGAGCATGTCCTGGCTGGCGGGGTCCCTGTTATAGCTTTCTCCCAACAACGTTTCATGTCGATGCATTCAGTGACTTAACCCATGATGGACTGGGCCATATCCACTACTTTTTGTAGGACTTTTCATTCAAAGACATTGGTGTTTCCATGCCAGGCCATGATGCAAGAAAAGTTCCCTATGAAACAGACCTTTTTAAGCATTATTACTGAGTCACGTTAGTGGTGGTACGTGCTGGGCAACTTGCAGCCTGGCAACTAAGAACTGGGCCTGGTGAGATGAAAAACATGCATACAGGAAAGCCTGCACTGAAAGAGAATGCCTCCCACATGTAGGAGACACAATCGATTCACCAGTGATCAATCAGCCTCATGCACTGATGCACCATCAATAACTCTCCGAGACGTGAGGCGAGATATCGGCTTTTATTGACTGGAAGAAAGAACAAGCAGTAATTGACCACCATACTACATCCTGGACACTGAGGGCCGGGCTCAGGCCTCAATCGTCTTTATACCGGGGTCTGTGGGAGGAGCCACGGTCAGTGGGAGGAGCCACAGGAGCAGTCAGCAGGGGGGGCGTGTCCAGACAGGTATATGTAGTTCACCACATGCACACTCGCTACATTCTCGCAATCAATCCAACACAGTACGCCTCTGACGTTCCAGAGAAATCAATCCAGGTCTGTACAGCCTCTCTCATAACTAAAACTCTCATCCAACCAGCATCAAACAAAATAATTAACTGGATGATTCTTGTATGTCCTATCAGTTTGAGTCAGTGGCATCCATTTACAGTTTACACAAAGAGGAAGTAGCTGTGATGAAACATTAGTCTGCTTTTCTCTCCACAGATGCTGTCTGACCAGCTGACTATTTCCAGCACTTTCTCCTCTATCCCAGATCTTCAGCATCTGCAGTAATTTGCTTTGTTATCTGGGGACTGGTGATGATCTGCTATGAGTCTTAAAACAATTAAAAGACCAATTTGCAATTACGTAGAATCATTAACATAATCAGTTGTGCTGAAGCAATTCACAATAACTTCATCTGCGTTTGTGTAGCAATCTCATATTTGTAGTATTTTCCCGTTTGAACTGTTGCCACCTCCAATTTCAACGCTGTCTCTGTCTCCCGATTATGACTTGACCTGTTTAGATATCATGTATTTCCTGTTTATTAATCAGAGGTACAAACAAATTGTGTCAATATTATTTTGTGACTGCATGTGCTGGATCATAACTATATGTACCATGTGTATGGTACTGTGTACATGTGTATGTGCTGTGTTTTGCACCTTGGCCCCAGAGTAATGATGTATGCATGTGCATGGCTAAATTGACAATAAACTTGAAAAGATCTTTAAAATTATGAATGGGTTAAATGTGAAGCAGATGCCTCCACAAGGGAATCCAAAGACTGGAACCATCCTTTCAAAATTATTGCTATGAAGTCCAAAAAGGTGAAACTGCTCTCCTGAGAGCGGTTAGAACAGAGAACTCACCACCACAGGAAGTTGTTGAAGCGATAAGATCTTTAGAAACGGTAACTAGATGAGTACAAGAGAGAGCTGTAAGTGGAAAGGTATCCTGTAAGGTCATGTTAAGTATGGGTGGATTATATAACTATAGCGGAGATCAATACTGGATATCCTGGTTTGATTACTTCAGTGCTCCAATTAGAATCGCGGAGTAACGCAGCGTAGAAACAGATCATTTGGCCCATCTCATCCATCCCAACAATGGTGCTCAAAAAGCCAAACCCAATTGCTCCTCCTTGGCCAATCTCTCATGTCCATGTGTTTACCTCAGTGTACTTTAAATATTATTGTCCCTGTTTCAGCCACTTCCTCTGGCAACTCATTCTATGTATATTTTGTTGCTGTTCCTTTCTGCACCTTGTGGTGTATCGGGCGGCAAACTTGCCATTTTTTTAGCACTTCGTCTTTACGAGGTCCAGTTGCCAGCTCGACGATCAGCCCAGCACAGATGGAAAGTGGGTAAGGAGCTGGCTGGATTCGAATCCTGGACCACTCGCCTTGAAGTCTGGTGCAGATGCCACTACACTACCGGCTGGCGTAGTTTGATACACGGTGGATTCTGGTTAATTGGGACACGTCGGGACCAGTAAATTTTGGTCCAATTAAGCAGCTTCTTCAATTAGAGGAAATTTCATGGAAATAATTAAAACGGTATAAAAAAGACAAACTACTGTTTAATGGAGTAACAAATTATGTATTTAAATGAGAAACAGAACAAATTAGAACACTACCAATACTACTACAATGCTATAAAACTGTGTATTTGTTCCTAATAGTTATCAGCAGAGGAATTCATCCATTCTATGTTGCCGTGTTCTTTTGATTGACTTAAATGAACAAAACCAGTGTGGACATCTAATGCAGATAATGGACTGCCTTCATACAATGCTTCAACAATTGCATCCTCCAAATATTCATTTTATTGTAACATTCAGGATGATTGTTGATACCTTTTTTAATTCCTAACTTGTTGAAGTAGTGAAATTGTTTCCTTTTCGCTCCTGGCTATTTCTGGCATCTCCAAGCCCGAGTGCTTGAGCCTGCAGCAAGTAAAACAGTTCAAAGTTGTCTTACTGCTTTTTTCTCACCAAGTATCAGTGATAAAAATCACTGCTTTTTGAATATAAACTCACGCAACTGGTGCTATTTAAAAACTGTTCGCCCTAAGCACGCAACTGGCGCTGGCTAGAAATTGTTCAGCAATAGCCATCTGCCCCAATTAAACAGCATAGTGTCCCAAATAAATGAAGGGAATCCTGGCTTTTTTCTCAATTGGCTTTTGTTCTCTAAGAAGTGTCCCAAATAAGTGGTACCCCATTTAATCAATGGCCCAATTAACCAGAATTCATTGTACTGCAGGAACATTAAACATAGAACAGTAAAGCACAGAAAGTCCAGAGAAGAGCTGCCAGGTTTGTAACCAGTGACCATAGAAAGACCAGTGGAGTTACAGATACGCTTCTTGACCTCAAATGGAGTACCCTCCAAAGACACCGCACAATAGCCAGGCTTACTACAATTTACAAGGAAACTCACTCATTAACTCCATCCAACATTAGTCACCTTTTACGTAACCAGAATAACAGATCAGCAACCTGACAAAACCAATCCCTGAACTACAAGACCATCCAGACCAACAAAGACTGCTACCGCTACTCACTCTACCCTAGGACCATTCCGGTTTGGAACTCCCTGCCGCCACATGTTAAATCTGCCGCTGATAGTAAAACTTTTCAAGTCGCTGCTCTTAAACACCGCAATTTAATTTACAACTGCATGCATGAGGGACTGCACGCTTGTAGCCCAGCGGCGGCAGTTGGTGCAGTATGGATAAGACAAGAGGAAAAAGCTATTTGCCAAGCCAGCTTTAAAAAAACAAATCAAAAACACCCAAACAATAATCAGAATCAGGTTTGTTATCACTGACGTATGTCATGAAATTTGTTAACTTCGCAGCAGCAGATAATATAGAAAGAAAAAAATAAGTAAACCAATTACAGTAAGTATATATACGTATATTAAATAGTTACATTAAAAATAGAGCAAAACAGAAATAATATTTAAAAAGTCCTGATGAAGGGTCTCGGCCCAAAACGTCGACAGTGCTTCTCCCTATAGATGCTGCCTAGCCTGCTGTGTTCTACCAGCATTTTGTGTGTGTTGTTGTTTAAAAAAGTAATGTATTGTTCATGGGTTCAATGTCCATTTAGGAAGCAGATGGCAGAGGGGAAGAAGCTGTTCCTGAATCACTGAGTGTGTGCCTCCAGTCTTCTGTACCTCCTTCCTGGCAGTAACAATGAGAAGAGGGCATTTCCTGGGTGATAGGGGTCTTTAATAATGGATGCCATCTTTCTCAGGCGCCAATCCCTGAAGATGATCCCTCCTACCCACACCATGTCCATATCCCTCATCTTCTATACACCAATGTACCTATCAAAACGTCTCTTATAAGCCTCTAAAGTGTTTGCCTCTACCACCACACCAGGCAGTGCATTCCAGGCATCTGAGTAAAAAACTTACCCCTCACCTACCCCCTCTCACCTTCAATGCATGCCCTCTGGTATTAGACATTTCTACCATGGGAAACAGATGGTCTCTGTCTATTCTATCTATGCCTCTCATAATCTTTTCATCGAGTTGTCACTTTTTATTGTCATTTCAACCATAACTGCTAGTATAGTACACAGTAAAAATGAGACGTTTTTCAGGACCATGGTGCTACATGAAACAGTACAAAAACTACACTGAACTACATAAAAATAACACAGAAAAAAAAACTACACTAGACTACAGACCTACCCAGGACTGCATTAAGTGCACAAAACAATGCAGGCATTACAGTAAATAATAAACAAGACAATAGGCACAATAGAGGGCAGTAAGTTGGTGTCAGTCCAGGTATTGAGGAGTCTGATGGCTTGGGGAAAGAAACTGTTACATAGTCTGGTCATGAGAGCCCGAATGCTTCATTGCCTTTTCCCAGATGGCAGGAGGGAGAAGAGTTTGTATGAGGGGTGCGTGGGGTCCTTCATAATGCTGTTTGCTTTGCGGATGCAGCGTGTAGTGTAAATGTCTGTAATGGCGGGAAGAGAGACCCTGATGATCTTCTCAGCTGACCTCACTATCCGCTGCAGGGTCTTGTGATCCGAGGTGGTGCAATTTCCAAACCAGGCAGTGATGCAGCTGCTCAGGATGCTCTCAATAGAACCCCTGTAGAATGTGATGAGGATGGGGGGTGGGAGATGGACTTCCCTCAGCCTTCGCAGAAAGTAGAGACACTGCTGGGCTCTATTGGATCTCTCCTCAGCCTCTAATGCTCCAGAGAAAACAACCCAAGTTTATCCAACCTCTCGTGATAGCACATACCCTCTAAACCAGGCACCCCCTCTAAAGCCTTGACATACTTCCTATAATGGGGCAACCAGAAATGTATGCAACACTCCAGATGTGGCCTACCCAGAGTTTTATTAAGTTGCAACATAACCTCTTGACTTTTGAACTCAATGCCTCAACTAATAAAGGCAAGTTTTCCATAAGCCTTCTTGATGACCTTATTGAGCTGTGTAACACTTTCAAGGAGCTATGAACTTGGATCCCAAGATCCCTCTGCTCAGCTTTTGCCCTATGGAGTTGCAACACCTCAACATTTTCTGTGTTAAACTCCCATCTGCCATTTCTCAGCCCATATCTGCAACTGAGTTATATCACGCTGTGTTCTTAGCCAGTCTTCTACACTCTCCACAACCCCATCAATCTTTGTATCATCTGCAAATTTACCAATGCACCTATCTACATTTCCATCCAGGTCATTAATGTACTTCACAAGGTAGTGAGGCAGTTGGTTAAAACTATTACAGCACCAATAACCAGGGTTCACCTTCCGGTGCTGTCTGTAAGGAGTTTGTATGCTCTCCCTGTGACTGCGTGGGTTCTTTCAGGTGCTCCAATTTCCTCCCACAGCCTAAAGTAGGTTAATTAGTTACATGGGAGTGTGTTTGGGTGGCACAGTCTCATTGGAACAGACACTGTTACTGTACTGTATCTCCAAATAAAAACAAAAAAGCTGCACCTCAGATACCTTCTAAAAATTTCATCTTATACCTCTGCCCTCTAGTTTGTAGTTGCCCTTTCCCTGTATGCTTTCACCCTATCTATACCCATAATGGATGGTGGGGTGGAGATAGGTCTCTACCAAAGGAGGTGTAAGGCGCTCCTTCCTTCCAATAGTCTACAGGTCGCCCTTAGGCGAGGTGTAGCACCTGGTTAACTCCCCCCCCCCCCCCCCCGATCGGGGTCACGTGAAGCGATGGGAACAGGTGGTGGATGGTCCTATGACCAGCTGGTTCGTATCACAAGGCCTGCTTGTGTCACCACTGACAAAGAGTACTGATCCTGAGGAAAGCAGCCCAAGTTTGTCTAATGTCTCATTACAGTACATGCTCTCTAATCCAGGTGAAACTCTTCTGCGCCCTCTTGAAAGCCTCCATGCCCTTCCAGTGGTGGGGGAGAAAGTAATACTGCAGATGTAGCCTAACCAGAGTTTTATAAAGCTGCAATGTCACTCCCTGACTCTTGAACTGAATGCCTTAACTAATAAAGGCAAGCATGTCAGACACCTTCTTTACTACCCTACCGTACAACATAGAAGAGTACCACACAGGAACGCTTCGGCCTTCGTCGTTGTGCCATACGAATTAAATGCCTAACTAAAGTAATCAAATCTTCGTACACAATGTCTACATTGCTCCATTCCCTGCAAATTCGTATCTCTTAAGTGCCACACCATCATCACACCAGGCACCCCATAAAAAACCACACATCTTTGAACTTCCCCTCTGTCATCTTAAATGCATGCCCCCTCATATTAGACATCTCTACCTTGAGTAAGAGCATTATCTATGCCTCTCAAAATGTCATAGACTTCCAATGTGTGACCAATAAATTATTAGCAAATGAATAATCCTCCAGTGTCCTGGTGGGATGAGGAAGGTCAGTGGACGTTCAGACATGTTCCTCTTCTCTCGTGAATTAATGCCTTTCGAAGCAGATTCAGCAAATGCAACCTCTGTCACATAAAAGCAGGTTGAAGTCATAAAGAAAGTAATTAATAGGAGTTTCAGTTTCTCAACAGAGGCAGACGCAGAACTCCAGCAGTAACAAGATGATTCTCACCCGAATGAAAAGCTAGGGGGAAGGAAAAAAGCTTGCTGCATTTGTCGATGCATGCACTTTGTGGCAGTGCTAGAGAGGACTTGCAATGCAATAGTAAGACCAACACAGGAGCAGAGTTAAGCCATTTTGCCCATCAAGCTACTCCTCATGGCTGACTCACACAACCTTTCAACTTGCCTTTCCTCATTCCAAATTACAGCCTCCTCCTGGTAGGACTCTCCACATACTGTTTCAGAAAACCCTTCTGGGTGCACGCCCTGAACTCTGTCTAAGCCCCTTGCACTAAGACAACTCCGGACAATAGAAGGAGTATTACATTCCCCCATTACTACAGTATAATTCCATTACACTTACACCTTTTTTGTAATCTGCCTACATATCTGTTTTTGTACTTCCTGCTGACTGCAGGGAGACTCGCTGTACAATCCCTTCAAACTTAGTGCCCCTTTCTTATTCCTAAATTCAACCATATGGCTTAAATGAACAGGATATTGTAAACCCGTAAGACAATTAGCATAGGAGCAGAATTAGGCCATTTAGCCCATCGAGTCTGCCGCCCCCCCCATTTCATCATGGCCGATTTATTATCTCCCTCAATCCTATTTGCCTGCCTTCTCCCCATAACCTTTGACACCCTTACTAATCAAGAACCTATCGACTTCCACTTCAAATAAACCCAATGACTTGACTCCACAGCCATCCGTGGCAATGAATTCCACAGATTCACCACCCACTAGCTAAAGAAATGCCTCCTCATATCTGTTCTAAAGGGAAGTGAGGCTGTGTCCTCAGGTCCTATACTCCCTCACTGTTGGAAGCATGCTTTCTACATCCATTCTATCAAAATGGAAATGATGTAACTTGCAATTCTTCAGTAGCGGGGCACCTATTGTCTTTGAGAGACAAAGTCAAGGAGTACAGATGAAGTCTCTTCTGTCCAGCTCTCCCATACTTGGAAGAATACAGAGAATATATAAAAGGGGGAAGGATCCAAGTTACAGGTGAAGGTTGAATAGGTTAGAATTTTATTCCCTGGAGCACACGGGAATGAGAGAGATCTTATAGGGGTACAGCATGTATACAAAATTATGAAGGATATAGTTAAGGCGAACGCACAGAGTCTTGTCAGCCTCAGTCTGGCTGAGAGCACAACTCATAGGTTTAGGGTGAAAGGTGAAATATTTAAGGGGAACCTGAGGGGCAACTTCTTTACTCAAAGACTGCGAGAGGAAGGTGAGTATATGGAATGAGCTGCCAGCAGAAAAGTGGTCGACATGGGTTTAATGGTAACACAAGAGAAGTTTGGAATAGGTACATGGATGGTCTGGGTGCAGGTAGATGGGACTAGGCAGAAGGCCAGGTTGGTACAGAAAGATGGGCTGAAGAATCTGTTTTTGTGCCCTAGTGCTGTATGATTCTACTAACAAAGTTGTCTAACTGAGCTAGTCCCACTTGTCTGCCCTTGGCCCATATCCCCCTAAACCTTCCCTTTCCACAAACCTGTCTAAATGCATTTTAGATGTTGTAATTGTACCTGTCTCTACCACTTCCTCTGGCAGGTCGTTCCATATACTCACCTCCCTCTTCCAGTCTTCAAAGGAACCATAACTAAACATAAATGGTTCTTGGATAACCCAGTCTACCCCGAAACACCCTTGCCCGAGGGTCAAAACTTGCGCACGGCCACAGATACTGGAGCATATGACATAGCACTGTAGTGTTGCACAGAAAGTGGAGTTTATTGCCATCTGCACAAGAGCATGTATGCACAGATGCAACAAAAAGCTTACTTGCAGAGCAGCACAGACACAGAGCATCAGAGACGCAAACTTCACAAGGAAACCATAAATGATACAAAGTCATACAAGGAAGAACACAGTTACAGCAGAGAGAGAAAAAAACACACACACACACAAGAAATTCTGCAGATGCTGGAAATCCAAAGCAACACACACAAAATGCTGAAGGAACTCAGCAGGTCAGGCAGCATCTATAGAAATTATCAAACAGTCGATGTTTCGGGCTGAGACACCTCTTCAGGACTGAGAAGGAAGGGGGAAGACGCCAGAATGAAAAGGAGGAGAGGGGAGGGGGAAGCTAGCTGGAGGTGATAGGCAAAGCCATTTGGGTTGGAGAAGAAGGAATCTGATAGGACAGGAGAGTGGACCATAGGAGAAAGAGGAGGAGGGGACCCACAGGAAAGTAACAGGCAGCTGAGAAGAAATTGGGAATAGATTTGTTCACCAGAAGGAGAAATTAATATTCATGCCATCAGGTTGGAAGGTACCCAAATGGAATATGAGGTGTTGCTCCTCCACTCCATGGGTGGCCTCATCTTGGCACAAGAGGAGGCCATGGCTCAACATGTCAGAATTTGAATGGGAATGGGAATTAAAATGTTTGGCCATTGTGAAGCTTTGCTTTTGGTAGATGATGCGGAGGTGCTCAACGAAGCGGTCACCCAATTTACAATGGGTCTCAGCAATGTAGAGGAGGCTTCATCGGGAGCACTGACCACAATAGACGACCCCAGTAGATTTGCAGGTGAAGTGTTCCCTCGCCTGGAAGGAAAACAATGTCCATTGTGGTGCCAATTGGCCACTGTAGGTCATAGTACTGACTAGATTTGTACCGGCTGATTAATGAACCAAATAAAGCCGCTGCTCTTGAAGCTGGTGGTGTGCAAGTGTGTTGGGGGTGTCAGAGACTCTATCTGCCATAGGTATGATATGACTTAGAGAAGGGCAGGAGCCTTTGCCATGGTAATCTTTATACTTCTCAATTAAATTCTAGAGAACTACCTCCTTAAAATAACCATTGAGTCAACCAAGACATTACTGATACACCTGTCTCGATGGTTGCTTCAATTGCTCTTCCCACTTTTCTAACTTTCTTTCCTCCTTTAAGTTACTCTTTAACACCTCCTCATTTGACCAGGTCTTGTGTTGATATTCGTCCACTGTCCACATTTTCTAAACTTAAGGGAGGACTTTAAGCCATAGGACCGTAAGACACAGGACCAGAGCTGGGTCATTTGGCCTATTGAGTCTGCTCACCATTTCACCATGGCTGATCCATTTCCCTCTCAGCCCCACTCCCCTGCCTTCTCCCTGTATCCTTTCACACCCTGACTAATCAAGAACATGTCAGCCTTTTCTTTAAATACACCCCAAGGCCTGGCCTCCACAGCTACCTGTGGCAACAAACTCCACAGATTCACCACCCTCTGCCTAAAGGAACTTCTCCTCATCTCTGTTTTAAAATGACACCCCTCTGTTCTGAGGCTGTGCACTCCCTCAACATATCCTCTCCACATCCACTCTGTCTAAGCCTTTCAACATCTGATAGGTTTCAATAAGATCTTCTCTCACTCTTCTAAACTACAGCGAGTGAAGACCCAGTGCCATCCATCACTCCTCACAAGATAAGCTTTTCATTCCTGGAATCACTCTCGTGAACCTCCTCTGAACCGACTCCAAGATCAGCACATCCTTTCTTAGGTAACAGGCCCAAACCTGCTCACAATACTCCAAGTGAGGCCTCACCAGTACCTTAAAAAACCTCAATATTACATCCTTGCTTTTATATTCTAGTCCTCTTGAAATCAATGCTAATATTACAATTGCCTTCCTCACCACCGACTCAACCTATAAGTTAACCCTTAGGGAATCCTGCACGATAACTCCCAAGTCCCTTTGCACCTCGGATTTTATGAATTTTCTCCATGTTTAAGTATACACCTATTAAGTATTACCTATAGTATCTACGAGTACCTCACTTTACAGAGTTTATAGTATCAACCCACACTTCAAGGAATAGTTTACTTCACAGTTCTGTCTCCACAGCATGGTTTAGCTACAAATAATGACTATTTGAGCATCAGGACACCCTCTCTTCCAGCCAACAAAGTTTATTTTAGATTCAATATAATTGAATGATGGATTGTCACCTTGTTGTGGTGGAGATGCTTGTGTGGCCCTGAGATCCCAAGAGCGATGCCGTCTGGAGCGATGCTCCTGGCAGGGTCACCCATGGCGGTAAGGTCGAGGGTGAGGTCCCTGACAAAGGACAATTCAACCAAGACCTCAGTGGTGGAACAGGCGGACGAAGTTACTTTGAACTCAACGGCTGTGAAGGTGGATGAAGACTACAACAAATCCATCAGCTCCAATTGTCATGGTTTCCATGCCATTGGAATCAGTTGTTTGATTTGTGAAGTATCGTGTGCTTCTTGGAGTGCAACATCAAGTACATGTTAAACAAATACACGCACAGGCGTCTTCGCTCTGTGATAGATCAAGGGAACGAAGACCATCATCCTCGACCTCGAGGGATAGCCACGACGAAATGAATGATCTTTGACATAGACTTAAACCTCAAAGGAGATTTTTAACTTCTAAAAAATTTTCAAATTATAAAAGATTTCTTAACTGCAAAAGATTTCCAAACACAGGTACAATTCTAACATATTGAAAAGACATACCAGTGATTCTACTTCCTGAGAAGTTTGCAGATATTTGGCATGATGTCTAAAACTTTGACAAACTTCTCTTGATGAGTGGTGGAGAGTATATTGACTGGCTGCATCACAGCCTGGTATGGAAACACCAGTGCCCTTGAAGGGAAAATCCTACAAAAAGTAGCGGATGTGGTCCTGTCCATCACAGGTAAAACACTCCCCACCATTGAGCACATCTACACGGAGCACAATTGCAGGAAAGGAGCATCCATCGTCAGGGGCCTCACCACCCAGGACATGCTCTCTTCGCTCTGCTACCATTAGGAAGAAGGTACAGGACCCACACCACCAGGTTAAGGAACAGTTATTACCCCTTAACCATCAGACTCTCAAACCAGAGGGGATAACATCACTCAACTTCACTTGCCCCATCTCTGAACTGTTCCCACAACCCATGGACGCACTTTCAAGGACTTTTCACTCATGTTCTCGATATTTATTGCTTATTTATTTATTACTATTATTTCATTTTTCTTCCTCTTTTTGTATTTGCACAGTTAGATGTCTTTTGCACGTTGGTTATCCACTCTATTGGTGCAGCCGTTCATTGATTCTGTTCTAGTTATTGGACTTATTGAGAAAATAAGTCTCAGGGTTGTATATGCTGACATCTATGTACTCTGATAATAAGTTTAGCTTGAAATTTGATTTGGAAATGACCAAGTCAATTGTCACAGAAAACAACAGTCTAGGTCTTCTGTCTGCCATTCCACTTTGTCATTTGAACAATTCTGACTGCTTTCTAACATCTATTCTGTTTTGTCTCTAACTGACATCATCTGCATGTGATGTTTATCCAGTTACATTCATTAGGCCAGGGGAATCCAATGTTTTATTTGGCCAGCGTAGATCTCACTGCCTCTCTTGATTAAATCATGGGCTAACGAGAACCTCATTGTTCACTTGTTCATGATGAGAGGCTAAGCAAGAAATGTTGGTTGGAAGGTTAACTTACACAAAAACAGTTCTTTGACCCTTTGACCCTTGGAAGGGAAATGTTAGAAAGCCGAGGTTAGCAATAAGCCCCTTGGGCCCTGGAAAGTGAATATCCATCACAATCTTTATCTCTAACACCTCCTTATATTGTTTGGAATTTTAGATTAGTAAGGCTCCAGGAAGCTCCCTTAGTATATGTAAGTTATTGTGCTAAAGGACAGGGCACATGGATGACAGAAAAATGTAGGGCAATGCAGGAGCAAAGGATCTCAGAGTAGATTAAAAGGTCAGAACAACGTTGTGGGCAAAAGGGCCTGTACTGTTCATTGTTTTATGTTCTATGTTCAACATCTAAATGGAATGCATTTTAGTTTGTAATGTGATGTCAAAAAGTAACTGCACGTAGAAGAAATAATCTTCCAGGGCATGGCTTCAAGCAACAGCATCTCTTGTTAATCATAAACAGGAGTAAGTCTGCCAATGCTGAAAATCCAAAGCAATACACACAAAATTCTAGAGAACTCATCAGGTCAAGCAGCATCTATGGAGAGGAATAAACAGTCAACATATCAAACAGAGACTCTTCGTCAACACTGGAGATGTTTTGGATCGAGACCCTTCTTTATGACTAGAGAAGACCTCCAGAGAAGTCCTAAAGAAGGATGTCGGCCTGAAATGCCGACTGTTTAATCATTTCCATAGATGATGCCTCGCTTGCTGAGTTCCTCCAGCATTTTGAGTGTGCTGCTTAACATCTCCTATTTCTTAGAAATACACAGCTGTGTCTGATTCTCACCACCCCCCCCCCCCCCCGTAGCTCTCTCTTTTAAAAGCTAAGTTGCAACAATAGTGCGTGCAGCCCAGTGGTGCTGTGGGTAGGATGTCTCAGCTCTGTGGTCACATGCTGCAGACCCAATATTGCTTCATTCGTGAATCTACTGGCTACAGCAGTGGCGAGGAGCTTCAGTTTTCTGTCCAACCACCAGGGGGACACCTTGTGATACCACCTGAGGCAAACAAAAGTTTTGGCATTTTGCATAAAACTGGAATTGAATTGGAAATGGTTTATTATTGTCACACAAAAGAGGAGGAGGAGCAGCTCAGTCCCTCCATCCTATTCCATCACTGAATACAATGGTCGTTAGCACAATGCTTTACAGTACAGGTGACTGGGATTCAATTCCCCGCGCTCCCTGTAAGGAGTTTGAACTTTCTCCCTGTGTTTCCTCCAGGTGTTCCGGTTTGCTCCCACAGTCCAAAGATGTAGGTCATTGTAAATTCTTGCGTGATCAGACGAGGGTTAAATCGGGGGTTCCTTGGTGGTGTGGCTCATAGGGCCAGAGGGGTCTATTCCAAGTTGTATCTCAGTAAGTGAATAAATAACCAAACAATCTTCTATCTCAGCACCATTTTCTTGAGTTTTCCCTGTAATTGTCCATCACAGGCAAAGCACTCCTCACCACTGAGTAAATTTACAGGGAGCACAGCCTCTAGAAAGCATGTTGTCTTCTTGCGACTACCACCAGGCAGGAGGTACAGGAGCCTTAGGTCCCACATCACCAGGTTCAGAAACAGGTATTACCCTTCAACCATCAGGTGTGGATAAACTCAACTTTGACCTGATTCTACGACCTACAGACACACTTTTAATGACTCTTCAACTCATGTTCTCAGTATTATTTTTGTTTACACAGTTTGCCATTGTTAGCCTTTGTAAAATTTCTGTTGTATTTCTTTATTTTCCTGTAAATGCCTGCAAGAAAATTAATCTCAGGGTAGTATATGGTGACATATACATATGTACTTCAACTATAAATTTACATTGAACTTTAAACCCTTGATTCCACTAATATTTAGAAACTCTGCGAGCTTGTTCATGTTTGGAACTGGAAAAGGGACTTGAATTTTATTGTCAAGGTTTACAGAACTGTGTAAAAGTCTTAAGCACATGTAAATAAAATCTGTCAGGTGTAGAAGCTTTCAAAAGTAATGGAATGAAAAGTTTCTAATTATCAGAAGAGCAGAAAATAGTTTAAAAAAACTAAATCCAATCAATTTTTACCTTTAAAACTGCATCTATTCTCTTAGGTACACTATCATGAAGTTCTATAAGAAAATTGGCTGGTAGGTTGTTCCAAGCATCTTGGAGAACTTTCCACAGTTTTTCTGCAGACATTGGCTGTCTCACTTGCTTCTGTCTCTCCAGGTAATCCCAGACAGCCTCAGTGATGTTGTGATCAGGGCTCTGTGAAGACCATACCTTCTGAAACCGTGTAAAAAATCTAGCATGCCCAAGACTTTTGCACAGCACTGGATTATCATTGACCTGGGTTTCCTGTCATATTCCAGAGGTGTATGGGTTAGCTAGGGTTAGTAATCTGTAGTCATGTTATGTCAGCTCCAGAAACATGGCAACATTTGCAGGCTACCCACAGCACATCCTCGGACAATGCTGGTCATTGACACAAATGCATCCTTTCACCGTTTGTTTCGATATACATGTGACAAGTAAAGCTGATCTTTACCATCTTCCATTTAATCTGGCAGTGAGATAGAAGCTGTCCTCAAGCCTGGAGGCACATGCCTCAAGCTTTCGTATCTTGTGCCTGATAGGAGGGTGGAGTAAAGAGAACAATTGTTGTGATAAAGGTCTATGATTCTGTTGGCTCCTTTCCTGAAGAAGCAGGAAGTATAAATAGAGGAGGGCAGGCCATTTGGCATGAAGGACTTGGCTGT
The DNA here is from genome assembly GCF_048418815.1 of Hemitrygon akajei. Taxonomy (NCBI): domain Eukaryota; kingdom Metazoa; phylum Chordata; class Chondrichthyes; order Myliobatiformes; family Dasyatidae; genus Hemitrygon; species Hemitrygon akajei. Next base: position 45,086,864 of record NC_133150.1, on the reverse strand, counting down.
GTTCACAACTTTCCACAAATCTTGTAGTCTTGGCCAATCAATAAATGATCTTCTAGCATAGGGGATTCTAAGATTCACCATTTTTTGAGTCAATCGCAATTCTAAATATACTATCCCTTATTTTGAGACCCTGATCCCAGTTTTAGACTCTCCAGACAGAGGAATCATCAGTCCTGTCAAATGCTCTAAGAAGTTTCATTTAATTTAGAGATACTACACAGTAACATATCCTTCCAGTCCATAAGCCCAGGCTACCCAATTGTGGCCAAGTGACCAATTAACCCATTAACCCATAAATCTTTGGAATGTGGGAGGAAACCAGAGCACCCGGACAAAACCTATGCAATCACACGCAGAACGCACAAACTCTTTATAGACGGCAGCAAGAATTGAACCTGGCTCGCTGGCACTGTAATAGAATTAAACTGACTGCCTTGCTATCATTCCACCCAGAGGAAACAAAAAATACACAATTGGAACAAGTTCCACTTCAGTGAAAAATGATGACAGTGTTGCTATGTTGTAGAGATTAAGGTTTGGTCAATGGGTTCAAGAACGGAATGGTTGAAGGGAAGTAGCTGTTCTTGGTGTAGGGCTTCAAGTCTCTGT